>NC_057863.1:262091160-262692588 GCF_019393635.1 Dromiciops gliroides | reverse complement strand
AGGGATGCCCATCTATTGGGGAATGGCTAAACAAACTGTGGTATATGATTGTAATGGATCTGATTTTATTTGTGTGAAAAGTCTTATACAAAGTGACTAATATGGAAATGTTTTACATAAATGCACATGTTTAACCTATTTCTGATTACTTATCATCTCAGGGAGGAGGGAGGGGAGAGGGAGGGAAGGATAGAATTTGGAATTCAAAATCTAAATAGAAATGTTTGAATAAAAAAATTACAAATTAAAAAAAAAAAGACCTCTGCATTTCCTAAAGAGGGTCCAAGAGGCTGCCTTCCCTTTCATTCACATTTATTTGCCAACACCTTCTAGTTAATTGTTCTTCGGGAGGTGGGGCTCAGTTTTTGTTTTGGTTTGATTTGGTTTTTGTGGGGCAATGAGGGTTAAGTGACTTGCCTAGTCACACAGCTAGTAAATGTCAAGTGCCTGAGGCGGCATTTGAACTCAGTAGGTACTCCTGAATCCAGGACCAGTGCTTTATCCACTGCCCCACCTAGCTGCCCACAGGGGCTCAGTTTTAGCCTTGAAGAGGCTTGAAAAGGTACAAATTGGTCCAGGAGTCTGAAAGGGGGAGAACAGAGGACACTGGACTTGGAGTCAGAATATCTGTATTCGAATCCTGCACCTGTTACTTAGTGCCTGGGAGACCTTTGGGCAAGCCATTCTCATCCTTGGTTTCCTCATCTGAAAAAACGAGCTCTCTCCTAGCTTTGAATCTATGGTCAATGAAAGCCTGCAGTAGGAAGAGAAGAATGGTTTTCTGAAGTAGTCAGGGGACACTTGGGCTGGCCCTTCAGAGAGAAGAGCAGACATTCCGGGTTGGAGAACCACACACGAAGGGAGATTCCTTCCGCAGACCCAGATCCTATTGCCCCCAAAATGTGTTCACCAATAAATAAGCAAATGAAATGAACCAAGATCATAGTGGTAGCAACAGCAACATCTTACACTTTGTATAGCTCTTTATGGTTATCAGTCACTTTCATATATGTTATCTCTTAGAATATCCTCTGGGTATGCTCCCAGAAGAATGGTTTACTAAAAACATTATAAGCTTTCTTACAATAATAATCTCACTTTTTTATGTTTTTAAAAATGGTTCACAAAGTGTTTTCTCCACCATTTGTCCCATGAGATAGGTTATCATTATCCCCATTATATGGTAGAAGAAAGTAAGGCTCAGTGAGTTGCTCAGGCATAGTTTTTACCTGTAAGACCCAGGATTTGGACCTCAGTGCCTTCACAGGAGGTCCAGTGCTCTTCCCCCTACATCAATCTGCCTCCTACCTGGAAAGCTTGACTTTCCTGATAAGCCATCTTCAAAACAAATAAAAACCAACAACAAAAAAACTTAAAGAAAATAAAAATATAAAAACCAACCTGATCAGATTGAATTTGTACCGCTGGCACCATAGCATTCTAAGGTACTGAAAGTCCATGCATACTATGCTTCTAAGGTCAGCACTGGATGCTCAGATGAGCCAAACTAGTCCCAGATTTCCACTGATAGTAGCTGTACATCTAGGGGAATGATGGTAAGAAAAAGAAACCCCAAGATCTAAGTTCTCCCTGCTGGCATGGCATAACCCTTCTGGTAATGCACACTTACCCATTGATGCTGTTTCATTCTCGTTCATAGTTGCCAGTCTGTCATAGAGGAATACAAACTATAAGAGTCAAGAGGAGCCCCTTATGGCTCAGGTAAGCTTCCTTTACCTCGATGAATAATGGAATTAGGGTGGTGGGGAGATGAGGTCTGGCCTGGTACCACTCTTACAAACAAGTAATCATCCATTTCAAGGAGTAGTCCCAACAGGGACTCGGGGATCCAATGTGCCATGCAGAGTAGCAAGGTCTTCTGGTGCACAGCACAATATAAATAATTGACACAATGGAATGGAATTACTGAGGTAGATTACCTGAGGCAGAAGCATATCCTACCACTTTAAGATTCCTGGCAATGAGATACCTCCACTCTGCCACTACATTCAGCTGGGGTATAACTGCTTCCTTCATTTCTCATAGTATAGAAAAATAGTACATGGCACACAACTCAAAACAGTGATTTACTTCTCCTTTGACACATTTTTTTTTTACATAATGTATACAAAAGATCCAATAAATAAATGAATATAACAGCATTTATATTCAACCTAGCATTTGACACTAGAACATGAAAATCCCAGCTGTTTCCCAAGCTATTAAATTATATATTCTTTAAGTTTAGGGGATACCAGTCACACCTACAGCTTTCTGCCCACATGAGCAGGTTTCTGTAAAGGAGGGCCCAGCTGGAATGATTGCTGAGTTCTCTCTTGCACCTTTGGGTGCCTACCTATAGGATATTTATTTTATTACTTTTTTTGGTGAGGCAATTGGGGTTAAGTGACTTGTCCAGGGTCACACAGCTAGTAAGTGTCAAGTGTCTAAGGCTGGATTTGAACTCAGGTCCTCCTGAATCCAGGGCCAGTGCTCTAAGCACTTTGACACCTAGCTGCCCCCTACCTATAGGATATTGAGAGGAACAATCTAAATGTGAAACAGAAAACAGACTGTTCAACCATTATCCATGTTGTCAATACATGTTTATTTATTTATTTATTTATTCATTCATTCATTTATTTATTTATTTATAGTGAGGCAATTGGGGTTAAGTGACTTGCCCAGGGTCACACAGCTAGTAAGTGTTAAGTGTCCGAGGCCGGATTTGAACTCAGGTACTCCTGAATTCAGGGCTGGTGCTTTATCCACTGTGCCACCTAGCTGCCCCAATACATGTATATTTATAACATAAATGTTATCTACTGAAAAGATTTGTTGTGAGGAATAAGTGAGATAATTGACATGAAAACACTTTGAAAAAGCTTAAAGAAGAACAACAACTACAGAAATGTAAGGAATTCAGATCTGTGCTAAGAGTCTGAGAGTTGGAAGACTGTGATACAAGGGAGGCAGGAAAGGACTTATTGACAGAATTGTTTCTAGACATTTTTGCAGTCACACCAAGCAACTTAAAGTGGAGAGCCCTCCACTTTGGGGGATGGAGTGAGGAAGACACTGTTCCCTAGGGGAAGGACAGAGTGGGATTTTGAGAGAGGGATCGTGTTGAGCTTTCTGGTTTCTTATTTCAGAGGAGTTCAAGTATTGGCAGTTCCTTCTAAATTTGGTAACCGGAACAAAAGCTTCGGTCATCTCACACTACCGTAGTTATAGTTGTGCCTCTTGGAACTTCCTAATAGAAATGAAGCTCTTCTCATAAGAGGGTGGTGGATCTGATCATTTTGTGGACTGAGCAGAATGATGAGGAAACATTGTTGCCACCAAATATACCTACTGTAGTAGTGGACACAGGGAGGGAATAAGCATTTATGTAGTACCTACCAAGTGCTAAGCAGTTTACACATATTATTTCATTTGGTCCTCATAACAACCCTGCAGGGTAGGTGCTATTATTATCTCCATTTTGCAGTTGAGGAAACTGAGACAAATAGAATTAAGTGATTTGCCCAGGGTCACGAAGCTATTAAGGGTCTGAAACTGGATTTGAACTTATGTCTTCCTGACTCCAGGCCTAACACTCTATCCACTATACCACCTGGTGCCTCTCTGTAAGAAATATGCATCAGAATGGTCAGTAACTTACTTTATCACCTGATTGTGGGTAGGACCTACAGAAGATAGAAATATGAAAAGGGAATAGATAATTAAGATAGTATTAGAGAAATTTATTTGGCTTTATGGACTATGGCTTAAAATAACAGAAATGATGGGCAAAAACTTGGGTGGGGTGACTAAGGTTTTTCCTCACATTACTGAAATTTAGGATACTGACAGCATTTAAACCATGTCTCTAGACTTTTCCCAGGACATTCCACTCCATACCACTTGCATTCTAGCCAGCCTCCTCATCCCCTTTCCACAAGAACTTCAGGAGGATTCTTTGGTGGTACCCCTAGGATTCTGGGCTCAAATTGGTGACATTTTTGTTTTCATCTTGCCTGGAACTAGGGCTCCACATCTTTCTGGCCATTTCTTTTTAAAATTTGTATTAGTGTTTTCTGTGTTTTACATTACCATAGTATCCCATAAATCCCTCCTCCTTTCCCTTCCCCATTAGCCATCCCACATGACAAATAGTATTTTTTAGATGGGAAGGAAAAAAAGTCCAATGGTCAAAAACACGTGTAACACCTGTGGCCCTCCCACCCCCCACCAAAGGGTTGATTAGGAATCTTCTCATAGCTCTTCATTTGAGTCCCCCTTGATCTTTATAATTTTGTTACATTAATTTTTTTTCTATTTTAGGGGGTGGAATTCTTTTTCATTTACATTGATCCTGTTGCTGTGTATGTTGTTTTCTTGACTCTGCTTACTTCGCTTTACATCAAGTTATATAGATTTTTCCATGTTTCTTTGTATTCATCATACACATAATTTCTTATAGCACAACAGTATTCAATTACATTCATGTTCCACAATTTGTTTAAACATCCCCCAATCAATGGACGTCCACTTTGTTTCCAATTCTTAGCTATTATAAAAAGTGCTACTATCAATATTTTGGAGTATTGGGCTTTTTTTTTCTTATGGAGTTTCTGTTTCAAAGGGCATGGGCATTTAGTCATTTTATTTGCTTATTTCCAAATTGCTTTCCAAAATGTTGGTGCCTTTTCATAGCTCCACTAACAATGTATCAGTGCTCCTTCTTGGCCATTTCTAAACCATATTGCTATTAGTGTACTACAGTATCCCCATCCACCCTTGTTCCCTTTTATTTTCCTATTATCTTCCTATCTTTATATTAGAATATAAACTGTGAAGGGAGGGACTGTATTTCCAGAACTTGGCATAGTTCCTGGTACATACTAAGTGCTTAATAAATTTATTCAGGCATTATAATACGTCATCACAAAACAACTGAGCACCTAGTTTAAAAGAATATTTAATGAAAAAGGAAGCTATCAGTGCTTTCCTGACTCCTACCCTTTGGGTTAGCCCCACCCTGTGTGGTAATATCTATTGTGATAGACTTAAGATATCCCATAGTCTCTCTTATCAGATGCTTTTTGCCTAGGCTCTATACTTGGCCATATACTTGAATTTGTCAATAACAGCCAATTTGAGGGCATTTTTTTGGCTTATTGCTCTGGATATATTTTATGAGGCTTATTCTAGGTGCTAGAATTGCTATGATTCCATATGGATTACATCAAATGAAGGATGGAAACAAATTTACCTGAAGACTTGCTGATCCAATCAGTGTTTGACTAGATGCCTAAATCAATGAATTAATGAACAAATGAAAACTTTAAAATAAAAAAAAAGAAGGTGAAGAGAAAAAACCATCTAAACATACCTATCAAATCAGATGCCCTAGAGCACTGTATACATGACATAGAAATAAGAATAGCATAGAAGTTTCCAGTAATTCAAAGGAGACACTAACAGGAAAGAGAGGTTAAAAACAATTAGTGATGGTCCCAGTTATCTACATACAGAGAGCTATATAACCCAAGTCCCAAAGTCTATTGGTGTGATACTTTCTCCTTATTGCTGGAGATCAATATGCTACACCTGCATGAGGAGTGGGGCAGAGTTGGAAAGAGTGGGAGAGAAGAGAGCTCTTCAGTTTTCTGAAGTTACTTGAGTCTCATTGGGGTTCTACAGTTACTTTGGGTTCTTCTTGTTTCAATAGAGAAGATGGAGGAAGCCAACCCCACTTAAGGTTGCTAAAGGAAGAGATTCTAGGAAGAAGCCAACATGAGAGGAGCTGGCAGATTCTGTCATGTATCTATCCCCAGCTTGCTACCTCAGAGACTTAAGGGAACTTCTTGGCTGAGATCTAGGATTCTCTTGGTTGAGCTGAGTTATTACCCTCCCAATGGGAGAGTTCCTTGACTCTGTATTGTCTGGTATATATTCTCTTATGTATATTTTCTCTGATTTTTGTTTTACTATTATTCGGATTATTTCTTTTGTAACTCCTGTGCATGTTCATCGTGGAACTGGTATTTGGTAGGAAGGGAGTTAAGCCTTGGATATAAAGTTTGGGGTCCTCCTGTTCCTCTCAGTTAATGAAACAGTGCTCAGAAATTAGACTGAACCTGCAAATCACATACCCTAGACAAATAATATTTAAGGGAGCAGAGAGATATAATTCTAGCCTGGTATCCTCTCATGCCAGTGAGAGTGAAAGTGTGAGTGTGAACGAGCACACAAATTAGCCAAGCTTTTGGCCCCAGCTACCTGTTTCAACTAGTGGGAAGAATTCAAGTCTCCCTTGGAGAATAGTTAGGGGAGGAGATTCTAGAGCTAGCTATTCTGCCTCTTTTCAAGCCATCCATCAATACTCCCCATGCCATATATGGGGGAGAGCCCTTGCTACACCTGTATTGATAAACAAAGTGATTTAGAGAGTTTAACAGAAGGAGGTCAGTATGACTTTACAGGTAGAATTGAGAGTAGGCAGGATGCAACTCATGGCTGTAATGTGGCAAAGGAAAGAAACAACATTTTCAAAACATTAGGGGCCGTGGAATGCCAGTGCTTATCAAGTCCATATTATACAATATTATGTAAGTCCAAGGTACAGCAAGGGGCCTGGCTTTAGGCCATCTCACACTGACTCTGACTCTATTTGTCCCCTTTTGTAACTATGATGAAACATGAATTTCATGATCAAGCCTGTTTTCTTTGCCAAGGACTTGCTAACCAGTGGTTATTTCTAAGATGGCAGTGGCCCATGGTGGTGCAGTATGCAAGTAATCAAATTGCTGCTGATAGTCTGAATTCCAGAGGAGCAAAGGGTGCTTTCCTTATGGTGTGGTAAACTTAGCAAATGTCATCAGATATTTCCCCACCCAGGCCTTTAACTTTGCTTTTAAGGATAAGTATAAACAGGTGTTTTGGGAGGATTGGACAAGAACACAGTATGGGAGGTATTTTGCAAGTAATCTTGCCTCTGAGGGTGGTGCAGCTGGGACTACTTCTCTCAGCTTTGTCTACCCCTTGGATTTTGTGAGAACTCAAATGGCAGCTGATGTTGGGAAATCTATTACTAAGAGAGAATTCAAAGGCCTGGGAGACTGCCTTGTGAAAAATCACCAAATCTGATGGAATTTATGGCTTATATCGAGGTTTTAATGTCTCAGTGCAGGATATTATTATGTATAGAGCAGCCTGCTTTGGAATATAGGCCACAGCAAAAAATCCTCAGAGCAACATTATGATAAGTTGGATGAGTGCACAATCAGTGATTCCTATAGTAAGTGTGGTTTCCTATTCTTTTTTTTTTTTTAGTGAGGCAATTGGGGTTAAGTGACTTGCCCAGGGTCACACAGCTAGTAAGTGTTAAGTGTCTGAGGCTGGGTTTGAACTCAGGTCCTCCTGAATCCAGGGCCGGTGCTCTATCCACTGCGCCACCTAGCTGCCCCGGTTTCCTATTCTTTTGATAAAGTAAAGCAGTGAATGCTGATACCATCTGGGTACAAGCAACTTGCGACAATTGACTGCTGGAGGAAGATTGCTAAAGATGAGGGTGTCAAAACTTTCTTTAAGTCTGCCTAGTCCAATGTTCTTAGAGGCATGGGTAGGGTTTCATGTCTGTCCTGTGCCAAGATTGCAGGAAAGTAATCTAAGGATATCTTAACTAAAAATGGAAAAATAGATCACATAGACTACTTTATCACAGAATTTTGAACCATTGATCTTCAAGAAATTCCTATTGTCTGTTTCCAGGCTAGATCTTGTTTATAGAGAAGTCAGGATAAACTCTTAGAAAAAGGGCCTCATTTATGCAACCTATTATTTATAGAGTAGAATTAATGATTCAGTATATTAGTTTGGGGAAAGTAGTTACTCTGTTTCCAAGGAGACAGAAAAAAAACTTATACCATGTAATTCAAATGTTATTTTGTAAAACTACAAAATTTTTTTTTAAAGTGAGGCAATTGGAGTCACTTAACCCCCATTGCCCCGCAGCAAAAAAAAAAAAAAAAGTGAGGCAATTCGGGGTTAAGTCACTTGCCCAGGGTCACACAGCTAGTAAGTGTTAAGTGTCTGAGGCTGGGTTTGAACTCAGGTCCTCCTGAATTCAGGGCCAGTGCTCTATCCACTGTACCACCTAGTTGCCCCTACAAATTTGTTTTTAAGTATTTTATTATTTATTATATCTCCTATTTGTGTTGAAGCACTATATATGCTATTTTGTGTAACTGAATATTTGATAGTTCTGATATACATGTATATATACATATATGTATGCCCACATACATATATACGTATATATGGCATTCTGCCGTAAAACCTTCATTAGGTGTAAAATCACACCTTTATTAGACCCCACTATCCCCTCAAACTATTATCCCATATTTATATTCCCTTTCTCATCCAAATTCCATGAATTTGCTGCCTCTACTTCCTCTTTGATTCATTCCTCGTTCCTTTGCCATCTGGCTTCTAGCCTCATCACTCAATTGAAAATGCTTTCTTTAAAGCAACTGTTGTTGTTTGTCCTTCATTCCCAAAGAGGATCATGACATCAGGAGGTGATGTCATGACTTGAATTGAGTTGGATTTAAGTGAGGGAGGGCTGTGCAAAGTCACCAACCTCACTCTCTCCTCCAGAGCCATCTGGGTCCAATGGCAAGTTATACATTAGTATAACTGAAGATGGTTCCAAATGTTTAAGGCAATTAGGGTTTTAAGTGACTTCCCCAAGGTCACACAGCTATTAAGTGTCAGAGGTGAGATTTGAACTCAGGTCCTCCTCACTTTAGGGCCAGTGCTCTATCCACTGGGTCACCTGGCATTTAATTTAATTTAATTTCACTTCATTTCACTTCATTTCATTTCATTTTCATTAAAGCAACTAGTGATTTCTTAATCGCTAAATCTGATGATGGTCTTGATTCATTCCTAAGTCTTTATCTCTGCGTTGTGTTTGACACTCAACTACCCTCATCTTCTGGATATTCTCTCTTCGTTGGTTTTTCATGACACCATTCTCTAAGCATCTTTCCTTTTTGACATCTCTTCAGTGTACTTTGCCTCATAACTATGAGTGTACCCGAATCAGGGGTGTTTTGGCAAATGTTTAACAACCAGCTCTAGATGGGGAGAAATGTATGAATGACAAATTTAAGTTTAATCTGCATTTTTCTCCAGTATTTCCTTAAATCTAAACAATTAACAAAACAACAAATAAAACCCTGATTTGTAGTTTGATGATGTCCAAGGTGTAAATGTTTACACTGAAAATGTAAGATGTGAGAGCTGGTTCATGCTGTTATTGCACACCCCTGAGCCCAAGTGTCTGTCCTTGGCCATCTTGTCTTAACCATCATCTCTTAGGCAGATGACTCACAGATATCCATCCCAAGTCTCTCTCCTGAGCTTCCAACCTGCTCCACCAGTTGTACATTTGCCTATTGTACATTTCAAACTGAATTCCCCAAAGACCTCTTAAACTCAATATACCAAAATAAAGCTCACAAATCTTTCTTTTTTATTTTTAAATAGTATTTTATCATAAATATCATTCTCCCTAGACTTTCCCCTCTTCCAAACTTTAATATTTCTGTTGTTGGCATCCTTCTCATAATCTTGGCATTATCCTTAAACTCTCACTCTCGTTCACCTCACAGACCTTAACAGTTGCAAAATCTTGCTGTTTCTACCTTTATATCTTTCATTTCTGGCTCTCTCTCTCTCTCTCTCTCTCTCTCTCTCTCTCAGTAGGGCAATGAGGGTTAAGTGACTTGCCCAGGGTCACACAGCGAGTAAGTGTCGAGTGTCTGAGGCCAGCTTTGAACTCATGTCTTCCTGAATCCAAGGCCAGTGCTTTATCCACTGTGCTGCCTAACTGTTCCCCTTTCTCTCCATATACACACTTACCACCTTAGTTCAGTTCTAGATTATTTAAGCAGCCTCCTGATTGGTTTCCCTACCTCATATCTCCCCAATGTAGTCTCTTCAATCCAGTCCTTGTCTTCCTGTTATCACTAGGATAAGTTACAAATTCCTCTCTAGATTTTAGAGCCCTTCACAACCTGACTCCAACCTCTCTTTCCAGCTACATTAGACATTATTTTTACTCCATGCATTGTGATCTAGACAAACTGGCCTTCTCTATCTTCCTTCCCATCTTTATGTCTTTGCACTGGCTGATCCTATGCCTCACCGTGTCCATAATCCTGTTCTCTTCTTTTGAGATGTAGTTTAAGCAGTATCTTCAGTATGAAACCTTTCCTGATCTTGGCACTTGCTTGGGCCCTTCTTAAATTAATTTGTATTTAATTACTTTGCATATAAATATATATATACATACACATATAGGTACATACATACATACACACACATATAAGCTCCTTGGGTCTATTTCATTCATTGTATAGTACTTATATCCCACAGTAACTGGCACAGAGTAAGCACAATAAATATTTTCTGATTAATTGGTCTGGAAATAATATCCTATAGGCCACTTGGAAAGATGGAAAAACAGATTATGAATTCCTAATAATGTTATCAGGAGGCGATGGAGAAAAGATGAAATTGTGATGAAAAATCTATTTGGATAACTGCTGGAAGTCTTTGATAAAAGTAGAGCAGCTGATAATATCTTTTTTTTTTTTTTTTGCAGGGCAATGAGGGTTAAGCGACTTGCCCAGGGTCACACAGCTAGTAAGTGTCAAGTGTCTGAAGCCAGACTTGAACTCAGGTCCACCTGAATCCAGGGTCAGTGCTTTATCCACTGTGCCACCTAGCTGCCCCAACTGATAATATCTTGACTTACTTGTAGACTCTTCAGAAGGCAGAAGAAATGCTGAGAGGAAATACCTTTCTGATCTTGATTCTGACTAGCAAGAAGGACGTGGTTGTAGAAATAGGAGGTTCAGAAGGAACATAAAGTCCATGATAAGAGACAGGAACATTGGCTAGAATCTGATGTGTACTAGAGACTTGAACAGAACAGATTTCAGTTTTAAGGAAAGATTTTGTATCATTAGAATATAAAAGTGAAAATGGATGAAAGGAGATGGGAGACAGTCAATAATTATACCTGATTAAAGCATCATGAATTATTCTGATGAAAGAGAAAGGGGGAGGTAACTAAGAAGATTGAGGTGGCTGCATGGGGAGTATATATGCTCAAAGAAGGAGGTAAGAGTAGGTAATTGAGTAAGTGACATGGTTTTTTAAAGTATTATCAGGGAACATATAACCTACTCTGATATGAAGTTTGCAATTGTAAAATGGCCTTCCTTTTGATATTGGAAGCAAAAAGGGGAACAAAAGGGGAAAAACTTTCTACTTGGGTTGGGATATTATTTCCTGATGCCAATAAGGATGACTTTCTGACTTGAAAACATCGAATAAACATGGTTAGCAGGGAACTTAAATCATTAAACAAAAGGGGAAATAATTCTTTAATTTGATTATAATATCAGGTCCACAGGAACTACCCTCTCAGAGTAGTGAAGCAGTACAGTGTAATGGAAAGGGCATTAGAAACTTTTTTTTTAGAAATCCACAGAAGAGAGTTCCGAAGGAATGTTAGACCCCTTCTGACGGGGAAGATTTGGTTACTCTCATGTTAAATTTAATATATATTTAGAATATTTCAGTAGGTTAACAAAAGGTTAGAGTTTTATATACAATTCTTTTCTATGTAATTTTTACTTTGAAATGTTAATATTTGTTCATTTCATAATAAAAAAAATGATCTGAATGGAAGTTTGAGAAGAAATTTGTTTAAATCTTGTCCCACATGTTTCCAAGCTCTGTGACTATGAGCAAATCACAACCTTGTCATCTGTAAAGTTTCCTCCACATAGTTTTAGTCTGATGCCTTATCTTAGTATGAAGGCAAACGAGCTCTTGAATAAGGGCCAGGCAACCAACTAAGTCTGGTTTTTAAGGACTAGACTATCTACCAGCAACTTAGACTCAACCATTGGCTACTTCCTTTCCCCTAGGTGAGGGGGATTGTTGTATGCATGTATGTATGTACACACATATGTGTATGTACGTTTTTATAGGTATATGTGTATATATGTGTATACACACATATACATATGTACACACATAATACATGCATAGATTTAGCGCTCTCTCTCTCTCTCTCTCCCTGGTGCTTAGCAGAATGGCTGGCAATAGTTCCTAATAATAGCTTCATCCATCCATCTATTTCTCATCTATCATTTATTTATCTCATTATTTCTCTATTATGTATTTTCTCAGAATGAGAGACTCATAACTGGTAAGCTTTGTGCTGAATCCTTTGTCCGTGTTAACCCATGAAACAAAGTAAAATAAAAATGGCTCTTAGTTATGTACCACTCTCTTTTGCTTCTGCAATGACACTGGCAGAGTGTTGGAACCTGAAGCAGAGGTTGCTAGAAATAGAGTTTCTGATGATTTCTAAACTTTAAACTTAATTGCTTGTACTCCTAATGTGAGATCTTTGTCCAATAACTGAGTTCTTCTATGCTACTGGGAAGAAATTAATTACATCATGCTTGACAGTCTTGTTATTAAAAAAAAAACAGAGGAAGGAAGTTGTAGCTAAATAGAAGGATGGTTCAGAGGTTCTCCTTTTAGTTGGCTGAATAGGTTTTATTGTTTCCAAAGCAGCAAGAAGCATAATTTCAAATTTTATCATTTGGTCATCTCATATTGCAGTGTTTGTGATGTATTTATGGTAAAAAAAAAATCACTAGGAAAAATAATAGGAGCTTATATAACAACATATGTTGCAGAAGAAGAACAGGTAATTATACAAAAAATTCAATAAGACATTCCAAATAAAATCAACACATATTTTGATTATTTTGTGGCTCCAATAAATAGATGGAAATAGGTGGTCATATATATATATATATATATATGTGTGTGTGTATATATATATATATATATATTTTTTTTTTTTTTAAGTGAGGCAATTGGGGTTAAGTGGCTTGCCCAGGGTCACACAGATAGTAAATGTTAAGTGTCTGAGGCCGGATTTGAACTCAGGTCCTCCCGACTCCAGGGCCGGTATTCTATCCACCTAGTTGCCCCCCCCCTTTTTTCCATATGTATATATATATATATATATATATATATATACACATATTTTTTTTAAAATACAGATCAGGAACAAGGAGAGAAAGGAAAAACTTTTGGGCTGCATGGGAGCCTCCTGCTTATATATCATTAATATTTTCTTTGATGAAAGAATCCATGGTCATAATGTGCACTGAAGAATATCATGAAAAATAAAATTGATTTTGTAACCCAGGGGATAGGGAGAAATGTTTGAGGAGAGTTAAGTTCCATGGGTCAGATACAAGTTCTTGCATTTCAGTTGTGAGAATGAGCAATGGAACTCCAGGGAGAGGACACTAAAAAGAAAGAATTGGGCAGCTAGGTGGCGCAGTGGATAAAGCACTGGCCCTGGATTCAGGAGTACCTGAGTTCAAATCCAGCCTCAGACACTTGACACTTACTAGCTGTGTGACCCTGGGCAAGTCACTTAACCCTCATTGCCCCGAAAGAAAGAAAGAAAGAATGAATGAATCAAGGTGGAGGGTGACTGAGGTGGCAGCAGCTGTATGGTGACAGTCAGGAACTAGCAGTAACATCATAGAGGTAGAGCTGCTTCAGTAGACACTTTGAATGGCTTGTTGAACTTGAATGGATTTTGTTGAATTTGAATTGATTGTCTATGTGGCTAGAGCTCTCCTGGCTTGCTATTATACTTATTCAAACTCCTTTAGAAGGAGTGTGACTGGAATAGAATGATGCTACCGAGTGTTGAGATCCACTAGAAGTTTATGAAGTGCTTCAACTCCCTTCCCTCCCCTTGCGCTTGAGGCAGATGGCAGAGATTTGCTTCTAGATTTCACTATTTCTTTAAATTGTTTATAATTCCTGATTTTCATATACATTTATGACCCATAATAACTTCTGTGTGATTTGTGTTTGCTCTTAATTGCAAACAGGGTGGCTACAATGAAAGAAATCTGTGAAGGGCTTGTGGTACATAGTGATAAACAGGACAGAGTTTTGAACTTCTGCCTACAACACCAGGATTTTTTTCCCCTTGAATAGGAGCTCTGAATTAAAATCTTCAGAAAATGTTATCGGCTTTGATTTTTTTTGGGGGGTGGGGGGTGGGGCAACGAAGATTCAGTGATTTGTCCAAGGTCACACAGCTAGTAAGTGTCAAGTGTCTGAGGCTGGATTTGAACTGAGGTCCTCCTGAATCCATGACTGGTACTTTGTTCACTGCACCACCTAGCTGCCCCCGGGCTTTGATTTTTTAAAGCAATAACTCTAATAAACTTTCCAATAGCAGAAGAGATTAAATCATGTGAATCTAGACCCTCCATTTTATTTTTTTTCTTTTAGGTTGAAACTGTGTCACACTATTTGTTACATTGTACTCTCCCAATTCATGCTTAGTGGAGTAGAAAGTAGGTTTGCTTAGTAGGAGAAAAAGGTGTAGTTAAGAAAGACTGACCAAGTCTACATTCCAAAGATGGAGCCCTCTTGAGTGAGCATTCCAGTCCACTCTACCTTTCTAAGTTTCATCTCTGCTTCCTGGAAGCAATACCAAGTGGTTTTAATGAATTTTAACAGATGGGAAATGACTTGTTACTGATGTGGAAGTCATACCACAATTAACTGTGTTGTGTCAGACCAGTTATTTTTTAGAGCAAAGATAATAATTTATAAAAAATCAAGAAGGATAAAATGAGAAAAATATGTGGTGTGTAATTGAAACAACTCCACCTCAAACAATTTAAGCAAGTTATTGATGATGATAAATGGGATACAATGGAAAGATAGACTATATTTCATAGAGAAGTTTAACTAATCTAAATCAGTTGCCATAACAAGGAGATCAAGAAGGTCTAAAAAGTGTCTCATTCAGTAAATACTTGACCTCCTTGACAAGTGGTAAGATATAGCAACTGAGAGCAACACAAGCTTAGATCTCATTTATAAAATATTAAGGATAATAGAAGATTGTGAAGATTATCATCTCATAAAACAGAGAGAAAGAGTGAAGGGCAAAATCAATTTATACTGATGGAAAACTCCCACATATACCAAATTATTCTTAGGTGCACTTTTTATGGTAATAAAACCTGGAGGGGGTGGGGGTGGGGAAGCATATGCTTATTGATTGGAGAATGGCTGAAAAAATTGTGGTGGATGAACATAATGGAATATAATTGGACATTAAAAAATTACAAATGGAGGAATTCAAATAATGAGACTTGTATAAATTGATATGTAGCAAATAAAGAAGAAACAGGGGAATGACCTTTACCATAAATGTCAAACTCATAACCTTCAGGCTGCATCAGATTAATATGTTATTGGGAAATGTTTAACAAAAGAAATAAAAATAAACTGCAACATAAATAATGCTAATTTGTGGCTTTCTAAATCAGTATGTGACTGACAGAGAGCCATTTCTATTTGATACCACTGACCTACACAACTATAATGCTATTAATAATAATAGCTAATATTTATATAGTACTTAATATATGCTAGTCACCATGCTAAATGCTTTAAAAATATTATCTCATTTGATCTTCACAACAACCCTGCCAGGTAGGTGCTATTATTACCCCATTTTACAGTTGAGGAAACTGAGGCAAACAGCAGTTAAGTGACTTGCTCAGGATCACAGTTAGTAAGAGTCTGAGGCTGAATTTGAACTCAGATCTTTCTGATTTCAGGTGGAGCACTCTATCCACTGTGCTACTAGTTGTTTCTAATTAATAATATTATGAAATATTAATGAAAACAACAATAAAAGTTAGATAAACTCAGATTAAATTCAATAATCACTTTCAGTTTTGAATAGCTGATACTGAAACATATTTCCCTCCTTTTTTGGTAGAGAAATAAGGGACTACAGGCCTGGAATGTGCAAATATAGCCAGTGTTTTTTCTTTATTACAAGGAAATTTTCTATTCCCAGGGATACTGGGAAATGGCTGGTTTTGTTTGTTTTTTTGTTTTGGTGAGCCAATTGGAGTTAAGTGACTTGCCTAGGGTCACACAGCTAGTAAATGTCAAGTCTGAGGCCATATTTGAACTTAGGTCCTCCTGACTCCAGGGCTGGTGTTCTATCCACTGCACCACCTAGCTGCCCCTATGGCTGTTTTTTTTAAAGCATCCCAAACATTAATAGAAAGTAACGAAAATATATGAACATCACTGTACTGGAGAGGTAGAATTTTAATCAGTTTACAAGCATTTATTAAACATCTGCTATTTGTCAGGCACTATGTTAAGCACCAGGAATACAAAGAAAGGTAAAGAGAGCTCTGGCTTTCATGTGGATTCACATTCTAACTGAGGACACATTTTGCAAACAACGATGTTTGTTATGTACAAGATATTGACTGGATAAATTGGAGATAATCAACAGAGAGAAGGTACTGGCATTAAAAGAGACCTGTAGAAGGTGGGATTTTTGATAGAACTTGAAAGGGAAAAAAGGAGAGAGATGAAATGAGAGAGAGTTCCAGGCACAGGAGACAGCCAGAGAAAATGCTGTCAGGAGATAGAGTGTCTAGTCTAAAGAACAGTAAAATAGCCAAGCTTGCTGGCCACAGTTGGGTTGGAGTGGGATGTGAGGTATAAGAATACCAAAAATGTAGGAGGGGGCTGGGTTAAGAAAGACTTCAAATGGCAAACAGAGGATTTGATAATTGGTTATAGAGGTAGTAGGGAGTCACTGGAGTTTGAGTGTGTGTGTGTGTGGTGTATGTGTGGCATTTCAGACAGCTATACTTTAGGAAGATCAGTTTGACAACAGAATGAAGAACTAGAATGGGAAAGAGACTCGAGGTTAGTTATTCCTTTAAAAGGGGTATACAAGGAAAGACAAAAAAGCCCCCTGCTTTTAAGTCTCTGCTTTTAAGGAACTCAGTTTAATGAAACAACATGTAAACAACTATGTACAAGAAAGATATATACATGACAAATAGGGGATAATCTCAGAGGGAAGGCTTTAGGATTAACGAAGACTGGACAAGGCTTCTTGCAGAGAGTGAGACTTTAGCTAAGACTTGAAAGGATCCAGGGAAGCTTTTTGCATTCCAATTCTTTTTCAATTTAATTTTTTAAAATTTGGAATTTAAGAGACAATATATAAAATAAGCATTTCTATATACAAAGTAGAAACAAAGAAATGAACAAACAAACCCCTCTCCCCCAGGATTATGCATGAATTCCTAATCTCTATAGCATGATTTTCTTTTTAAATGCATAATAAATTCAACATATAACTTGCAAAGCTGTCCTGCTTGTTGAAACTGATTGTTAAGCTGTCCTTTTTTCTATTCTCTCCTGCTCATTTAAAAATGCTTCAATGACTCTTTTCTTCTTCTTCTTTTTTTATTTTTTGCAATCCTATCACTCCCTGAAAAAAGAAAAAAGAAATAAACATGGCCAAAGGAAGCCTCTAAGTCTACTAAATACTTTGAAGAAACACATTTCCAGACCCCTATCAACGTATGGTTTGCATTTATGGTGACAGAGAAGGAAAACACTGACAAGGACATATTCCCCTTCTCTGACCCTAACTTGTTCTCTTCTGCCCTGTGCCACACTTATTCCTATTATTTTAAGATCACCTTCTGTAAATAGCTACTGCTTTTAGTTTTAGGAAGCTTAGCTAAAGTGGGTACTCGATTTAAAAGTTATATATTTTAGAACTTTGGAGATCTCTGTAAATGATCTCTAAAAACTCAAATTGATTGGTCTTGAAGTAGTAAGTTGATGGTTAATGTCTCAGCCAGCTGATTTTGTCTTTGGGGACCTCATCAACCTTTGGGTCCCCTAGCCTCACTCAGGTCATTAATATTTCTCTCTTTGTCTCAGGTGATTCATTTTCAGAAATGTTCTTTTTAAAAAGTTTTCATAGATATTTTTGCTTTTTATATCACCCTAGTTTCTCCCAATATTCTTCCCTCTCTCCTTCCCAGTCATCCAATATAAGAAATACCAAACCCTTAGATACCAAATTCATTTCAGAAAAAATTGATATAAAGACTTTTCCCTGTTTTGTGGTTTCCTTTCTTATCCTGGGTACATTCATCTTGCTTGTAAAGAAGTTTTTCAGTTTTATATAATCAAAATGATCTATTTTATCTTTTGTCAAGAATACATCTACTCATAGCTGTGAGAGGTATATGATCTGCTACTCTTCCAATTTTTAAATAGTATGGTCTTTAATATTAAGGCCACATACCAAAGAAGGGAGGGCAGATTTGGGGAGGGGGCAGTCAGAAGCAAATCCCTTTTGAGGAAGGATAAGGTGAAAGAAGATAGATAATATAGTAAATATTATGGGGAAGGGAATAGGATGGAGGGAAACAGTTAACAATAGTAATTGTGAAAAAGAGAAAAGGGGGAAAAATTGTACAAAAAACATTTATAGCAACTCTTTGTGGTGGCTAAGAATTGGAAATCAAAGGAATGTCCATCAATTGGGGAATAACTGAAGGAGCTGTGGTATATGATTATAATGGAATGTTATTGTGCTATAAGAAATGACAAGCAGGCTGATTTCAGAAAAATCTGGAAAGACTCATATGAACTGATGTATAGTGAAGTGAGCAGAACTGGGAGGACATTGTGCAAAGTGACAACAATATTGTTCTATGAGCAGTTGTGAATGACTTAACTATTCTCAGCAATACAATGATCCAAGACAATCCCAAGGGACTAATGAAGCATACTATCCACTCCCAGAAAAAGAACTGATATTGATTGAACACAGACTAAAAAAAAGAGAGAACTTGTGGATTGTACATATATAATCTATATCAGATTGGTTGCTGTCTTGTGGAGGGGGGAGGAAAGGGAGGGAGGGAGAAAAATTTGGAACTCTAAATCTTATGAAAATGAATGTTGACAATTACCTTTACATGTAACTGTAAACAAAATAAAATTTAAAAATTTAAAAAAGGTTACATGTCCATTTATACTGGACAGCTAGATGGCACAGTGAATGGAGTTCTGGGTCTGGACTCAGGAAGAATCTTCTTCATGAGTTCAAATGTGGCCTTAGCCACTACTTACTATGTGACCCTGGGCAAGTTAATTATCCCCATTTGTCTCAGTTTCCTCATCTGTAAAATTAACTGTAGAAGAAAATGGCAAACCACTCCAGTATCTTTGCCAAGAAAACCCCAAATGGGGTCATAAAGAGTTGGATGCAACTAAAAAGACTGAACAACAACCCATTTATATTTTGTAAAATATGGCATAAGGTTTTCATTCTAAGCCTAATTCCTTCTGTATTGCTTTCAAGTTTTCCCAGTTTTGTTGTTGTTGAGTCATTTTAGTCATGTCTAACTCTCTGTGAGTCCATTTTGGTTTTTCTTGGCAAAGTTACTGGAGTGGTTTGCCATTTCCTTCTCCAGCTCATTTTACAGAGGAGGAAGCTGAGGCAAATAGGATTAAACGACTTGCTTAGGGTCACACAACTGGTAAGTATCTGAGGCCAGATATGAACTCAGGTTTTCCTGGCCTATAGCTCTCTAAAAACGTTCTCTTAAAACCCCTGCATGAATTGTTGTGCCTGTGTTGGAAAGAAGGTGAAGTGCCACAGGATATGCGTGATGCCCATATAGTTACTCTTTATAAGAACAGTGGAGACAGGAGTGACTGTAACAACTACAGAGGAATTTCACTTCTCAGTGTCGTTGGGAAGATGTTTGCCAAGGTCATCTTGCTTAGACTGTGTAAACTTACCGACTGTGTTTACCCCGAATCACAATGCAGCTTTCAAGCAGGGAGGTCAACAATTGCTATGATTCTCTCGCTTCACCAACTGCAAGAAAAGTGCAGAGAACAAAGAAAACCCCTCTTCATTATCTTCATAGACCTGACCAAAGCATTTGATACAATTAACAGAGAAGGTCTTTTTGAAATTCTCTCGAGAATTGGTTGCCCTCCTAAACTCCATAGCCGGATTTGCTCCTTTCATTGCAACATGCAGGGTGTCATACAGTTTGAAGGCAACACCTCTGAAGCATTCAGCATAAACAGCGGAGTCAAGCAAGGATGCGTGCTAGCTCCCACGCTGTTTGAATTTTCTTCTCCATGCTGTTATGTCATGCTTTTGGTTTGTCAACTGGTGGCATCTATTTGCATTGCCAGTCAGACAGAGACCTGTTCAACGTTTCATGTCTGAGATCCAAAACCAGAGTGAGAGGTAGCACCTTTTGAGACCTGCTCTTCGCTGATGATGCCGCACTTGCTTATCACTCTGAGTTTGAATTGCAGACCTTGATGGATCGCTTCTCCCAAGCTTGCACGGACTTTGGCCTAACCATTAATCTTTTTTTTTTTTTTAGTGAGGCAATTGGGGTTAAGTGACTTGCCCAGGGTCACACAGCCAGTAAGTGTTAAATGTCTGAGGCTGGATTTGAACTCAGGTACTCCTGACTCCAGGGCCAGTGCTCTATCCACTGTGCCAACTAGCTGCCCCTAACCATTAATCTTAAAAAGACGAAAGTCATGTGTCAGAGTGCTATGTCGCCTCCATTGATACACATTGGTAGCTACCAGTTGGATGTCATAAACCAATTCTCATATCTTGGCTCTATTGTCAGTGACAATTTGTCACTTGATTCTGAGATCAATCAGAGGATTGGGAAAGCTACTTCAAACATGTCTAAGCTTGCCAAGCATGTCTGGGCAAACAATAAACTGACAAGACGAACCAAATTTGCCGTCTATAGAGCATGCGTCTGGAGTGCCTTACCGTATGGCAGCGAAACATGGACTACGTATACTAGACAAGAGAAGAAGCTTAACAGCTTCCACACGTGCTGCCTTTGGCGCATCCTTGGCATATCTTAGTCGGATAGGATCACCAACAAAGAAGTGCTCCAACGTGTGCAACTTCTGAGCATCTACATGCTACTAACACAAAGACGGCTGTGCTGGCTCGGTCATGTGCACTGCATGCAAGACGGGTGCATTCCTAAAGACCTACTCTATGACGAGTTAGGTCCAGGCCAAAGACCTGCTGGACACCCCCAGCTTCACTACAGAGATGCATGCAAATGAGACTTGAGGGCTCTGGGAATAGACACTGGTAGCTGGGAGGAGATGGCCAAGGACTGCGCTCGATGGAGTTCAGTACTCAGGAGCAGCTTGTGTGCAGCTGAGATGGGCCTCCAAGCTCTGGAGGAAGAAAAACGAATAGATGCAGGAACTGATGGGCAACAGAGAGCACAGTTTTCCGATGTCCTCGTTGCGGCGGGAGCTGTGGCTCCCGTATCGGACTGCACAGCCACACTATGGCCTGTGGCTCTTCAAGGCACTGATTCATGGTCGTTTGAGACTGGCAGAAGCCTACTAGCTCTCTTTCTATATCTTATCCTTTCCTGGTTTAGGTGTTAGGGCTATGTTTACCTCATAAAAGAATTCTAGTGGGGTGCTTTCTCAAATTTTGAAAATAGTTTAATATAGGTACTAATTCTTCTTTTAAAATTTGATAGACTCTACTTCCCATAAATACATCAAGACAGGGTGTTTGGTTTTTGTTTGTTTGTTTGTTTTTGTTGTTATAGCTATTTGTATTCCCTTTTCTGAGATTCAGATCTGTACTTGTTATATGGGATCACTATTGTTCTTTTGTTAGTTCTGATATTTTATATCTTTATTTTAGTATATTTCTGTTTTATATTTCATTTATATAGTATTTTATTATTTTCTAGTTACATATAGAGATAGTTTTCAACATTTGTTTCTATAAGATTTCTAGTTTCAAATCTTTCTCCCTCCCTCCCTCCCTCCCCACCCTCCTCCCTTCCCAAGACAGCAAGCAATCCGATATAGGTTATATATGTACAATCACATTAAATATATTTCTGCATTAGTCATGCTGTGAAAGAAGAATCAGAGCAAAAGGGGAAAACCTCATAAAAGGAAAACAAAAAAGTAAAAATAGTATGGTGCAATCTGCATCTAGATTCCACATTTCTTTTTTTCTGGATTTGGAGAGCATTTTCCCTCATGAGTCCTTTGAAACTATCTTGGACCATTGTGTTGCTGAGGAGAGTCAAGTCTATCATAGTTGATCAACACACACAATGTTGAGACTGTGTACAATATTATCCTGGTTCTGCTCACCTTGCTCATTATCAATTCATATAAGTCCTTCCAGGTTTCTCTGAAATCCACCTGCTCATCGTTTCTTCACATTGATTTTTTTTTAAAACTTTGTGTTCTAAATTTTCTTCCTTCCTTCCTCCCTCCTCAACCCTCCCTATAGAATCAAGCAATTCAATATAAGTCATACATGTGCAGTTATGCCAAGCATCTTCACATTACTCAAGTTGTGAAAGAAAATAGAATAACTTTAGCAAGAGGATCTAACAAATAAACTTATTTTTCAATCTGTATCCAAATACCATCAGTTCTTTCTCTGTTGATGGTTTGCATTTTTCACAGGTCCTTATGATAGCATCCTGCTCATCATTTCTTTCACAGTTACTATTGCTAACCGTATTACCCTTCATCCTATTCCCTTACCTTGATATTTACTCTATTTTTTATCTTCTTTCACCCTATCCCTCCTCAAAAGTGTTTTTACTGCCCCCCTCCCCCAATCTGCCCTCCCTTCCCATACCCACTTGAGTGTTTATGTAATTCCCTGTTTGAGCTAATTCTGATGAAAGTAAGGCTCACTCACTCCCCCCCCTCCCCCGCTCCCTCCCCATTTTCCCTTGCACTCCATAAGCTTTTTCTTGTTTCTTTTATTTGAGTGACTTTACACCCTTCTACCTCTCCCTTTCCCTTTCTTCCAGTGCATTCCTCTTACCCCTTAGCTTTATTTTGAAGATGTCATCATGGGTCAGCTAGGTGACACAGTGGACAAAGAACCAGCCCTGAACCCAGGAGACCATGAGCCCAAATCCAGCCCCAGACATAAGCCACCCCACCCTGCCTGTCCTACAAAAAACAAGGATGAATGCTTTACAAATATCATCCCTTCATATTCAATTCACACCTGTTCCCTCTGTCTAAGTATATTCCTTTCAGCCATCCTAATACTGAGAAAGTTCTTATGAGTAGGAAGTATTATCTTCTCATGTAAGAATGTAAACAGTTTATCATTTTAATATCCCTCATGATTTCGTTTTCCTCTTTACCTTTTTATGCTTCTCTGGGTCTTATATTTGAAAGTCAAATTTTCTATTTAGTTCAGGTCTTTTCATTACAAATGCCTGAAAAATCCTCTTTTTCATCGAAGTCCTATTGCTGGGTAAGTGATTTTAGGTTTTAGTCCAAGTTCCTTTGCCCTCCAGAATATCATATTCCATGCCCTCTGGTCCTTTAATGTAGAAGCTACTAGATCTTGTGTTATCCTGACTGTGGCTTCACAGTATTTTAATTCCTTCTTTTCTAGCTGCTTACAATATTTTCTCCTTGACCTGTGATCTC
Organism: Dromiciops gliroides; assembly: GCF_019393635.1. Lineage (NCBI taxonomy): Eukaryota > Metazoa > Chordata > Mammalia > Microbiotheria > Microbiotheriidae > Dromiciops > Dromiciops gliroides. Next base: position 262,669,092 of record NC_057863.1, on the reverse strand, counting down.
TGGAATTTGGCTATAATATTCCTGGAAGTTTTCCTTTTGGGATCTCTTTTAGGAGGTGATCGGTGGATTCTTTCAATTTCTATTTTACCTTCTGCTTCTAGAATATCAGGGCAATTTTCCCTGACAATCTCTTGGAAGATGGTGTCTAAGCTCTTATTTTGGTCATGGTTTTCAGGTAGTCCAATGATTTTCAAATTATCTTTCCTGGATCTATGTTCCAGGTCAGCTTTTTTTCCAAGGAGATATTTCATATTGCCCTCTATTTTTTTATTCATTTGGATTTGCTTTACTATGTCTTGGTTTTTCATAAAGTCACTGGCTTCCATTTGTTCAATCCTAATTCTTAGGCAATTATTTTCTTCAGAGAGCTTTTAAACCTCCTTTTCCATTTGGCTTTTCAAGCTGATGACTTTTTTTCTCATGACTTTCCTGCATCGCTCTCATTTCTCTTTCCATTTTTTCCTCTACCTCTCTAAATCTTCCTTCTATCTCTCCTATTTTCTTTTCAAAGTCCCTTTTGAGCACTTCCAAGGTCTGAGACCAATTCATGATTTTCTTTTTTTTTTTGGAAGCTTTGGATGCGGGAGCTTTAACTTTGTGGGTATGTTCTGCTCTAGCTTGCCCCCAAAGCAGCTTTTGATGGTCTGCTGTTTTTTCTGCTTACTCATCTTAATCCCCTATTTCTTGGCTTTTAACTCCTTCTTAAAGCATAACGTTGCTTCCAGGACACACTGTTATGAGACGGAGATTGGGCTTTTTCTCAGTCTACCTGGCCTGTGAGTAACCATGGCCTGCTTTCTCTTTGACCCAGAAACAGAAGTCTGATTGAAATCTGATTCTCTATGGTCAGAAGCTTGGTGTGCCTGTGCCCCTCCCTCAATGGGTGGCTGTCCTTCAACTTTGCATGCTGGTTCAGAATGTGGGCTCTTTTCCCCAGTTCAAGCAGAGACTGCAGCTATTCCCCCAACTGCTGGATCCCCTCATTGGTCCATGAGCCAAGTTTCAGAAGAAGCAGCTGAAGATTCTGAGGCTTTGGTTGGAGGTGCTGCCTTCTCGAGGCTGGTCCTGCTCCACATGCTATGCTCCTCTTTCAGCCCAAATATCAGGTGAAACCAGTCATCCAATTAAGCTGTCTTTGGCTGGAAAAGAGTCTCACTCTGTTCTTTTGTGGGTTATGCTGCTCCAAGAGTGTCTTATCACATTATTTTTGGAGGTATGTAGACAGGTTTTCCGGAGCTGGGAGAGTCACAGCCTTTCATCTGCCATCTTGGCTCCCTCTCTGTTTTATATTTCTACCTATTTTTGTGTACTCAGTTTTGTTAGTGTGTGTATGTGTGTGAGTAAAGTATCTGATTATTCTTTTTGTTTTTTTTTTGTTTTGTTATGATTTCATCTTGCTTGTTATGCTTGGTTGCTATGTTTGTTTACACTTTTTGTATTTCTGTTGTCTGGGGTGTTTAAGAAGCAAATACATCTTTGGGTTTATTTTTTTTTCTAGGAATGTTTCTTGTGCAGGGAAAGAAGGAAGGAACAAAGGAATGAAGAAAAAAGAGTTTATTCAGTACCTATTATATTTCAGGCACTGTGCTAAGCTCTTTATGACTATCCCATTTGGTCATCACAACAAACTTGTGATGTAGGTGCTGTTGTTTTTTGTGTGTTTGTTTTTGTTTGTTTTTTGAGGGGCAATGAGAGTTAAGTGACTTGCCCAGGGTCACACAGCTAGTAAGTGTCAAGTATCTGAGGCTGGATTTGAACTCAGATTCTCCTGAATCCAGGGCCACTGCTTTATCCATTGTGCCACCTAGCTGCCCTCTTATCTCCATTTTATAGTTAAAGAAACTGAGGTAGACAGAAGTTAAGGGGCTTGCCTAGGGTCACATGGCTAGGAAGTGCCTTAGTCTGGATTTGAACCCATTTCTTTCTTGAGTACAGCCTAGTCTCTATCCACTGTGCCACTTCTTCCCACTTTTTTACACCCTCCCATTCTGTTGAGCCTGAATATTTCCTTTCTGTTGAACATCCATCTTTTTTCATTTAAGTTCAGGCTCATATTTGCAGGGTAGATTGCCTTGGGCTGAATCTTGAGCTCCCATGCTCTTCAGAACATATTATTAAATTTTCTCCTGTTCTTTCTTATGGGTGTAGAACAGTCTTGTGTTGCACAAATTTCCTTTCTTTTATATTTGAAGGTAGCTTGAAGAAATTTTTGTTTGTCAATGTTAAGTTTAACCACTGTGTTTCATGAAGTTTACAGCATAGGGTTGTTTTTGTTTTTGTGGAGCTGATCTGTGGATTCTTTCATGGCCAGTTTGTTTTCTGTGTTCCTAAGTTCTGTACAATTTAATTTTATTTCTTCATACATTGTCATATTCATAATTTTAAACTTTGTATTCTCCTAGGAGACATTTTCTTAAGTTATTTCTACATATTCTATCTTCAAGATCAGCATGTTTTGCTTGTATGGAGACTGTGCTTTCTCTTAATGTTATTTGTTTTAGCTTCTTCCAGATTACCTTTCATTCCTCTGTATTTGTGTTTCCAAGCAGTTGTCTTTTCTTTTGTTTCTTCTGTGAGACTTGCCACAGTGAATATAAATGTTTCTATTCTGCCAATTATTTCTGCTGCACAGGCCACAAATTCTGTTTTTCAAAGTCTCATTTCTCTTTTAAATGATTCAGGAACATCCTGCTATAGTTCCATGCTCTCTTAGGAATCCACAGATTATGCTGGCTCATCAGGTATTGATTCATTTTTCTTTGTCTTGTAATATTTATTCATAGATATCAGGACTTCTTTAGCTGGCCATAGTCTCTTCTATTATTAATATCTTCCCTTTTCATTTATCAGGTTATTCTTTAGCTTTTTAACTGAGTTTTCTTTCTCCTAAGATATTTGGTAATTTCAGTTTTTCCCCCTCCTTATATTCCTCTATTTCTCACTTTCTGACACCTTCCCTTTGGTTTGCAGTTTCCCTGGGAGCTAGACTTCAAAGTCATCTCTATTTCTTTCTACAGGAAGAAAAGACCATTCAAATTTCACTGGTCTTAATCTTTGCCCCAAGTGACTTCTAAAAGCGGGGAAGGAAGAGTTGGAAGAAACAGAACTTGTCCCAGCTGCATGCTGGGATCTTTCTTCTAGGATTTGTGGAGTGCCACACAGCAGCATCTCCTCCCTTACCACACACAAATATACTCACACATGTCCTGACCCAGCTCCTTCTATTTCTCTGTTCACTGGCCAAGCTTTGTAGGGACATGGAATGCCACTGCTCCTCTCTGCTATCTTGCTTCTCACTGAACAAGTTTCTGATCTTTGGATCTGGGAGAAGGAAGGAGTTGAAACATAGAGTTGAAAACTGTTGTAAGCACATGGGTCAGCTTGTGCAGTGCTAAAACCAGGAGCACAACAAGTTTTGAGGGAGGGGTACTTACTGATCTTAGTAGGGGGTAGGGATTAGCTTTCTCTGTTGTTAGTTCATTGACTTTTTAACCTTGTTCATTGTCTTGGGGTCCTAGACCATGGAGACAGCTGAAATAGCTTTATATCATGCATAATTCCTATTTTAGGGAGGATTGAGAGGTTGTGACAAATGGAAAAAATGGTTAGTCCTCCATTTTGTGGGTCATGTGATGGGGGAAAGTCCAGAAACATTGTTTGTCACTTTCTTTATGCAGAACTGAGCAGATCCACATAAGGAAATCATCAACATGTTTCTATTAAAGTAATGTTTAAAGGGTTTGTGTACAAATATGATATTTCAGGGAGTTTTCATGTTTTTTTCTTTAGTTTCTCCCCCACCTGGCAAAACTCAGTCTTGAAAAGTATGGTCAACTCTGATAACTCACCTATTAAGGAGGAGACCCTTTGGCCAAAGTGTTTGAGAGATATTTATTAAATTGAGTTTGTCAGTTTAACTAATCTGCTTTTCAGTTGCCATGAAGTCTATTTTTTTCTGACTCTCAATATTACTGTCTGCCTACACAAAATAAAATAAAGAATTATTTGCTCAATCCAAGCTCAAAACAATTTTACCTGAAACACTCAAAGAAATAAAATAACAAGAAAAGTTTCCATGTGAGATAGTTAGCATGCCCAAGATTCCCAAACTGTGCAATTTGGTGCCTTGAATATACTGCATAAACTCAAAGGAGCACAATGCCTCCTCTGAGGAGATTTCACATTTTTGAGGGAAACACAATAATACTCAACATCTGCCAGACCTTGTTTGAGCTCAAGGTGGTTCTCAGTTTCAGCATTAGATTGAGCTACATTCCTTTTTGATGACATTCTTGAATATTTGAGATAAGGTTTTTGTTTACTTGGACTTTCAGCTACTCCAGTAATTTCTTGAACTTTATCACTTGTGACATCATATCTTTTTGAAACTGTTTTTTCAGTGGTTGCTGTGATTTTTAAAAAAGCACTATAACCCTTGAAAATCAATGGGGGATAGGAAATGAGAGTAGCAGTATCTGATCTGATTCTAAGATTTGAGAGGTTGTATAGTGTTCAACAGGTGTACACATCTTTTGATTAAGTAATTGTAGTTATTAAAGAATAAAATAGCAATGTCATTTATTATTTACTTTATTATTCAGTTAATTATTTAGTTTATGTGTATTATTTTTTCAAGTGGCTACTAAATTCTTGGGGCATAAATACTTATAAATAAGTATGTCTATTAGACAATGTTTCTGGACTTCAACAAAATTGAAGACTAGCCTTTTTTTCCCCAACTGTCACAACCTCTCAATCCTCCCCAAAATAGGAATTATGCATAAGATAAGTATTTATGTCTACTTTTAAACAACTTATTTGGACCCATTTAATATGCTGATCTGTTAGACATTTCTTTTGGCTTAGCAGCAGGGTAATGTTTGAAACCTCTTTCTTAAATCTGCTAGCTTTGTGAGTATGGGTAAAAACAAACAAACAAAAAACCTCCCATCTCTCTGTGCCTCAATTTTCTCATCTGCTAAATGGGAATAACTACCTCATATATCTACCCTGCAAAGTTGTTCTGAGGCTTCTTTGAGAGCCTATAGCCAAAGAACTTAGCTAACTTTACAGTACTATATAAATGTTAGTTATTGGTCTTGTTATTATATTACTTATGTAACTTCCTCTATTCTCTACCCTACTTTTGACATATTAAACACAGTTAGTATGTTCCTCGAAGTTAAACAATAGCAAACATAACTTACCTAAGTTAGAAAATGTTTAGTTCATTATTTTAAAGTGCATTATGATTTTCCAAGTTTTAAAAATACATAATGTAACCAGGTCTCAAGTTCCACTTGCAAAAGACCACACACACACACACACACACACACACACACACACACATTTAAAGGCAATCATGGTTAAGTGATGTGCTCAGGGTCATGCAGCTAGTAAATATCTGAGTCCAGATTTGAATTCAAGTCCTCCTGACTCCAGGGCTGGTGCTCTATCCACTGTGCCACCTAGCTGCACCTAGACTATTTTTATTGGTCGAAAGTGATTACTCAGTGTTACATACCTAGATGAGAATTAGAGTTGGTGAGTGCTTGGGAGAAGAGAGATACTTGTCTTTCTGGCTTCAGACTTCAAGAGAGGACATATACTTGTTTCCAGGTACTCTTCATGGAGAGGTGTCCAGAGAGAAAGACTCCAGGAAGAAGCTGATATGTGGAGGATCTTTTTTTTTTTTTTTTGGTGAGGCAATTGGGGTTAAGTGACTTTCCCAGGGTCACACAGCTAGTAAGTGTCAAGTGTCTGAGGTCAAATTTGAACTTAGGTCCTCCTGAATTCAGGACCAGTGCTCTATCCACTGTGCCACCTAGCTGCCCCAGTGGAGGATCTTAATCACTGTATTGTCTGGTATAATCTAATCTGTACAATAGCTCTGATTTTTGTTTCCTATCACCTTGAATAAATAGGTTTATTTGGTGTTCACAACTTGTCTTTGGGTAACTGGCATTTGGTGGGAAGAGCCAAGTCTTTGGATATATAACTTGGAGTACTCCTTCGCTATTAAGGGAGAGAATCAAGAACACAGCTTGAACCTAAAATAATTCTTCCCCTAGACTAAAAATATTCAGGGGGAAGATCACATAGATATAACCCTAGGCCAATATCATCTCTGAGGAGAGGAGAGCGGCCACCCCAATGGCCCCAACCTCCTGCTCCCCTTTTGGCAGGAATCCAAATCTCCCTTGGGAAAAGAAGACATTCTAGGGTTATCTATTCACATTTAAGTCAGATTTAGACAGATCCATGCGGACACACATATGTCCATTATAAACTAGTATACAAGCCTAGGCATTGGCATATGACTTTCCTCATTGATGGAAAGAATGTTTGTGAGGAGCAGAGTTGTCAAGAGTTTGGAAGAGGAGAGTTTTATTTCTTCTGGCTTATATGGCTTTGAGAAGGGATACACATGATTCCAGTTTCTTTTCAGGGAGAAGTCCCTGGAGGGAGAGAAGGACTTCAGGAAGAAGCCAACATGTAGAAGAGATGATACCTTGAGCATTTCCCTATTCCCAGTTTGCTACACTAGAGACCTGAGGAATTTCCCCTTGGATAACGTCAGGAACTCTTGGTTGAGCTGAGATCTCTCACTCCCGGTAGAAGAGCTCGTTTGCCATATTTCCTAGTATATTCTAATTTGTATATGATCTCTTCTTCCTGTTTTCTAGTATTTTGGATACACTTGTTTGCTATTTGTTATTGTGATGGTTTTCATGTAACTGACATGAATCAAGTTTTCAAATATAATTTGGGATACTCTTTCCCCAGGTTAAGGGATAGTGGTGAGGAAAAGCAGCTTAAACCTAAACAAATATTTTTCCCCTAGACAGGCAATATTTAGGAGCAAATGTAATTTAACTATGGTGTCCCCATAGGACAGCCATAGCCTTAATATTTTGCTCCCTTCCTAGCAGGAATCAGTTACTCTTGGAAAGGAATGGGTGAGTTTTCAGAGATATCTATTCGTGCATCCAGATGAGCATTTAGACAAACTCATGTGAATACACACACACACACACACACCCCATCTTATATTACCAACACCCAACTCATCACAAAGCAATTCCCATAAAGCTGTTTAGTAAGACAGCCAAAAAATCATTTTGGCTGAGTACATCTAATTTAGGCATTCTTAATGGAAAAGAAGGGTGTATACTTTAACTTTAATAATTTGATAATAACAGAAAATATCTTTAAAATATTTAAGAAGGAAAAGAATCTTGAGAAATGTCTTTGCAGAGCTTGGTGAGACTTTTTGACACCAAACACTTAGCAACAAGCGTATTGCTCTATTAGCTTAATCAAAAACATTTGGGTTTGGCAGTTCCAAGAAAAATTAATCAAATGTGAAGAGCCAAGCTAAACAAGGAGTTCAACATTACATCCCTCTAACATTAATGAGCTGTTAACTCTAGGCATCAGAACTTCCAAAGCCAAGAACCATGATCAATGGAGTTGAGGTACAGAGATGAGCAAGTCTGAGACCACTGGGAAATCAAGATTGGTTCTAAATTTGTATCGATTCTATATCCCAGATTCTCAATAAAGAAAATAACTAGCCAACTAGAGCTAGAACACATTATATGGAGGCCTGGACCTATAAGTAGAGCAAATAATCCATTTTAATGGGAGACATCTACAATCCAGAAGAACTTGTTTGGAATGTGACAAAATGTACTTCTGAGAATTGCAAAATTAAAGGCTCTGCACAGGGACATTATTCAGGGAATAGACAGTCAGCTTTCTGCAGGTTCCCTGACCATCTCTGCTCATTCACTACTGTTTTAGAAGCAAAAAGCTCTTTGTGTTAAGATCTTCAATACATATATACATAAGCTGGTTTCCAGAGAAAAAATCTGTATGAAATTAAAGTAGTTAAAAATCAATCAGACTCTTCTGGTACAACCCAGGTGTATATAACATAATATTTTTTCCAAACAATGTCATCTATCAATAATGTCATTAAGATGCAACAACCAAGGGCAGCTAGGTGGCACAGTGGATGAAGCACCAGTCCTGAATTCAGGAGGACCTGAGTTCAGATCTGGCCTCAGACACTTGACACTTACTAGCTGTGTGACCCTGGGCAAGTCACTTAACCCTCATTGCCCCACAATAAAATAAAATAAAATAAAAAAGATGCAACAACCAAATTTCACTATTGAGTCTCCAACCCTGTTGTAATAATGTTAGGCCAATCACCAGAGATCCATCCCAGTTCTCATTCTCTCCCATACCTAGCCCAGCCAAAGTCAGTGAGGGAAATTTCCCTTTCTCCTAGTCTTCTTTTATTTCAGCTCTGTTCTTAAGGAACTTTGTTTCACCTGGGATATTTTTACCTGGGTTTTTGTTTTATAGAATCAAATAATGAATTAATTGAGGTAAGTTGTGCCTATACTTCAATACACCAATGTCATCTCCATAGGCCCTTAGATGAGAAAACTGATACCAGAGGAGCTAAATGATTTTACTAAAGTTATTTAATAGCACAGAGGGTATTAGGTTCTCTGATTCCAAAGTATTTGTGCAACCTTCTTCATTTTATAAATCATATAATCACAGATTTAGAATTGGGAGTCCAACCCCCTCATTTTCCAACTGAGGAAACTAAGACCCAGAATGACTTGCCACAGATCACACAAACATTAAGTAATTTGTCAAGTTCTCAGGAGTGTTAAGTAACAGAGCTGTCACACAAATCCCATCTTTGACTCCACTTCCAGGGTAATTTATCTTAATAAAAATTCAAAGGAAAATTAGTTCTAATTCCCCAGGATTTAAATATTGACATTTCCAAAGCTTTAGAGTCAGGTCATCATAAAATCAAATAATACACTCCTGAAAGAACTCTAATAAGATTAGGAATTATTAAAATAATTTATATTAAAAGAGGCAGCATGGAGTAGTGGATAGAGGACTAACCTTCAGGGTAAGGAAGACAAGCCCTGTCTCTAACTAGCTGTGTGCCCTCAAGCAACTAACTTATCATCTCACAGGTGTTACAACTGATTCTTTCAGCCTATCTTTAAGCCCAATTCCAAAGGTATGGGACTCTCTCTTTTATGGTGCAGATGAATGCCCTGTGTCTTCATCAGCATCTGGGAGGATCTGGAAACAGCAAAAGAGAGGAGAATAAAAGAAAAGAAAAGAAAAGAAAAAAGAGAGGAGAGCATCAATCATCTTTGAGTTTCCTTTGAGTACTCTTCTACCTCTTCATTCCCATCAGACCTGGCAGTCACTTCTGGCTTCCAGTCTCAAAAGAAAAGATGGAAGAAGCCAACCCCACTTCGGCTTGCTGCTGAAACAAAAGACTGAGAAGATGATGACATGAGAAGTGCTAGAAGTCTCCATCATGTCCCTTTCCCTAGTTTGTTACACTAGAGACTTTGAGGAACTTCCTTTTGGGTGAGATCTGAATTTATCAATGGGAGAGATCCTTCAGTGGTATTGGTCTGGTCTATATTCTCTTATGCATCTTTTTTCTGAATTGTTTTGCTATCAAATTGGATAAATGGATTTTCTTTTTAACTGATGAGTGTGTTTATTGTGGGCCTAGTATTTGGTAGGAAAGGGGTCAAACTTTGAATATAAAGTTTCAGGTCCTACTTCCCCTTAATTAATGAAATAGTGATCAGAAGTTAGATGGAACCTGAAAATTTCATTTTCTAGACAGATATCCTCCAGAGAGGATAGATATAATTCTAGCCTGGTAGCCCCTCTCTCAGAGGAGGGAGGTAGAGCTAAATCATCTTGCCCCAACTTTCTGTTTCCCATCATGGTAGGAATTAAACTCTTTCTTGGAGAAAGGTATGGGAAGAAGAAGCTACAGGTGTCTATTCTATCTCCCTTCAAGCTACAGGACATCCTCATCCTATATATAGGGGACAGCTCTTGCCACATGTAAGTTGCAGGAAAAAATGCCAATCTGCATTGGTAGACAAAGTTTCAAGTTCCTCATCTGAAAGTCCTAATACTAATGAATCAGACAGGTCTAATAGGAAAAAAAATATCAAGCCTAAACTCATATGCTTAATTAACAGTTATCTAGAACAAACATCTGGTATTTTACTTCAATTTGGAACTTTGGAACCCAATTTAGCTTGCTATTGAGAAACAGTTATTTCTTAACTCTGAAGTCCATGTTTGAAAAATCTCAGAACAAGTGGTTTTGTCTTCACAGAAAAGTGAAGAGAGTAAAAATGTCCTTTAGAATAATTTGAGAATGCATAGCTCTTTATGTCTAATGGTAGCCATCTCTAGGGCAGGGGTGGGGGGAGGGAAGGAAAAAAAGGGGAAAAAAAAGAAATTTACATGATAATTTTGTTGCATATTTGAAAAGAATAGCAAGTAGTGAATAGTAAATTTGCAGTTTTGTGTGCAATCGTCTTTTTTTGTACCATGTTATGAAAATGCTTGTCTTATTCCATTAATTAAAAATAAAATAAATTAAAAGAAAAAAGAATGTTCCATATTAGTACCCCACAAAAATACCTCAACCGCCTAGACAATCCTAAAGCAGAATTTTTGATCTTGGTATACTTTATGCTCTTAAAAATTATTGAGAACTCTCTCTCATTAAAGAGCTTTCATCTATGTAGTTTATATACATATCAATATTTACCATATTGTGGATTAAAACATCTTAGTATTATGAAAATAGTTTTGACTTCACAAACTCCCTTTGAGAACTGTTGGTCTAGAACCTCTCACCTTATTTTCATGGAGACTAGAAGGTTTCTCCTCATCAATTGACTTTTCAGCATTAAATATACCTTTCTCATTTTGCAACACTCAAGAACATTTTTACCATGTTAGTTTCCACAGAGTTTGATAGCTGGGCTGTGGGGTTTTTTTTGTTTGTTTGTTTAATGATTAGCTGTAGGAATATATCAGACATGACTAAGCAAATTATATTTAAAGTAAATTTCTTTTCTTGGCTGTAGAAATCTTAGGAGAATGAGTAAGGAGCTCTTCAGGAAATTTAAAAATCAACAATAAATGATAACTCTGTGGATGCAGTGACTTATAATGGCAACCTTACATGTAATAAATCTCTTTGTGGGGGATTTCTTGCTTATTTTCTTTTACCAGGAAATTATTATTAAGAAAAAATGGACTTCGTGAGTCTTTTAAGAAACTCAATAATTACTTCTAGTTAAGATTATGATATGGAAAGTAAGAAAAAAAGAAAAGAAGCCCAGCTGTCTCACATAAACCCTACCCAATATTTGAAAAGGACTCCTGAGAGACCAGTGATAAAGAATCGCCAACCACCACCACCATCACCACCACCACCTTCCTCATCCATTTTAGAACTAACAAAAAATGAAGAGAAACCACCAGAGGGTGACAGAGGGATATACCAGGAAAGCCAGCATAGGTAAATATAGAATCCAGCAGAGGCAAGGTAAAGAATTGTTCTAAGGAAATCAGTGCAAATTTTAATAAATGAACCAGATACCGGGGGTGATGGGCAGAGGTATCTCACATGGAAATAAGCACAAGCTCCCACAAGTGGACCTGAAACCAGATAGAACTCTGAAGGTAGAGTATCAAATCTAGCATTAAACTATAGGGCCTCAGACTGTCAGAACTGAAGTGAGGCACAGAACCAGCCCTAATAGGTTACTGCACAGGAGCCACAGGAGCCAAGTTCAACTCAGTTCACTCTACAGGAGGAAATGGACCTTTATGAGAAGAGAGGCTAGGTCTGGGCAACTTTTTTTTTTAATGATTTCATGCAATGTGATGCACATAGTTTTTGCTTCATCATGAGTTTAAGAGAGTTCAATTTTAAAATTATCACTTGATCTGTTTTTTTGTTTTGTTTTGGGGCAGGGCAATGAGGGTAAAGTGACTTGCCCAGGGTCACACAGCTAGTTAAGTGTCAAGTATCTAAGGCTGGATTTGAACTCAGGTCCTTCTGAATCCAAGGCCAGTGCTTTATCCACTACACCACCTAGCTGCCCCCTTGATCTGTTTTAAATTGTACATTTCATCTATTTTTTCAGTCTTTAGACTTTGTGCCAATATTTCTGATCATGTCATAGAATTCTGTTTCCTTTTTCTCCCCATAAATCCCATTATTTGTGTAATGTTTTCCAACTTCTATTCTAAGTTTTTTATTCCCATTTCAATTTATCCTTCCTGATCTCTCATTTCACTTATTTATTTTTATATCTTCCTTAATTTCTTCCATACATTCTTGGGATCCCTGTAGCCCCATTTCCCCTCCTCATATTTTATGTGTTTTGTTGTTGTTTGTCCTTCATTCTTGAAGAGGATCATGACATCAGGAGGTGATGTCATGACTTGCAGTGAATGGGATTTAAGTGAGGGAGGGCTGTGCAAAGTCACCAACCTCACTTTTTTCTCCAGAGCCATCTGGATCCAGTGGCAAGATATATGTCAAGATGACTGGAGATGGCCCAAGGTCACACAGCTAGTTAGTGTCTGAGGTGAGATTTGAGTTGAGATCCTCCCAACTTCAGAGCCAGTGCTCCATCCACTGCACTATTTAGCTGCTCTTGTTCTGTATGTAGTGGTCAGGGACTACTCTTCTCAAATTTCTTCTCAATTATCCTCCTCAATTTCCTACTCTTAATGGATAGTATTTCTTCATTGTGCTCAATTGTTTGGGTTATTTTATGTTTCCTTAAATTTTTGGTTTCAGTTCTTTGTTTGGGATTTTGTGCTCAAGCCAGACCTCTCTGGGACTTGTGGATGGGTTGGGTAGGCCTTGTTTGGTCCTGTTTCTGTAGTCTGGATGCCACCACAACCAGAAATATGGATTGCATTAGACCCACCTTCTGCCTCAATTCCTAATTCCTGGCTCATTTTCCTGTTTTTCTACTGTATCCTGGCCTTGGCTAGCCTCTTTCTCCTCTTTTTATTATCCTAAATGGGGAGGGATGTTTTCCCTTTGGCTTTATCCCTAACAGATTCTAGTAGGATGTTGGAGATTACTTCGGTATCCAGATTCTTCATAGCTCTCCTGGTACTTGTTTCTAGGTTCTGAATTTATCCTGTCTCCTGCTGTGGCTCTTGGTGGGAGGCAGTGGGGTGGGGGGTTGTTCTGAAGAAACTGAGCTCTGTCTCCCTATGCAATGAATAGGTCCAGTTTTTTCCCTACTGTTGACAACCCAGGGATCTAACCTCAGGATCCCAATTATTGTAGCTTGTGTTGGCTTATGACCTTCATCATGATACCTTTGATTACATTACAGAATGAAAAGAATGTTTACATCACAGTGATATATCAATAAAATTATGAAAGAATTACTTTACAGAACTGGGGGGAAATTTTTCATGTGGAGGATCAAAAGTTCAACTGGCTCAAGGGAAATAATGATAAAAAATTGGAAGCAACCAAATCTCAAACTATACTACAGAACATCAAAAATTATTTGGTATTTATAAAAAAAAAGAAAGAAAAGAGAGAGAAAAAGAAAGGGAAGAAAGAAAGGGAGGAAAGAAGGAAAAATAGATTGGTGGAATCATTTAGTTATACAACTTACACATTCTTTTTTTTTTTTTTTAGTGAGGCAATTGGGGTTAAGTGACTTGCCCAGGGTCACACAGCCAGTAAGTGTTAAGTGTCTGAGGCTGGATTTGAACTCAGGTATTCCTGACTCCAGGGACGGTGCTCTATCTGCTGTGCCACCTAGCTGCCCCTACACATTCTTTAATATCAAGACAGTGATAATGAGACAAATATTTCAGTTTCTTGGCATTCAGACCTGTGTGTGTGTGTGTGTGTGTGTGTGTTTTATTAATCTCAACTGCATGTATAATTTAGAAAAAGTTGGTTAGTCATTCTCTTCTTCAATTTACCTACTCTATAAGATGGGACAAATAACAAATAATATGGCATTCCTTTTGAGTATTGTCATCCCCAACTAGATTGTAAGCTTCCCCAGTGCAGGAACTGTCTTTTTTCTTATTTAAATCCTTAGCACTTAGCACAGTACCAGTCACATAGTAGGCACTTAATAGATGTTTATTGACTATGACTATGACCTGATTACTAAAGGACAACAAAATTATCTAAATGAAGGTGACTATCTCTATGCAACCCACTATCTTGGTTCCATAGAGATGTAGAACAAACATTATTTGGTATTCTCTCATCTCATGAACAAGTCTATGTTTTGCTGACTGTAAAACATTATTTTTTTCTAAAAACTTTAAGAAGTGAATACAACTAAGTCTATAGAATGTAAGCTGTTCTCTACAATGTTTATTAGAACCAGAAGAAAAACGCCTGTTTTGAAAAGTGAATCATTATACTCTGTTTCTGGTTTTCCCGTAGGGCCACTTGCCAGTGGTATAGGAATAACACTATGATCAGAGTATCCTCATTTATTATTGCAATTGATCTATAAATCCTAAAACTTATGTGAAATTCATGTTTCACCTTTGGATAATTAGCAAGGTATGTTGGCCCAAGTTGCCTGCTAGATTTTAAATGCTTGACAGCTTTTCCCAATGACCAACTGAAAAATGGGACTACTTTTTTTAAAGCAGTATTTCAGTATGCTATAAACATTAGTCTGGGATAAGAATACTGAATTTCATGAAGATCAACAGTCTGTCTGACTCCATTAATCAAAAAATTTCAATCACTATAGTATTACAGAACATGTAGCAGTCATTGACAATTCTTTGTCAAAGAGAAATAGAACTGTCTAGACAAGTTTAAAATAGATTTTTTTTCCCTGTTGATTTTATACAGGCAATAGTTATTATGGAAAAAATAGGCTTCATGTGTCTTTAAGAGACTCAATAATTACTTCTAGTTAAGATTGTGATATGAAAGATTGAAAAGAAGCCCAGCTCTCTCACATGAACCCTACCAAATATTTGAAAAAGACCCCTGAAAGACCAGTAATAAGGAAAGCCTCTAAAAAAATTAAAGTAATATTGTCCACCCAATCTAGAATTAACAAAAATAAAATGACCAGAAGCCATCGTGGGCTGCCAAAGGGATGTACCAGGGACTCCAGCATGAACTCAGGTAAACATAGAAAACAGAAGAGGCATAATAAAAGATTGTTCCCAGTAAATTAGTACAAATTCTAGTAAATGGGTCAGACCACTGGGGGTGGTGAGGAGAGGTACCTCACCATGGAAACAATCACACAAGGACCTGAAACCAGATAGAGCTCTGAAGGTAGAGTCTCAATCTAGCTCATGCTGCAGTAACTAGGGACATGAAGCCCTCTACTAGTCCTAGACTGTCAGACCTAAAGTGAGGCATGGAACCTGCCCCAGTAGGTTACTGTTCAGGGAAGTAGGGCATGGCAGTATACCTATTGGAGTTCTGGGAGCTACAGAAGGAGACAGGTTCAACATAGCTTCTGGATGTCAATGACAAAGTGGTTAATGCAGGAGACCTGAGGCCAGCATGATATTCAATATTCTCACTTGGACTGGCAGGGCCACAGCAGGAGACAGAACCAACTGTTGGGAATTGTTCAAGGAAAAGAACACAGAAATTAACTGAGGCCAGAACCCACAGTAGACCCTCTAGATGAAGTAGAAAGTCAGTGACTAAAGCAGAGGGTAGAGCCTAAAAACAGTTACCTCATCAAAATTAGTTGTTGCAGCAAAATCCAGACTACAAACCCTACCCAACTCCTTCATGCAAGAGTCCTAGAGAATTTTGACCCAAGCACAAAGACTCAAACATAGAACTAATGCTGGAAATGTGAGTAAATAGAAGAAAAAGAAAAACACAATTAAGAAATACTTTGAGTTAAGAGAAACCCAAGAGCTAAATTCAGAAGACAGAATTATCTCATGACTACTACAAGCAGAGTTTCAGATAAAAACAATGACTTAGCCATAAATATTACAAGAAGAAATGAAACAAGAAATACAAAAACTTAATAAGAGTTATTTAAAGGAGCATAAATATTTCAGAACAGAAGTAGTGGACTTACTGAAAAAAAAAATGAAACCTAAAAAAATCAATGTCTCCATAAGACAATAAGAAATATTAAAATAAAGTAAAAAGATTGAAAACATAGAAAAGAGTACGAAGTATCTACTATCAAAAACAATTGTCCAGAAAGACAAGATAAGGAGAGATAATTTAAGAATTATCATGCTCAGAAAAATTTGAAACTAGAAATCTTATAAAAACAAATGTTGAGGGGGCAGCTAGGTGGTGCAGTGGATAAAGCACCAGCCCTGGATTCAGAAGGACCTGAGTTCAAATTCTGCCTTAGACACTTGACACTTACTAGCTGTGTGACCCTGGGCAAGTCACTTAACCCTCATTGCCCCACAAAAAAAAAAAAAAAAACAAAAAACCCCACCAAAAACCAAAACCAAACAAACAAAAAAAACAAATGTTGAAAACTATCTCTAAATGTAACTGGAAAATAATAAAATATTTATTTAAAAAAAGAATCATCATGCTCAATTGCTAGGTCATATAACTAAGAAGACGGAGGACTAGAAAATTTTTCTGATCTTAGCAAACTCTCAAAAGTCCCTGTAATAGGAACTATGCACAAGAAACAAAACACTTTCAACTCTCTCCACAGTCTAGGTTACCACGGATTCCAACAGGGTAACGATTTAATGAACTAATAGCCGAGAAATCTAATCCTTAACTCAACACCCCCCTCCCTCATCACTGAACACACACTGGCAAGGCTGTAAAAGCAAATCACAGGGGCAGGTAGGTGGCGCAGTGGATAGAGCACTGGCCCTGGATTCAGGAGGACCTGAGTTCAAATCTGACCTCAGACACTTAACACTTACTAGCTGTGTGACCCTGGTCAAGTCACTTAACCCCAATTGCCTCACCAAAAACAAACAAACCAAATCACAGACTTACAAAACCCCACAACGTTACCACACTTTCCCTTCAGTACCAGGAAGAAAAGGCAGAAGTTTGCCCTGTCCAGAACAGAAGTATGTCAGAGTATTCTATGCTACAACAGAGCTCATTCAGAGAACTGAAGAACAGAGAAAACTGGGACAAAATATCAGTGTGAGTGTGGTTATGTGACATTCCACAAAGATTGAGGTAAAGGTTCTAGTATGCATCTGGAGCAAATCCTATCTGCCCTCCCCCAGATGTCACTTGGGGTAGAGACTGAGATTGGTAAAATGTTAATTGCCAGCTTAGAAAGAGAATGAGAAAACTTTGAGGTCCTGTCCCCAGGGAAACATCAATCAAAGAGGAAGGAGTCAAAAAGTGAGCAATAGGGGGATATGACGGAAAGAGACTGAAATTATAAAAAAATCTTAGGAGAAAGAAAATTTAAACACTTTGAGAAGTCTAATAAACCATAGGTTCAAAATATCAGTAAGGAAGAGAATATGACCTCCAGATCAACTAAAGAGTCTAGGCATCTATGAAAAATATTGCAAGACAAAGGAAAATAAACCAATACCTGATGGGTCAGAGGAACTTGTGAATTTGCAAGAGATAAAGGAAATACAGTAGAAGGCTCCTGAATAGTTTAAAAGAGAAAGGACAATTTTTTTTCCACTCTTTACAAATGATGGTATATTTAGAGAATCCTACAGAATCAAACAAAAAGGTAGTTGAAACAATGAACAACTTCAGTAAAATTGTAGGATAGAAAATAAACTCACATAAATCATCAGAATTTCTATATATTACTAACAAAGCCCAGTAGCAAAGGATAGAAAGAAATTCTATTTAAAACCGTTATAGACAATCTAAAATACTTGGGAGTTTACCTACTAAGGCAAACACAAGAACTATATGAACACAATTACAAAACATTTTTCTCACAAATCAAAACATTTGAAGAATTAAAGAAATATTAATTGCCCATGGGTAGACCAAGCCAATATAATAAAAATGACCATTCCATTTAAATTAATTTACTTATGCAGTGCCATGCCAAAAATGTTTTATAGAGCTGGAAAAAATAATAAATTCCCCTCGAAGAAAAAAAAAAAGATCAAGTAGACCAAGAAAATTAATTTTTTAAAAAGTGAAGGAGGGGGCAGCTAGATGGCGCAGTGGATAGAGCACCGGCCCTGGATTCAGGAGTACCTGAGTTCAAATCCGGCCTCAGACACTTAACACTTACTAGCTGTGTGACCCTGGGCAAGTCACTTAACCCCAATTGCCTCATTAAAAAAAAAAAGTGAAGGAAGATGACCTAGCAATATCACATCTCAAACTATATTACAAAGTGTTAATCATCAAAACTATTTGGTACTGGCTAAGAAAAAAAATGGTGGTTCAGTGGAAAAGATTCAGTATATAAGATAGTAGTAAATGACCATAGCAATCTAATGTTTGATAAACCCAAAGATCCAAACTTGGACAAGAACTCACTATTTGACAAAAAATGCTAGCAAAACTAGAAAGCATTTTGGCAGAAACTAGGTATAGACCAATATCTCACACTGTAAACCAAGATAAGGTCAAAACAAGTACATGATCTAGACATAAAGGGTGATATTATAAGCAAACTAGGGGAGCATGGAAAATTTTACCTGTCAGATCTATAGATAAGGGAAGAATTTATGACCAAACAAGACCAAGCGAGGGTTTGTGGGAAGTAAAGTGTATTTTGATTACATTAAATTAAAAGGATTTTGCATAAAGAAAACCAATGCAGCCAAGATTAGGAGGAAAGGAGAAAACTGGAGGTGAGGGAGAAGGAATTTCACAGTAAGTTCCTCTGATAAAAGTCTTGTTTCTCAAATATATAGAGAACTGAGTCAAATTTATAAGTATATGAGTCATTCCCCAGTTGATAAATGGGCAAAGGATATGAACAGGCAATTTCAGGGGAAGAAATAAAAGCTATTCTATAGTTACCAAAAAATGCTCTAAATCACTATTTAAAAAACTTTTTTATTGAATAGAATTTTATTTTCCAAAATATATGTAAAAACAAATTTTAACATCAATTTTTTAAAAAATTGTGTTCCAATTTCTCTTCCTCCTCCATTCCCACTCCCCACCCACTAGAACTCAAGCATTTCAAAATAAGTTATACATGAGTAGTAATGGAAAACATTCCCACATTAGCTAGGTTGTGAGAGAAAACAGTCAAAAATCCCCCAAAACTTCATATTGAGGAATTGTCAAAGAGAAAAAAAAATTTTTTTTAAATGTGTTTCCAGGGGCAGCTAGGTGGCACAGTGGACAGAGCACCAGTCCTGGAACCAGGAGCACCTGAGCCCAAATCCGGCCTCAGACACCCAACACCCACCAGCTGTGCAACCCTGGGCAAGCCACCCAACCCCAATTGCCTCACCAAAAAAAAAAAAGAAAGAAAGAAAAAATGTATTTCTGTCTATTTTCAGATACTATCACTTCTTTCTCTGTAGATGGGTTGCCATTTTCATAAGTCCTTCAGGGTTATATTGGATCATTGCCTTGCTGAAAATAACCACATGCTTCCCAACAGATCATCTTACACTATTGCTGTTATTTTGTATTAAGTGTATTTCACTCTGCTTCAGTTCATGTAGGTCTTTCCAGGTTTTTCTGATAGTAACCTGTTCATCATAACCTAAATAAAGTACCTTAAACTTGACAAAGAATTTTCTTCATATTAGTCCAGCAAAGTAGGTACCATATGTTTTGCCATTATATTCAATCATCATAACTATTTCCTTCCATCCTATTCCCTTCCCATGATATTTACTCTATTTTCTATCTTCTTTTAAACTATTCCTCCTCAAAAGTGTTTTACTTCTGATTGTCCCCTCCCCTACTCTGCACTCCCTTTTTTTTTTTTACCCTTCCTTCCTTATCCTCTTCCCCTCATACTTTCCTGTAGGGTTAAATAGATTACTCCTCCCAACTGGGTGTGAATGTTATTCCCTCCATGAGCCAACTCTGATGAGTTTAAGGTCTTTGAGCTAATTCTATGTTCCAAATTTTCTTCCTCCCTCTCTCGTCAACTCTCCCTATGAAATCAAGCAATTCAATATGTCATACTTGTGCAGTTATGCAGAACATCTTTACCTTCCTTGAAAGTATTTTGCTTTTTACTGCTCTCTCCCCCAAATTTGCCCTTCCCTCCTTCCCCCCCCCCTGCCTTATCTCCCTCCCCTCCCTCAGGGCAAAAATATATTACTATACCCACTTGAGTATGTATGTTAGTCCTTCTTTGAGTCAATTCTGATGATACTAAGGTTCACTCACTCCCCAATTCCTTCCCCCTCTTCCCCTCCCCTCCAGAAGCTTTTTTGTTGTTTCCTTCATGTGAACAACCTCTCCCCAGACTATCTCTCCCCTTCCCCCTCCCCCAGTCTATTTCTCCTACACCTCAACCCTATTTTAAAGATGTCATTATGGGTTAGTTAGGTGGCACAGTGGACAATGCACCAGCCCTGGACCCAGGAGGCCCCAAGCCCAAATCCAGCCCCAGACATAAGACACCCCACAAAGAACAAAACATAAATGCTTTACAGATATCATCCCTTTGTATTTAGTTCAGACCTGTGTCCTCTGTTAATTCCTTACTGAGATAGTTCTTATGAGTTCAAAGTATTATCTTCCCATGTAGGAATATAAACATTTTGATCTTTTAATATCCCTCATGAAGTCTTTTTCCTGTTTATCTTTTTATGCTTCTCCAGGGTCTTGTATTTGAAAGTCAAATTTTCTATTCAGTTCAGGTCTTTTCATAACGAATGCCTGAAAGTCTTCTTTCTCATTGAAATTCCATGTTTTCCTCTGAAAGATGATGCTTAGTTTTGCTGGGTACGTGATTTTTGGCTGAAGTCCCAGTTCCTTTGCCCTCTGGAATATCATATTCCATGCCCTCCGGTCCTTTAATGTAGAAGCTGCTAGATCTTGCTTTATCCTTATTGGAGCTCCACAGTATTTAAATTCCTTTTTTCTAGCTGCTTGCAATATTTTCTCCTTGACCTGGGAGTTCTGGAATTTGACTATAATATTCCTGGAGGTTTTCCTTTTGGGATCTTTTTCAGGAGGTGATCAGTGGATTCTTTCAATTTCTATTTTAGCTTCTGCTTCTAGAATATCGGGGCAATTTTCCCTCACAATCTCTTGGAGGATGGTGTCTAAGCTCTTGGTTTGGTCATGGTTTTCAGGTAGTCCAATGATTTTCATATTATCTCTCCTAGATTTATTTTCCAGGTCAGCTATTTTTCCAAGGAGATATTTCACATTGCCCTCTATTTTTTCATTCAATTGGATTTGCTTTACTGTGTCTTGGTTTCTCATAAGGTCACTAGCTTCCATTTGTTCAATCCTAATTCTTAGGCAATTATTTTCAGCAGACAGTTTTTTAATCTTTTCCATTTGACTTTTCAAACTGTTTACTTTCTTCTCATGACTCTCCTGCATTGCTCTCATTTCTCTTTCCATTCCTTCCTCTCTTTCTCTACATCTTCATTCTATCTCTCCTACTTTCTCTTCAAAGTACCTTTTGAGAACTTCCTTGGCCTGAGACCAGTTCATATTTTTCTTGAAAGCTTTGGATGTTGGAGCTTTGACCCTGTTATTATCTTCTTCTGAGGATGTATTGTGATCTACTTTTCCCCCAAAGAAGTTTTCGATGGTCTTCTGCTTTCTCTGCCTACTCATCTTGGCTTACTATTTCTTGGCTTTTTACTCCTTCTTAAAGTGTAGCACTGCTTCCAGGACACAGTGTTCGTGCTACAGTGTGGCCCAGGGGGTGATTGGGCTTCTTCTCAGCCTGCCTGGCTTGTGAGTAATCACAGCTGCTTTCTCTTTGACCCGGAAACAGAAGTCTGATTGAACTCTGATTCTCTATAGTTGGAAGTTTGGCGTGCTTTTGCCCCTCCCCCACTGGGCTACCACCACTTGATTCAGCCCACTGGTTTAGACCCAGGGCGCTTTGTCCCAACTCCAGTAGATACTGCCTCCACTTCACTCCGGCCTACCGCCGAACCCCCTCACCAGTCCGTGATCGGAGCCTCAGAAGCTGCTGGTGCTGAAGACTCTGACATGCGCTGGAAGCAGTGTCTGTGGCTGGGTCCCGACTGCGTGCTGAGCTGTTCAGCCTGATCAGTAGGTGATCAGAATTGCCCTCTTTTGTGGAGAAATAGTCTCACTCTGTTCTTATGTGCATTAGGCTGTTCTGGGTTTTGATTTTTACCACATTATTTGGGCGTGAATGGACGGGTTTATCTGGAGCTTGTGGGAGTCACAGCCTCTCCTCCGCCATCTTGGCCCCGCCCCTCTCGAGAAAGGACAATTATGAAGGCAGAATTTTTTTTTACTTTTATTGCAGAAATAATTGGCAAAATTAAGAACATAAACTCGAATTCATAGTGGTATGTCTCAATAGAAAAACAAGAGAGGATAATTGATTGGGAATGCAAATACACAGAAGTGAAGGACAGTCTAGAAGAACAGAAGCAAACAGCAATAATATGAAAAGAAATCAGTATCTCCATACAAGCAAAACAGATTGATCTTGAAGAAAGGATGTGTAAAGACAATTGAAGTATTATAAGACTCACCAGACTGATAGTGAATAGGCTGATGCACTTACATTCAAATTCTCAAAGTTTCTTGTCTTTGGAAATGGCACCAAACTTTTCATTTCATGTGAGCTTCATTTCTTTGAGACACTAGAGATATCTATTTTTGACTCTCTGAGAGCCACATATGCTATCCCCTCCTATGCAAGAAAAACCTAGAAAAGGCTTGAGCAATGTGAGGTAATTTGAGCATTTAAGACTTAACTATTCTCAGCAATACAATGATCCAAGACAATCCCAAAGGACTATTGATGAAACATACTATGCACCTCCAAAGAAAGAACTGATACTGATTGAACACATACAGAAACATGCTATTTTTCACTTTCTTTCATTTGAATAAAATTTTCTTGTACAAAATGACTAATATGGTAATGTTTTACATAATTGCACATGTATAACCCATATCTGATTGCTTACCACCTCAGGGATGGTGGAGCAGAAGGAGGGATAAAATTTGGAACTCAAAACTATAGATAAAAATGTTTATTATTTTTTTTAAATTGACCAATTAAAAGTAGTCATATAATGATGAAATGCTTATACACACACACACACACATATATATGCATATGTATGTGTATGTGTATATTATATATATATATATATATATATATATATATATATATATATATATATTTGGTGAGGCAATTGGGGTTGAGTGACTTGCCCAGGGTCACATATCTAGAAAGTGTCAAATGTCTGAGGCCTGACTTGAACTAAGGTCCTCCTGATTCCAGGGCCAGTGCTCTATCCACTGCACCACCTAGCTGCCCCTGAAATGCTTATATTTTAAGGAGAGAGGGGAAAGAGGCAAATATTCCTCTAGAATGTTATTGCTTTTAAGAGTCACAGAGGGAGTTAAAGAGAACCTGTGTATATGCGTGTGTTGTTTATTTTGTTGATTTAAAGAGAGGAAAGAAAAGGGAGCAAGAAAAAATAATATATTGGTAACATATATATATATATATCAGATTACTTGCTGTCTTGGGGGGAGGGGAGAGGGAGGGGAGGGAGGGAGAAAAATTTGAAACTAGAAATCTTATAAAAACAAATGTTGAAAACTATCTCTACATGTAATTGGAAAATAATAAAATACTTTTATAAAAAAAGAATATATTGGTAAATGAAGGATACAATTTCCCATAATGGAATCAGTGAAGAGTATAAGAACATGGAAGAAAGTATAAGGGGAACAGGCATGGCATGAACTTTACTCTTATCTTAACTAGACAAAGAATAGTTGCATACATACATTTCCAAAGATTTTGATGTAGAAACATCAAATTCAATGGTGAACCAGTGAGGACAGAGAGAGAGGATGAGAGGATTGAAAAAATTAGAGTTAAGGAGAGAAAGGTCACAAGAAATACAAACTTTAACTTAGGAGGATTGATTATAAAGAAGAAATTAAGAAAAAACATATTTATTGGGATCTGCACTAGGTAAAAAGAGGATGGGTGAAGGTGAATTGATGGAAGTGAGGTGATGCAGTGAATTAGCACAAATATAAGATGAAGGGCTATTTACCCATTAGGAGGTAGTTGCACCAGGGATTGGAAGCAGACTACTTCAATTATAGCTTATTAGTGCTGATTAGAGTCCTTACCCCATATAACCAATCTACTGCAAAAGCTTGTACAGTGGCTAAAATTCTAGCCAAACTCTCTAAAAATCTATTGAGTTGTTGCCATAAATTATAACCTTTAACAAGAGTTTAGACTTTTAAGTATTTATTAAGGAGCATAAGAATTTGGTGAGGAGAGAGAAAGAGGACAAGATTCCTTCATCTAGCCAGCATCTCAACTCCACTCAAAACGAGGCCCCGGGCAAAAGAGGGCTTGCTAGCTCCTTCCTCCTCCCAGAAACCTCCTTTCTAACAGGAAACAGGGCCGTCCATACACATACACACAGCTCCAAGCTAATTTGCTGGTAGCTCTGATTGACAAGTCCCACAGGTGGTTCTATAGATGTAACTTCCGGACGCTAAAGTCACATGGTCTCTAAATCACATGCTTTCTCCTCATGGTGGAGCTTCCCAACAGTATCTCTCTAGTAGGGGGTGCAATTCCAATTCTCACAGTATATAGCATTTAAGGCTCTTTTCAACCTGACCCCCTTCTTATCTTTCTATTCTTCTTAACTTTGTACTCAGGTAGTAAATATTTAACAACTAGCTCTGCAGAAAAAAAATATTAAGCATTTTTTATCTTAGTATTTTTCCAGTTCCACATAAAGATAATTTTCAACATTCATTTTTATTTTTTTGTGGGGCAATGAGGGTTAAGTGACTTGCCCAGGGTCACACAGCTAGTAAGTGTCAAGTGACTGAGACTGGATTTGAATTCAGGTCCTCCTGAATTCAGGGCCAGTGCTTTATCCACTGCACCACCTAGCTGCCCCTAAACATTCATTTTTGTAAGATTCTGAGTTCCAAATTTTTCTCCCTCCCTTCCTTCCCTCCCTGCTCTCAAGACAGGAAGCAATCTGAAATAGGTTGTTAAACATATTTCCACATTAGAGCATGACATACTTTCAAGTTTAAGCTGCATTATTATTTTCTTCATCACTTTATTAAATCTAGACGATTAACAAAACAACAAATCCAGTCCTGATTTGTAGCATTTTCCAATCCCCAAGGTTCAAATGCCATGCTGAAAATTTAACAATTGGCCCTCACAAGTCAGTATGAGCTAACCCTTGCACTCCACTGTCCATATTCCCTTCCATTTAATTTGTGATCTAGTGACACTGACATTCTTGCTTTTCTCCTCACATGACACCTATCTCCCAACTCGGGGGGGGGGGTTTATTGGCTGTCCCCCCATGTCTGAAACTCCCTCCCTCTTCATCTCTGCATGCTGGCTTCCTTCAAATCTCAGCTAACTTTCTGAAAGAAACTTTTCTAAGTCCTCCTTAATCTTAGTGTCTTCTCTGAGATTATTTTGCCCTGTCAACATGTTGTTTGTACAATCTTTTGCATGTTGTCTTCCCCATTATACTCGCAGCATCCCTGGTGTTTAGCCTAATGTCTGGCACATAGTTGATGCTTAATGACTGATTTACCCACCAAACAGATGGTCTTGGTTACAGATGAGCTCCTACATCTATGATCCAGGAATAAATCTTTATGGAGAGGGGCCCACCAATCCCACCAAGGCTGCCCACAGGGCAAGTAAGCCCATAGAGCAAAAGAAGCAAGGCACCCTGAGGGTGAGACAGGAGGGATCATGGTTCATTTTAGTAGATTGCCCAAAACCCAGAGCCCAAGAGACCAAGGAATAGCAGTGCCTTTTACCAACTTTGCTTCCAGGATGGGCCCAGATTAACAGAAGAGGACATAAAATACTTAAATAACCCCATATGAGAAATAGAAATTGAACAAGCCATCAATGAACTCCCTAAGAAAAAAATCCCAGGTCCAGATGTATTCACGTGTGAATTCTACCAAGCACTCAAAGAACAATTAACTTCAATACTATATAGAGTATTTGGGAAAGTAGGCAAAGAAGGAGTGCTACCAAATTTCTTTTCCAACACAAATATGGTGTTGAAACCAGGAAGAGCCCAGAGAAAGAAAACTATAGACCAATTTCCATAATGAGTATTGATGCAAAAATTTTTAATAAAATACTAGCAAAAAGATTACAGCAATAAATCTCAAGTACCATACACTATGATCAAGTGAGATTTATACCAGGAATGCAGAGCTGGTTTAATATTAGGAAAACTACCAGCATAACTGACCATATAAATAAGAAAACCAACAAAAATCATATGATTATCTCAACAGATGCAGAAAAAACTTTTGTCAAAATAAAACACCCATTCCTATTAAAAACACAAGAGACATAGGAATAAAGGGAGTTTTTAAAAAATGATAAGCAGTATCTATCTAAAATGATCAGCAAGCATTATCTGCAATGGGATTAAGCCAAAAGCCTTTCCAGTAAGATTAGGGGTTAAGCAAGGATGCTCATTATCACCACTATTGTTAGTATTGTGCTAAAATGTTAACTATAGCAATAAGAGAAGAAAAAGAAATTGAAGAAATTAGAATAGGTAATGAAAAAGAAAATGATCACTCTTTGAAGAAGATATGATGTTTTACTTGGAGAATCAACTAAAAAACTAGTTGGAATAATTAAAAACTTTAGGAAAATTGCAATATACAAAATAAACTCAAGTAAACCAGCATTTCTATGTAGAACCAACAAAGTCCGGCAGTAAGAGATAGAAAGAGAAATGCCATTTAAAATCACTGTAGATTGTACATATCTAACCTATATCAGATTACTTGCTGTCGGGGTATGGGGGAGGGAGGGGAAGGAGGGAGAAAATTTTGAAACTAGAAATCTTATGAAAACAAATGTTGAAAATTATCTTTACATGTAACTAGAAAATAATAAAATACTTTTATAATTAAAAAAAGAAAAGTAGGCAGAGAAAATTAATAAAGAACTTTTATTAAGCAAAATCAAATCAAATAAAATCACTGTAGACAATATAAAATACTTGGGAGTCTACTTGCCAAGACAAATGCAGGAACTATATGAACACAATTACAAAACACTTCACATAAATAAAGTTAGATTCAAACAATTGTAAAAACATTAATTGCTCAAGGGTAGGCTGAGCCTATATGATAAAAATGATTATACTACCTAAATTAATTTACTTATTCTGTACCATACCTATCAAACTACCAAAACGTTATTTTATAGAGCTAGAAAAAATAATAACAAAATTCATTTGGAAGGACAAAAGATCAGGAATATCAAGTGAATTAAGGAAAACAAATGTGAAGGAAGGTGGTCTAGCCATACTGGATCTCAAACTGTATTATAAAGCAGTAATCATCAAAGCTATCTGGTACTGGCTAAAAAAGAGAGTGATCTATCAGTGGAATAGATTAGTACACAAGACACAGTAGTATATAACCATAGTAATCTAGTTTTTGATAAACCCGAAGACCCTAGCTTTTGGGACAAGAACTCACTATTTGACAAAAATGCTGAGAAAACTGGAAAACAATATGGTGGAAACTAAGTGTAGATCAACATCTTACACTGTATACCAAGATAAGGTCAAAATGGGTACATGATTTAAATGTAAAGGGTGATACCATAAGAAAATTAGGAGAGCAAGAAATAGATTACTTGTCAGATCTAGGGAGAAGGGAAGAATTTATGACCAAACAAGAGATAGAGAGCATTACTAAATGTAAAATGGACAATTTTGATTATATTAAATTTAAATGTTTTTGCACAAACAAGACTAATGCAACCAAGATAAGAAGGAAATAATTTTTATAGCAGGTATCTCTGATAAAGGCCTCATTTCTCAAATATGTAGAGAACTGATTCAAATTTATATGATTACAAGTTGTTCCCCAATTGACAAATGGTCAAAACATATGAACAGGTAGTTCTCAGATGAATAAATCAAAGCTATCTATAGTTATGTGAAAAAATGTTCTAAATCACCATTTATTAGAGAAATGCAAATTAAAATAACTCTGAGATACCACCTCACACTTATCAGATTGGCTAGTATGACAGAAAAGGAAAATAACAGATTTTGGGGAAGATGTGGGAAAATTGGGACACTAATGCACTGTTGGTGGAATTGTGAACTGATCCAACCATTCTGGATAGTAATTTGGAACTATGCCCAAAGGGCTATAAAAGTATGCATACCCTTTGATCCAGCAATAGTACTGCTAGGTCTGTATCCCAAAGAGATGATTTTTTTTAAAAGGAAAAAGGACCTATTTGTACAAAAATATTTAGAGCAGCTCTTTTTGTAGTGACAAAGAATTGGAAATTGAGGGACTGCCTATCAATGGAGAAATGGCTGAACAAGTTGTGTGACATATTATAATGGAATACTACTGTGCTATAAGAAATGATGAACAGACTGATTTCAGAAAAAAACTGGAAAGACACATGAATTGATGCAAAGTGAAGTAAGCAGAACCAAGAGAACATTGTACACAGTAACTGCAACATTGTATGATGATCAACTATGATAGACTTGGCTCTACATGTAGTTGGGGGGCAATAAAATATTGTTTAACTATTTAAACAAAAATTTTCTATATTAGTCATTTTGTAGAAGAAAAATCAAATGTACTAAGTATTCTTTTTTTTTTTTTTTGGTGAGGCAGTTGGGGTTAAGTGACTTGCCAAGGGTCACACAGCTAGTAAGTATTAAGTGTCTGAGGCCGGATTTGAACTCAGGTCCCCCTGAATCCAGGGCCAGTGCTCTATCCACTGTGCCACCTAGCTGCCCCCTAAGTATTCTTAATAATTGCTTTTTCATTCATTCATTCATTCATTCATTCATTCATTCATTCATTCATTCATTCATTCATTCATTTTTCATGCACCTTAAGGGACTCTAATAACCTTAACCCTTGTATAAACAGTGACCTACCCTTAATATGGAGATGTTTTTCTCTACACTATTCCATCGATATATCATTTATCCATGCATGATCCATGGCAAGCATTTGAAAGAAAGCTGGCCTGAGTCAGTATTGCAGTTTGTGGTTCTGATACTGCAAACTAACTGGCCCACATAGACACAGATCCTGATAACATAGTTTCTTCAGCATCATCATCCAACCAACTAAACAAAGAAGTAAATACAAACAACTCCCCATTCAATTGCAGAGCAATAACAACAGTTAATGGAATTTTTCAAACTAAAGATACTTGCCCCATGTTATTTGTATTTTTTTCTTTTGGTACATATACAGAATATGAATGATTCTTTTTTTTAATGCTACTAATAAAAATAATTGGACTTTGAATTTTTCTAAAATTATTTAGGGGAAATTATTAAATTAGGGCTGCACACATAGGAAATAAGCAACCAAGTCATAGTAATTTTAAAAAATATACTGTACTTAATACTGTAGCTGCTAAGATTCAAAGTTCAGGGGAATGCATTATGTATAATTGTAAAATCTGGGGGCAATCAAAGGATGTATTTTATTTGGAAGATGAATGATATAATTTTGTGCCATCTAATGGCAAATATGTTTCACTAAACTTCCTCCCTAAAAACCATTTTCCATAAACAAACACAACTTTTAAATCTCAAATACCCTTCAGATGCAAGAACAAAATTAAGGCAACTAAATTCTCTAGTTAGTTAATCAATTAGTAAGTTTTTAATTGTCCATATGCTATCTCAATAGGCAGCTCTAATTTCATATATGTATATATATATATATATATATGTGTATACATATGGTTTATTTTCCCCATAATGCTTTGGAAAATGATACATATAATTTGAGTGTATAAATCACATTTGATTTCCTCCCCCCCCAAGAATTCTTTCAATTCTATTGAGACTTTTTTTTTTTTTTTTTGGTGAGGCAATTGGGGTTAAGTGACTTGCCCAGGGTCACACAGCCAGTAAGTGTTAAGTGTCTGAGGCCGGATTTGAACTCAGGTACTCCTGACTTCAGGGCCGGTGCTCTATCCACTGCGCCATCTAGCTGCCCCAAGACATTTTTTAAACAATTAATTTACTGTGGTTGAGGCAAGCTTCATGGCCCAGAAAAATTAAATAAATATTCAAACTAACATAAATCAAATGTAATTTATTTGAATAATACTATATTCTTTTGAAAATATTATATTCTCAGGGGCAGCTAGGTGGCACAGTGGATAGAGCACCAGCCCTGGAGTCAGGAGTACCTGAGTTCAAATCTGGCCTCAGATACTTAACTCTTACTAGCTGTGTGACCCTGGGCAAGTCACTTAACCCCAACTGCCTCACTAATATATATATATATATATATATTCTCATTAAAATTTCAGAAGGCAGAAAGATTTTGTCAAATAAATTCAATTAGAGTTAACAAGAGGGCGATCATTAGTGTAATTCCTCTCCCCACTCTTCCTCATCTCCTCAACTTTTTTTGTGGTCACTAATAGCCATACTTTCACAAAATAAATTTAAGAAAAATGAATAATCTTTCTTATCTTTTTAAAAAGTATGAGAGTTCGGGCCATTTCACTAAGCTATCTTCTTTTTTTTTTTATTTTTTTATTAGTGAGGCAATTGGGGTTAAGTGACTTGCCTAGGGTCACACAGCTAGTAAGTGTTAAGTGTCTGAGGCCGGATTTGAACTCAGGTACTCCTGACTCCAGGGCCGGTGCTCTATCCACTGCGCCATCTAGCTGCCCCTAGCTATCTTCTTTTAAGAATAATTTCTTCTTGGCAAATGGATCCAGATTAGTAAAGCTGAAGTTTAATGTTTTCTGCCTTCTGAATGGCACAGGTATATTTTATACTGCTAGTTTACTGCTAGCCTTTCCTTCAGGACCACCCAGATATGTGTTACTCTAAGGTTTAGTGTCAAGAGTTCTGTGATTTCTCAGCAAGAGACAACATATTAAACAACAAATAGGCTCCATCTTTGCCAATGATTTTGATATTGGATGAGTCTTGAGATGGAGAAGACATCTATTAAGAGTCATCATTTTAGATGCAGCCTCTCCAACCCTACTCTCCTCCCCCAACTATCACCAAATTCATTACCTTACTGTCGCCTGGTCATTTCAAATAGATTTGTGAACTTTCGACTTGACTTTATTCGGACACTTTAGCTTCTAATGAAGTGCCTTTGTATTTTTCTCACCCAAATCTAAATGAACAGAGGAGGAGGCAGTTAACTTGGCCTTTTCAAAGAAAGAACAATGAAATGGACACAGTTCATTTGGAATTTGGCTTCCTTAAAAATCCTTTAGTTGATATTTTCTATAATAAATCTGGTAGAATTTACAAGCTAGCACTGAAAATGATCTGATTTATAAATTTCATTTGAAATTTTTCCTTCCACCAAACCACACGGTGGCAGGAGAAGTAGACCCCATGTTTGTGGGTTCTGTTGCAAAAACTCTCATGACCAAAATTATGGTCAGAATCCTTTTTTTTTTTTTTTGGCTTATACATATTGTCTCTTAATAAAAACCACCCAGGATTTAATGGTAAGCACTTTGGCACACTCCCTGACAAGCATAATAATCTGAATAATTCTCTTCCTTTTCCCCACTCCCTCTTTCCCAGACTCACCTATCTTGCTCTAATTCTTTCATCTCCTTTCCCTGTTGACAGGGATCCAATCCCTGTCAAACCTCAAAACAAAACACAGCAAGCTCACCACACATACTTGACTACATATAACTCACCACACCAGCACTTTCCCAGCCAATCCTGGGAAGGGGGTCTGTATATTCTTTTGGGGATCCCTCTGTCACATCTTCCTGAAAGACTCACCCTTGTGTTGTCTCCCCAATTATTAAATCAAATTTTAGTCGACTGTGTTGTTTTGAGTTCTCTCAGTAGATTCTCTCAGTTTGTCCTCACTGCTAATCAAAAAGTCTGGGGTCTTAAAGTGGGACTTCATCAATTCTTCCATCAGCTGCTAGATTTCTTCAGTTTCTCTCTGGCTCCCTTTAGTTTTTCCAACTAGGCTCCAAGTAGTCCGGTCTCTGTGGCCCGACTAGTTTCTGCTGTTCAAGTCTAAGCACACTAATGAGAGACAAAACACTATTCTTCCAGCCCCAGTTTTAAAGAGTCACTAGTTTCTGAATAAAAGGCCAATCAAATGCCAAAATAGTTCACAGACATCTCACCCACAGCTCAAATGACTTTTTTTTCTTAAGACTCATTGTTACCTTGTTACCACTTGGCTCCTTATTCAATTTGCCTCTGAACGCTCAAATTCAGAGGAAAGCTGAGATATACAGAGGTTAGACAACAATGAAAAGGTGGAAAGGTAGCAATATAAATATATCAGACCCCTATCAATAAATAAATCAAATACATATTAGACAAAATATTAAGGCCCAATGAGAAAGGAAAAGACAGAGAATAATTAAGTGGAGTTTGCAAAGGAAGCAGGCTAAAATAAGACTAGGGTCAATTTTGAAATGTGAACATAAAGAGCATAGAAAAGAAAAATTGCCCTAAAGATGAATGAGATTGATTTTATTATCAATTGAATAACTTATAAGAAATAAAAATCAAATAAATATGCAATAAGAAGCAAAATCTTACCAAACTCTCTAAGGTAGTCTTTAAAAAGACAGGACAAAAAGTATTAATGTACAATAACCACTCATTTGTTCTGTGTTTTCTTCCAAGCCTGCCCAAAATTCTACCACCTTATCTTCCTTTGCTCCTTCCTTTTTCTTTATTGGTAATCATTGTATATAGACTTTTGGATCTGCTCATTCCAATCTGTATCATCTAATATTGGCCTTTAGATAGTTACTTAAATGCTATTATGTGAATATGTGTGGATACAATTCTGTGGTAACATATTCTATTAAATTAATATGTCATAAATTATCCAGTCAGTCTCCAACTGTGGGATATTTAGGCTAAATATTCCATCATTTTTCTTGCTATTACAAATAGAGAAGTTGTGAATATGTTTTGTTTGTTTGTTTTTGTTTTGTTTTGTTTTGTTTTGAGGCAGTTGGGGTTAAGTGACTTGCCCAGGGTCACACAGCCAGTAAGTGTTAAGTGTCTAGGCTGGATTTGAACTCAGGTCCTCCTGACTCCAGGGCTGGTGCTCCATCCACTGCGCCACCTAGCTGCCCCATGAATGTTTTTGTTTTTTTGTTTTTTTGGGGCAATGGGAGTTAAGTGACTTGCCCAGGGTCACACAGCTAGTAAGTGTCAAGTGTCTGAGGCCGGATTTGAACTCAGGTACTCCTGAATCCAGGGCTGGTGCTTTATCCACTGCACCACCTAGCCGCCCCCCATGAATATGTTTTTAAAGATAAATCCTTTTCTCATTTTTATGTTGTTTTTGTGGACACTGTTAAATAGCATACTGTCTGCATTCTCACCAGCTATGTATTACCATTCCTAGACCCACCAAAATTGGAATATAGCTCAATCTATCTATCCATTGATCTATCCCCTCACTAGTCATGTGATTTTATAATGTGCCTCTCCATTATAGGATGCTGGCCTGGACTACAAACTTCTCTAAGGCAAGGACTATTTCATTTTTATTTTTCTATCATCAGCACCTAGCACAGTGCCTGGCATTGACAGTGAGTACTTAATAACTGATTGGTTGATTAGATTTGGAGTCAGAAAGACCTGGGTTCAAATCACACCTTTGAATTCTGCTAGTTGTATCACTTAGACAAGTAGTAGTTGCACTTCTGTATCCCTCAGGCATGTAGGATTACCATAGTAAGAGTTCTCTATGTTGCAGAAATCACAGCTTTTTATTTTAATAAATTCCACAAGGTTATCCTTTGGTAAATTATTGTAGAATAAAGGTTACCAGAGTGTCAAAGGCTATGACATTAACTCTGGCAGGTTTTACCTTATTGGAAAAGCTACAAATATAATCCTGGCAATAGACTATGCCTCTTTTTTTGAGGATTAATTTAGCTAAGTGAAGGGAGATTGGCCACTTGGTAATAAGTTCTTTGGCCACAGAAATTCATGAAATGAAAAATACAGAATTGTTTTCTGTCTTTTATGGCCCCATTCCAACACCACAGAGATGGTAGCCAAGTAGCAGAAAAGAGGGGAGAGGGTCCTAAGAAACACAGCATTTAAAATATTTTCCATAAATATTAATTTAGTTCTTAGTACTCTAAGTTAATACACTAACTTAATTATTAGTTTTTTAATACTCAGCAACTAAATTTAATTTGCAGCTAGATGTAAGGATAATTCACAAGTTCTCCATGAAGAGGTGAATAAAGGTGTTGATGAAGTTGGATTTACCATGTGTCCAAAGGCAACAAGAAACATGATTTCATAGATCAGTTGGTCATTTTCATCTTGTACTGTTTACAATAAACATTTACAAAGAGGACATAATAAAAATAATTTCAGTTTATACACCAATATTCTTGTAGATGATAGATTAGAGAAATTCTGTCAACTCCTTAAGATCATTCAAAATTTTTTATTATAAATTACAAAATCATCAACAAACATGAACATTTTTGTACACAAAGAAGGCCAATACCTTTAACCAGGTTCTTCAATGGAGGTATAGAATCAATCAAAGGTATAAAATTTTCTAGTCACCACTACTGAACTATTACATCACAGGTATAAACTAGGGTACTAATTGAATGAAATCAATAAGCCTACACAGAAAATGTAATTTATTGAAGAGTCTGCTAATATGAGTAGGGATTTGGAAGTAACTTTGGAGGGAGTACTTAATATTGCACTTAATATTGTACTTTATTTATATATTAAGTTTAATATACTAATATTTCCTTGATTATATCCCATTCTTATTTTCCTTGTGTTCTTTTGTTTTAAAAAATTTCATTGACCTGTTTATTTAATTTTGCATCACTATCACTACTCCCATACTTTCCTCCACAACTCTTTCATAACCAAATACCCTCCCTTATAATTATCCATTAATTAATTAATTAATCTATCTATTTATTATTTATTTATTCATCCATCCATTTACCTTTTTATTTACTTGATTATCTATCTGTTTGTTTATTTGTTCATTCATTCCTCTATTTTTGTTCATTTATTTATCAATCATCTATCTACTTATTTATTCATCTGTTCATTCACTTATTCATTCATTCATTCATTTATATTTATTTATTTATTTTGTGGGGCAATGAGGGTTAAGTGACTTGCCCAGGCCTCCCTTATAATCAATGGTATGCTCAAACAAAATAAAATTGGTCATATCTACTGCTTGGAGGCTCCACTGGACACTCAGGTGGCATATATCCAGTCCAAGGCCTTAGGTCTGAGAGCATGCTTTCAGATGATGTTGCAGAAGTGTAAGGTCAATTTTCTCTTGCATAGCCCTGGAAATTAGATCCTCCCGAGTGCTAACAAATATGAAATCAGAATTTGACCAATTGGAAGATAAATCATCTGTGAATGCTTACAAACTTTATTTGTACCTAAGTATCAAAGTTTCTTCTCACATTCAAGACTCTATTTTGATGGCAACCTCATTATATATAGTTCATCTCTAGAACTGTATCAGTGGGATTTTGCCAGCCATGATATACTCAGGGTTATCGAGATTTCAAAGTTAGCAATTTTGGCATTGTTTGGCTTTAGAAATATCTTTGTCCTGTTATTTGATAACAACTATGATAGACTTAGGGATAGAGAACCCAATCAGCTATTCGTTTCTGCCTGAGTACAGGAATTCAAAGAGGGCTCAAGCTTTCTTGGCAGATGAAATGTCATGGATGAATGGACTGGGACGGCAGAATGACATGAGTTTGGTTTTTGCCATTGGTATTCTTGACCACAGTACTTACTAGGTATTTTAGAAAGAACATAGCTAAAGATATGGACAGTAGCTTAAAAAAACAACCCTACTTTGGATGGTGAGGTGGCTGGCTTTGATGCAACCTCTGTGGGAGCTGACTGCATGAATCAAAATCCACACTTAACTGTATAGTCATAAAGGGCACAATTATTTATTTCCTTGAGTGGGGAGGGGGTTGGGTGGGAAGAAAGTGGGGGGAGAAGGATTATTGTGTTAACATAATTTGATGCAGCATATTGTACTATTGAAACTTATTTGTGCTTAGTTATGCAAGAATATTATAAAAGAAGAATTTTGGGCCTATCTTTCTTGACTGGACTATTGGTTTAAAGTAAAGCAAGTTTGGGTTATGCAAACAACAAGATGGTGGACAAGATATTTTCTCTGATTTCCATGACCTTTCAAACTTCCCCAAAACAGAAATTATGCAGCAAAGATAAAGTAACTTCTGCTGTTTCCATGGTCTAGGACACCAAGAATTCAAAGCAAGGTAAAAACAAACCCAGGAACTAATGCTCACTGAGCCTGAGGCAGTTCAGGGTTCCCTTTAATCTCTTCTTGACCAGGTGTTCAAATGTCTTACCATTCCTGGACACTGAGCTTTCCTGGTACTGGTGCTGCTACTACCTCTATTGTACCTTTAAGGTCTCCCCCAGACCTTTTCTATGTACTTGCTTGAGGTCCTTGTCCATTCTGCTCCCTCTGCTTTTCTTTCATGTATTTTCTTTTTTATTAGAATGTAAGCTCCATGGGGCAGCTAGGTGGTGCAGTGGATAGAGCACCGGCCCTGGAGTCAGGAGTACCTGAGTTCAAATCCAGCCTCAGACACTTAACACTTACTAGCTGTGTGACCCTGGGCAAGTCACTTAACGCCAATTGCTTCACTTAAAAAAAAAAAAGAATGTAAGCTCCTTAAAGGCAGGGACTGTCTTTTGTCTTTTTTTTTTCCAGTTTATATTAATATTCTCACCTCTCAGCACAGTACGTGACATGCACTAGTAGTAGTAGTAGACAACCATGGATCAGCTCCTTGAAGAGTCACAGGCCACAGCGTGGCTGTGCAGTCCGATACGGGAGCCGCAGCTCCTGAGTGACTTATAACCGGTAACTGCCACATCCCGTGTTGTATCTACCCCATGCGGAGTAGCTGGAGTGTCCTCCCCAGGGCACTGGCCTGGGAAGATCAATATGGAGAACAAGCTGTTGCCCATGCAGCAGACATTGGTGGATCCAAAGGAAAGGCAGAGCCAATACAGTTTGGCACCAGTGCCACCGCAGGAGTTGCCAGAGGGATGTGATGTCCAACATCCAACTGCCTAAGGGACTCCGACATGCACTAAGCACTTAGTAAATATCTGTTCATTTGACTTGACTTGGAAATAAAAATATGGTAGTCCAGAGAAACTTGGAAAAGTAAATTTATTTGAGTATTTGGAAAGAGTTGTATGATGTACTGCTAACATTCTAAAAGGGAGAGAAGTAACAAGTGTCCCTTCAGAACCTTACTGTCTTCAAAGAATTTTAAGGAAGTTAATTTTATGATATTTATTTGTTTTTTATTTTTTGGTGAGGCAATTGGGGTTAAGTGACTTGCCCAGGGTCACACAGCTAGTAAGTGTCAAGTGTCTGAGGCTGGATTTGAACTCAGGTACTCCTGAATCCAGGGCTGGTGCTTTATCCACTGCGCCACCTAGCCACCCCAGGAAGTTAATTTTAAAAAGAGGTCCTGCAATGGATTATTTCTATTCTAAGGGTTTTCAGAGGAGAAAAAAAAAGAAAGGTGAAAGGAAGAATATGGTGTTGTTATTTGTTCTTCATTCTCTTTTTTTTTTTTTGTGGGGCAATGGGGGTTAAGTGACTTGCCCAGGGTCACACAGCTAGTAAGTGTCAAGTGTCTGAGGCTGGATTTGAACTCAGGTACGCCTGAATCCAGGGCTGGTGTTTTATCCACTGCGCCACCTAGCTGCCCTTGTCCTTCATTCTCAAAGAGGACCATGACTTTGGGAGGTGATGTCATGACTTGCAGTGACTTAGATTTAAGGGAGGGAGGGTTATACCAGGTCACCAACCTCACTCTCTTTTTCAGAGCCATCTGGGTCCAGTGGCAAGAATATATCAGGATGACTGAAGATGGCCTGGGATGTTTAAGGCAATTGGAGTTAAATATCTTTCCCAGAGTCACACAGCTAGTAAGTATCTGAGGTGAGATTTGAACTCAGGTCCTCTTGACTCCAGGGCCAGTATTCTATCCACTGAACCACCTAGAGGTAGAACTTACTATTTCTCACAAACGGAGTGCATGACAAGAAAAGTATATGGGAAAAGTTGGGGGGCAGTGAGGTGGCGCAGTGGATAGAGCACTGGCCCTGGAGTCAGGAGTACCTGAGTTCAAATCTGGCCTCAGACACTTAATACTTACTAGCTATGTGACCCTGGGCAAGTCACTTAACCCCAATTGCCTCACTAAAAAAAAAAAAAAAAAGTTGGGGGAGAGTGGGAAATGGATAAACCTCATTCTTATCTTGAAAGGGACAAAGTCTTCTTAACATATTACTATAGAAAAACACCCAACTCAACAGGGAAATGAACAGTGATGGGAAAAGCAGGTTGAGAGATGACAATATCTTAAAAACAAAGGAAACTGATTCAATATTTGATGAGTGGACCCTGTGGAATTTGAGAACATGGCATTCTGTTTCATGTTCTGAGTGGTTTGAAAGAAAAATGAAAATTGTGAGGGCATAATTTAGGACCTGCACAGCAGAATTAATTGGTAGAATAGAATGTGTAGACTGTGAATGCAAATATACAATCTAGAAGAAAAGCAATAACATTAAAAGAAAACATTTTCTATTTAAGCAAAACAAAAAAGATGCATAGAGACATCCCAAGGATTAGAGATCTCCCAAAAGAACACAAGACCAAAAAAACCCACACCATAATGCAAGAAATAATAAAACGGGCAGCTAGGTGGCGCAGTGGATAGAGCACCGGCCCTGAAGTCAGGAGTTCCTGAGTTCAAATCCGGCCTCAGACACTTAACACTTACTAGCTGTGTGACCCTGGGCAAGTCACTTAACCCCGATTGCCTCACTAAAAAAAAAAAAAAAGAAAAAAAAAGAAATAATAAAACAAAAGAAATGCATGACTTCTGAAAACAGAAAATGAAATACCAATTGAAAGACTCTAGATTACCTCCAGAAAAAAAAAAACAAAATTGCTAATTCCAAAGCACATAATGGCTAACTTTATCAGTTCCACTGAGAAAAAAAAAATTCTGAAGGTAACCAGGAGAAATTTCTTCAAATACAAGAAATGTGAATAACAAAAGGCTATCCTAGACCCACTAGAAAACAAAGGAAGGAATGAAATAAGCAGTTCCAAAGAGCAATGGAGTGCCTGATGCAGCTCAGGATGACCTACCCTGTTAATGAGCTTAACTATAAATGAAAACAGATTTATGTTCAATAATAAACAGGGCTTTAAAACATTTTTAAAAAAATAATAAACATTTTTATTTATAGTTTTGAGTTCCAAATTTTATCCCTCCTTCCTCTCCCCCCTCCCTGAGGTGGTAAGCAATCAGATCTGGGTTATAAATATGCAATTATGTAAAACATTACCATATTAGTCATTTTGTACAAGAAAACTTGAATAAAAGGGAAAAAATGAAAGAAGGTGAAAAATAGTATGCTTCAGTCTGTGTTCAATCAATATCAGTTCTTTCTTTGGAGGTGGATAGTGTATTTCATCAATAGTCCTTTGGGATTTTCTTGTATCATTGTATTGCTGAGAATAGTTAAGTCATTCACAGTTCTTCATCAAACAATATTGCTGTCTCTGCGCACAACGTTCTTTTGGTTCTGCTCACTTCACTATACATCAGTTCATACAAGTCTTTCCAGGCCTTTCTGAATTCATAAAACATTCTTAGAAAGGAAATCAAACACAAAGATATTATTTAGTTCTCAGTCACCCCAAGCAAGGAGAGCAACTGCAGAGTGACAGCAGAAAGACCAGTAAGAGACTTTTTTCTAAATGTACACATGAATATAGAGTTGAAGGCAAAAATCAAGTGAAGGTGATGTTTGAGAGGCAGGCCTGGGATATTATGAATCAATGGTGTGTGTGTGTGTGTGTGTGTGTGTGTGTGTGTGTGTGTGTGTGTGTGTGAATAAATTACAAAATGGGAGAGTGCATAGAATGGGAGAGGGGAGAAGGGAGATGGACCGTGTATTTCATATGTCTTGGTCAAGTAAAGGGCTAGCAATGAGAGGAAGGTGATTCTTGTGGTCTCCCAAAAAGAGAGGGAAGTGAGTGAGGAGGCAGGGGGTAGGGGAGAGGAGTGAAAAGGAGGGGAAAGTGAAGCATTATTTTAGTGGTGGAAAGGGAGGACAATGATGAATACTCCTGTGGGTAAAGAGAGATGTTCTCTGAAGGGAGAGTTGTGTTTGAAAAGATCATTCATCCTGTCTCAGAATAGGGGGAGCTGGAGCTTTCAAGAGAGTGAAAGGTTATGGAAGCAGGAAGGAGATTTTGAGGTAAAGGGGGAAGGAAGATGACTGGGGGGAGGGTAGAAGAGGGATGAGATATAATCAGGAACATGGGGGAAAGGAGTCCTGCCCATGGGGCAATGTTCTGTCTGTTGCAGGAAGTGGCATCTTTCTGGGACAGAGGTACAATAGCAAAGACAGAGGGTGTAAAGTTCCCTTTCCTGAAAGGGAGGGGGTGAAGCTCCTAAAGGAAATGGGTTGGATAGATTGGATTTGTTCAGACTTATCAAGGTTTGCCATGCCCTATGCCCAGTCAGTCTGAGGGCACTTAGAACCTCCCTTCTGAGT
Source organism: Dromiciops gliroides (assembly GCF_019393635.1). Taxonomy (NCBI): domain Eukaryota; kingdom Metazoa; phylum Chordata; class Mammalia; order Microbiotheria; family Microbiotheriidae; genus Dromiciops; species Dromiciops gliroides. The sequence continues at coordinate 262,628,406 of NC_057863.1, read as the reverse complement.
GGCACCCCACCTGAATGGCTTCAGACTTAAGCTATGAGTATCCCCCAACACACAATAATACAGGTGAGGACTAATCAACTCGGTGGTATTTGAACAGGATGTTGGGACAGTAGTGATGAGCAAATAATGCTCTCAGTGCAAATAGACATTCTGGGAATGGGGAGAAGTCACAGAGCCCACCTCCACCTTGCTATATGGCCCGAGGGAAATAACATCATCCTGGGAAGTTTTGGGTGTGGTTTCTGAAACATTTGGTTAAGAAAGTTGATTGATGGCCAGTCCATGGGTGTAATTGCAAAACTATATTATATAGAGAAATTAAGCATGAGGGCACTAGGGCCCCCGCATTCCTATCCAAGCCTGAGGTTTCCTCCGAAGCTCCTGCCCTATTCAAATCATTTAGAGTAAGCTACAGAGATCAGTCCATTGAGCAAAGGGGTGCTATGGGCTCAAAATTTGTGTAAGCCCTTTCCAGCAACTTCTAAGCATGTTACTCTGGGTAAGACCAAATAGAAACCTATAGAGTTACCTGAACTACTCCACATAGTTAACACTATGTAATATGACATGCTAAGGAGAGTGAAAGATATTTCTTCTCTAGTGATAGGGATGAAGGAAGATCCCCTTGCAACAACCCAGTATTACCTGTGAGGAAGACAGATGGTACCTAGCAGACTGTAATTATTGTGTAGTCAGTCATTTCAGTCATGTCCAAATTTTCATGACTCCATTTGGAATTTTCATGGAAAAGATACTGTAATGGTTTGCCATTTCCTTTTCCAGCTCATTTTACAGATAAGGAAATGGAGGCAAACAGGATTAATTGACTTGCCCAGGGTCATACAGCTAGTAAGTGTCTGAGGCCAGATTTGAACTTAGGTTTTCCTGACACCAAGCCCTGCTTTTTATCCACTGTGTCACCTACCTGTCCCAACAGTGGACTACAGGGAGCTAAACAAAGTCATGCCCATCTCTAAAGGCATCTCATCAATGTTGTAGACCAGGTAGCCCAAGGTAAGTGGTATGGGACTATTAACCTCAACAATCCTTTTTTCTCTATTTCTGTGACTGAGTTACAGTAGGCTCCAACTCACAAGGACCTAGCTTCTAAGGGATACTTTTTGCTCACTTATCCAGTGGTTCCAACTATGACAAGAGTGCCATATGCAACTGAACTTCAAAAGCCACTGATCTGGTAACAGGATAAACCCTATAGGAGTAGGGGAACTGGCAAGTACTTCTAATCAGCTGAGCTATAGGATGAATGGCTGGCATGTGAGAGAGCCTTGAGGGATAAAGCAGAGAGCTCTGGGCAGTGACTGTGGTTCTGGCCAAATAGTCGGGAACTGGTGAGAATAAGACTGAATAATCAAAGATTCTCCCCTTTGGGGTCAGGACCAATGGAGGAATTTTATCATTGCCTCCCACTGCATACAATTGTTTGTGAGTCATGTCAGTACCTACCAGAGACATAGGTTGAAGCTATTAAAAGGATAGCAGAAGGGCAGCTAGGTGGCGCAGTGGATAGAGCACCGGCCCTGGATTCAGGAGGACCTGAGTTCAAATCCGGCCTCAGACACTTGACACTTACTAGCTGTGTGACTCTGGGCAAGTCACTTAACCCCAATTGCTTCACTAAAAAAAAAAAAAAAAGGATAGCAGAAGGGGCAGCAAGGTGGCGCAGTGGATAAAGCACTGGCCCTGGATTCAAGAGGACCTGAGTTCAAATCTAGCCTCAGACAATTGACTAGCTGTGTGACCCTGGGCAAGTCACTTAACCCTCATTGCCCCTGAAAGAAAGAAAGAAAGAAAGAAAGAAAGAAAGAAAGAAAGAAAGAAAGAAAGAAAGAAAGAAAGAAAGAAAAAAAGAAAGAAAGAAAGAAAAAGGGTAGCAGAGATTGGGGAATAGGTTCAGTGTTGATTTGGAAATTTGGGTAATGGAACCCAAACAGGAACATATGATTCCTCCTTACTAAGGAGCTATTTCAACCTATCTCCAACTAGCAAAATGGAACTTTCCCATCTCTGGGTAAGAGGATTGCCCCTGCAATCAGTGCCTCTGACTGCCCTCATCAGGTATCTGACCTCCCAGAAGTCATGCCTGCTGCAAATTGATACCACTCTGGAAAGGGAAAGGGCTCTCTTGTCCAGCGTATTTTTTGGATGTAGTCTTTATGAAGACTTACCAGATAATAATGGACTGTTTTTGGACATAGTTCTGTTTGATCCTCTCTGGCCTTTCCTTATTTCTTCCCATAGCAGAGTTGTCTTAACCTCAAGCTCATTGCCTCCTCAGAGGTCTCTATAAAGCATGGAGTAGCTCAGGTTCCCCTTAATTGGCAGACTCCCTTTCCTTTGAGATGGTTCAGGGAACTCCTTCCTAGAAATGGCTTAGGGAACCAAATAGGGGTATTGGGAGGCATCCTGCTTTCTAATGGCATGGGGTATGTTAAATTGTTGTTAAAAACCTGGTGAGTGTGTATTTACCTGGAAGAAAGGGAACTCTTAGTTGACTTGTGGTAGTTCTGAGTCATTGGATGAGGCTGAGAGAGAGTCCTTATTAAGCTGTGGAAGAACGCAACAGCCCTTTCACAGAGGCTTCTAAGCAGGCAAAGATTTTTTATCATTACCCTGATGCAGTGCTCTGGATTCTGTAGGCTTTGCCCGGTGGACCAGTGAGTACTGGGTGGGTGGCAGTACTGGGAGAGCTTCAGTATTAACTTAGATCCTAGGATAGGTTAAGTGCAAGAGGCTAATGACCTCTTAGCCACTTTATTACAGATGACCTTAATTTTAAAAATGTTGACTGTACCAAAAGTGTCCATGCAGAAACTCCAAACACACAAAAATATAAACTGAATATAATTTCAAATGTGAATGAATTAAACAATCCAATAAAACATGTTTTAAAAACAAAGATAAACACAAAATAAAACTAAGGGGTGGGGAAAATGTACTATGTATCAAGTGAATCAAGAAAAGGCAAGAGTTGTAATCATTCACTCAGACAAAGCAAACCTATCTACATATCTACACATACACCCATATACATACATATACACATATGTGTACACATGTTATCAAACAGGGGTAAATAAGGAAACTATAATATGCTGAAAAGAACCATAGACAAGAAATCAATATTATAAATAAACTTATATGCTCCCTATTGCCTCAGCATCCAAATTCTTAAAGGAAGCATTATCTGAGCTTCCAGAAAACATAGACAATACAATAGTGACAGGAAACCAATTCCCCCTCTCAGTTTTGGATAAGTCTAATAGAAAAATAAACAGAAGGGGAAAATATGTAACTAAACAAATTGATGGAGAAACAAAAGAAAAAAGATATGGTGTCTTTGAAATGGAACTACAAAATAATACATTTTAATCAATTTTTATAAAACCTTTTACAACAACTGAACTCATACAAAAACTGGCGCTGATACTGCAAATAAATGTGAAAAGGCAGAAATACATTTTTATAGACTATAATGTAATAAAAATTCTCATTGGTTCAGGGAGCACAAGTAAAACAGAGAGACTGAAATGGAGATTTAATAATGAAATCTTAACTAATGAGTAAATTATAGAACCAGTCATGGAAATAATTATTATGTGAAATAAAATGATAATGATGAAACAGCATAACCAACATTTCTGAGTTGCAGCTAAAGCAGTCTGCAGGGAAAATTCATATCTCTACAAATAAACATTAACAAAATACAAAAAGACAGGGTTTATGAACTAAATACGAATTTAAAAATTGTGAAAGGCAACAAATAAGCCTAAAATAACCACAAAAAGAGGAGATATAGAGGAGAAATAAACTGGAAACAAAAAAAAATCACAATTAAAAGTAAAAGCTGGTTCTTTGAGGACTAATAAAATTGATAAACTTTTTAGCTAACCCACTAAAAAGAAGAGGGCAGAAAATCAAATCAATAAAATAGCAAATAATAATGGTGAAATCACAACCAAACCAGAAGAAATAAACAAGAAATCTCAGAATATATTGTGCATGGTTCCATGCTACGAAAAATGAGAACAGAAAAGAAACATAGGAATACCTTCAAGATATAAATCACCCAAATTGTCAGAAGACCTGGTAGAGGTCTCAAATAAACCATTTTTAGAAAAGGACATAGAAGTACTTATAAAGGAATCACCAAAGAAATAAAACTCCTGATCCTGATGGATTCACAGGAGAATTCTATCAAAAAACAATTAATACTCATGGTTCAAAAATTATTCTCAAAAAATTGAGAAAGTACCCTATCAGAATCCTTTTATAAGACATATGTGTGTATTTCTAACATTAAACCAGAAAAAGGATAAAATATAAAAGAAAAATTATAGGTCAATATCATTAATGAATATTGATTAAAAAATTTTAAATGCAATCCCATCAAATAGACTGCAGTGATTTACTTGGAAATCATTCATTATGATGAAATAGGATTAATATACTAGGGACATAAAGATAGTTCAGCATTAAGAAAATGGTCAATGTAATTGGTCATTCGACAGATTAGAATTTCCCTCATAAGCCACAATGTTAAATCACTGGAGAAAATGTATACTGACTTAATTAGATGAGTGAAAGAAAAGAACTTGAAAGTGAAGGGGTCTGTGAGATGCCCACCAAAGACATTTCAAATCACAACCAGAAATACTCCTTGTAGTGAAGGTTCAAAGACTTAGGATGAATTCCAGATGAGAATCTACAAACGGCTTTATTGATTTGCACAGTCCTTCTAAGAGTGTTAAACAGATCACTTCTATCAAGATTGAACTGGATGTAGAAGTTGAAGTCACCACAGAAGATGCACAATAAATTTTGTTTACTTCTTTTGGATTAAGTCAATAAAAACACAAGTAATCTCTCCTAACTTGTTTAAAACATGGTAAGGGAAAATTGAATCCTACAGCATTTTGCCCTGATACATCAGATGCTGCTAGCAAATTATCTCAATAAAGAACTATAATAAGCAGTCTGTGTTATTGAAGAGTCAAGTTACCATTACATAATGTCAATTAAAATCTATCTAGAGATTTAATAACTTAAGGATGGGAGTATAAGAAATGTTGTTGGTCTTACAATGTATCAGCTAAACATAATTCTGTAATGGTGAATGGGTTTTTTTACCCTTTTACTCAGCGATACCACTACCAGGACTATATTCCAAAAAAGATCAAACAAAGAGGAAAAAGATCCATATGTACAAAAACATTTGTAGCAGATCTTTTTGTGATAGCAAAGAATTAGAAAGTAAGGGGATGTTCATCAATTAAGGGAGGGTTGAACAAGTCATGGTAAATGAATGTGATGGAATACCATTGTGCTGTAAGAAATGATGAAAGAGTTTCAAAAACCTGGGAATTCTTGTGTAAAGTGATGCAAAATGAAGTGAGTAGAACCAGGAGAACAAATTATAATATTTTTTCACAATATTACAAAGACAATCAACTCTGAATGACTGAGGATGACTGGTCAACACAATGACCACCTCCAGATAGAATAGTAATGGCCTCAGACTGCAGATAGAAACATTTTCTCTTCCTTTCTTTCTTTGTTTCCTTCCTTCCTTCTTTTTTTCCCTTCATTCCTTCTTGTTTTGGACATGACTAATGTGAGAATTTATTTTGCACGATTATATGTATTTGTAATGGGGTTTTGGTTTTTTGCCTTCTCAATTCATGAGTGAGGGGGGAAGTTTGGAACGGAAAATAAAATAAAATACAATTTTGTGCGTGTGTGTGTGAGGCAATTAGGGTTAAGTGACTTGCCCAAGGTCACACAGCTAGTAAGTTGTCAAGTGTCTAAGTCCGAATTTGAACTCAGGTCCTCCTGAATCCAGGGCCGGTGCTCTATCCACTGCGCCACCTAGCTGCCCCTGTAAAATACAATTTAAAAAAATCTTTTAAAAATAGTGAATGTGTGATATGTTTGTATATAATTAGCTGTTGGTGTGTTTTATGCCACTTATTGAGATTTGCATTTTATTTGACAAAATGCTGCTATATTAGCATTATTGATATTTTTGAATATTCAATATTTCACATGTTATTTATATGATAGGTTGTTTATTTTGAAATATGATTTTGTGAACATATAGAATATATGTATGCATATATTAATATATTTGCAGGTAGTCTAGAACAAGAAAAAGTATACTGTGGAACCAATGTAAAATGTTTACATTTAACATACTTTTAGTAGCTGATGTGCTCTCATCTCCTATCTTACAGGGCTTTGCTTGCTATTTTATACCCACTTGCATACATTCTGTGGATATAAATGATTGCCATAACATATATATGTATTATACCCTTCATGAAATTTAAATAGTTATTTGATTTTTTCCAATTACATGTAAGGACAATTTTAAGCATTCATCTTTTTAAAAATTTGAATTCTAAATTTTTCCCTCCTTCCCTTTCTGCTCCCTCCCTAAGATGGTAAGCAATTTGATATAGGATATGTACTTTGCATGTAATTTAGACAGTGGTGACTTGGTGGTCATAGCCTATCAAGTAATGTTTTGCACTGTACTTTGTCTATTGAATGAATTGTAATATATGTTCACTGTGAATGGAACCTGTGATGGTTACTTGGGATTCTGGGTTATCATCCTTGCTGATTTTTATTTTCATGCTGTGCAATATATTTCCACGTGTCAAGTGGCCACAGAAGATTTTGAAGGGACTTCAAAATTTTTAACCCTTAGAGCAATATACATCATGTTATCTTTCAGACACAGAATTCTCCATTATAGTGGAATCCTATAGAAAAGAATTTAATCCTTTGATTTGGCATGACAGAGGAAGCCCCTTGGAAGAGGAGATGGGAATCTAAAAGCACAATGTTGCCTCCCTCCTCAAATTGGAAAGGAAATTTCTTGATAAGTAAAGATGGGGTCACTAAGGAAGATCAGAATGTGAATTTTAATTGAGCTCTGGATGGAAGTACAGAGGCTTTTGTATTCAGATTCATTTGCAATTTGGGATGCGAGTTAAGAGAAACTGAGAGAAGCAAGGAATAGCACAAGAAGGACAAGCTGTTGATTGTGGGCTACCTCTGCCTATTCCCATTCCAGGAGGGATGTAGCTAAAACCAACAAATGTTTGTGGAATTTATCTCTCCAGAATATCTGATGAAGTATGGTGATGTGTTCTATCTCTGCTGCTTAACATCTCAGATATTAAAATTGTTCTCTTCTTTGGGTTTGTTCATAATTCCTGATTGAATTAAAATTAGAATTAATCAGATTAATAAGAATTAATTAATTAGAATTAATACTGGATTGGGGGCGGCTAAGTGGCGCAGTGGATAAAGCACCGGCCCTGGATTCAGGAGTACCTGAGTTCAAATCCGGCCTCAGACTCTTGACACTTACTAGCTGTGTGACCCTGGGCAAGTCACTTAACCCCCATTGCCCCGCAAAAAAAAAAAAAAGAATTAATACTGGATTAATCTAGATAAAGATGATTAATCATAACTTCTTTTGATTGGTATGTTTCATTATCTCTGAGTTGTAACTGTCCTTGGTACATGATTGAAAGTCATCAATAAATATAAAGGCTCAGGAACAATACGAGAGAATGAGATTGGTTTATTAATGTTAACAAATGTTCCAAAATAGATAAAAAAGTCTGGGACTTTTCCCCTTAGTTAAAAGTGAGTCAATTCAAACATGATATATAATCATACATGTATAACCCATATATGATTGTTTACCACCTCAGGGAGGAGGGAGGGGAGGGAGGGAGAGAGGGATAAAAATTGGAACCCAAAACTATAAATAAAAATGTTTATTATTTAAAAATAAATAAATTTAAAATAAATTATAAAGTTGAGAGCAGAACTAAAAGGAATAGAACAATGAGGGGGGGAGTGAGTCAATTGTTTTTGCTATCTGGAAAGAAACTGGACTGCTGGGTCATGTTGCCTTTTCACTGGCTTTCTCCTCCCCCAACAAATTCACAAGGAAATCTCTCTGCAATGGCAGAGTTGAGGGAAGTGACTAGAAAATAGGTCTTTCCCTAAAGGAGGAGAAAAGGAAGTATCTGAATCAGGCCAGTAATAGCCACATTCCAAGGGTAGTGGTCAGAGAAGGAAGAGAGTATCCCATCTTTTTCATTTTTTTTTACCCAAAAGGACCCTCACATTCTTACAGACAGTACAAATTCTATATAAAGACATATCAAAGCAACTTATGGTACCTGTCCATCAATGTGAGAAGCCTCTAGATTTTTCAGAGGATTTGGTGCTATTGGGAAGAGCTAAAATTCACCTCTATGTTTTTTCCCCCAGTACATTGTACTTATAACTTCACTTTTTTTCCATCTCATTAATTCCCTCAAAGTAAAGGTTGCCCAGACATAGTTTCTCTATAACTGTCTTCGGACTTGTTATCTTTTTCTACTGTACCCCCCTAAATCCTTCTGAAATAGACATATGCCCTATAACGATTGGAATGACGCCACCTGCTGGAGACTTACTGTAGAAAAGCTCTGCCATGAAAGGAAGGTCTTTGAGGGCAAGACCATGCGTTTTTTCTTTGGCATCAGGAAGTGATGTTTGCTGGTGGGAGGAGGAAGGGGGAGCCGGGCGCTCTGTCTCTCTCTCTTTCCTTTGGACTCTGGTGGAGAGCAGAGCTAGAAATGTGCTCTCCCTTTAATAGATAGATGAATGTAGGCCTTTCTCTCTCTCTTTACCAAATTCTTATTCTCCTTAATAAATGCTTAAAAGCCTAACTCTTGCTAAAGCTTATAATTTATTGGCGACCACTCATTAGATATTTTAGAGTATAGCTAGAATTTTAGCCCTTAACAGCCCCTATTTTCCATTGTTGCAAAACTGGTCTTATTGATTTAAGATTCTCATAAAAAGTGCAAGTCCTAGGCAACTACAAGTCCTGTCATGTAGTGTTACTTTTAATACAAATAGCTTTTCAGGTCTTTTAAAAAGTATTCATTTCATTAGGATAAAAGACCAAGAAAGGAATTGATTCAGGTGAGATTTTTCACAGTCTTATCTCATAGCATTTAGAATGAGTTCCACAGAAAACCACCAAAAGTAAGCAACAACTGTGAAAAGAACATTGAAACACAGTTAAAATAAAATCTCAACCCATCACTAATTCAAAGGAGAGGAAATAGCTGGTAAATGTCCTTAGAACAGTCAATTTTCATACAATCAACTTCTGTGACCAACTATTTATAGAAAAGTACAAACAACATACTCAGTGCCTGTCAAAAGATTTGGATCAATAGGAGTAACAAAAGAATGAAAAAAAATTCTTTTTAAAGATTTTATCAAGTCTATTGATTTAAAGATACCTTAAAGAACTACACAAATACACCTGGATTTTCAGTCCCAGAGCATAGCAATAGCAAACATGTCTTTCAAAAGTAATTTTTAAAGGCAACATGTAACTCAAGAATAGAAAATGATGTGGCATTATAACAGGTACAAAGGTAGTGGAACTTTGGGTAATTATATAGGGGAAGATTGACCTTCATATTTCTATTCATTTAAATAAGCTGATAGATTTATTGAAATAGTCATAATAGGTGCATAATAAATGCTTGATTAACAGTATGACTTTGCACACTAATCTTTAGCAGGATTTCCAAGACCCTGAAGATTTTACTGAGATACAGAATTTTCTAAATGTGTAGCCTATGGCTCAGTATGAAATCTCTGGGCTTACACAGATTATATTCAACCTTAAAGGTGCCTCAATAGTATCTTGGTGATGATGTTTATCACCACCAGCCCTAGGAACATCTGCATTTGGTTAATTTCTATATCTCTACTAAGAAACTTCAGAGATCCTCAGTGTTAACAAGAAAGGTTTAACAAATCATGAAACATTGAACATATATACATAAAAAAAAAAACAGAAAATACTTGTACTTGAAATTGTCTGAAAACTTGTCCCCAAACCTGAGACAAGCAAGAAAACTTTCCGCTTTGGTTCCCCATTGTATCTCCTCCTCCCCCTCCAACCTAAACAAGTTGCTCCAGAATTAGAGTATCGTTCAGTAATCAAGGCTCTCTCAATCAAGGAGAATAATCAGTTACTAGAGAATGATTCCTCACTTCACAGAGCTGCACATTTCACTTGACTCACAGTGGCAAAGAAGCACAGAAGCACAGTTTGCACTTCAAAAACATGGTGTTTTGTCTCATTGCTTCTTGCCTCTCCAACTGCTTATTTGGTTGTGGTTTGTGAATAGAACCAGCATTTTCTCCCTGCTGATGACCCTGGCTACTGGGACAAAGCTTCCTCCCTGACACAACTTTGGCCCCAGCTTCTCCAGCAGCTTCCTTGGGGAAACTTCCTCCCCTTCCCACAATGAAACATGTTTGACCTCAGCTTCTTTGACACAGCTTTCTGATCTAGAGACAATAAAAAGCTCAAGCAAAGAGGACCCTCGTCCTCTCACTCTTGGTGAGTAGCTAAAACCATTTGAGTCATCATATCCTGTAGACTTGCTGAACAGTGAGGAAGCAGGGGAACCACTGAATCCTTTCTGTATGCCTTTGCTGTGTTTGGGCAAAGTAGCCCTCCTTTGCTAAATGTTCAGTGAAGTGAGTCCCTCATTTCTTCCCAAAACGTCGAAAATGTACTAAAAGGGGGCTGGCCTTAGAGCCACACCTACAACAGGGTTTCCTGTCACACCAATACCCAATTTAACAATCCCTTGCTTCAGTGCCAGAACTTTGCCTTCTGCTGGGGCAGCTAGGTGGTACAGTGGATAGAGTACTAGCCCTGAAGTTGGGAGGACCTGAGTTCAAATCTCTCCTCAGGTACCTACTAGCTGTGTGACCCTAGGCAAGTCATTTAATCCCAATTGCCTTAAACATGCATGGCCATCTTTAGTTGTCCTGATCTATAGCTGACCAATAAATAGGCCCAGATGGCTCTGGAGGAGAGAGTGAGGTTGGTAACTTTGCACAGCCCTCCCTCACTTAAATCCAATTCATTGCAAGTCATGACATCACCCTGACGTCATGGTCCTCTTTGAGAATGAAAGACAAACAACAACTTGTCTTCTGCCTCCAGATATGCACCATCCCAATCTAGACTCAGTGTGGAGGAAGGGTTCACAATTAAGGCCAGTCCCAAGTTCAAGTCCTAAACCCAGATAGGTTTGTTCAGGACCCTTGTTGCCCAGGGATTTGCTATGGTTTGAGCTCCTGAATTGGCGACTTTATTCCTTGTACCTAGAACAGAAAAAAGATGAAGGAAAGGACCCAAATCCCAGGCCCATTTCTCAGGACCCTTTGCTATGTATGGCACCTACTGTGAGTGAAGGAATCTTTCACTCATACTCAAATGCTGGAAAAACCCTCACTACACCCAGTTGGTCAGTTTTAAAGATGCAGATATTTCCAGCTGTGCAACCAATGAAAAAAGGTTGCTCCCAACCTCAAGGTAGTCCAAAACAGAATGTCCACACACATATGAAAGTTCTCCTGTCTCCTAGAAGCAGATCCCCATCATCTTCAATGTGGGTGACAGCATCTTAGGTCAGCTAGGCATGTGCCAAACCTCCATTCATTGATATCATCTAATTCCTTTTCTTCTAGTATGGGTTACAGCTTTTAAAATGCGATAGCCAGTGCCAAGGGGAAACTGTTAGTGCTCCTACTGAATGAGTGACAGTGAAAGATGAAGTAATCATTGTGAAACTATTATTTGGAAGATCTGTTTTTACAAGAGTCAACTTTTACACTTTTCTAAACCCCAGAGAATGTTCCAAATATCTGACATCCCTATTACTTACTTCTTATGAAAACAAGAACACAACCTAAGGCAGATTTTCTATAAGTATGAAGAAACATTCTTCTACAGTTTCTTCTTTTGACTTGTATCTTAATTTGTAGATAACTTTCATAATTCTGTATCCCCACTCACAAGCTTTTAGAGACAGAGGTAATTCCCTGGGATGAAGGAATTTGAAACTGAATTGATCAGGTTTGGGGAGAGAGAGTAAAAGACCTGAAGGAAGAAAGGAATTTTAGCTGGGGTTGCAGAGACCAGGAAACAGGGCAAAAACTTTTTAATAGGGCAGAAATCAAGGGGTCTACTCCTGGAGTGGCCACCTTCATCATCCATAACAGACAGACAGGTTTATGGTAGTCCAATCTGATCAGTAGTGGACTCTCCTAACAATCCCATAACATTTCCACTCCCACCCCACTTTCTTCTCTCTATTAGTTTAGGTAGAGCTGAAAAAAATATGCTTTCCATTTTTGCCACCCACCACTACTGGTGGTATTTTGTTGGCCTCTCTTTCATAAATTTGTTTGTTTCTATTATCTACAGGCATGGTGTTACTTGAGATCAGAGTGTGCCTGGACATACAGCCCTAAGGAGTATTATATTTAAGATCCTATAGTAGTGTGGGAGGTTAAAAGATCTCACTGGGGGCATTGCAGTTATAATTTAGTTTTATGAATGGTCCTATAATATTTTTTTGGGCGGGGCAGTGAGGGTTAAATGACTTGCCCAAGATCACACAGCTAGTAAGTGTCAAGTGTCTGAGGCCGGATTTGAATTCAAGTCCTCCTGAATCCAGGGCCAGTGCTTTATGCCCTTCAGTCCTATAATTATTAAGCAGAGGTCTCAAAAGTAAACTCACATGGCCTCAGACACTTAACACTTACTAGCTGTGTGACCCTGGGCAAGTCACTTAACCCCAATTGCCTCACTAAAAAAAAAAAAGTAAACTCACATTTTCCCTGAAAAAATAAGCCATTGAAACAATGGTGCCACTAAGAATGGGAGCACAGGTCCCAGAGATTAAAAATCCAAACCTCTTGCCTGAAGGAAAAGGGAAAGCTAGAGGGGACTAGAGAACAAAGTCTTGTCTCCCAGTCAGATCAATAGGTGTGATCTATGGATATTTTGACTAGACCTCTTTCTGATTAGGAATGAAAAATGAAGAAGGCACAGATTAACTTGCTCCACAGCAACACCTAGTGTTAGAAATCCTTCAATAATTACCCCAGAGGAGGCTGAAGCCACTGTGTTGGGGATCCTGGGATCCTGCCCTTTCTGAACCTCCTCTGCAGGAACACGCTGCAGGGTAACTGCCACCATCCCCGCCCCAAACCCCACTGACAAGTTTCCACCAGCCTTCATACTTTCTCACTTGGTGATATTATTAAGTCCTGTGGATTCAAGTATCATCTCTATGCAGGTGACATTCCTCACCTCTCTCCTGAGCTACAGCCTCATATCGCTAATTGGTTTTGGACATCTCAAACTGAATGTCTCAAAGAGAATAGGCAACAAAACTCATTGTGTCCAAAATATTATCTTTCTACCAGAACCCTTCCTTTTTCCTTAACTTGTCTCTTACTGTCAAGAGCAGCACCAGCCTCTCAGTCACCCAGGTGTCATCTTTGGCGTCATCCTTGGCTCCACTAGAACTCACTCTCCATATCCAATCTGTTGTCAAGTCTTATAATTTCTTCCTTCATGTCATCAGTCATGGACACCCTCTCCTCTCCACGCACACAATTACAATGCTGGTACAGGCTTTCATCATCTCACACATGAACTATAGCAGAGGGCTGCTGGTTGATTTCTCTGCCTCAAGTCTCACAAGTACATGTCTGACCACGTGATCCTCCTACCTCAATAAATGCCAGTGACTTTCTATTACCTCTACGATCAGATATAAAATATTTTGTTTGGCTTTTAAAAACTCTTTTACTTTATTCGTCTCCATATGCTGCAGTGATAATGGTCTCCTTGCTGTTTCTCACACACTACACTCCAGCTCTCAAATGCATGCCTCTTCAAGATCTAAAATGCTCTCTCTCCTTTCCACTGCCTCCAGCCTTCCCTGGTTTTCTTCAAGACTAATTTTAAATTCTACCTTCTGCAGAAGGTTTTCCTGGGCTCCTATAGGTGATGCTTTCTCTCTAAGATTATGTTTCACTTACATTGTATATATCTTATAAACATGTGGTTATTTGCATGTGAATTAGAATGTGAGGTACTTAATCTCAGGGATCATATTTTTGCCTTTCTTTGTATTCCAGCACTTAGCACAGTGCCTGGAACATAACAAACACAATTAATAAATGCTTCTTACTGACCTATTTGTAAAAAATGTATGTATATATATATATATATATATTTTAGCGCTTTTTTGTGGTGGCTAAGAATTGGAAATCAAAGGAATGCCCATCAATTAGGGAATGGCTAAACAAACTGTGGTATATGATGGTGATAGAATATATAAGAAATGACAAGAAAGATGACTTCAGAAAGTACTGAAAAGACATGTATGAACTGATGTATAGTGAAGTAAGCAGAACAAAGAGAGCATTGTGCACAGAGGCAGCAATATTGTTTAATGAAGAACTGTGAATGGCTTGACTATTCACAACAAAACAACGATCTAAGACAATCCCAAAGGACTAATGATGAAACATACTATCCACCTCCAAAGAAAGAACTGATATTGACGGAACAGACTGAAGCAGGCTATTTGTCACTTTCTTTCATTTTTTTCCTTTTAATCAAGTTTTCTTGTACAAAATGACAAACGTGGTAATGTTTTACATAATCATACATACATAACGCATATCTGATTGTTTAGCTCCTCAGGGAGGGGGAGGGAGGGAGGGAAAGAGGGATAAAAATTGGAACTGAAAACTATAAATAAAAAGTTTATTATTTAAAAATAACTAAACTAAAATAAAATAGGAATAATAATAGCACCTAGTTCCCAGGTTTATTGTGACAATAAAATGAGATGATCTTTGTTAAGTGTTCAGCACAGTGCCTGGCACATAGTAGGTGCTTAATAAAAGTTCTCCTCCAGTGGCAAAAAAAAAAATGCTTATTACTAACTTTTATCTGGATGTTGACACACTACCCTGATCCCTACCTGTGTCTGAGGTAACTCAGAGTCCTAACCTACTCTGACTCTTTCACCCACAGCTCCCTTCCCCCAAATCTTTGAGGATCACGTGCCTTTCCATTGCTCCCTAAGGTGAGTGGGGCCTTTCCATCTACCCTCCTGCTGAACCTGATGGATCCTGGCCTTTCCATCCTCCACAAAGCTGAACTCTCCTTTATGTGTGGTCTCTTCTGTAGCCCTTTAAGAACAGGAACTGTCTCAATGACCTATCCCTAGCACAGAGCGCAGTGCTTTGGTGTGTAATAAATGCTTAAATCCTTTTCCATTCCATTCAGTCTATCAGTTAACAAGAAATTATTAAGGGCCTACTTTATGCCAACTGCACAAATGGAATATAAAGGTAAAAGAATCCCTGCCCTTAAGGAGTTTATTTTCTATCATTAGGAGCTTACTCATGGCACTTATTATATATTGCCTTCTGTATTGTAATATGTGTCTTAGGAAGATCTGACCTGTCACACTCATCTTTCTGTATTTCATAGCATCTAACAGAGTGTCTCACACTTGGTAGGCAATCACTTGATAAATGAATGGATGGGTCTTTTAAGATGGATTTTAATAGAATGTACAATCTATCAAATGCTACTTTCCAAAATGAGGTCATACGCTTACTATCCACACACATACACTCATTTTTAGAATTGTTACCCATGGCATAAGAAAAATTGCCATAAAAAGGGTCATTAATTTTGGTTTTAGTTCTAACTTAAAAGGGTTTCAAAACAGAGCAGAGGTTTATAATCTGGTGTTCACAGCCTGAGGTAAATTGATACATTCATTCCTGTGCAGATGCCTTCTATAAT
This sequence comes from Dromiciops gliroides, assembly GCF_019393635.1. NCBI lineage: Eukaryota > Metazoa > Chordata > Mammalia > Microbiotheria > Microbiotheriidae > Dromiciops > Dromiciops gliroides. Next base: position 262,612,646 of record NC_057863.1, on the reverse strand, counting down.
GATTACTAGTCTCAACTAACTGTGTTTGCAGGACAGATTATCCATTCTCCTCTTATTTAACAGCCACTGTTCAAAGTGCTAGGAACACAGCTGTCTCTTACAGGCTTTACCTAGTTTTCAAAAGGCCCAGAGTCACATGACAAAGATGTGTGTCTCGGTAATAGAAAATCTAAATTAATCTTCATAGAAAATGGAGTCTTGTTTGCGTCTACAAGAAAAAGAACACTTCTAGGTAAAATCTGCTTTAGACCAAAGTGGGACTTTAAGAGAATCCTGTGAAAGTACAGAATTGGGGGAGTGTTATGTGGGGTCAGGGGGATAAGGGGTGGGAAGGGATAGGGGCTTGCTGAGCATTGCACACAAAAGTCATTTGCTTCCTGAATGAAAGGGTTAAATTTTAAAGTTTTTGCATTGCCAAAAGTCTGAAAAGCTTGAGAATGGGAGGTTTAATCTTTCTGCCTAGTGTCTGAGATAATCATTTGCAATCCTCCACCCTTCTTTCCCACCTCTCTCCTCAATGGTGATGAAAAATAGAAGACCCTTTTGCTCTAACTCTTTTAATCCCATAGAGATAGTGTGACTAAATAGGCATCACTTGATAAGATTTACAGCAGTCATTTTGCCAGTAGCTGTGCTGTTACCACTACTATTATCAAAGACACAGAATTTCAATGGTACTACCCCTAAAAACCAAGGAAATGTATTAATTTGAAGAAATCTTCTTGCACTTATTTCAGACCAATGTGTATATGTGTGAATAGGGGTGGGACAGAGAGGGACATAATGGCTCTAGAGCCTTTGAAGTTGTTGCTCTACTTTGGGTCACCCAATCTTTCCCCTCTCTCCCCAATCCCAGTTCTACACATTGGCAGGTGGCACATAGCTATTTCTGGGGCTTTGTTCTGATTCCTATTTATTGATTTGGGGAAAGGGATATATCTATATCTATATAGGCATATATAGATATATAGATTTGAATATAAATATCTATCTATTGTCTATCTATCTATAATTTCTTTCAAATTCCTTAAAATTATGACTGAGTTGGTATGGTTGATAAAAAATGTGCATGGTAGAGTGTGTATATTTGGTTTTAAACCAAAACATAGAAAGAATGGTACTAATGCATTACTGAGCAAATCAAGAGAAAATTGATTAGAATAAGCTTGAACAATGACAAAACTACACTCCTTGTCTTCTTAAGAGGAGCTGAAATTGTTAAGTATACCATGACAACTTTAAGACTAAATGAAGTTGTTACTTAGAAATTAAATATGCACTTTCCATGGATTAAGAAAACCTAACTATAAATGCTTTTAGAGGGTGACATAATTGGAACCAAGGCAATTTTAGGAATTACAGACAGGAAGAAAATAGACAACAAAATGAATAAGGTCTTATTAGAGGGGAAATATGGCATAGATTGAGGCAGAGAGGATATTTTTATATTCTATTAAGGGCAAACCAGCCAAAATTAATACATATCAAGAGAAAATACCAATTTCTCCCAAAGAATAAAAAAAAACACCAGTAGAAACTTTTGACCTCAAGAGTAGGTCAATCAAGATGAAAATAGTATCTGAGCTCCAATCAGGATATAATTTTACTCTAGGAATTCAGTGGTCCCCTTCTTAAGTTCATATTGGAGAATCACCATTCCTTCAGTATCACCCCAATCCAGAACTAGTAATTTAGCATAAAAAGGGTTGAAACAATCATGTGCTCTCTTAGGCTCCCAAGTAACTATAACACCAGACATAAGAGAAAATGAAAAAAAAACCAAAAACCTCAACCCAAAACTTCCAAAACTAGGCTTTGATAAAATTTTAGATATATCAAAACCCTAGGAAAGGACATCACACACACACACACAAATGACACATGACACAAAAACATGACACAAAATTAGTATACATAATATTATAAAGCCATTTATCAACACTCATTTTAGAAATTTTTAACATTTGGAAAAATTAACATCTCCCAAATAGATTTCAGAGAGGCTTAAAAGACTGAGACCTATATTTTAACCTCAACTATGCAAGACATTTTTCTTTCTCTTTTTTCAATGTGCTCAAAGGTCATAGAAAGTTAAAAATCTCATATTGGTCAGAGATTTATATAGTAGTTGCTATGTCAGACTCAGATGAAGTAACAGTTGGAATAGATACATTGAGTGAAAATTATCTCTATGGTAGAGATAAAAAATTAATATGTAATGATTAGCAGGAAAGGCTTTATGAGATTCAGTTGTCTTGCCTGTTCCAAAGTGAGTTACAAATAACCTTCAATATAAAATCAAGGAGATTGATAAGGAAATTACCTAAATTCTGAAGGATTTAGAACAGAAAGGCATAATTAGGAAAAGAACCAGTCTTCATATTTCCTTAGTGTGGTCAGTTATTTAAAAAGCAAGCACTGAGTAGAGATTTACACTCAATTATAGAAAAATAAATGCTGAGACTCAGCCCATAAGTAAGGCTTCTTAATATTTTAGAAGGGCAGCTTGGTGGCATAGTAGCTAAAGCACTGGCCCTGAAGTTGGGAGAACCTGAGTTCAAATCTCACCTCAGACACTTACTAGCTGTGTGACCCTGAGCAAGTCATTTAACCCCCATTGCCCCGCCAAAAAAAAAAATCAAATAAATATATTTACCAACAGATTAGACTATTATTGAAACCAAGTCCCTTTGTGGCCTCATCAAATTCTTCTTTGACTAGCTTTATTGATTGGCAAAAGACTTATTGGGATCTTAGATGGCTATGACAAAAATCAGATAAAATCCAATGAAAACTCCTAAGAATCATAGACTGTCATGGGCACACTTTTTCTGCCTTGGACTGGAATAATTAGTTCTACATTTATTTTTGAGCTTTTTTCCCCTTTAACATATGGTCAATTTTTGTGAAAGTAACATGTACAACTGAGAAAAAGATACTCATTCCTATTCTTATTTAATTTTCTCCAAAGGCCTATCATATCTATCTTTTAAAATATTCTATTCATCTCCTTAAGTTCTTTATTTATTTGTGGTAAGGCTTATCTGAGTCTGAACAGGGTATATTGAGGTTCTCCACTAGTATAGTTTTAGTTTATTTCTTCCTGCAATTCATTTAACTTTTTCTTCAAGAATTCCAGTGCTATGTCATTTGCTGATTATATCTTTAGTATTTATATTACTTATTGTCTATGGTACCTTTTAGTAAAATGTAGTTTTCCTGAACATCTCTTTTAATTAGACCTATTTTCGCTTTTTAAAAAATCTGAGATAATGATTTCTCTCTACCCTATACAGCTAAAGCATAACAAATTCTGCTCCAGCCCCTTATTTTAACTCTGTGTGTGTGTTTCTGTTTCAAATGTTCTTGTAGACAACATATCACTGGATTTTGGGCTCTAATGCACTCTGCTATCTTCTTCCATTTTATGGGTGAGTTGATCCTATTTATATTTACAGTTACGATTGCTAACTCTGTATTTCCATTCATCCTATTCTCTTCTATTTGTCCTCTTTTTTGCCTTGTATGTTTTTCAAAAATATGTTTAGCTTTTGATCACAGCCTCCCTTAATTTACTCTCCTTCTTACCACCCCTCCCCACTTCTCTTATCCCCTTCTCTTCCTACTTCATTATTGGATAAGATGAATTTCTATATCCAACTGTCTGTATGCGAATTCTTATTCATATATACACAAGTTGGGTAAAGAAATTAAATATATTCCCCCTGTGAAACAGTTGAGAGTGAGATCCAAGCATTACCTATTCCCTCACCACCACCACTCTCCCCTCCATTGTATAAATTCTTCCTCGAATACTTCTTTTATGTGAGATAGTTTTCTACACTCTTCTTCTTCTTCCAGTGTAGCCCTTTTTCTCACTATTACTTTTTTTGAGGGGCAATGAGGGTTAAGTGACTTGCCTAGGGTCACAAAGCTAGTAAGTGTCAAGTGTCTGAGGCCAGATTTGAACTCAGATCCTCCTGAATCCAGTGCTTTATTCACTGTGCCACCTAGCTGTCCCACACAATTACATTTTTAAAAGATCACCCCAACATAATAGACTCACAATCATGCCCTCTGTGTAGACCCATACTAATTACCCAATAATGATAAAATTCTTATGAGTTATATGTATCATCTTCCCATATAAGAATATAAACAGTTTAAGCTTATTAAGCCTCCTATAATTGTTCTTTCATAGCTAACTGCCTTTTTATGTGTCTTTTAAGTATTTTATTTGAATGTTAAATCTTTTATTCAGTTCTGGTCTTTTCATCAAAAATTTTTGGAAGTCTTCCATTTCACAAAAGGATTATATATATTTTTCTGGATAAAGTATTCTTGGTTGTAATCCTAGCTTTTTTTTGCCTTCCAGACTATCATATTCCAAGCCCTCTGCTACTTTTTAGTGATAGATGTTAAATTTGATGTGATCCTAACAAAAGCTTCACTGTATTTGAATTGTTTCCTTCAGTCTGCTTGAAATATTTTCTTGTTGATTTTGGAGCTCTGAAATATGACTATGATAGTCCTGAGAGTTTTCATTTTATGATCTCTTTCAGGAAGTGATTAATGAATTCTTTCAATTTTTACTTTACCTTCTGGTTTTATGATATCTGGGAAGTTTTCCCTTATAATATCTTGAAATATGATATCTAGACTCTTATTTTGATTATGGTTTTCAGGTAGTTGAATACTTCTTAAATTATCTTCATCTATTTTCCAGGCCAGTCATTTTTTTGATGATATACTAAATATTCTATTCTATTTTTCAATGCCCTTGACTTTGGTATCTCATGGAATCATTAACTTTCGCCTGACCAATTCTGATTTTTAAGAATTTATTTTTTTCAGTGAGATTTTGCACCAAGTTAATTCTCTTTTCACAATTTCCTAGCAAGGCTCTCATTTCCCCCCCTACTTTTTCCTCTATCACTCATTTTATTTTAAAAATATTTTTGCTTTTTAAAAAATCACTTTTTAAACTCTTCTATGAATTCTTGTTGGGCCTGTGTCCAATCTGCATTTTTCCCCTTTGAGGCTTTGCTTGTAGATTTTTCAGGTCATTGTCTTCTGAGTTTGTGTCTTAAGCATCTTTAAGTTCTTGAATTTGTGTTTATATCTCCATAAAAGCCTTTTTATGGTCAGGTTCTCTTTTGTTGTTGTTGTTCACTCTATTTTAAGCTTATTTCTTGACTTTGGAATTTATTAGAAATCTGCAAATTTCTTGGCAGAGGTTACTAGCCTGAGCTTATGCAACTAGATTTGGGAGTCTATAGGTTTTCAGTGCTTAAGTGGTATCTTCCAGGGAGATTTCTGAATACTATCCTACTGTGCTGCTCTTGGGTCCTTCCTCTGAATATTTGCTTCTTTACAACTATAGACCATAACCACTCTTCTCTGTCCTGAAACTGCAACCCAGAACTGGGTTATGTGAGAATCAGAGTGCTACCAACCTGCTGAGAAAGATATTGCCGGGAAGCTCCGCCATGAAAAGAAAGCATGTGACTTAGCATCTGGAAGTGACCTTTTCTGGGGTTTCTAAGGTCAGATTGGCATCAGGAAGTGATGTCTGCTGCCCGTGGGTCCTGTCAGTCAGTGTTACCAGCCAATTAGCTTGGAGCTATGTGTGTGGATGGCCCTGTTTCCTATTTCACAGGGGCTTCTGGGAGAAGCGGTAGAGAAGTAAGGGTCTTTTTCGTTTCTGTACTTCAGCTTGGTGGCAAGGACAGGGAAAATAAGGAGAGTAGACAGATCTCAAACTTTATCCACGTGTTTCTCTTTACTAACCCCTAATATACTTTAATAAATACTTAATGCCCAAAGATTGGTGCTATATGTTTCTAATTTAAGGTGACCACTCATTAGATTTTAGACATCACAGCTAGAATTTTAGACCTTACAGTAATGAATATAGGATCTGTATTAAATGGTGCCTGATCCTATGCCCATTGTTAGTATAGGGATCTTCTGTAATATTTTCTGATCAGGAGTTCAGTCTCCTTGTCATTCTTGGTGCCAACACTGTTACTGATCCCACATGGATACTCCTGTTGTGTCCAGGTCCCACATTATATTTATATGCCATAATTTGTTCATTTATTCCTTAATTGCTTAGCACCCCCCCTTAGGTTCCAGTAACTTGCTACAACAAAAAGTACTGCTATAAATATTTTTGTACATATGGTCCATTTCCTTTGTCTTTGATGTCTTTGGAAATGACATTTGAGAAGATGCATTATCATCTGATTTGCTGCTGCACCCTTAGGACCATGGGGCCTTTCTATCTGACTAGCAGCTGAAATTGTTGCTTCCCAGTATTAGAATATGAGATTTTCTACAGCAAATACTGTCTTATTTTTCTATCTGTATCTCTAGTGCTTTGTACATTGTAACTACTAATAAATGATTTTTCATTTATTCATTCATAAATGTAGTAGTGATAATGGGTTTCACAGTTTAATGATGGATATAGTCCCAAATTGCTTTCTGGTTTTGGTCTTTGCATCTTACATTGTTTTAGTTTGGATTTCTCAAATTACTAGTGATTTGGAGTATTTTTATATGTTTATTGTTCATTTGGCTTTTTCCTTGAGAACTTTGTGTTCATCTATTTTGACCATCCAACGATTGGAGGAATGTCTCTTGTCTTATCTGTTTGAATCAGTTCCCATGAAAGTTGGATAGCAGAATTTTATCAGAGAACTATTCTGTGAAGCTTTTCCCCTAGTTTTCTTGTGAATTGTATTGACATTGCTTTTGTTTCTTTAAGTTTTCAATTTTATGTTATCAAAATTGTCTATTTTCTCTTCTGTCATTCTTTCTAATTTTTGTTTGGTCAAGAATTCTTCCTCCATGTATAGAAATGAAAGGCATTTCCTTCCTTGCTCCCCTAATTTGTTTATGATATTTTTCATCTTTTTTATCTAAGTCATATCCATTTGTTGTTTATTGGAATACATGTTGTGAGACATGGGTCTAAATTTAATTTCTTATAGACAACTTTCTAGTTTTCCCCAAATTTTTTGTTGAATAGTGAGATCTTTCCCCAGTAGCTAGGATTATCAGGTTTGTTTGCTTGCCTTTGGATCTTGCATACTTAATCTGTCATATTGATCAATCTTTATTTTTTTGACCAGTACCAAATTGTTTTGATGATTACTGACTTGTAGTATTGTTTGAGATCTGTTACTGGTAGACCTCCCTCCGTCCCATTTTTTCATTTTTTTCTCTTTAGATTCTTGATTTTTTGTTCCTCAAGATAAATTTAATTATTCTCTCTCTTGTTTTTTTTCCCTAGCTCTCTAAAGTAATCCTTTGGTGGTCTGATTGCTATGTTGCTTAATAAATACATTAATTTAGATAGTGTTGTCATTTTTATTAAGTTGGCTTGCCTTAACTAGGAGCAATTAATATTTACCTAATTTAGATCTGTCTTTATTTCTTTTTTTTTTCTTTTGAGGCTCTGTCTTTATTTCTACAAAAAAGTATTTTATAGTTGTATTCATATATTCTCATGTGTCTTTGGAAGTAGACTGCCAAATAGTTTATATATTTCAGCATTTTCCCCCTATGGAACTAGGTTTGCAAAGAATTAGGTCAATTGAGTCTCACAATAACCTCATCAGGTAAATACTATAGGTCTTATTATATTCATTTTATAGATGAAGATACTGAAACATAGAAAAGTTATGCCTCAGAGCATCAAAGCAGGATAAGAGGGGGGCAGTTGTAAATTGAGGGAAATATTACAATAATAGTTTTTCAAATCTTAATTCTACCTCCCAATGCTTTCACATCTATCTCTACATTCACATGGCCATTGCTCTAGTTCAGGCCCTCATCACCACTTTCATAGTAACAGAATTCCCTACTTCCATTCTCTCCCATGCTATATCCCTGCTCAAAACTGTGTAGTTAATTTCTCTACAATAGCATACAAATTTCTTGCCATGGCATTAAAAGCCGTTTACAATTTGAGTTCCATGAACTGATGCAAAGCAGAACCAGGACAACAATATACACACTGTCAATGATATCATTCTGAGATGTATTTGAGCCAGTTTAAACTGGCTTGTAAGAGCTGATTGCTGAATTTTCAGTGTTTATATTTTTATATCTCTGACAACAAACTCTACAAATCAGGGTATTGTTTTATTTTTTTTGTCTAGACTTAATAAAGTGAATGAAAAATATTAATAAAGCAGGTGTGTAGAGAGGCATCTATCAGCACACCACTGGTACATGAAGTACAACCACAAAGCAAGCCAAGTTGAAAGTTAGGCAATGAACTTTAGAAATAAAGACCTACAGAGTACCTTGAAAGTGGAGTAGTCATTCTTTGATGAACCTAACTTTCAAGTGCTACTAGGGAGGAGAGTACTAAATCTATAATACCAACTTCAGGATGAGAAGTGAAAAAGTAGGTCAAAAGTTCTTTATATATGCAAACACTATCTTCCTCATAATCCTTTTGAGGACAGGGAGTATTTCATTTTTGTCTTTTCATCTCCCGGCATCTGCCATATAATAAGCACATAATAAAAACTTCTTGATCGACTGGTTAATGTTTTGGTATACAAGCATCTAATCTCCCAATGTGATATAGACCAGGGTTTAGCAACCTTTCAGAAGTCAGATCTAAAGATTTTGCCTCTTGTTCTTTTACAAGGACAGGGGTAAAGTAGGGGAGAAAAGAGCTCTTGAATGCTCAGACTGCTGAGAGTATGAAGTCAGGTGTGACTCTGATTGCTCTAGAAAGGGGGAGTGTGGTATTACCCAATAATCATTGGTAAGTTATTGGCATAATGGGGGTTATGTCCCCATGGCACTGAAAGGTAACTTGCATAAAAACTCTGGCATGTCTGTCATGGATTACTGGCTTCTACCTACCTTTCTCGCCTCATTTCATCTGGTGCGCCTTCAGTAAAACTGGACTACTAGTCATTCCCTGAAATCAGTATTTCATCTCCTACCTCAGGTCATTCCCTCAAGATATTATCCATTCCTTCAATGTTGTCCCTTCTTATCTCTGCTTCTTACAATCACTCTCTTCCTTCAAAGCTCAAGGCAGCTGCTACTTCTATAATTCCCCTTCCCTCAACCCTTATCTCTCTATCCTCAGTTTTCTTTATATGACCTGAACTTGTTGGGGCATCACAGATCACCTAACTTGTTGGTCTCTGAGTCTCCTACCATGTCTATGGGTTCAAAGTCCTTTGATTGGCTGCCTAACTGGAACAGGCTGAATGTTTAGAATCGGGAGACTGATCTGCTACTCTCTTTCTGGCTTGAAGAGTCATGAGCTGAACCTGTGAAAAGGGAAGAACTGCTCCTTCTTAGACTACATGCAAAAATGAGCCTGGGGGTGGGGTGACAGTTGGTTTCTGTTCAGTTTCATTGTCTCTCTGAGTTTCAGGTGCTGGTTACAATTTCCACTAGACCTTGAAGTTCATGGGAGCCATGGTATCAGCCTTGGAGCCAAGATTACAGGTAGATAGTGCAGCCTACCCAACAAAGAAGCCTGGAGAAGCAGGGTTTTAGACTTGTAACTGGGACTATGTTCTATAGGAGCTGAGCCAAACCATGAACCTAATCCCCTTCTCCCCCTCCCCAAACTGAGATGTGTAGAAGGGAAGAGCAGGGTAGCGATTATACCTCCCACATGTGAGGGAATGAAGCATGATGAAGTCCTACAGCAGGGTGAGAAATTATCTGATCTGATGAGGAGTGAGTTTCAGAATCGATTCATCTTGCAGAATGATAAGTTTCTGGAGATCATGAAATCCAGGGAAAATAGTGAGGTGGGAACTGATGAAGTGAATTCCCTAAACCACCTCCTTAAATGTTGGAGAATGTGGGAGGAGCTCTTCAATGTCCATCTTCCTCCTTCTCCAACGGGGGGGGGGGGGGGGGGGGGGGGGGGGGGGGGGCTAAGGGTAGGCGGTGCTAAGAAGGTGCTTACTTTCTATTGGAAGAGGATATAACATTTATAATATGTGTAACGCGGACTATCCTGACCCTCATTGCCTGAAGACCAGGAAAGAGATTTTTACCCCATCCCTAGGGTTCTTCAGTATCTTTAAGGGGATTGGGAAGGAGTCTAGGCTCTCTGCAACTAGCTCCAGCCCTTACTAATTTTGTTCCATCAATTAGAGGGAGTGGTCGCCTGCACCCCAGTTCAATCTGGCCACTAATAGATTAGCTTTTATGTAGAAATATTTACTTCAAAAGGTATAATCACAAATGAAACAATTCTCAAAGAGGACCGTGACATGGTTGATGTCACGACTTGCACTGAATTGGATTGTGAGGAGGAGCTGTGCAAAGTCACCAACGTTACTCTCTCCTCCAGAGCCAAGACATATATCAGGATGACTGGAGATGGCCCCAGATGTTTAAGGCTTGGGGTTAAGTGACTTGCCTAGGGTCATACAGCTAGTAAGTGTCTGAGGTAGGATTTGAACTCAGGTCCTCCTGACTTAAAGGCCCACACTCTATCCACTGTGCCACCTAGCTGCCTTGGGTTTCCTATATCACTCAACTGTATATCTATGCTACTAAAAAGCCTAAGGATTTTGGGTAACCTCTTTCCTACTACTCCTCTCCTATAAAAAGTCACTTCTTTCTCCACTCCCCTCTCAGGAAGTAGCTCAAAACAGTTCTGAGATGATTCAAAGGAAAAGAAAGACTGATAGAGTAGTGATTCCTTTTTTTTTTACACATCTGCTGAGTTATCAGCTCTTCCATCTCTGAAAGTAATAAAGGAACTGAATCAGCTCCAAGTGCATATTCAGTTGTCATATTGAACTTGGTGTAGCCAGAGGTTCCAAGGTTGGGTGGAATCCATACCACTAAAATAATACAAATAAATACTATTTAAAGAACTAGTGAGGCTTCTAAACTTAGCTGATTAATTTGGATATGTTAAACTTATATTAATTAATGAGAAAATATACAAACCTCTGTAGTGCCCCAGACTTCAGGATGTTGAGATTAAATATGAGAACAAGTCAAGTAGAAGGCTGAGAGGTGACCTATAGATGGGGTTCAGAACCTTTAACCTTGCTGCATGTGTGGTGTTGTCCCACTACACATTAGAGAGATGCAAACAAAATGTCGGAGGAAGTCATGTGGTGTAATTTGCCCTAGATCCTAGGTCTTTTACTCAAGTTGGAATGGTTTCTTCCCTTGTGGAAGATGGAAACTATCTTTTCTGTTTGGGAAAATCCATCACTTGGGCCAGGTTACCCAACATACAAGGCCATTTACCTGCCTCCCACAGGGGAAAAGACAGCCTGATTCTAATATTCTTAAGATGTGTTCATGCAAATAAGCAGAAAGATCTAAGGCGGTTGTGGGACTGATTCATAGAATAGCAAAAACAAGCAACCGGAGAGACTATCACCAAAACCTATGCTAGGAAAAGTGAGCCATTTTGCATTTAACTATCCTCATTTATAATTCGTAGTATTTAGAGGACCTTAATGTAGTCCCCTCATTTGGCAGATGAAGAATGGGCTGTCTCCATCAATCAGATCCATTGAATCTTACTCAGCTCTCTAGTTCACTCAGCCAGTATAGATCACAGCCCATGTGTATGTGATCCTAAGTGACAGAGACATTGTTTACATGTGATGATTAATGGGGTGTGACACTGAGAAACCTGCAGGCCCTTCATTTAAACACACTTTGCTCACTACAACAATCCATTCTGTTTACTGCAATTAAAATGAAAGAAATACATCCAGAGAGCACTCAAGTGAAGGCAAGAGAGAGCATAAAAAAGATCATTTTGTGAGGGACTGAATGTTGAAAGTCATGTTTTTTTAAGATATGAATTACTGGCTAATTATGTATGTTAACTGGCACTGGAATTTCCAATCATCTGTATCTAGTCCCAGGTCACTTAAATAACATACATTTGGCAACATTTGGTCCTGCTCAAATCTTGCACTTGGCCTTACCTAGAGGTTTTAAAATAGCAAGACCTGGTGCATGAATTCCTTGCCCTCACAGTTAAGACCCTGCACAATCTATCCTCAACTTACCTTTCCAACCGTATCTCTGCCTTTCTTCGCCCCCTCCAAGACCCACCCTCCCCATCCCTCGTAACAAGGCAGGCTGTTCTACTCACAAGCAAGTCTTGTAAAATTTCTCCTTTGGATCCTTTGTTCATGCCATTCCTACCCCACCCCCTCCTGACATAACAATCTTTCTTCTGCAAGTCATTTATCCAAATTCGGCCCATCCCTCAAGTTCCCCTAGCCTTCAGAGAGCCTTCCCTGACAACTCCAGTCCATGATAATTTATCTTTCCTCTATGAACTCCTATAGCAATTACTGTTTGTGTTACTCTTTTGCCATTTACATCATGTACTGCCTGGTATTAATTATCCTTCTTTTGGTTAGGTCTTGTGTATGTTTTCCCAAAGGGATTCTAAATTCCTTGAGGTATAGCCTGGGTCAAGCAGGTCTTTCCTAAGGATTGGCTCCTCATCAAACTGCTGGCTCGAGCTTCAATGGTCTCTGCTACCAATTTTGATTACTGACCTTTCAAAGCTCACAAAGTCATAACCAGGTCCATTCTACCTCCAGATAGGATGTAAGATTAGTAGAGAATAAACCCCAAAAGACAAAAGAAACAAAAGTGCTATGAATTCAGTCATATGGCAGCTAGACAGGAAACAGAATTCACTGTCTTCCTCACCAGCCGCCTGCAGTAATCCTTCTTACTCAAAAGCTTCTACGGAAGAGGGGAACATATTATCCATCCTTTTATATGCAAACAGAGTTCTAATTCTATCATCGGAAATCAGTCAGAAAAATACTTATCACCACACTGTACCAACTTGTCATAGCTAAAAGATTTCTCAAAATTCCACATGTTTCTTTGAAATCAGGGGATATATACTCATTCTCTAGAGACTGGGCTCTCACTGGCCAGCCCCCCATCACACACCTTCGAGTGAGTATCTGTTCTCCTTTTGTCTTTCCCCATCCACCACAGCCTCTCCAGGCAAGTGTATTTTTCACGGGGTTTACTCATAAAGGAAAAAAGAACATTCAGAAATAGTATATACCAGTACAATTAATTAAAAGAATTCTTCTCTTAAGAATCTGGGTGGCTCTCAAAGCTATTAAACCATTTTTTTTTTTAACAGAAGTACAATCTGGCCCTGGTCCAAAAGTATGTCATGTTCTAAACTAGTAGCCATACCTCTAATCCCAAACTGGAGCTGCTGTCCATTCATTCCCAACAAAAGAAATAGAAAAGACAAGCAGCCAATCAGTGTCTCTGCCTCTGCCAGATCTCCACCCACAGAGTTCCATTGGAACACTAGCTAACTAGCTTGTTCATTCCCAGATCTTTTCCTTTCTGGATGTACTCAGAATCTGGCTGACCAAATTCCTTTTATAGCAGCCAGGCACATACCTTCTGCAGGGGCTGTCACGGAGCCAGTCTCACAATCAATGGCTGATAATTAGCACATGTAATCCATTGTAGAGTTATATCGAATTTTTCTATCCCCTGTATTAATGTACCCTACAGACACATCCTTTTGTGATAGAGCCATAAAAACAGCAGTAAACTTCACTGTCAATTAATTTGTGCCTCCATTAAAATCCATTCTCATTAAATGCTCACTGTAAGTCTTTCTGTGTGCTGATTTTCTACATTTCCTTCATTTAGAAGAAAAAAAACCACTCGATTTGGAATTAGAAACCTAGGTCTCACTCTGTCACTTACTAGCTATGTGACTGTAGACAAGTCATTCAACTTTTCTGGGCCTCATCCCTCAAGTCTTCATCTGTAAAATGAGGGGAACTGACTTTATAATCTCTGATATGATAATTATCTTCTTGCTCTCCATAACTTCAGATGTGGGCAGTACTTATATCTTTGAAGTTCTTTCCTGCCCTAGATTTCATTCAGTGATTCCAAAAACTGATCCTACCCAGTGTACTATCACTAGTCATCTGGCTTCTCCCACCTCAACAATCTCAAGATCTATAGGTCCAAGAGAATATTATAACATGGATTTGGAATCATAAGGGAATTTTCTTCCCACTCTACAAAGGATCAAAGATTTAGATCAGGAGGGACTTAGGAAATCCAGGACAAAAGAGAAGTTAGAAGATGTATGCACCACCTGCATCTGAATATAAGAATCATAGAATCTAGAGGAACCTACTGTGTGCCAGGCACTATGCTAAGTACTTTACAAATATCTCTCTTGATCCTCACAACAACCCTGCAAAGTAGGTGCTAAAATTATCCTCATTTTATAGTTGAGGAAACTGCGGCAAATAGCGTTTAAGTGACTTGCACAAGGTCACACAGATAGTAAGTTTCTGAAGATGGATCTGAATTCACATCTTCCTGACTCCAGAATCAGCACTTTATCCATTGTGTCAACTCAATGCCAGGTAGAGCTAGAAGGAACCTCAGGGATCAATTCCGACCCCATCACTTTATAACTAAGAAAACTGTGGCCTAGAGAGTTTGAATTATTTGTCTACAATTACACAGTAAGTGCTAGCAACAGGATTAAAGCTCATGTGTTCTGATTTCAAATCCAACATTCCTTACTCCAGCAACACACTGGATGGAATTTTATACTCACCTCATCATTCCTCCTTCCCTACCAAGAAATGTATTGATCTAAGATTCAGAGCAAAGTCTTTTCGACATTCGTTAAGTCTTGTCCCAAGTTATCACTTTGGGGTACCTAGGACTGTAGTTATTTTTTCTCTTAAGGACCTCTTTATTTATAGAAAATTAATATTTAGAAAATTTTTCTATAAAATTTATAGAAACTATAATAATTTTTTCTTATAATAGATAATATGTCAATTTTTTATATAAGATGTCATCTGTTCACCAAAAATGATTCAAATAAGTCACCCTTTAAAAGAGTTAATAAACTCTTTTAAGGACTTACATTTCTTTTTTGCAATGCTTTGATGCCCAGGGAAGCTACCAGCACCACCCAGCAAGAGGGAAGATTCTTCTAAGTTGGAGAGAAGCCAAGGGATAAATGACACTCACAATGAATGAAGCCAAGGGGGAACTCATTTTAAATGCTCTAAATGTGGGAGGCCCAATGGAATTCTGGGAGCCTGGTTTGAATGAGAAGGTCTTTCTTTAAAATCCAGAGCACTTAATATGTCCAACTTTTGGATAGGTATAAGATGAAAGGTAGATGAGAGATAAGTAAAGAAAGCAATTCAACTTCTAAGCCTATTGAGAAGGGTGGAGAATGTTTTTACTAAATCCAAACCTCATAAAACTCTATTGGGCCATGAAAAATGTGTACATTAACAAGATAAAATAATGCATGTGGCTCAGTTCATTCATATGCACATACTGCTTTTTCTTTTTAAAAAGGGGGGGAGGGCATGGCAAAATTTTTTTTGTTTAGAGGAAATTCTCTTATAATGACTGCCTGCCTCAGCAAGTAGGGCTTAAAGTTAAAAAGGACTAGATTTTTTTTTCCTTGTTAGATTTCCTTATTTGACAATGTTTGAACAGATTGTGTGCACTGCAGCACCTACTGACAGCAAGATGCTCAACTGGTTTTAATCTGATATATACAATTAACATATCTATAGAAGCTGACCTATAACTGGAAAGAACTCAAAGTATTCAAAGTTCCTATTCGGACCTATCATTTCCTCTGGTCCCTCACTAATATAATCTTACTAATCTTACCCTGCTCATGAGCATTCTTTTCTTTCTGATTCAAATATTATAAAATAATTTTACTTTACTAGATACTAGTTTGGGACCAAATTTTGCTTGAAAATAAATAGACAGTTTTTAAATGACATTAGTAATATTTCTATTACATTATATGAGGCAGTGTGGAATCATAGATAGAAAGCAGGACTCAAGTCTAAGAGGACCTAGGTTCAAGTCCTGCCCAAGGCCCATACTGGCTGTGTGACCCTGGACATGTCATGTCACCTAACCTCTCAATGCTCAAGACACTTCTCTAAGATTACATCTTAAAAGATTCTAGGCTAAGTTGCAGAGCAGAAGGAAACAGCTCAGCTCTGTGCCACCATTAAACAGCCCAATTACTAAACAACTCACCCCTTAGACAAGCAGTAAATATGATCCAGATGGTCTTAGGATGAAATTGAAAGGCTTTAGACCTCAGTGGTAAGAAATCCCCATAGAGAAGAAAGTGAAAGTGAAAGACTAAAAGGCCTTCATTGACAGTTAAGCCCATGAGGAGAAACTAAGAGACTTTGGAGCTAAAGGCAAAACAAAACAAAACAAAACAAAAAACTCTACCCACTAGGGAAAAGACGACACCTCGGTGTGAAGAAAAGGAAGCCTCAGTTCAGACTGACAGTTAATTTAAAAAAAAATTCTCAACTGCTTCTGCAGGAAGAAATCCCGAGGGATGAAAATGAAAGAAAATGACAGCCCCCAACTGCTTAAGGAAAAGGCCCTAACTAGTCTCTCACAACAGTGGAGAGTATCCTTGGATTTAACAGAGGATTTAAGAAAAAGTCTCTTTTTCCTTTTTCTCCTCATCCAAAGAGCTTCAACGAAGGTGGATCATAGGAAAGAAGAGCTTTGGTGTCCACGGTGAAGGAAAAATCCTCAAGTTCAATTGATTTCCGGAGTATGGAAGACAAAAACTCAATTCTTGAGGCCTCAGCAACAAAAATAAATACCCCCCCCCCAAAAAAAAGTACTTTTATGAGGCTGAGTGACTAAGGTACAAACCTGGGAGATAAAAATGATAGCTAGTGCTTAGAGGGCACTTGGAGATTTGCACTTGAAGGTTTGCAAAGCACCTTACAATTATTGCCATCTTATTCTCATAACAAGGTGAGGAAACAGACAGAGGTTAAATGACTTGGCCAGGCTCACATTCATTAAATAAGTGTGTGAGGCCAGAGTTAAACTTAGATCTTCCTGACTCCAAGTCCAAATCTCTATCTAGTGTACCATTAGCTGTCTAAGGAGAGAAGAGGAGAATAACTCAACCTTTAGTTAAAATCTCAAAGAAAAAAAAAAGCTTGCCCACAAGAACAATTAGAATTCTTGAAAAAACCCCACAAAACTGAGGAGTATGAAAAAGATATAATAATGGAATGACAATTATGGAGGAAAGGATATTTTATAATATTTTATTTTTCCCCAATTGCAAGTTAAAACAATTTTTAAACTTTTAAAAAAGTTTTGAGTTTCAAATTCTATCCCTGCCTCCTTCCCCCATCTCTGTTCTCCTTTCCTCTCCTCTCCTCTCCTCTCCTCTCCTCTCCTCTCCTCTCCTCTCCTCTCCTCTCCTCTCCTCTCCTCTCCTCTCCTCTCCTCTCCTCTCCTCTCCTCTCCTCTCCTCTCCTCTCCTCTCCTCTCCTCTCCTTTCCCCCTCTTTGAGATGGTAAGCAATTTGATATAGTGGACTAAAGAATGTTTTTTGGGGGGTGGGGCAATCAATGAGGGTTAAGTGACTTGCCCAGAGTCACATAGCTAGTAAGTGTCAAGTGTCTAAGGTCAGATTTGAACTCAGGTCCTCCTGAATCTAGGGTCAGTGCTTTATCCACTGTGTCACCTAGCTGCCCCCAGGAGGAAAAAAAAAATTTTAAGTATCAGCAGCAAACGAAAGAGGTACAAAACTTCACCACAGAAACAAAGAACCTAAAAATCAGAATGGACCAAATAGAAATTACTGATGCAGGAAGATAACAAAAATTCTTAACGCAAAACAAAACTCTAACAAAAAAATTCTCAAAATAAAGTTAAAGAATGAGAAAAGAGGAATATGTAAGATATTTCATATGAGATAAAAATTAGAAATCCATGACCAACAGTAGAACCTGGATATTATATTTCCAGAAATTATTAAAGAAAATTGTGCAGACATATTAGAACAGGGCATTATGAAAATAGAATGCACTCATCATCTCCTGAAAGAAATTCCAAAATGAAAACTACCAGGAATGTTACTGCCAAAACCCAGAACTTTCAAATAAAAGGGAAAAAAAATATTATAAGCAGCCTGAAAGAAAGGATTCATATAACATGGAACCACAATCTGGACCACATAAGATTTATCAGTTTTCACTTTAACGGAATGGACAACATGAAATGAGATATTCAAAAGGGCACAAGACAAAGATTTATAACCAATAATAACTTACCTAGAAAACCAAGTATCAAGGAGGGGGGGAGGGAGGATTTGTAATGAAATCAAGTATTTTCAAGTATTCCTAATTTTTAAAAAAACAGATGAAAAGAAAAATAAAAATGTAACAATCAGAAGGGCTTTTATAAAAATACAGTTTACATTATAACATATCCACCCATCTATGTATGTATGTATATATGTATATGAGTATGTATGTTCCTCTAGAATCCTTTTGCCATAAAGGGTCACAGAGTTGGTCAACAGTAACAAAAGAGCTATGGTTTTCTTATGTTTTGAAGGTATTATAAGAAAAAATAAAAGAGAGAGGGGAGAGGATACAAGAAGAACTGATGGGAGAAATGATGGGGGAATTTATTAATTCACATAATTTAATTGTGTAAATAGAGTTAAATGCATACATGTGTAACGATTGGAATAATGCCACCTGCTGGATACTTACTGTAGAAGAGTTCTGCCCATGAAGGGAAGGTCTTTGAGGGCAAGACCAGGAGTCAGGAAGTGACGCGAGCTAGTGGGAGGAGGAAGGAAGAGACTGGCGCTCAGTCTCCCTCTCTTTCCGGAGGACGCTGGCGGAGAAGGGAGCTAGAAATGTGCTCTCCTTTTAATAGATAGAAATCTAGGCCTTTCTCTCTCTCTTTACCAAATTCTTATTCTCCTTAATAAATGCTTAAAAGTCTAACTTGCTAAAGCTTATAATTTATTGGCGACCACTCATTAGATATTTTAGACAGTTTAGCTAGAATTTTAACCCTTAACAGATGGCTGACCACGAAGAGGAAAGCTGAACCTCACTTCTGATCTTCTGGTTGGGTAAGAAATTTCCCCTCCCTCTCCCTTTAACTGCTAAGTACTGGTGTACTGGCTGTGTTTTCCTTTAAATTTTTTCGAATGGACCTTTTAAACTCCCTAATTACCCTATTTTTTATTTTAGTCTGTTTAACCAGACAAATGGGAGATAAGATCATGTTAATGCTTTGTTTTTGTGGATTTTCTATTTTTATTTTTATTTTTGTTAAAAGAGCCAGCAACTTACTCACACAAGGAAATATCTCTCCCTCTCCCAACCATGCTTTTTCAGAGAAACCTGAAGAGATTCCTGCAGCTTTTCCCAGTTCTAACACTAATTGTTGCTTTAATTTTGCATGCCTGGAGGCAATGACCCACCCTCTAGAAGCTTTTAATCCCCTAGCACCTGGAGGCAAGGTGGGGGAAGAGGAATCCAGGCCTGAGTTCAAAATCAAGTGTGATTCAAATTGTGCTGGTCCCTCCCCTCCTCTCCAGACCCCACCCTCTACTCCTCCTATGGCCAAGCCCATAGCTTCCCCTGCCTGGGAAGTCCAGAGATCTGATGCGCATGCTCAACTTTTTCTACCTGCATTTGCAGCTTTAGGCTCAGCCCTTCCCCAGCCTGGCTGTGCTTCTGAGACAACCTTAGAAAACCCTTTAAATTCCAGATATGCTCGATTTGTTCATAATTTTGCTAACCTGCTTTTGTCTTTAATTAGTAATCTTATAAAGCATTTGTATGGTGGAAAGACTGACAGACAATATAGAGGGGTTAAAGAAGAAAAACTTAAGCTGAATAAGAATGACAATCAACATAGTTCAAGACTCTGCCTCTTTTGCCATGGAAGGGTATATATTTTACAGAAATGTAGAAGTAAGCAGCAAGGTATTGATATGAGTATTGGGGATTTTAGATATCGGAATCAAAGGTGTTCTGAATTCACTCAGAGTATTAATATCAGTTCAGAGGTTACATAGGATTTCTATGCTATTACATATACATTTTGAAATTAATGGTATGGGTTTATTTTCATAGAGATTTTCATGCTTTTGAGATTGTGTTTTATATTTAGTTTTTAAAACAAGGAGAATATTTGTAAAAGCTTTTTATAGTCATGTGATCAAGTTTATATTTTATAATACTCTTATTAATATTAAGTTCACATTCATTTAGACTTCCTTAGTTTGAATTTCATTGTCTTTTATTGTTCCATGTGTATTTTCTTCTATTCATTTGTCTATCTAATTTTGAAACATTGCAAGATGGTTTTGATTTTATTATACAATGTTAATTCTAGGAGTATTGTGCTCCCATATTCTGAGTTGTTTGTTTTTGTTATTTTTTCTCAACTGATTATTTGATCAAACTCTTTAAAGCATTTCCCTGGCAAATTGGTTGCCATGGCAAGTGTAAATTGATTCTAGAAGTATTATTTTTGATAAGCATATTCCCCCCCCCAAAAAAAAAGAGGGGAACATTTGTAAAAGTTTTCTATTTTCAAAAAAAAAAGTTCTTTGAGATTCTGTTGTGCTTTAACTTGTATTTAAGTATGTTCTGATTTTTCACAAAAGTAATTGTATACTAAGTAAAAAAAAAGGGTATTATTTGAAATTGTTGCATAATTATATATTATATTTTGAGTCAAGATGTATTCACATTTTTTGCAATCATTTATTATCCTCAATTTTAAATCCATATGAGACTTGGATTATGGGAACTTATCATTTAAGACATTAATTGCCTTTATTCTGAGTTATCAGATGCCAGTTGGCCAAGATGCCATCCAATCACAAGAGGAATACATGCGAGAGCAGACACTGAACTGTCACATGAGGGGAGACATGCATGAAGTCAAGGTATGGCCGAGGGAACGGCTTTTGACAAATGTTGAGGTTGGATTCTCTTGGTTTAATATTTTATTCTCTTTTTCCCCACAATATTGTACAGATGGCTGGAAGTATTCATCCCACCCATCTCACTTCTACACCTGGCTTCTATGCTCCCTCCTATATGCCTGATGCCATGGACATCTCAATCCCATGCATCTGATTAAGTCTGACTCAGTTTCTTCCAATATGTTCGGTGGCATGGACATATATTCCATCCACCTATTTTAAGCCTGGCATACTGTATGGGTAGTACATATTGCTCAAGTGTGGGAATGCTCATATCCCATCATTTCTCTGTTCTTTTATGGTAACCCCCATAATTATCTCAGGTGTCATGATAAATACAATGTTGAATTTGGCCTTGACACCTGTTACCAATTATATTAGATTTTTTAATTTCTCATAATGGCATGAGGATAATTAGGCAGATGATGCAAAAAGTGATGAAACAAAGATAAAAATTATTTTTAATAATTAATATCGCAGCAATTGTCTTCTCAATTACCCTCCATAAAAGGGGACTATAGTAATATTATAATTTTAAAGAATGTTTCAATTTTTGTTTTATTATATGTTTCATGTGTAACAACTAAGATTCTGAATTCCCTTAGACATGTTTTTGAGAACTTTCATTGTTTGATTTGATTATTGACAAAGCTATTTTAAAGTTGTGTTAAGCTCAATTTTGTAGGAAATTTTCCTGGCTGATTACCAGCATCCACACATCAACCCCTGAAAAGACTTCCATTCCACGACTACACCTAGAGGACATCTGAGAAAAGACTTTCAGAGACTTTAAATGAACAGTTTTGATTTGTTGTTTTTGTTGTTTTTTTTCTCTTTCTGTTATAATATACACCATCTGTAACATGTATTCTCTGCAGAGGCCCTCCCTTTGCAAGACTAATGTCAAAGCGTCGGTTCATGAGGACAAAAAAAAAAAAATCGCCCCTCTGAACAAAACTTTCCTCTCTTCCTTTTCTATATTGTTGTTCACATATTATTAGTTAGCAATAGTTATTATATTCTTTTTACTGTTCCGTCAAGGAAACATTTTGTTTCTTGAGGAACAACAGGGGGGACTGTAACGATTGGAATAATGCCACCTGCTGGATACTTACTGTAGAAGAGTTCTGCCCATGAAGGGAAGGTCTTTGAGGGCAAGACCAGGAGTCAGGAAGTGATGCGAGCTAGTGGGAGGAGGAAGGAAGAGACTGGCGCTCAGTCTCCCTCTCTTTCCGGAGGACGCTGGCGGAGAAGGGAGCTAGAAATGTGCTCTCCTTTTAATAGATAGAAATCTAGGCCTTTCTCTCTCTCTTTACCAAATTCTTATTCTCCTTAATAAATGCTTAAAAGTCTAACTTGCTAAAGCTTATAATTTATTGGCGACCACTCATTAGATATTTTAGACAGTTTAGCTAGAATTTTAACCCTTAACACATGGAAGTAGTGAAGGGAGCAGGTATTATCTTATCTTCACTTTCACCCATACTGTTCAAAGGAGGGCAGGAAAGAGAGAGAGAGAGAGAGAGGGAGAGAGAGAGAGAGAGAGAGAGAAGGGGGGGAGGGGTTGGAGTAAATACAGATTCAGAAAGGATTAGTCATAAGCAAAATAAACCTTAAGCATGGAAAGAGGACAGTGAGGAAAAGGTTAGAAGGAAAAAAAGTAAAGGATAATAACCTGAAAGAAGAGAATAGAAAAGGGAAAAAAGTTTAATGTAATGGCAGGAAATAATTAACTATCATAACTGAATATAAATGGAATAATCTCACCTGTAAAATGGAAGAAGTCATTAAAATAGATTAGAAAGTAAAATCATAAAGACTCACATAAAATTAAAATAAGGTGTTGGAGCAAAATCTATTATATCTCAGCCAAATGCACACACAAACACATACACACAAAATTGGGGATAGCAATTGTAATTTCAGACAAGAGAAAAAATAGACTCAATTGAAAGAGATAAACAGGAAAACTACATTTTACTGAAAAGTAACATAATGAATTGATTTCAATACTTAACATACATATATCCAATGGCATAGTTTCTTTTTTTTTTTTTTTTGTGAGGCAATTGGGGTCACACAGCTAGTAAGTGTTAAGTGTCTGAGGCCAGATTTGAAGTCAGGTACTCCTGACTCCAGGGCCGGTGCTCTATCCACTGTGCTACCTAACTGCCCCGGTATAGCCTCTTAATACTTAAAGGGAAAACTACATTAATTACAAGGAGGAATCAACAATAAAATTATAATAATGAGTGACCTTGATTTAGCCCTATGAGCTCTCCGTAATCTAATGAAAGAACATAAATGAGGAAATAGTTAAGGACTTGAATAGAATTTTATGTGCGATAGATCTCTGGAAATTATCAAATGGAAAAAGAATTTTACATATATCTTAGCTGTGCACAATATGTTTATAAAAATTGATCATATTACTGATGCTGATACCGAGAGGAGCAGAACCAGGAGAACATTATACACAGTAACAGCAACATTGTGTGATGAACAATGGTGATAGATTTGGCTCCTCTCAGCAGTGCAATGATCCAAAGCAACTTCAAAGGACTTGACAGAAAATGTTCTCAACATCCAGAAAAAAAGAACTGTGGATTATGAATGCAGATTGAACCATACTGTTTCTACTTTTGGGCCATTTTTTCTTCTTTTTTGAGGTTTTTCTCTTGTGCTCTGATTCTTCTTTCACAATATGACTAATGCAGGGCGGGGGTGGGGGGGAAGAATATTTATAGCAGCTCTCTTTGTGATGGCAAAGAATTGGAAATCGAGGGAATGCCCATTAATTGGGGAATGGCTAAACAAGTTGTGGTATATGAATGTAATGGAATACTATTGTATTGTAAGAAATGATGAGCAGGTGGATTTCAGAGAAACCTGGAAGGACTTGCATGAACTGATGCTGAGTGAGATGAGCAGAACCAGGAGAACATTGTACACAGTATCATCAACATTATGTGTTGATCAACAGTGATAGACTTGATTCTTCTCAGCAGCACAATGGTACAACATAGTTCCAAAGAACTCATGATGGAAAATGTTCTCCAAATCCAGAAAAAAAGAACTGTGGAATATGGATGAAGATTGAACCATACTATTTCTTTTGTTTTTGTTTTTTAAGGTTTTTCCTTTTTGCTCTGATTCTTCTTTCACAGCATGACTAATGCAGAAATATGCTTAATGCAATTGTACATATATAACCTATATCAGAATGCTTTTTGTCTTGGGGAGTGGGGAGTGGAGGGAGGGTGGGAGAAAAATTTGGAACAAAAAATCCTATGAAAACAAATGTTGAAAACTATCTTTACACATAACTGGAAAATAATAAAATACCTTTATGATTAAATTTTTAAAATTGATCATATTTAGGACATAAAACCCACAAAATACAAAAAAGCAGAAATATTATATGTATACATATTATATATGTCTTATATCACGATGAAATAAAAATTATGTTGAGTAAAAAGCCACTGGAAAAGATATTAAAAATCAACTAGAGAATAAATAACTTACATCTAAAGAATTAATGGGTCAGATAATCATAGAAATGACAGATAATGACAACAATGAACCAATATTCCAAAATTTTGGGAATGCAGCCAAAACAGTCCTTAAGAAAAAATTTATATCTCTAAACATTTTTATTAACAAAAAGAGGAAGAACATACCATTAAATAGAGAATTCAACCCGAAAATACTAGAAAACTAATAAATTTTAAAATCCCAAATAAATACCAAAATAGAAATTCTGAAAATTGAAAAAAAAATTAAATAAATGAAAAACAACCATTGAATTAATAAATAAATGTGAGGGCTTTAAAAAAATAAAATAGATTAAATAAAGCTAATGATTAAAAAGACAAGAGAGGAAACCCAAATTACTGGTAACAAAAATGAAAAAGAACACAACAAATGAGGAAGAAATAAAAGATATAATCATACACTATTTGTCCAGCAATATGACAATGAAAGCAACAACTTAAATGAAATAATATTTACAAAATACAAAACACTCAAAAGAAAAAGAAACATAGCATTCAAATATCCTAAATTTCATAAAAAGAAATTGAACACTCTATAAATGAACTTGCAAAAAAAAATCTCAAGGACTAGATGGATTCAATAGTGAATTCTATCAAACATGCAAAGAACAATTAATTCCAATATTACATAAATTATTCATAGCTAGGACAAGCCCATATGATAAAAAATTATAATAGCTAAATTAACCTAGGTATTTCAGATAATTTTAGGTATTTAAACAAAATTAATTTACTTATTCAAAGTTATGTCAATCAAATTACCAAATTATTACTTTCTAGAACTAGAAAGTAATAATAAAATATGTATGGAGGGGGGAAAATCTCAAGAATTTAAAAAGAAATAATGAAAAGAAGTAGAACTCTATTTACATAGAAAAAGAGGCTCTAGCCATGCCAGAACTCAAATTATAAAGCAAAACAATAATTTGGTCAGTCAGTAGATCAGAACATACAGAAACAATTGTATTTAATACCCTAGGCTTCAACAAACACAGAGACCCCTAGCTGCTGGGATAAGGGCTCACAAATTGACAAAAACTGCTGTAAAATTGTTTTTATGATAAAGGCATCATTTCCAAGATAGACAAGGCATTAATTCAAATTCATATGAAAAAGACCCATTTCCCAACTGATAAATTGTCTCAGGATATGAATAGATGGCTCTCAAGGAAAGAAACCCAGTCTATCTATAGCCTTATGAAAAAATGCTCCAAATCACCACTAATGAGAGAAAGGTAAATTAAAGCAATTTTGAGATTCCACCTCACACCCATTAGAATAGCAAAGAAAACAAAAAAGGAAAATGAAGAATGGTGGAGAGGCTATGGGAAAACAGGCACATTAAATCACTAGTGGTGGGTCTATGAATAAGTACAACAAGCATTATGGAAAACAATTTGTAATCATACACAAAAAGTTATTAAACAATGCCCTTTGACCCAGCTACAATACAGCTCGGCTTATACTCAAAAGAGACCGAAGAAAGAGGAAAAGGTCCTTTATGTATAAGTCCTTTGAATACCTTTGTGAAGCAGCAGCTGGTTTTTTTCTCATGGTAAAGATTAAAAAAAAAATACCTGGAAAGTAAGGAGATGCCTGTCAGTTGAGGTATGGCTAAACAATTTGTGAATGAGATGAGATACTATTATGCTCTAAGAAAGGTGGAATTAGATTTCGATGGAATGAGGCTGTCCTCCACATGAGGAATGTTTTGTAACTCAGAGGGAAGCAAAATACACATCTCTAGACTCTTCATTCTTTCTCTCCCTTTGGGGAGACTTTAATTCTTGCCAAAAGAATAAGCAAGAGATTAGGGTCAGAAGCTTGGATGTTCTCCTCTCTTCAGAGAGAGGGAGTACCAGGCTAGAATTACATCTATATGTTTTCCTGTAAATAATACTAGTCTTGGCAATGCAATTTTCTGTTTAAAGCTAAATTTCGGACCATTGTTCATTAATGGTAGGAAAGGAGGACCCCAAGTTCTATATCAAAGGCTTTACCCCTTTTCCACCAACTATTAGTTCCACAATGAACTCACAAAGAGCAAATAGCAAAGAAACCCATTTATCCAGCCAACAGCAAAACAGTGATCAAAGAAAGCATAATCAGGAGAATATATACCAGGCAATAGAGTGAAGGAGTTCTCCCACTGGGTGATCAGTTCAACCAAGAGAGTCCCAGACCTCATCCAAGGGGAAGTTCCATGTAGCAAGCTAGAGATAGGAACATGATGGAGACTGCCAACTCCTCTCATGTTGGCTTCTTCCCAGAGTCTTTTCCTTCAGCAACATGAAGTGGGTTTGGCATCTTCCATCTTCTTTCTCAAAGCTGAAAGCCAGAAATGACTGCAGAAGCCAAAGAGACTAAAAGGACTCAAAGAACCTAGCTCTCTCCTCTTTCCCATAATCAGCAGCTCTGCCCCACTACTCACACAAGCTCAGGGCATGATTACCACTAATAAGGAGAGAGTCTCATACCAATGGGCTTTGGGATTAGGTTTCTGTAAAAAAAAAACCAAACACCCACAACAACAACAACAATCTAAAACCAAACAACATACAAACATGGAAAGACTGAATGAACTGACCCAGAGTAAAGTAAGCATAAAATAGGACAATTTATATTATCACATCAATATTATAAAAATAAACAGTTCTGAGGACTTTTAAAAAATAGTAAAGAATGAAATAAACAGAACCAGGTGAACAATTTATACAATAGCAACAACACTGTAAAGATGTAACTTTAAAAGCTGTAAGAATTATGAACAATACAATGACCATTCATGATTCCAGATGAAACATGCCATCCATGATGAAATATGCTATCCATGACAAAGCTGATGGATTTAGAATGAGGCACACACACATACACACATGCATGCATGCATACACACACACACACACACACACATATATATATATTTGTAAAAAATCATGGAGGGAATTTGTTTTGCTTGACTATGCATATTTGTTACAAGAATTTGGTTTTTTTCCTTTTTTTCCATTGGGGTGGAAGGAGGTAGAAGGTAGAGAGAATAGATTTCTGTTAGCATAAAAATAGAGTGTGTTGGTGGGAGATATACAAAAAATATGAAATGTTACATGCACTTTAAGATGACATTGTATTATTAGTTTTATTTAACTAATCTACTTTGTTATGAGACCTTTCATAAAGTGGGAACAATCTATCAATGTTTGTTACGTTAAAAATCACTAAAATATATGTATGTACTTAAGTCAGTAGATAGACATATTGCATGTGTTTTATTATTTATTATATATTTTTATTGTTATATATCATATTATATCTATATGTATCTGTCTCTATCTCTATCTCTATCTCTATCTCTATCTCTATCTCTATCTCTATCTCTATCTCTATCTCTATCTCTATCTCTATCAGAGAAAGTACTCACCTGTATGGGTAGAGGAAGTTTCCAATCACATGAGAGTTCCCTAGACCAATGAAATTGTGGATTTAGTTCCTATCCCCATTATTATATTAATATATGGGGCAGCTAGGTGGAACAGTGGCTAAAAGCATCGGCCCTGGATTCAGAAGGACCTGAGTTCAAATCTGACCTCAGTCACTTGACACTAGCTGTGTGACCCTGGGCAAGTCACTTAACCCTCATTGCCCCACAAAAACAAACAAACAAACAAATAAATAAATAAATTTCTACAATTACAAAGACTAGAGTCCAGGTCTCCTGATTTGAATCCAGTGATTCTTCTCTTCTACCATACTGCCATCCTAAGTTTAATGATACACTCTTTGGGGCTGCTAAATTATCATTAATACTCCTAAAGCAAAAGACTGAACCACTATAGGAGTAGAGTATGATGTGCCGGAAGGTGAATTGGACATAGCCTCAGGAGGTTTGAACTCTAACCTTGTCGCTAGCAGTTGTATGACCCAATCCCCAAGAGCTTCAGTTTCCTCACATTACAAAAGATGATTATTGAATGGATGGACCTATGCGGCCCCTCCTATAGAGTTCACATATGAGTTCTCCAGGCAACTTCCAGGGACATATATAGCTCAGCATTAAAGGACTTCACTTTTGAGTATGTTGCAGCCTTCTCCCTCCTTCACCCTAGAAAGGGTAGGAGACCAAGGAGTAATCCAGAGTTTGATGTTTCATCCCAAAACAACAAGCTCTTCAATGGTTGAACCCCACAATTCCTCAGAATTGGCCAGAGATCAGGATCAGCATTCCATGGGGCTATAGCCCAATCAAATTCCCACTGCATAATACTTGTACTACCTGGCTCACAGAAATATTGCTAGAAAGTGCTTTGTAAGCCCTAAAGTGAATATAAATTGTTGCTACTATTACTCCTGTGATCTGAATGATTTACTGTTCCCCCACATGACTTCAGATTTATTCAAAGAGAAACTTATGCTATAGGGCCTGGCTCCAAACAGTACAATGAGTTCCATGTACAGTAAAAATTCACTTAAGTCCATATCATTTTAATTCTTTTAAATTGCCTAGCTCAAAGCAGCCATTTCCACTATTTTCCCACAAGATTCTATTTTATTCTTTAATTTTAAAAATTAATAATGTAAACTTATTTATTCTTGGTCCCTCCAGGAGATAGAGAAAACTGTTAGGTTCAGAAGGAAAGACTGGGCAGATTGTGACATGAATCTATGTATGCTCCAAACTAAAAGTAAACTATAACTTTTCCCTCTTTAAACATCTCTTATTTGTTATTCCAATAAGAAGACTAATTACATTTGTAGAGTTCTGAATAGGGAATTGTAAACTTCTTAGTTATTCAAAAAACAGAAAAAAAGTTTTTGAACAAAATAGATTAATTTTATTATATAATAATAAAGAACCTTGCATAACAGTAATCATAAGGAAATAAAAAGAGATTCAAAAACAAATCTTTGCAATAAGCATTTCTGATTTCTTTCATTCTTTTCTAGGCTGCACCACTGATTCATCTTCATAGCACTTTCTCTACTGTGCCACCCCTCCATATAGAATACCTTCACTTTCTACCCACTTTTTAGTTCCCTTTTATGTACTGTATTCCCTCCTTGGAATGTAAGCTCCTTGACAGCAGGGACAGAATTTCTGCTTGTTTTTGTATTTGCTGCACTTAGACTAGTGCCTGGCATATAGTAAATACTTAACAAATACTTGTTGACGACTTGAATTCAGAACTAAATGGAACTGACCAATTAATAAGATTCATTCCCCACAAAAAAACAACATATGTACATGATGATTGCTTATAGTCAAATATGTGGTATATGAATAAAATGGTCAATTACTGTATAATAAATGATAAACATAAGGAATATAAAGAAATATGGGAAAGCATATTTGGAGTAAAGAAAGAAGAATCAAAACGGTATGAATACTGACTATAATAATGCCAACAAAAATAACAATAATAGCCAAAAAAATCAGAATCACATATAGAAAAGGGAAAAAGTGAAGACTATGGCAGAACTTTTTTATTATTGTATTATAAAACTTAGTTTATATTTTTTTAAATAATACCTAATAGAATTGTATGATTTTATCCACAATCCTTTTTGTCCTTCTGTGTACATGAATATTTGCAGTTCTTAAAGGTTAAGATAATAGAAAAATAGCAAGTTTTTTTTAATTATTGGCCACATCTCAGAAAACATGTTACTTTTAAAGTTCTTAGCATATCCTACCTTTTCAAGAAAAAGGTTTTTGAAGCTTTCTCTTGATTATTTTCCCTCTGGGTTTTACTTCTTCTTCTTCTTCTTCTTCTTCTTCTTCTTCTTGTAGGGCAATGAGGGTTAAGTGACTTGCCCAGGGTCACACAGCTAGAGAGTGTCAAGTATCTTAGGCCAGATTTGAACTCAAGTCCTCCTGAATCCAGGGTCAGTGCTTTATCCACTGTGCCCCTAGTTGCCCCCTTTACTTCTTTTTGATAGCTAGTTTATGAACTACAGTATTGATCTCCTATTTCTGTATTACAGTATATGTATCCTGAAAGCCTTAGAACTAGGGGTAAAATAGAATTTACATTTAGATTTAGAGTTTTTTGCTGATGTTTTCTCATCAAATTAAGGCATAAATTAAGACACACAAATAAACCAGATTAACATGTGCATTCACTGTTTCATAGACTGAATATTTATTTTCACCCTTATTACCTATATTTATCTTTTCATTTTAAGCAGTGCCCAAAGTGTTATACTTTATGATTGTTGTTGATTAGCCTAAGCTTTAACTGTTTTATAATGTCAAAGGGGAAAAAAGAACTATACTCTACATTTGGGGCATAAGCCTACCAGAGATTAATTACTAATTATCATTATCATTATGTAATTATAATTAAATTATTCTAAATAATTTTTCTTCTTTGTTGAAAAAAACTCCAAAGAAACAGGAATACATCCCACCTTTGAAAGTCTCCCTATCTGATCAATCCATTTTCTATTTATAAAAATTTCCACAATAAAACAAAAGAATGACAGTTTGATTCCTTTAAAATGTCAACACACTCTGAACAATCATTTTCCTAAACCATCCTATTTCTATTTTGCCATTCCTCTGAGGCAGAAGTTCTTAATTTGTGAAGTTTCAAAATATATGTATTTTGCTAACTGTATATCAATATAATTTGGTTTCCTTTTCAGCCCCATATTTTATTTTACACATTTAAAAACTTATTCTAAGAAGGGTTCTATCAGCTTCACTAGGTTTCCAAAGGGACACAAAATAGTTAAGACCCTTTTCTATGACTTCTCAAGTCTACCTCATCAGAGGTAAACTCAAGAGATACTTATATTAACTGAATTTAATCAAAGATTTTTTTCCTTTTCTTATTTTGACCTTCACCCTAAGTCTGCCAGGACATGGGGAAAGAGGGTACTACTATTAAGTGGGTTCCCTTGTCTTTGTCCAGTCACCACCATGATTTTATCTTCAGGATAACAGAAGTTCTTCCTGAACGCTCAATTTAGATTCCCTTTGGAAATTGGTTAGGCCTTGTTTAAAGGGTTTGGGGCATTGTTTTACCAGAAGTTTGGTTGACTAATGATAAGGTTTTCTCATTAGACCAAGACTTAAAGAATTGTCCTAATATCATTTTGTAATATGTAGCTTAAAGAGGAAAGTTGGAGCGAAAGGGAGGGGTCTCAGTGTGTTTCCTCAGTAGTAAATTATGATGTCATTATTCACAAATGTAATTGATTTTATCACTGTAATATCCAAAATTGGTTCCAAAGGTTTGTCATGCTGGGGCAGGAGTAGGGATAAGCTTTTTGTTGTTGTTCAGTTATTTCAACCATGTCTGGCTCTTTGTGACCCAATTTTGGGTTTTCTTGGCAAAGATACAGGAGTGGTTTGCCATTTCCTTCTCCAGCTCATTTTGCAGATGAGGAAACTGAGACAAAGTTAAGTGGCTTGCCCAGGGTCACACAGCTAGTGAGTGTCTGAGGTCAGATTTGAACTTGGGTCTTCCTGACTGCAGGCCCAACACTCTTTCCACTGTGCCACCTAGCTGCCCTTGAATGACCTACATGGTGTTCATTTCGTTCTAGTATCAGAACTAAACTATCAAGAGACAAGCCTGAGTTAGGCTTGGACTAAAACAGGTAGGTAATGCAGGAATTATTATTCCCTTTCACAAATAGATAGGCTCAGAAAATTAGAGGATTTGGGGCTTAGGAGTTAAGTTGTCTAGTCCCTTTATTTTATGGATGAGGGTTTTGAGGCCTAGCAAATTGAAATGATTTGCCTTAGGTCATGCTGTTAGTATCAGATCTGGGACTTGAATCTTGGTCTTCTGATTTCAAGTTCAATGCTCTTGCCACGACATCTGACTATTTAAGTTTAAAGGTTCTTTTTTCTTTTTCAAAATATTTCCCTTAGGTTGGTACTGAATCAATCCCTATATGACTTAAATCTAAATACTTGGCTGATTAATGCAATGTATATAGGTGCCCCAAGCATGCTTGGAGCCTTACCATAGCATGATTTGCTCTAATGAATAATTCAGATAAGACAAAGCTACCTTAGCCTCCATCTGAGGTGATTTATAGACTGAAAGAATATTTTAAAAAACCTAATTATAAAGTAGGCTGATTTATCAGGTATCTCAAGACCTAAAATGCCCTGATGACATCATTGAATGGAGCATTTACTGCATAGGGAAGATTGAGAGGAGGGGTGTGGTATTTTCAGCATACTACAAAATTATGTAATTTGTGCTATAGAAATTAGTGAAATTTAAAAGAAAACTTTTCTAGCTAACATTTATAGTGACTCTCTGTTGTGGACTGAGCCTGACTCAGGCCAGTCTCCTGGTGATTCAGGTTCAATATTAAAACAAAATGAGGCACTCATGGGTCATTCAACATTTAAAAAGGAGAGTTACTTAGCCAAGAGCATAAAGATGTTCAATAAGGATAAGCATTGAGGACACTTCAAGTTGATTTAGCTCAGTGAAGCTCAATTACCTGAATTGCTCAACTTTATCTACCATACAAGCATCACAGACCTCCTGGAATTTCTCAGGGCTGCTTTGTACTCAGCTGACCTGAGCCTTTAATCCCCAGAGCCAGCTAATACAGGAGGATGGCTTCAATGCCTTTTAAGGTAAAAAATAAACTGACTTGCATGGGGGGGGGGGTTAGGATATTGCTTTTATCACAGTCCCCATTCCTTTCTTAGAGCTTGTTCACTTTTCATTCCTATTTCCAAGCAACCACGTAGAAGTTTGGAGGTAGGAGAACTATACCCAACCATGTATATAACTCATTGCTTAGGGGCTTGTAATGGGGATCTCAAGAGTCCTCTGACTGCTGCTGATGACTCGATGGGTATACAAAAGGGACCAATTTGTTCCCAAGTCTCTCTTTCTACCTTTCCTGCTATGAATCATGTGGATAGTTTTTGAGTTACATCATGAGAGTTGTATAAAGAGCAAATGCTTCTTCTATCTTCTACCCAGCCTTCATGCGGCAGTGAGCACATGTCCTGCCTAGACAAGCCTAAACTTGGGTTTGATCTGCTTCTTTTATATCTCCTTTCCCAAGCAGATGACTTTATAAATATGAAATGTCCAGAATTCTTTCTGTGAGGCTACAGCAGCATCCACAAGATTGACAGCATCCATATCAACAGTAGTAGCAATGTCCCTGGAGGAATATTGCAGCATTAGCAGCAGCAGGAGCGTGATTTTCCAAATAATTTCATATGATGAACTAAAGCTCAGTTTTCTCCCAGGTATTCTTTTATTTAGAATCTTTTTTCACCCATCATACACACACAGACACAGACACACACACACACACACACACACACACACACACACATATATTTTAACAGAATCTATATGATAAGATTGAATTAGTTGATTCAAATTTTAGGAACCTAATAACCAATCATCACAATTCAACTGACTGAATGTCATTGTTTTTGTTCACTAAATGTTTATTTCAGTTTGACATTGTTACTGTTGACTAAATGACTAAAAGGGTTAATACTAGGCTGAATGCTTCAGCAGGTACCCATTAAATACAAAATGGTCAACTAATTGACCATATTTTTGGAAAAGAAATTGTTGCATTAAGTTCAGATACATAAATGACCAACCTCTATCCTGGAAGAAAGATACCTCCTTCCTCTTGGGAAGCAGGTGCAAAATTACTGCTATGGATTTTTACATATGCTGTCAGATGCAATTGTTATGCCATTTTGTTTTATTAAAGTTTTTATTGTTGTTGTTGCTGCTGTTGTTCAGAGGGAAGGGTCAATGAGATAGGGACAGAGTGGACATATTGAAGAATGACTACAATGTAAAGACAAATTCAGATCCACATTACTTGAGATAAATGAAAGCATAGGTAATGTCTTACTATGTGTACTTTACCTTTCTTAGTTCAGTTCAAAAGATGATTATCATAGTATCAATCTATGTATTTACAGAGGGGAAGTAGACTGTCTTTTTCAACTTTTCAATTCTTAGCATTTTATATACATATTATTTTTTCAAAAAGTGAAATAGGATTTAAACATCTCACTTGCTAAAAAAAATAGTCCTGTCACTCCATCTGCTTTCTCCTTCCTTCCTTCCTTCTTTCTTTCTTTTTCTTTTCTTTTTTTTGGGGGACGGGGCAATGAGGGTTAAGTGACTTGCCCAGGGTCACACAACTAGTAAGTGTCAAGTGTCTGAGGCTGTATTTAAACTCAGGTCCTCCTGAATCCAGGGCCGGTGCTGTATCCACAGCACCACCTAGCTGCCCCTCCATCTGCTTTCACACACCTCCTCACCCCTGAAAATCTATAAGGACCACAGAAACAATGTCTTAGTAAGCACCCCAAAAAAGCAGAAAGTAGAAAATAGGAATGAAAGAGTCTTTCAGGAATGATTTGCTATAGCAAACAAATATAAGAGGGTGAAACAAAAAATTACTTACATCACCTATTTTTATGTGGGGTTTTTGGGGTAATTTTTAAAAAGGAATGATTTGGGATCTTTTGAACTTTCAAAAAGAAAGGCCTTTATTTCCCCTGACAGTTCATCCTTTGCTGGTAAGAAAGAATCCAAGCCACTGCCTAGTGGAGAATAGAAATGCTTTATTAAAAAAATCACAGAATAATACTTATTTTCAGCGTAGTTTACATAGGTCTGAAGACTAAGCTTCCTTCAAAAGTTCAAGTCTTGGGGTGGGGGTGGGAGGAGAGGGAGGAAGAGAAATTGGAACACAAAGTTTTTTTTTAAAATGGATGTCAAAATTTGCTTTTACATGTAATTTGGAAGATAAAAGTCTAAAATAAAAAGTTCAAGTTTTTTAAGATTTCATTTCAGCTGGTCCTCTATGGCACAATATATTGTACGGAATCCTCTCTCCCCTTAGAATTTGACAAAATCAACTATCTTTGGTCTTTGTGTGAGCTTAAAAGTGCTACGTATTGCTAAAATGGACAAAAGTTCCACCACTTGGAGCAGTGATAATACCACCACCCCAAGTCATAAACTCTGGTCTCAGCTTTTTCAAGATGTGGGTTCTGAAGGGGAAATCCCATGTTGGCAGTGGGGTACTTCCCCTTGAAAGGTAGAATGGACTGTGTCTCCTAGTACTTCAAGCCATCGCCAAAGGGCTGGTGTCATTTACATAAGTCACCGTCATTCACAGAACAGGTCTACACTTCCAACAGACACTTCCCCTGCCCCTTTAAGTTACTGCCTCTCCATTCCCATCAAAGGGACCAGGGAATGGGCTCCTGAGCCAGTGCCTTGATTCTAAAATAACCTTGCTTCCTGGAAAGAAGCTGTCAGCTCCAGCAACTTAGAAAATAGACGAACATTCTTTATCTAAAAAAACCCATAATAATTTGATTAAACAAAAGAAAGAAGAAAACCAAATTACCGGTATCAAAAAAGAAAAGGGTGATGTTACCACTAACGAAGTGGAAATTAAATCAATAATTAGGAATTATTTTGCCCAATGGTATGCCAATAAATTTGACAATCTAAATGAAATGGATGAATATTTACAAAAATACAAACTGCCCAGGTTAACTGAAGAGGAAATAAAATCCTTAAATAAACCCAATATAAAAAAAAACCATAAAATGAATATTTATCTTGGAAAAAGGTGCAGAACAGAATCTACTTAGGTTTAATTATTCCCCTTCCCCAGTACAGTATAACTCTATAGATCAGTGCTTGGCTGTTGTTGACTGTACTTTGAGAAGTTATTCAGATTCATTTTGGATCATTACAGAATAAGAAAAAGTCAAGCTTCACTAACAAATATTGAAGGAGCCAATTGCCACCTCCCTGGATATATCTAGCCCCAAAGAATTGTGAATGGATGATATCTTTCCTATGTCAAATGAAAGGTAGACTAGAAGCAGGAAAAGTGTATCTACTTTACCCTCTTTACCCAACCTTGCCTGTATGAAAAGGAAATTCTAGAATCATATGGGAATTAAGAAGTTTACATCTCC
Source organism: Dromiciops gliroides (assembly GCF_019393635.1). Classification (NCBI taxonomy): domain Eukaryota; kingdom Metazoa; phylum Chordata; class Mammalia; order Microbiotheria; family Microbiotheriidae; genus Dromiciops; species Dromiciops gliroides. The sequence continues at coordinate 262,576,270 of NC_057863.1, read as the reverse complement.
GTTTGAAATTATGGACCTGTAGAGGATGTTTACTCCCTTCCATCACTGGAAAGTCACAGCTTGGGTGCCTTGAAGACCACATTTATGGTAGCTTGCACCCATATCAGCTGCATTGGTGATGGCTTCCAAGTATAGACAGTTCTGCTATAACATGACATATGTGTTACTAAAAATCACTGCACCATGCAAAATCACTCAATAAAAACTTGCAGCTTATGAGGAAAATGGGGTTAGGGGAACGACGCTAAAAAAGTCATCAGTGACACATAAAAAAGATAGGAACTTAATAAAAATAGTAGCATAATTTCATATATGTTATATGGTAAAGAAATACATAAATGCATAAATATTGGTGACTTGTGGGGTCTTGGGCTGCTGCTCCTGCTCCCCAGGTCTGAAGAGACCCAGGTTCTCCAATTTGATGGTTACTGGAGAAAGGGTAGCCTCAGAGCATTGTGACTTCTGAGACACATTCAACTTAGATTATTGAATGAGTGTGTTTTATATAGAAAAGTTTCCCAGTTCTAAAAGAATACCTAGAAAAGTTCACAAATGTGAACTCCCTTAATCTGAGCTTTCCTGATGAAGCCTCTTCCACCTACACAACCTGATTAGTCCCAGCTTTTCTGATATAGCTTCCAGATCTGGGACAATTAAAAGTCCCATGCATAAGAAAGTTCCAGTTATGTGTAGTCCAGTTATGTGTCCAGACTTGATGAGTGCCTGGGACCATGCAAGTGACTATACCATGATGAATTACTGACTAGACATTTCCAGATGGAGACAAGGGCAGCCTAAATCTAGAGAAACTAAGTGCTATTATACCCTTGATGCATACTCTTGCTGTTAGGCAAAAAAAATAAACCTTTGTTCAATGTTCAGTGAATTGCAAGTGCCTCATTTTATCCCAACAATAAACCAGAACTATGAGAGTATTGGTGTTAGAGCCACACCTTCAACAGTGGTAATGGTAATTATCTTTTGGTAGTGAAAATGAATCAAAAGTTTTATTTTCTAGAATAGCTTGGTAAAATGGAGTAGAAAACAAAACATAGCAATATATAAAAATCAGTTTATATTAAACACTTAAGTAATTATAAAACACATATAAAGCAGATATATTATCTGTTCCTAATACACAAACAGTGGGGCTGCCTTCAAGATGACTGGTTGGGTGGGACTCAGGAGGATGTATTATTGTCAAAGAAGCCATCTTGCTCCATAGTGACTATAGCAGGAAAGGCAATGGATTGCCAGGAAAAATCCCATGCATAAATTGGAACTTGAGCTGAGCCTTAAAGGAAACCAGGGATTATAAAATGTGGAGGTGGGAAGGAAGTGCATCCCAGGCATAGACTACAACCTGCAAAAAGACAGAGATTCCACACAGATGGAGGAACAGTTACAAAGGCCAATCTGGTTGGTCCACAGAATACTTGGAGAGCACTCTGTGATAAGGTGTGTCCTCTCTCTCTGTCTCTGTCTCTGTCTCTTTCTCCAGATAATTTTTCCAAGTTACAAGGAGAAATGGAAGAATAGTGGGAAGTGGGAACTTCTCTAGATGGGAGAAATCCCAGAACTTTTGAGTCCCATAAGCCCAAGCTATAAAGGTAAAGTAAGGTAGATTGAAACAAGGTTATGAAAAGATTTAAATGCCAAACAGAGGAATTTTATTTGATCCTAGAGGATTGTAACAATTGGAATGATGCCACCTGCTGGAGACTTACCGTAGAAAAGCTCTACCATGAGGTGAAGGTCTCTGAGGGCAAGATCATGTGTCTTTTCTTTGGCGTCAGGAAGCTACATTTGCGTGTGGGAGGAAGAAGGAGGAACCTGGTGCTCTGACACGGGCTCTTTCCTGTGGACTCTGGCAGAGAGCGGAGCTAGAAATGTGCTCTCCCTTTAATAGATAGATGAATCAGCCCTTTCTCTCTTTACCAAATTCTTATTCTCCTTAATAAATGCTTAAAAGTCTAACTCTTGCTAAAGCTTATAATTTATTGGCCACCACTCATTAGATATTTTAGTTTAGCTAAAATTTTAGCCTTAACAGGATCAATAGGGAACAGAAGATAGATTAAGCTCATTCTGTTTGGCCCCTAAAGGCAGAGCTCAAATCAATAGGTAGAAGTTGCAGGGGCAGACTTAAATTCAAAGGTCAATCCTCCTAAGAGAACTATCCAGAAGTAGAATGTTGTTGTTGTTTGTCCTTCATTCTCAAAGAGGACCATGACATCATCAGGGTGATGTCATGACTTGCGGTGTATTGGATTTAAGTAAGGGAGGGCTGTGGTGCAAAGTTATCAACCTCACTCTCTCCTCCAGAGCCATTTGGGTCCAGTGGCAAGATTTATATCAGGACAAATGGACATGGTCTGAATGTTTAAGGCAATTGGGGTTGTGCTTCCCCAGGGTCACACAGCTAGTGTCTGAGGGGAGATTTGGACTCTGGTCCTTCCAACTTTAGGGCCAGTGTTCTATCTACTGAACCACCTACCTACCCCCAGAAGTTGAATATGCTACCTTGAGAAGTAGTGTATTGTACCTCACTTAAGTTATGAGAAGAGCAGATGAGTACTAGGTAGATATGTTGCAGACGGTTCAGGTTCAGGTTCAGGTTCAGGTAAAGATTGAATTAGATAATATTTAAAACTCTAAGATGTGGAAATGAAATGTTCTTCTATTAAGTTTTACAGGAAGTATGGCATTGTGGATAAAGAACTACCCTCAAATCCAGAAATAGCTCATTTAAGTCCCACCTCAGTCTAATACTAGCTATATGAACCTAGACAAGTCATTAACCACTTAGTTCTTTCGGTAGGTGACTCTCCAAGACTAGAAGCCAGATCACATTGTTTAAGAGGTTTCCTCACCTAGGCATTCCCTATACCAACAAAATCAAAGGTCCAGTCCTTAACCCCTATAATGAGTTTGCTTAAACTAAGATAGAACCATACAGCTGGTTCATTTAGCATTCAATAAACATTAGTTAAATGCATACTGTGGGCTGGTGGTGGAGAATATATAAATATAAATTAGACATGGTCATTGTACTCAAAGAGCTTATAAAAAGAGCAAAAGTGATCTCTATAGCAGATGAGATTTTTGTCTGTCTATGAAAAAAGGGAAATATGGGGCTAGTTGTTTGAGCTTGTGTGAGATTTCCCTCCCACTGAAGAGCTGTCATAGATATCCCACATGCAACAGCCCTCTTCTATAGCTATCACATAGGTATGTGGGAATCTGTTGGGATAATAGAGGAAAATGATAGTTTATTGAAAGAAACAATTCAGCAGATGACAGAAATAATAAGGAAAAATGGTGGGTGGTTATTTTCCCCATTCCCTTGAGGGAGAGAAGAATAAAATAAATATTTTATAACAAAATATAAAGATTTTGGAAAGGGAGAAAAGCTTGAGAAGTTTGGTTTGCAATAAATACTGAAATAATGAAAAGAGGGGAAAGTCAGATTAAGTAATAGGAAAACACAAGAACAATAAAGAGGGGGGTGCCCCCCAAAGTTAATTCAATCCAAGAAAAAGTCAGTCATGTGATTTATTTTAGTTCTTTAGTGAGATCATTTATGTTTGCTCTGAGGTCTAAAGTTTAGCAACGAAAAATCCCAGTATGTTGGTGATCATTACCATAGTGGTTGGCTAAGTGATACTTAGTTACATGATAATAAAAAGTAGAAAATCCATGTCATTCATTCCTGCATTCTTTTATTAAGCATCTATTATGTTCCAGTCACTGTGCTAGGTGCTAGGCCTACAAAGATAGAACTAAAATGGTTCCTGCCTTCAAGAAATTTACCTTTAAGGGCAGCTAGGTGGCACAGTACATAGAGCACTGGCCCTGGAGTCAGGAGGAGGTGAGTTCAAATATGGCCTCAGACACTTAATATAGTTATATGACCCTGGACTAGTCACTTAACCCTGACTGCCTCCCCCTCAAAAAAGTTTACACTTAACTGGGAGAAAACAAATTAGACATAGAAAATACAATGCAAAAATATACGCAAACTAATTTCTAGGGGAAGAACTCTAAGAACTGGTAGGATCAGAATAGACTTCCTAAAGGAGACAGTTTTTAAGAATTTTCAGATATGGCAGGGAGTGGGGCAAGGAGTAAGCAGGAGTCCATTCTAGCAACGGGAAACAAAGACATAGGATGGAGTTTGAAAGATCATTTAGAGAAAACAACAACAAAATAGTCTGTCTGGAACATGGAGGATAGTAGCATGCAACAAGACTAGAAATATCAGTTGGAGCTGGACCATAAAAGTCTTCAAAAACTGAGTGGAGGAGTTTATCTTATCCTAGGGGCAAGAGGGAACCAGTGATGCTTCTTGAGCATGGTAGTGATGTGGTCAGACTTGTGCTTCAGTCATATCCATTATTTAATCATAATCATTTAATATTTTCCAGTTACATGTAAATATAGTCTTCAGCATTTGTTTTCATAAGATTCTCTGTCTCTGTCTCTGTCCCTGTCTTTCTCTTTCTCTCTCTGTAAGAACAAAGTGCCTACCTCATGGGCTCCTACTTCCTGCTCTTCTCCTGGAAAGAATCAAGTTCTCCCTTTGGGAAGGGTGGGTAGAAGAGGCTCCAGAAATATATATTCACATTTTCTGTTTATGACATAAAAACTGATAATTTGTATGGATTTACTTTGCATCCCATAACTTTGACGGATTTATTATTCCTATTTAATTTTAGTTGAATCTCTAGACTCTTGAAGTAGACACCATATGACCTGCAAAAGTGACAATTTTGTTTCTTCTTTTCCTCTGCTTATTATTCCAATTTTTCCTCATTATTATAGCTAGCCTCTCTGGTCTTATATAAAATAATTGTAATAATGGACATCCTTGTTTTACCTCTGATCTTATTGAAATAGTCTCTAATATTTCTTTAATATCTTGATTTTTGATAATTACTATTTATCATATTAAGAAAAGGTAACTTTATTCCTATGCCTTTTAATTTTTTAAAATAAATTGGCAAGGTATTTTGTAAAAAGAAAAAAGCCTTTTCTGTATCATTTTATATAATCATATGTGTTGCAGTGTTTTTGTTCTTAACTAAGTTCTTCTGTAGAAGAATGGAATCTCTTTACCTCTTCTTGCTGGGTTTTGTTGGCTATATACTGGAATGCTAATGACTAATGTGTAGTTACCTTGTATCCTTCAACTTTGCTGAAATAATAAGTTATTTCAGTTAACTTTTAGTTGATTGGTTAGTGTTCTTTATGCTATCATATCATCAGACAAAAAGCAATCATTTCATTTCCTCATTTCCTATAATTATTTGCTACATTTATTTTTCTTGTTTTATTGCTCATTAGAAATGTTAACATTTCTAGCATTGTGTTAAATAGTAGCATAGTGATAATGGGCATCCTCACTTTACTCCCAATGTTACTGGAAAGCTTGCTAACTCTTCTCAATTAAATATGTTTACTCTTGAGTTTTCATAAATATTATTTCTTATATTAAGAAAATATCAATTTATATATATATATATGATTTCTAGAATTGTTAATAGAAATGAGCAGTAGATTTTGTCAAAAAGCCCACTGTCAATCCTCTTCCTTCTTTAAAAGTGCCTATTCCTTTAGAAGGTGCCTAAATTTTCAAACTTATGAATTTTCTAAACTGGGTTCACCCACAAAGCAAATCCTCAAAATGTGACTTGCCCCTCTGGCCAATCGGGTATGTACATATCTGTTTCTCTTATGCTTCTGCAAGAAATCTCTCAGTGTCTTGGTTGGTACCATTTCTTGAGCTGAGAATATCCACTCCTCTTATCCTTTGGGTTGTAGATACAAAGTGTTTCCCATGTAGTTTATGTGGTTCACACAAGTTTGTCTAATCATGGTTATCGTTTTAAGTCAGATTCACTAACAGTTTATCCATTTTACTAGTACTTGTTTTTTTTCAGGGAAATGAGGGTTAAGTGACTTGCCCAGGGTCACACAGCTAGTAAGTGTCAAGTGTCTGAGATCGGATTTGAACTCAGGTCCTACTGAATCCAGAGCTGGTCCTTTATCCACTATGCCACCTAGCTGCCCCTTACTAGTATTTTTTTTTAATAGTTCCAAGTTTTATTTATCAGTTCAATGGCTTGCTTTTTATATTTTAATTGATACTCTCATTTTTTTCAGAATTTCTTTTTTTAGTTTACTTAGTTTAAAATTTTTCTTACTCTTCTAGTTTTAAAATACTTTATTCTTAAATCATTATACTCTTTTCTTTATGAAAATGCTTAAAAATATAAATGTTCCCTCTAAAGACTGATTTGTCTGCATCTCCAAAACTTTGGTATGTTGTCTTACTTGTCATTTTCTTTGTTGAAATTGCCTATTGTTTCTATGTTTTTTTTATTTAATCCACCAATTTTTTAGGATTAAATTATTTGGTTTGCATTTCAGTTTGAATCCCCTTTTCAAGGGGATTTAAAAAAATAAGCATCATTATTCATTATATTTTTTTTGAGTTGTGGTCACCAAAAGTTGTGGCCAAGAGTTCCTGTGACCATGTACCTTGAGCCTTACATCTGTTGTTTGGGGCAATGTGTCCCCTGAGGGAAGGAGGCAAGGGGCTAGGCCAGGCATCTTCCATATGCCCTAAAAGACTTCCCCATTGGCTCCCTACTCTCAGATGACACAGCTTCCCTTTCCAGTACAGTCTTCACTCATTCTCCTTGGCTCACTGATCAAGGTGGGGGAGTTGGCATATTCCTTGCTCACCATTGCTACTTTCAGGTTCTCTCCTGGATTGGAGATGAATATATATGCTGTTCCATGCTTAACAAAGAACATAGATTTGTTCTTGATGTTTTCCAAATGCTGATGCTAACAGACAATGTCCCAAATTTTTAGACCTGCTAGATAGATGGTTTGGAGGAGAGAATTCTGGCTATTTCTAAGTAATCAGTTTTCAAAAATAGATAGTATTCAAATAATATGAATAGCTATATTATTTATAGTTTCAACTCCTACTCAGCCCCTCTATAGTATCAACCTTTCTGGCCGCCCCCCCATACCAACTTATATAACTGTCTGCAGGGAATTGGAAATCTTTAGGAATAGTTATAAAGTCCTCAATAGCCATCTATTCAAGTCATCTGGAACTGTGGGACAGTGACAGTACCTGAAAAGGAAGCTTGCTCTTTCCTCTGTCCTAGTGGAAAGGGTAAGCTAAAATCTCTTGAGAAGAAGTGTATACAGTCTCAGGCTCACAACTGCCAGGAGCTCATGCTGATCAGAACTGGGGACTCTATGTCCACTACATATATTGATTTTCAATGCCTTAGTATTTAATTGATCCAAATAAGATCTGAAAACATGCCAGAGAAGACTTGTGGGTCACATGATAAAAAAGATAGAGGACTAAACATTTTCTCTCATTTCCTCAAGCTCTTAAAATCTCTCCAAAATATAAATTAGGCACCAAAGGTAAAGAGGTTTCAGTTGTCATCATGATTTAAATCACCCAGAATCCAAAAGAAAGCTTTTTTAAAATTCATGAATTTACTTTTACATTAAATTCACTCAGCACCCCTCCCCCCCACCTCACTGTCCCTCCACAGAAGCTAGAAATAAAATCCAATAAACCTCTCTGTCCTCTCCCTCTTTCCAGTGCTGTGGAAATCACTGATCCAGGCTGCAAAAATCTGCTCCAGCCAGGAGAGATAGCCAGTTCACCTCTAAGGTACTCCAGAATACAGAAAATCTTTGGGACAATACAGCCATGGAAAACAGGAGAACTAGCAACAAAGGAAAATGGACAGGACACATGTCTGGGCTTGAAAGAGAGCTAAATACTATATCCTACCCCACCCCCATCCTCTTCTCAGACCCTCAGATATCCAAACTATAACAAATCAATCCTGTGGCACCATTGTGTCAGCTCTTTCAACTTCTGGTGCTGGGCCAGAGAACTGAGGAACAGATAGATAAGAAAGAACACTGGGAGAGGACACAGTGTGTGTGTGGGAGGGGGGGAGGGAGCTGGGGGAGGGGGCTGGGGCATATTGCACTCCACTGAGCATAAGGGAAAATACTCAACATCCACCTGGGACCAGTTCTGTAAATCCAAACGTCACTTGGGGCAGACCTAGGTTAGTGTACTCTGAATTGCCCAGAGTGGAAGGAGGCTGGGATGCTTTGAGATTCAGCATCCAAAGAAACTGCTATTAGAATGGGATGAGTCAAAGAGTTAGAAAGTAAGCATTAGGGGAAAATAAGAGACGAAAAACCTGAAATGATCAAAAATCTCAAGAAGAAAACTCAATGTCCTTGAACAAAAGCAATTAAATCAACAAGAAAAACATTAATGGCGGAAAGAAATGTGGCTTCCAGAATTAGTAATTGAGTCTAGACATCTATGACTACTTATCCAATACAATTACAAAATACTGCAAAGCAAAAGAAAAAAGATCCAACGCTTTAAGAGACAAAAGACCCTGTGGAATTTGAGAAGAACATGGAATCCCAACACACTGTTCCTGATTGGTTCAAATAAGAAAGTACTGGAGGGCAGCTAGGTGGCACAGTGGATAAGGCACCAGCCCTGGCTTCAGGAGGACCTGAGTTCAAATCCAGCCTTAGACACTTGACACTTACTTGCTGTGTGACCCTGGGCAAGTCACTTAACCCTCATTGCCTAGGAGAGAGAGAGAGAGAGAGAGAGAGAAAGGACTTTTGTTGTTGCTGTTGTTCTGAGTTTTCTTTACAAAGATATTAAAGTGGCTTGCCATTTGCTTCTATAGTTCATTTTACAGATGAGGAACTGAAGCAAACAGGGTTAAATGACTTGCCCAGAGTCACATAGCTAGTGAGTGTTTGCGTTCATATTTGAACTCAGATCTTCCCAACTCTCAGCCAGTGTTCTATCCACTGCCCAAATGAAAATTACAAGAGCAGAATTTATAGCCTGTGAAGCAAAAAGAATGGGCAAAATAGAAAAACTGGAATCTGTGATAGCAAGTCTCAAAAAAGAGAACAATAGATTGGAAATATAAATATAGAGAAGTAAAGACCAATCTAGAAGAAGAGAAGCAAAAAAAAAAAAACATTAAGAGAAAATCTGCTCCCTGTGCAAGCAAAACATACTGATAGTGAAGACAGGAGACAGTCTAAGGATCAGAGGTCTCCCAGAAGGACCTGACAGAACAACCACCACCACCACCACCACCACCCAAAAAAACCCCTTTAAACTATAATAAAGAAATAGAAGAGAACTGCCCAGAACATCAAAATATAGAAAATGAAATACCAATAGAAAGAATTAATAGATCGCCTCTAGAAAAACCCAAAGCTGTAAACTCCAAGACCTATGATGATTAAATTTAACAACTCAATTTAAAAGTTCTACAAACCATCAAAAGAATGCGCTTCAAATACAAAAGAAAGGAAATTCAAATAACAACTATTCTGCACCCACCAGAAAATGGACTAAGGAACAGAATAATCTGTTCTGAAGAGTATTGGAGCTCAGGATGCAGCCCAGTGTGCAAATTTGAACTTAACTATAAATGAAAAGAGATGAACATTCTGTACTAAAGAGGCACTTAAAACATTTTTTTAAAAAAACAGACTTAAAGAGATTATTTCTCAAACACCCCAAGCAAGAAAAATGCAGGAGTGTACAATGCAATGTCACAGATAGCAACAGAAACAGTGACAACAGAGAGATCAGTAAGAGACTTCTTTCTAAATGTACACAAGGAGACAGGGTACACCTGCCTACAGCTGAATCAATGTTTGTTTGTTTGGGGGGGGGGGCTACTTTACAAAAGGAGAGGGTGAGTTAAAGTGGAGGGGGGAAACCATGGAGATAGAGGGGAATGTGCATTGGTCACATTGAGAATTAACAGTGAAGGGAAGGTGATTCTGGTGGTCTCAGGAAGAGAAGAATCTATAGGGGAGTGGATAGAAATATTAAACAGAGGAAGGGAAAGGAGGGGGGCCTTGCTTTAGTCTCCAATGGATGAAGACAGCTGTTCTGTGAAAGGAGACAGGCACTTTATGTTGGGTTTGGTTAGTTCAGATTCTGCGGCAGCTAGGTGGCACAGTGGATACACCGGCCCTGGATTCAGGAGGACCTGAGTTCAAATCTGACCTCAGACACTTGACACTTACTAGCTTTGTGACCCTGGGCAAGTCACTTAACCCTTATTGCCCCACCCCCCAAAATGGTTTTTAAAAATCTTTGCAAAGAAAACCCCAAAATGGAATCACAAAGAGTCTGACATGGAAATGGGATATGCTGGAGGCAACCTGCACCTGGGAGAGTGGGAGAACATGGACCCAAGAAGGAGATTTTTAAGGGATATGAAGAAAAGAAGGTCGTGAGGGGGAGGATATAGATCAGTGGTTGGCTGCATAATCAGGGACCTAGTCTTACCATGGGGTAGTGTTTTTTTCTGTCAGCTACAGAAACTGACTTTGTTCTGGGAGACAGGTCAATGGAAAAGGGAAATACTCAAGACAAGCTCTACAAGACAGTGGCAGAAACTGCCAAGAGAAGACAGCGCAGAATGAATACTTGGGAAGTTATGATTCTATGAGGAATAGAGAAAATAAATAATTATGGGGATCAGGAACCAGAGAATGAGAATGTAGAATGGACAGAAAGAGAAGGTAGATAATTATGAGAGTGAGAAAAACCCTCTGTGGAAAGCAGTTTAAAATTAATTTTTAAAAACTAATGAGGACTGGGGGCAGGAGATGGAGCAGTAGAAAAAATACCAGCCTTGGATTCAGGAGGACCCGAGTTCAAATGTGGCCTCAATCACTTGACACTTACTAGCTGTGTGACCCTGGGCAAGTCACTTAACCCTCATTGCCCTGCAAAAACAAAAACAAAACAAACAAACAAAACTAATGAGGACTATTTGAGGGGAAGGAGAGGAAAGCACTACTTAATTGAGATGGGGAAAAGAGTGGGAAGAATTAAATAACCAGATGAAATGGGGGCGGGGGGGGGACAACTAATAATCAAAACCCTAAAAGAGTTTCCAACGGGAAAGGCATGACTAATAGGAGGCAGGTATTGGTGGTGGGGTGGGGCGGGGTGAGGAAAGAGAGTCCTTGAGAATAAAGCCATCTTGGGGCAGCTAGATGGAGCAGTAGATAAAGCATTGGCCCTGGATTCAGGAGGACCTGAGTTCAAATCTGGCCTCGGACACTTGACACTAGCTGTGTGACCCTGGGCAAGTCACTTAACTCACATTGCCCCACCAAAAAAAAAAAAAAAAAGGAGAATAAAGCCACCTTGAAAAAAAGAATTACATTTTAGACTGTGAAGGACCTTCCTAGTATTACAAAAGCCTTGGAAGCTCTCCACAGGATTACCAGGATTCTGCAAGACTTTCCTGGGATAACAAAGAATTGTTGAGTAAGACTGTTCAAAAACATTTGTGAGAAGTAACTTATTTGGGGGTTAGACTTCCATCTTAATTTTGAGAAGTCAGATAGAAATGGAGAGGAAAATCAGGGATGGCAGCAGATAAGCCCACAGTCCAAATGCAGAAGGAGGAGGAGGAGGAGGAGGAGGAGGAGGAGGAGGAGGAGGAGAAGAAGAAGGAGAAGAAGAAGGAGGAGAAGAAGAAGGAGTAGAAGAAGTAGGAGTAGGAGGAGTAGTAGAAGAAGAAGAAGAAGAAGAAGAAGAAGAAGAAGAAGAAGAAGAAGAAGAAGAAGAAGAAGAAGAAGAAGAAGAAGAAGAAGAAGAATTCTGGAGCATGGAGGAGAGAATTGGAGCTGAAACTATGACAAACCAGAAGCTGGTGAGAGTGAGATCCATTCAACAGATTCTATCGTTCCCCCAGTTTCCTAGGGTTTAAATCCAAATCCCTCAGACTAACCTAGAAGAAAGATATGGGCATGGTAAAAGTGGTAAGCCTGGTTGTGAGCTCCATTGTAGCCATTTATACCTTGTTTAAATATATTTCTTTGTTAATTAATATTCCTAATAATTTTACATTCCCATTAATACTGATTTTTGTCTAATCCTAAAAATTTGCACTTTGACATTGAGAAGGGACTTCAATTTATGCTAAGATTTCCAAGATTTTACTCTGGGGCCAAGGGAAAGCAGAACAGAGAATTTTGGTAATTTGGGTATTTCAGAACATACTTGCTACATTATCTTTGAGCCTGACAGAGATTATTGTTGTTATGGTGGTTGTGGTTGTTCTTACTGATAATAATAATAGTTAGCACGTATAATACTTTATGGTTTACTCAATAATTTACATAAATTAACTCATTTGAACCTCATAATGACCTTGCAAGGTATTATTTTCCCCAATTTTTAGATGAGGAAACTGAGGTTGAAGAGAAGTTGTCATTAGACAGGGTCACCCAGCTAGTAAGAAGAGGGATTCAAACTCAGGTCTTCCTGACTCTAGATCCATCTCAAGAGAGAGGCTAGGTATTCGTGTGGTGATCTGTGAGAAATTTTTATATGTAATATATTACATATGTAATGTATTATGTACATTAAAGGCATATACCAAAAATTGAAAATAAAATTAATAAGATATGAAATAAATAATAGCTGTAAATAATTTAAATTTTATTTTATTTAACATTACCAAAATATAAATTATAATAATAATATTCTTGATTGTATATGCCTGGGTTTTTTAATACTTGGTTTACCACCATGATAGTGATATGAAGATCTAGTTCTCAGTTCAGTTTATTTGCAAACAAAAATTATGCATCTATGCAAGAAAATCTGTGTGAGTTTGCATTTGAATTATTTGAATAACTGTCTCAGTTATCAAGTTTGTGTTTTATCTAGGATAAGGAAATGTTTGTGGAAAGCAAAGAGAAAGAGAGAAGGCCCAGGAACATAATGCTCAGGGATATAATTAGCATTTTTTCACCGAGGGCTAAATATGGCAAAACCATTTCCTCAAACCAGCTTTGTAATTTTTATATAAAAAGAAAACAATTAAGTCAGATTCAGTTAAAATAGAATATTAGTTACTGTAGCATTTCATAGATGATGGTATTAACAGTGCTAAACTAGTAACTTCTTATTTTAACCAGGTAACAGAGTTCCTGAAAAAGTATATGTATTAAACTTTTATACCCTCTAAAGTTCAGTACTCTGAGTACTCACCACACACCTTATCTATAGGTCAGAATCAGGAAATTGGAATGTCCTGTGCTAGGAAAATAAGGAGACTAGTGTCACTGGATTGAAGATGAAGGTGAGTGAAGTGTAAGAAAACTATTAAGGTAAGAAGAATCTAGGTTATGAATGTCTTTAAAAACCAAATAGGATTTTGTATTTGATCCTGGGGGTTATGGGGACCTTATTGGAGTTTATTGAAGGGGGTGAAAGAGTCAGACCTGAGCTTTGGGAAAGACAACTCTGATAGCTGAATAGATGGATTGGAGGGAGGAGAGATAAACAAGGAGATTGACTAGAAAACTATTGCAATTATCCAGGTGTAAGGTAATGACAGTCAGTAGCAGGTTGGTATCAATGTCAGATGAGAGAAGGATGCATACACAAGATGTCATTAAAGGACTTGACAACATTGGGTGTGGTGAGTGTGAGCATGAGGAGTAGAGAATGATACTTAGGTTATGAGCTTGGGTCTCTGGGAAGATGGTGGTATCCTTGTCAATAATTGAGCAATTAGGAAAAAGGGAGAGTTTAGGGATAAAGATAATAAGTTCTGTTTTAAACATGAGTTTGAGATTCCTGTGGAACATCCAGTTCCAAATGTCCAATAGGCAGATGGAGATAGCTACCTAGTCAGCATATATGTAATGCCTTAAAAATTTGCAACGTGCTTCACTAGTGTTATCTCATTTTACCCTCACAATAACTCCATGAGGTAGGTGCTGTCATTATTCTCATTTTACAGATAAGGAAACTGAAAAAGACAGAAGTTAAGTGACTTGCCCAGGGTCACAGTTATTAAATGTCTCAAGGAAGGATTTGAACTCTTTCTGAATCTATATCCAGCACTTCAGCCATTTTGCCACCTACCCACCCTAGAGTGAGATGTGAGACTAGATGTTAGGCGAGAGATTAGAGCTGGATAAATAGATCTGAGAATCATCTGCATAGAGAATGATGGCATTTCTATCTTGAGAAGATCAAGTGAAATATGGGAATGGACTTGGTATGGCAATAACAAAATGAATAAGAATAGGCTTAATGGAGTGCTGTGGGGTCTCTGCCAAGGTATAAGTGTTTAGGGAAGACTATAGTGGGAAAAGGACTTCAATCAAATCTGTCTGTATTTGCTTAGGAGAAAATAACATGTGGCAAAAGTGAATGGAGTAAAGGCAAGTAGAAAACCCACAGAGACTAAAAGAAGCAGAGTAGCTCCAATACCTGCAGTGATTTGTCACGAGTAGGGGTTTTCACAAGTGTCTGTGTTGGATCTGGGTCATTTGCCTTGGAGGAAAATAATACATGTGACAGACAAGTAACTATGAATTAAACTAAATACAATTTCTTTTGGGGAGAGGGATGTATAAAAGAGAAATAACAAGTGGGAAAATCAGAAGAGGTCTTGCACTGTACATAACCATCACCATCACACATACAACCTTTCTCTCTCTCTCTCTCTCTCTCTCTCTCTCTCTCTCTCTCTCTCTCTCTCTCTCTCTCTCTCTCACACACACACACACACACACACACACACCAGTAGAAAGTAAACTCCATGAAGAAAAGGACTTCAGTTTTTGTCTTTATAACCCCAATGCATAGCACTGAATTTTACTATATTGATTTGAATCTTTCTGCCCAGTGGATAGAGCACTGGGCCTGAAGTCAAGAAGACCTGAGTTCAAATCCAGACTCAGACACTTTAGATGTGTGACTGTGGGCAAGTCACTTAACCCTGTTTGCCTCAGTTTCCTCATTTGTTAAATGAGATGGAGAAGGAAATAGGAAACTACTGTAGTATCTCTGCCAAGAAAACCCCAAATGGGATCACAAAGAGTCAGGCGTGACCGAAATGACTGAACAATAATATCATCATTACCACTATAGCATGAATATAAATCCATGGCTAGTCTTCTAAAACAGCACATCCTTTGCATGAGAACCTATCTTTCTGTCAGACAGTCTGGTCTACAGAAAATAAGGTCGCCTTTCACATCATTAGGCATTATTTTTAATCCACTGGGTGAGGAGGTATGATGGAGAAGTGGGAGGGATAAGTTACTTCCAGTAGACAAGCACTGGAAAGTTCCAGTGGTCATCTTCCTTTACCCATGCCACTTAGTAAAGCTCTAACTTTACTTCAAAGGATCTGAGAAAAACTAGAAATCTAAACATAACTCCTGAGGTATTTTTCATAACATTTTCCCAGCTTTATTTCACATGTGCAGAATGAAATACAGCATTCAATAGATTAATTAGGTTGTTAAAAGAAGCTTTTGTCATGGAGGTGAGGGCAGAGGAAGACATGTGAAACCCGCTCTTTGCCCTGCTTCTGTAGCCTCTAACCTCCAGCAGAAATTCCCTGAGAATTCATAACAAGGAGGACAAATGGAGCAGAGTATAAATGGCTGCAGGTCTGCATATGTGTGCCTTGATGGAATGTGAGTGCTGCATGAATTCTAACTCTTGAAAGGGTACCTCTTGAAATAAAATACAGTACAGGGAAGTGGAGGAGGGAGCAGGAGGTGTGGGAAATTGACAGTTATAGAAGGAGAAATGGTCATATTGGCATATTTTCCTAACAATGAAGAGGAAGCATTGTAACCCAAAGAGGAGCTGGTTAAACAGTTTTCTAAATTAAAAAAAGAAAAAGGAGCATATCTCTAAGCAATTTACTGGGTAAAACTCAGCTCGCTTCTGTTGTTTTGTCCTATTTTCATAAAACAATATGTAACCCAGACTTCCAAAGCCCTCACTGTTTAGAAGGCCAAATAGACCTTTCATTTTACCCCAGGTCTCTCTGGTACTCTTAGGGGACTGAGGGTATCGAGGCGCTTCAAATTGCTCCAACTCCCATTAATCCTGCTCCTCCTAAGTATAGGGTATGGTCTCCTGCACCCTAGTTCCATTAGGCACTGTAGTTAAATTAGTTTTTTTGTTTTTTGGGGGGGTTTTTTTGCGGGGCAATGGGGGTTAAGTGACTTTCCCAGGGTCACACAGCTAGTAAGTGTCAAGTGTCTGAGGCCGGATTTGAACTCAGGTACTCCTGAATCCAGGGCCGGTGCTTTATCCACTGCGCCACCTAGCCGCCCGTAAATTAGTTTTTATTCAAAGTAAATATACAAATACAAAAAATTATCACCTCAAGATGTAGGACCTAATCTTCCCCCTCCCTCTTTGTACCACCTCAGTCTCTGGGGAGGGTATGGGGATTATTAAATTCAGTATCTTATCTTGGTTCCCACAAATCATAGCCCCATTTCCAAGTCCAAATTCTATGTAGGATTCGAATCACTCAAAGTTGCTCTTAAAACACAATATCGCTGTTACTGTATGTCGTGTTCTCTTGGATCAGCTCATTTCACTCTTTTTTTTTTTAAAGTGAGGCAATTGGTGTTAAGTGACCTGTCCAGGGTCACACAGCTAGTAAGTGTTAAGTGTCTGAGGCCAGATTTGAACTCAGGTACTCCTGAATCCAGGGCCAGTGCTCCATCCACTGCGCCACCTAGCTGCCCCTCATTTCCTCTTTATTGTTTTGTGCATGTTTTTTTTAAGATCTTCAAGCTCATCATTTCTTATAGCATGATAGTGTTTCATTATGGTCATATACTACAACTCGCTCAGCCATTCCCGAAGCTTCAAGATTTTTGTACAGCTCTATTCAGAGTGAGTTCTGTGGAGGTCTATAAGCTTTCAATTCTTCCCAGGTGGTATGATCTAAGGAGATGTGAGTTTACTACTCTCCTGACCTGTGCTCTGGTCTGGGAACGACCACAAGAACTCTTTTCCACCCTGCTCCTGGGTTAGCAGCAAAGGTCTGTTGCCCCAGGGTGAAAGTGGATTACACTGCAGCACAGGCTACACCAGTACAGGTTATGACACAGGAAATCAGCAGCAGGCCTTGGGGACAACTGAATCAGCAGCGGGCAACAGCTGTTTCTGGAGCTCTGAGCCCATACATGGTAGGGGGGTTGAACAACTGGTCAGAAGATTGCTGGCACTGGATGCAGGACTCTGTTACATTACCCACACTTGGATGTGGGTCGAAGTCAACCCAGAAGAGTTACATATGACTGAAAAATACAACTGAACAACAACAGCTACATAGATATAAGTGCTCAGAAGTATCCCCATTGTAGAAAATGAATGGATTATCCTAGGAAACTTATCCATTGACCTTCTCCTAACATAACAGCTACCTAGAAGACAGTACAAGAACAGTAAGCTGCCCTATTAAAATGGTTTTCTGTAGTCATCTAACCAGTTGAGCCAAACAAATGATAGTTCACTCCCACAAAAAGCAATTGCTACCCCAAGACAGGAGGCAATCAGTCCATAGCTTTATGATAATCTGAATAGATGTGCCTTCTCTGATGATATTATTATATCATTAAGGGAGACATCATTGGCACATAGATGATGCATTAATAGCTGCAGGGTCACCTAAATGGACAACCTCCCTTATGTTCCTTTTATATCCAGGAATCCCTGTCCATCAGGGAATTATTAGCCTAGGAAGCTTCCTCCCCCAAGTGACTAGAGATGAGGAAAGAAGTAGCAAGTCAGGAAAAAAATGGACTGGATTAAGAGGTGGGGAAGTCCTTTAAGAGATGACTCTGGGAGTATAAAATCAGGAAATGGGAAGCAGAAGAGAGAAACTTCCCCTAGAAACCCCTTCCAGAAAGATTATATAGTAGTGGGGCAGTTAGGTGGGGCAGTGGATAAAGCACCAGCCCTGGATTCAGGAGGACCTGAGTTCAAATCCAGCTTCAGACACTTAACACTTACTAGCTGTGTGACCCTGTGTGACCATGGGCAAGTCACTTAACTATCATTATCCCTCCAAAAAATATTATATAGTGGTGGCTACTAGATCATAAAGTACACCAGAGGATATATATCAAACACCTATAACAATCCTGTGGCAGAAATATAGAGATGAAGGGGGACCGCCAAGGCAGTTTTGATACAGGGAATCTGAAGAAAATGATCCAACTAGCTGAACAGAAAAATTGATACCTTCTTCCCAGTTGAAGATAAGCCAAGATATCTGCTCTCTATCCTGATCTCATTCCCTTCAAACTGGACAAACAGGAATAAGTTCTTGTCCCTGAAGTTCCCAATAACTAAGAAAGAGACTTAGACCTTGATCAGTCTATCGTTACTAGAGGCAGCACATCTCACATTTAGGGATGATTATAAGGTCCAACAGGGGCAGATTTGTCCATATCCTCCCACTAAATATAAGGTTGGTAGCACTTCTATGCTGTGACTAGACATGTTCCTTGGTTTGAGCAGACCACCAGCGGAAAGCTGAATTAGAAGCTGCCCCATAGGTCATGCAATAGGCTTTTGAACTTAAACTTCTATCACCAAAAACAATAGCACAAAACTCCAGGTATCAATTACTCCAGTGGACCAACAGACTGAAGCCTATGGTAGAAGGATGCAGTCAACTCCAGGAGACCTCTATGACTCTGGAACTATACATTTACAGAAGTGATGATCAGTTACCTAACTTTTGAGAAGCAATTATTAGCAATTATTGTGCTACTGACACCTAATTGATATAAACACCTTGACTGGAGACATTCCTGTTGAACCTGAGATTCCAACACTCCAATGACCAAGTCACACAAGGAGGGCACAGAGGGCATCAATTGTAAAAGCCTGGGCCCAGAGTGGTGAGTAAGTTGCATGAGTTGGTGGATGAACAAGTCACCAAAGAAAATGTCCCTGAAGCTAAGCTACTTCCCATGTCACTTGTGACTTTGGGGCCCTCCTCTGTCTGACCTCTCAGAGGACATAGAGTTCTGATTTATTGATGGAACCCCTCACATTAAAGATAGTCAATTCCAGTGGAGCTCAGCAGCAGTGATAAAAGTGCTTCATGGTGAGTTCATACTACTCATAGTAATAGTTAGTTCAGTGGACAAAGACAGTAGCAATGCTCCTTGCCCTTGAAATGAGCACTCAACAGGAGCTATCCATCCATACTGACTCTCAGGCTTTGTACAATGACCTAGCTATCTAATCTAATCAATGGTAGCAAAATAATTGGAAAATCAAATCCAACACTATTGGGGGTGGGGTACCTATGGCCTACAAAGCAGATGAACTCAAAAATTAACAGCTCTATCTCAGTCAACAAATGGAATCCAAATGGAACAACAAAAGTGATCAAGCATATGCCCAACAAATAGCCTCAGTAGCACAATGGATTTCATGCTTGAATCATGGAAATGAATATACTTCACAGGACTAGGTCTACCAGATGATCCTCTATCTCACCTAAGAAGAAGTCAAAGAAACAAGAGCTAGTTGTATTTCTCACCAGCTCTATTGCCATTGTAGAAAATAGCCCCCACTTAAGAAAGATCCTCCAGGGAGTAAAGCCAAACAGATTTGGCAAATGGATTAGGTCCTCTTCCACAACAGTAGGATCTACAATATGTCTTGACAACAGTAGATGCACACTCATTACCCATCCTGATGTAAGGGCTACCATCTTAGTCTGAAAAAAAAATCTAACTTCCCCTTGGATATTCTGATTATATTTCTCATGACAGAATTCCATTTACTAAATCCTAGACTCAAAAATGGCTCCAAAATCAAGGTATACAATAGATCTTCTATAGCCCATACCACCATTAAAAAGTAGATATTGGGGGCAGCTAGGTGGTACAGTGGATAGAGCAGTGTCCCTGAATTCAGGAGGACCTGAGTTCAAATCCGACCTCAGACACTTGACACTTACTAGCTGTGTGACCCTGGGCAAGTCACTTAACCCCAATTGCCTCACCAAAAAAAAAAAAAAGTAAATATTGTAGAAAGATGAAATGAAAGCCTGAAAAAAATTGAGTAGGGAAAGAACCTGGGGGGGGGGAGGAATAAAAAAATGCTTCATAGAAGAAATGGTCTCTGAGCTAAGCCTGTAGGAAAATAAAGATTCTGAAAGTCAGAGGAGATGAGGAAGAAGTATATTATAAGTATGGAGAAAATCTGGTGCAACTTGAAAAAAAGTAAGAGATGTAATATCAAGTTCTAGTCTATATAGTAAGAAAATAGCCTAGTTCAGGTAGAACATAGAAAGCTAAAAGTGGAGTAATCTGAAAGTTGGACTTAGAGGTTGTCACTTGACCACAGCAACACAGCTGCTAAATGTAGGAGACAGAACTCAAGCAAAGATCATTGAATTTGAAAAATAATTGTCTTTCCACTATAATACTGTGATTATCAGCTAACAAGACTGCTATGTTCCAATCTGCTTATAGGTTAGTCTTATCTCAAACCAAGGCATCACAGGAATCCCAGTTCTCAGACCCTGGTTCTAACCAGCAGGCAACTTTCCCAACTCAATCAATGAATGAAGAAATTTCCCTGGCTGCCTGACCTTTTCCCTAAATAGGATTTCCTGTTACAGAGATGGAATGTACAGCATTCTGGTGCTCATCCAAACCCATGGTGATTTGAAATGAGTAAGAAAACCTCTACTGATGAAAATATATGATGTTAGAATGTCCACAGGTTGAAAGATAATTTTAAGCACATTAGAATTTAGTGATGAGGGCAATAAGCTATCGACTTCACAAGGTTGTTTTTGTAGAATATCTTTCCAATTCTTCCTGTGCAGAGGAATATGGGAGAGGAGCTTATATATAATAGAAAACATAGGTAGAGAAAAAAATGCATTCCCTGGAAAAGGAAAGGAAGATCAGAAACAAAAAAAAATGTGACCACCGTACCTCTGAATCGTATATCATAAGCGTAAGATTGTAAACATACAGTATCATTCTCCCATTGCGACAATTCCTTCCATTTCTTTCTTAAAATGTTACAAAGCAAACAAACCTTGCATTCTAATTCATTTTAAACCAGTTCCATATCTAATCCACACGAAGCTAAAGCCATATGGACTGTACAAATGTGAAAAAAGGCATTCTAAGATAAGCAAAACAGGAAATTGGAGGTTGATGATCATGCAACTGATATCTAAAAGGTAATTTGAGCAGTGAAGTCAGTAAACACTTCCTGCACTATAAACTGATTTTCTGAGAACATTTCACACTCTTTTTTTCTTTCTAGAAGATTTAGTAGTAGGCCGTACCAGTCATTAATAGTCATCATTTTTCTCTTCATAAGCTATAATTTTTCATTACAGTGTAATATAATTATAATTTTAAACTAAAATCATTTAAAAATCATTTAAAATGAATACTTTTTTCAAAAGTATTTCATATTTAAATAATTAAATACAACTAAAATTAATAAAATTTTCCAAGTCCCCAAGAAATCTATTGATTGCCAAGCTGAGAAAATGAGCTACAAATCAGTAGAATTTGATGTAATCAATCATCTATATTTTCCCCCTCCTCAGCTCTCGCCACTTCACTCTCTGTAGCAAAAACCCCTGCAACTTCTGATGCAAATTAAATTATTCGATCTTTGGCTAGTAAGACAGTTTTGAAAATGCAAATAACCATAAAGGAAAATGTAAAATATCAGAGAAACACAATCATGAATCATGCTGTTTGTTGCATGCAGTTTTATTAAAACAGAAAGTAGAATCATTATTCCAGTAGTTTCTCCAATTGACCATACTAAGTCACTGCCTGTTAAATTCTCTTAAGGCTAAAGCAGGGAAGGGAAAAGGCCTTTCAAGGCTTAGAGTCAGTATCCTGGAAAAAATAAATCCTCTATCTGCCCCTACCACAGCTCTCTTTCACCAACTCTTGGTATTTATTCTTCTCAATTGATTTTTTTTTTTAAATAGCAAGTATAATGGAAAACTCCACCCTTCAGGCCCATACCAAGAAGGAATACAGATCCCAGGTTCATTGTCAGTCCAAGCCTTTAAAGAATGAGTTACTTTCCCTTGTCACCTTGAGCATGTTGTTAACAACCCCTATGAATCTTAGGTTCTTCATCTATAAAATCTAGTATTATACTAGAAGATCCTATGGTTCTTTCAAGCTCTATACCAATAATCCAATTTTCTGTATCCATTTTAGAAAAAGAATCTAGTTCTGATTTTCACTTCATGGTACTTCAAATGTTATTAATTTTCTTAACTGGTTCAATGGTATAAGATACTGATGGCTTCTGAGGACTCTCCCAACCCCAAGATTCTGTGTACAAAATCTGAAGCTTAATTATTATTTTTCTGTTTTTTCTACCTTGGTGGGTGAGGAGGGAGCTAAGGGAGAGGGACTAGACAAGTGATAACACTTTCTGCAATGTACATAGCACTTCAGGGCTTAAAAAGCACTTTCTTCACAACAATCCTAATCATCTCCAGGATTCAGTCTAAAATCTTCTATTTGGCTTTCAAAGCCCTCCATAATCTGGCTCACTCCTGTATTTCTATTCTTCATACCTTTTACCCCCAAGTACTCTGCAATTCATTGACACTGACCTCCTTGCTGTTACTTGAATACCATACTCCATGTCTGGACTCCTGGACCATAGCCCATGCCTGGAATTCTTTCCTCATCTCTGCCTCCTACCTTCCCTGTCTTCCTTCAAGTCCTGGCTAAAATCTTACCTTCTACAAAAAGCTTATCCTGATCGCCTTTAATACTCGTACCTTCCCTCTGTTGATTATCTCCAATTTATCCTATATATACCTTGATTATACATAGTTGTTTTCATGTTGCCTCCCTTCTTTAAATGATTAGTTCCTTGAAAAGCAAGGGCTGTCTTTTTTCTTTCTTTGAATCCCCAGTGCTTAGCATAATAATATGGGCTTAATGAATGTTTTTTGACTAACTGAAAAAGCAAATTTCAATTAAATGGGTTTTTAAAGTACATAATAAATTTATCACATTAATTTTGAAGCTATACTACTTCTCCTTTAAACTTATGGATAGTTTTAAATGTTTCAATGATCTTTTTTGGGTAACATTATCACTAGCCCCCTCTCTTCTCCCAATCCTCCCCCACACATAAAGACACTCCCTTGTAACAAATAAATATAATCAAGAAAGCATGCACACACATGCACGTGTACACACACATTTGGCCATGTCGTGTGTGTGTGTGTGTGTGTGTGTGTGTGTGTGAGATCATCAGTCCCAAAGTCCCAGGAATCATACTGATCAGAGTCTTTCAAAGCTATTTTCATTACAATGATTCCTTCTTCCAAAATTTATGCTGTCCATATCCAGATAAAGAACTAATGAAGTCTGAATACAGATTGAAGCATACTATTTTCACTTACTTTTTCTCATTTTTTTCCTTTTGTTCCATTTCTTCTTTCACAACATGACTAATATGGATACATTTTATATGATTGCACATATATAACCTATATCGAATATTTATCATCTTAGGAAGAAGGGAGGGAAAGGAAGGAGGGTGGAAAGAAGGAAAAGGGAGAAAATTTGGAACTCAAAGTTTTAAATAAAAATGAATGTTAACAAAAATCTCTATTTCTGTCAAAGGTATCAATATTCCAATCTCATAGGTTTGCTTCTCTCACCCTATATATCCAATTAATTGCCAAATCTTGCCATTTTAGCTCCACAACATCTTTTGCATCTGACCCCTTCTCTCTTCTCACATAGCCATCATCTTAGTTCAGGCCTGCTTCACTTGTCTGTTAGTTCTGTTGGTAAACATTTTAGTAGCCTTCTGATTGGTCTTCCTACCTCAGACCTCTTTCCATTCTATCCTATATATTGATGCCAAAGTAGTTTTCCTTAAATATGACAATGTCACCTACCAACTCAACAAACTCCAATGATACTATGTTAGCTTCTAGGATAAAATATAAATACCTCTGTTTAAATTTTAAAGTCCTTCATAACTTATCTGCAACATATTTTCCAATCTTGTTGTACCCTGTGTTCCATGTTTGTATACTTTTCAAGCAGTCCAGCTATTAAAAATAATTCCACCCCTTTTTTCTTTCTGAAATCATTCTGTTTGTCATTTCTTATAGCACAATAATATAACATTACAATTATAAACCACAGCTTGTTCAGTTATTCCCCAATTGATGGACATTCCTTCAATTTCCAATTCTTAGCCACCACAAAGAATTGCTATAAATGTTTTTGTACATTTTTTTCCTTTTCTCTTTTTCAGTTACTATTGTTAACTGTTTCCCTTCCATCCTATTCCCTTCCCTCATGATATTTACTCTATTATCTATCTTCTTTCACCCTATCCCTCCTCGAAAGGAATTTCCTTCTGACTGTCCCCTCCCCCAATCTGCCCTCCCTTCTTTTACCCCTCCCTCCTTATCCCCTTCCCCTCCAATTTTCCTGCAGGGTTAGATAGATTATTCTACCCAATTGAGTGTGTATGTTATTCCCTCCTTGAGCCAACCCTGATGAGGTTAAGGTCTTTGGGCCAATTCTGCTGAGTGTAAGGTTCATTCACTGCCCATCTTAGATAGATTACTCCACCAGGAGGACCTGAGCCCAAATCTGGCCTCAGACACAAGATACTCAACCACTACATGACCCCAGGCATGTCACCCAACTCCAACAACCCCACAAAAAAAGATAAACAAAAAATAAATACTTTACAGAGACCATGCCTTCATAATCAATTCCCACTTGTTCCCTCTGTCTAAATTTATTTCTATCATCTGCCCTAATACTGAGAAATTTCTTTGGAGTTAGACATATCGTCTTCCCATATAGGAATGTAAACAGTTTAACCTTTTATCATCCCTCTTAATTTCTTTTCCTATTTACCTTTTTATGTTTCTTTAGGGTCTTGTATTTGAAAGTCAAATTTTCTATTCAGTTCCGGTATTTTCATCACAAATACCTGAAAGTTCTCTTTTTCATCAAAGTCCCATTTTTCACCCTGAAAAATTATACTCAGTTTTGTTGGGTAGGTGATTCTTGGTTGTAATCCCAATTCCTTTGCCCTCTGGAATATCACATTCCATGCCCTCCAATCCTTTAATGTAGAAGCTGCTAGATTTGTGCTATCCTGACTGTGGCTCCACAGTACTTGAATTGTTTCTTTTTGGCAGCTTGCAATATTTTCTCCTTGACCTGGAAGCTCTGGAATTTGGCTATAATATTCCTGGGAGTTTTCATTTGGGGATCTCTTTCAGGAGGTGATTGGTGGATTCTTTGAATTTCTATTTTACCTTCTGCTTCTAGAATATCAGGGCAATTTTCCCTGACAATCTCTTGGAAGATGATGTCTAAGTTCTTATTTTGATCATGGTTTTCAAGTAGTCCAATAATTTTCAAATTATCTCTCCTAGATCTATCTTCCAGGTCAGCTGTTTTTCCAAGGAGATATTTCACCTTGTCCTCCATTTTTTTATTCATTTGGATTTGTTTTATTGTATCTTGATTTCTCATAAATTCATTAGCTTCTATTTGCTCAATCCTAATTTTTAAGCAATGAATTTCTTCAGAGAGCTTTTGGACCTCCTTTTCCATTTGGTCAATTTGGCTTTTCAATCTGTTGACTTTTTTCAGGACTCTACTGCATCACTCTCATTTCTCTTTCCATTTTTTGCTCTACCTCTCTTACTTTATCTTCAAAGTCCTTTTTGAGTGCCTCTGTGGCCTGAGACCAATTGATATTTTTCTTGGATGCTTTGGATGTAAGAGCCCTGATGTTGCTATCCTCTTCTGAGGGTGTACCTCAATCTTCCTTGTCACTAAAGAAACTTTCTATGGTCCTCACCTTTCTCTGTCTGCTCATCTTGCCTATCTTTTACTTGACTTTTAACTCCTTAAAGTGGGGCACTGTTTCCAGGCTGCACTGTCCCAAGCTTCAAGGGGTTCCAAGTGGTATGATTTAAGGAGAGGCAGATTCTTCACTTGCCTGGCCTGTTCCCTGGTCCATAGATAACCCCAGACCAACTTGCTAATTAACCAGACAGCAAAACTTTGTGTGCTATGGTTGTTAGCTCTGACGAGACTTCTCCCCTCCCCTACCTGGGCCACTACTATCAAGCCTACTTCCTGGTTCCCAGCAGGGGTGAAAAACCCAAGTTCAGCCTCAGCACCAGCAGAAACTCCTGTAATCTACCTCCTGCCAAGGGCTCAGCCCTCTCACCAGACTGTAAGCTTAGTGCCAGATGACACTGGTGCTGCAGTTGATTCAGAGGCTCTGGGGGGTCTCTTTCCCTATCTCAGCCTGCCTGGGACTGGATCTGTGCCAGTGTGACTGTGGAGTTGGGTTCCACTCCTGCCTTAGCATGGCAGCCCCCTCCTGCCAACCTTCTAAGCTGTCTTTGGCTGGAAAATGATCTCAGCCCGTTCTTTTGTGGATTTTGCTGCTCCAGGAATTGTCCTATGGCATTATTTGGAGGTTTTTTGGAGTGATCATGTCATGAGTTCTGAGAGCTCACTGCCTTTCCTCTGCCATCTTAGCTCCACTCCCTCTACCCCTTCTTTTCTTTCATTCTTCTCTAGTATATTCTTTTTTTCTTCATTTTCTTTTCTCTATTAAGACCACCAAAACAGAACAGAACCATTCAAAGGACCTCTATTTGTCTACTTCCTCTGTTACCCCTGAAAGCATTATTGGCATTATGAAAGGATATATTTCTTCTCCTCCATAAGAATGTAAACATTTCCCCATCATTAAGCTCCTTCCATTTGCTCAAATTCATTTACCTTTCTGAGTTTCTCTTAACTCCTGTGTTTGCATTCTCAAAATTTTTATTCAACTCTGGTTTATTCATTAGAAATGCTTGAAAATCTTTCCATTAAGGGTATTTTACCCCAATATGATCATAATCAGTCTCTCGTGGTAAGTTATTTATCATTTGCCTTTTAGAATATTATATTGCAAAAAAATTTCCTCCATGTTAGTATCTTCTGACTCTTCTGTCCATGGCTTTGTTGGTACTTGAACTCTTTCTTTCAGGCTGATGGTTATATGTTTTTTTCTCTGACTTGAAAGCTCTGGATTTTTTATTCCTGGAAGTTTTCACTTTGGGGCTTTCTTCCCCAAAGTGATTGCTGGATTCTTTATTTTCCCTCTGGTTCTAGTATTTCTGGGAAGTTTCATTTATGATTTCTTGAAATATGGTATCTAGGCTTTTTTATTTGTCATGGTTTTCAGAGAGTTTAATAATTTTTAATTATGTATACTTGACCTGCTTTTCAAGTCAGTTGGGTTGTTTGTGGGTTTTTTGATAGTAGATATTTTACATTTTCTCCCTTTTTTCAATCTTTTAATATTGTTCTAATATTTCTTGCTGCCTCATGAAGACAGGCTTGTTTAGTCAGCTCCCATTTTTTGTGGATCTGTTATCTGAATTTTTACATTCTCTTTTAAGCTATTTCTTCTTCCATTTACTTCCTCTAGACATCTAATTTCACTTAAAATTTCATTCTTTATCACTTGCCTTATTTCTTCTGACTATTCTTGTGGTTCTTATAGCCAAGCCACGTTTTTCTCCTTTAAGACTCTAATTGTAGTCATTCTGGAGTTACTCTTATCTTATTTGCATGTCACTTGGTTGTCTGTGGGTCAATAATATAATATATTATAATATAATAAATATTTTTCAAGTGTCATTCTTTTGACTAATTCTTCCTCTTCAAGCCCTCATTTGTGAGATTGTGTGCAAGGGCCTATACCCATTCCCTCCTGCACTATATAATGGGATAGTCAGGCCCTATTTGGATTCATTCTAAATTTCCTATGTTTCTACTACTGGCACCTACTTACCCTGTGGGGTAAGACAGAAATTTCTTGACTCAGCTCCCCTAACCTGATGCAGTTTTCTCTCTACACGCAACCCCTATACTACTTTCTTTGGCCCCAGCTTCCTTGGCAAAATGTCTTCCTCTCATTGAGTCTGATTGGTCCCAGCTTCTCTGACACAGCTCCCTGGATTAGAATCAATAAAAAGTCCAAGCCAAGACATATTTTCAGATGGAAACAGTGCCAGAGAAGCCAAGTACTGTGTATCCTTGTTTCGTAGACTTGCTGTGTTATGGCAAAGTAAAATTGCTCCTTTGTTAAATTATTCAGTGTCTCACAAGTGCCTTATTTTATCCCAAAGTCAAATCTGAACTTGCTTTAAAGCCCCCTGGCAAGGCTGTACTCAGAGGCTGGATGGTTTCACATACCCCTCATCATAGAATCATGGATTTATGCCTGGAAGAGATCCTAGAGATTATCAAGTCTAACATTACTAATAAGGAAACTGAGGCACAAAATAGTTAAGTTAGTTGCACAACTACTACATATTAGAGGCAGGATACAAATCCTGAGTCTGACTCCAACCTAGCGTTCTATTCATTATGCCACATTGTTCAAATGCCTAATGTACGCTTACCTAAAATACTATATTATGGAGAATTCACAGAAGGTAAGTGTTCACATGGTGGTCAGAAATAGTGATATAAGGACACTTTCAAGGTCTCTCTTAAGAACTTTGGAATTGATTGCATAACATGGGAGACACTGGCACAGGACTGCCCAGCATAGTGTGTCCTCATCAGAGAAGGTACTGTGCTCTAGGAGCAAAGTAGAAATGAAGTAGTTCAAAAGAAATGTGAAATGCATAAATTTAAAGAATCCAACCCAAATGTTCACGTGGATTATTTGTGCCCAACCTGTGGTAAAGCATTTCAAGCTTATATTGGTTTGGTCAGCCACAGTGGGACACACTGTAACTTGACTCTAACATAGTGATGTCATTTTGGTCCTCTTTGAGAATGAAAGAAAACAACCAACTAAGCAACCAATCCATAAAGCTGTGTCAGAGAAGTTGGGGCCAATTAGACTCCATGAGAGGAACCCAACTCTTTAACATGTACTCCAGTAAAAATGTTAAAGAAGCAACAGACTAAATAATGATAAATACATTAAAAGAGAAATTATAATACACACCTTTATTCAGCCCAAAATTGACCCAAAAAAAGGTCATTCAGTAGCCTGGATCAAATAAAGAGATTTATTACAATTTCTCTTTTTTTAAATGTTTTTATCAGGGGGCAGCTAGGTGGCGCAGTAGATAAAGCGCTAGCCCTGGATTCAGGAGTACCTGAATTCAAATCCAGCCTTTGACACTTACTAGCTGTGTGACCCTGGGCAAGTCACTTAACCCCCATTGCCCTGCAAAAATAAAATAAAATAAAATAAATGTTTTTATCATTATTTTTTTAAATTAATAAAGATTTTTATTTATAGTTTTGAGTTCCAATTTTTATCCCTTCTTCCTCCTCTCCCCTCCCCCGCCCCCGAGGCAATAAGCAATCAGATATGGGTTATACATGTACAATCATGTAAAACATTACCATATTAGTC
The DNA here is from genome assembly GCF_019393635.1 of Dromiciops gliroides. Taxonomy (NCBI): domain Eukaryota; kingdom Metazoa; phylum Chordata; class Mammalia; order Microbiotheria; family Microbiotheriidae; genus Dromiciops; species Dromiciops gliroides. The sequence continues at coordinate 262,546,872 of NC_057863.1, read as the reverse complement.
ATTTTGTACAAGAAAACTTGAATAAAAGATAAAAACAAGAAAGTGAAAAACATGGGGGCAGCTAGGTGGCACAGTGGATAGAGCACCAGCCCTGGAGTCAGGAGTACCTGAGTTCAAATCCGGCCTCAGACACATAACACTTACTAGCTGTGTGACCCTGGACAAGTCACTTAACCCCAATTGCCTCACTAAAAAAAAAAAAAAAAAGAAAGTGAAAAACAGTATGCTTCAGTCTGTGTTTTATCAATATTGATTCTTTCTTTGGAGGTGGATAGTATGTTTCATCAGTAGTCCTTTGGGATTGTCTTGGATCATTGTATTGTTCAGAATAGTTAAGTCATTCACAGTTCTTCATCAAACAATATTTCTGTCTCTGTGCATAATGTTCTCTTGGTTCTGCTCTCTTCCCTATATATCAGTTCATACAAGTCTTTCCAGGCCTTTCTGAAATCATCCTGCTTGTCATTTCTTATAGCACAATAATATTCCATCACTGTCATATACCACAGCTTGTTTAGCCATTCCCTGATTGATGGGCATTCCTTTGATTTCCAATTCTAAGCCGCAACAAAAAGAACAATTCTTTATCACTGTTTAGTCTGTTGCTCCTTCAAGATTTTCACAGGAGCACATGTTAAAGAGTTGGGTTCCTCTCTGACCATTCATACAGCCATCTTAACTTGAAGTCTCTGTTCCTTTAGTATTTCACGAGTCCCATTTAGCACTTGGATTATCCATATGTTATCCTTTCAGTCTTACTACATGGCTATCCCACTTGTTTAGTAGCAGCTAGATGGCATAGTGGATAGAGTACTGAACTTGGGAGTCAAGAACACATGAGTGTGAATCCTGCCTCAGAGGCTCATTAATAGTTTGACCATCTAAATGACAGCTCTAAATTTATGTCTTATGATCCTTCATGTCAAATAATTTTAGTAATATGTTTATAGGCTACTTAAAGATACTTACAATGTGTCTTTCCATTTCCCTTTGAGTCACTTACAATTTTAATATTTTGAGAAGATGGGGCTCCATAATTCATGTCATTTTGTTTTTTAAAAGATGGATTTCTGTAGCATATAGCAGTTTGGAATCTTTAAAGGCATTGCATAAGTTTCCAAATGTAATACAGTCTGTTCCCCTGCTATTCAATTCTGGACCTAGATAATTACTATTATTTTCACCTTACAGATGACTTACTGGCTCAAGCCAGTTTGCTAGTTCTATTTCAAGAATGGAATGAAATCAAACACTTAACTGATAGGTAACAAAAGGAAGTTTACTTAACCCTAGCAGGGAAAAGATAGTCAGCAATAATACAGCATTGGTTCACTTGGGCATAGTTTCCCTGCCTCTATATTGGTTGTGCAGGTCTGCCATTTAGAACCTTAAGGAAAGATAAGCTGAGTTGTTGAGCCCTGGCTTTTTTGTAACTAAAATACCAGGAAATTATATCAATGTCCCAAGGCTTAGTCCTATGAGCTAATTAATTCTCAAAAACTATGTCAATACATAGTTTTAAACCTAGCCTATCCAAAGTGGGGTAATACCTTAAAATACTGATCCTATCACAAAAAGATTGAGGCTCAAAGAAGTTAATTAATTTACCCAGGGTCACACTCCAATAAGTGGAAGAACTGATACTTCAATCCAGGTCTTTTGACACTAAAAGTGGCATGATCTTCAGTATCCCAATGATGTCCACAGGGCCAAAACCCAGCCCCTAATTGAAGATCATGAGAAGGGGAAATAGATCAGATGAGGCTTAGTGGACTACAATGGACCTCTAGAAGATTGAGATAAAATCTAGGGAATGAGGCAAAGGTTAGGACCTAATTCCAGCAACTACATCCAGATTATTAACAGTAGCAATAACCAGACTACAGAGAGAAGACTGAAAAGGGCCTTCCTACGCCATGCAAGAATGCCAGAGGTAACTTGACAAATACAAAATCTCAATTCAAAACCTGAAGACAAAAATGTGAGTAAACAGAAGACACCAAACACAATGAAGAAATATTGTACAAAAGAAGCCCAAGAGATAACCCCCAAAGAATAGAGCAACCATTCAAAAACCACAGGCAAAGCCTCCAGGGGAACATGCCTTAGTTATAAGTACTTCAAGAATTTCTGGAAGAAATGAAAGAAGAGATATTAATAAAATTGGTAATTAAAAAAGAGCTCAGAACTTTTTGAAATGAAAGAATAGATGGCTAGCAAAAGAAGTTGGAAAGCTTTGCCTCCAGAAATCCCCAGGATCTTCAGAAGCCCATAGTGGGGATATTCAAAGCCACATATCAAGCTGGATATGTGAATACTCAACAAAACAGGCTTGCTCCAGAAGGCCCTGAAGATGCAGTGCTCTCAATCAATCAATCAATCAACATTTATTAAGTGCCTACTATGTGCCAGGCACTGTGCTAGATTCTTTTTTTTTTTTTTTTTTTGGCGGGGCAATGGGGGTTAAGTGACTTGCCCAGGGTCACACAGCTAGTAAGTTTCAAGTGTCTGAGGCGGATTTGAACTCAGGTACTCCTGAATCCAGGGCCAGTGCTTAATCCACTGTGCCACCTAGCCGCCCCCACTGTGCTAGATTCTTAAGGGGCAAAAGACAGGTCAGGGTTTTCTGGGGGGAAAGGTTGGGGGATGGGGTGTTGGTCATAGTTTTCAGAAAGTCTGATGAGTTTTAAATTATTTCCCCTTTACCTGTTTTCTAGGCAATTTTTTTTTTCTAGTAGGTGCTCAATAATACCTATTTGAATGAATGAGCTTTAAAAAACCAACCTCCATCTCTAGGATTTCCTGTCATTTAAAAAATGTATTATAAAAGGTTTTTATTTGAAATTCAGAGGAATGTTCCTTTTTGAATTTTCCAATCACAAGATACAAAATGATGCACACCAATATTTCAGGATCCTTCTGTCCCTACCTCTAATTCCTATTTATGCTGCTTCGTGACAGAAGCAAAATGATACCTAGTTCAGTAACTGTTTCCTCCTTCCATTGAACTAAGAGAATTTGTGAGAGGCTCGGTTTTCAAACTTTATCAATTCTTGAAACATTTCCATAGTTCCATGTTATCTGATAATGTTTCCTGAGCACAGGAAATCCTGCTTTAAGGCTTTTATTCAGACCTGTCAAACCGAGACAATGTGAAGGAAAGTAAATTGGGGTTAGGGAGTAGGGAGTAGGGAGTAGGGAGAAAATAATGAGTGAAATTTCTGAGCAGAATATTGAAAAGCCAAGTAAACAACATCATCAAAGTGAAATAGTATTTTGGGGGGAAGGTGGTGGGGCAATGAGGGTTAAGTGACTTACCCAGGGTCACACAGCTAGTAAGTGTCAAGTGTCTGAGGCCAGATCTGAACTCGGGTCCTCCTGAATCCAGGGCCGGCGCTTTATCCACTGTGCCACCTAGCTGTCCCCCGAAACTGACTTTTAGAAAAAATCATCAATGCTTTTTTTCTTTTCACTGTCATTTCCTAATGAACCCCATCTCCTCCATGCCAGAAACCAACAACCAGAAACCAAAACTGTCACAATGAAAAACAGTAAGCAACAAATTAGCCACTTCAGACAGCATAACTCATTCTGAACCAACTCTTTGCCAAGGAGAAAATGTGTTTTCCATCAGTCCTCCAAAATCATCATTGGTCATTGTATTAATCTGATTTCTGATATTTCTCAATATTCTTTTCCTATTTATGCCATTGTTGTTGTGTCGATTGTTCTCTTGGTTCTGCTTACTTCACATCAGTTCAAATATGTTACTCTGAATTCTTCATATTTAAATCTTGTTCATATGCCACTATTTGTTGAGATGTTCACCAACTAATAGTATCCACTTTATTTCTATTTTTTCCCTACCACAACAAGATGCTACCATAAATGTTTTTTATGTGTAGGACCTTTCCCTAGGTCCTTAACTGTTTTGAAGTATATGCCCAATAGTGGCATCATTGGATCAAGGAATTTATATAGCTTATTTTTTTTAGGTTATATATGTACATGTTAAATATATTTCCACATTATATATGGCCTATTACATATTATTAGTACATATGATACCAAATTGTTTTCTATAGCTCCACCAACTGTGGTTAAGATGATGATGCAAAATGCTATAAAGGAACCTAGTTCTTATTTATTGAGATCATACCAGAGGAATCTGGATCATCAAGCTAACACACCATTTACCCTGAGTACCCATTCAAAATATCAACTGTTCAAGATTCATGACGGTTAAAACCTGAAAAAGTAAGGTCTGGGTATCAATGTACCACAACACTGAAGTCATAACAAGTACTGCCTTGATAGGTGTGAGATGGTAGAGTGATGATGAAGATACACAATAAAGTGCTGGGGGAAAGCACAGCCTGTTGGAGAGATAGGCCAACAGATACATGAAAAGGACTCTAGATAGAACAGTAATAAAGAAAACTGAAAAAAGAACAGAATAGGCTCCTCTAACCAGTTCAGAATTGCACAAAAACACATAAAATAAGTAAAGGTATGGATTCTAAATCAATGATATATGCATTCTTTGAACAAGGGGAATTTGCTGAAGGAGATAAATGTAAATTTACCCATGATTTGTATCTGTTTTTTTGTTTTTGCTTTTTATTGGGGGGATTGGGGTATGATTTGTATCTGGAAAGAAAATATGATAAACAATTTTTTAAGAGATGTAACTTTGAAAAAGATACCACGAAGGGGCAGCTAGGTGGTGCAGTAGATAAAGCACCAGCCCTGCATTCAGGAGAACCTGAGTTCAAATCCAGCCTCAGACACTTGACACTAGCTGTGTGACCCTGGGCAAGTCACTTAACCCCAATTGTCTCACCAAAAAAAAGAAAGAAAGAAAGAAAAAAGAAAGAAAAAGATGCCATGAATAATCAAGATGAGAAAAAGTTAGAAATGCTGAACAAGAAGCAAGGTGAGGCAGAAAACAAACAAGAAAAACTCCGAAATAGTATATAAATATATTCTTAATGCTATTAATTTTTTTTAATACAGCTGTCATGATGCTTGTCTCAGAGGTATAGATAATATATGTATTGTCATGTCCTTCTTCCTGGTTTTGTATTTTCAAAAAGACAGAAAGAAGGAAAAGAAGAAGAAATTTCATTAAAATATAAAATAGAAAGTTCACTCTCTTTAGGACCAAAATTGGTTACCAAAATTATCTTAGAATCTGTTCTTGCATAGAAGATAAGACAAGGAAAATGGATGTTTGATATGGAAAGAAGACAAGCAGACTTTAAAGGCAGGAAAACTAATAGTGATCAGTGACTATTAAGTATTTCATTTGAATCCCAAACTGGCTATTGGTGATAATGATGATGAAGTGGATTATATGTAATATACTTAAGGAATAAGTGGTGATGAGGTTCAAGATTTAGTGAAAGTAAATGAGATTTAAACCTGTATATCCCCAAAGACGTGGATAAGATTGTCATTAATATAGCTAGTCTTGAAATATTCAGTACATATAATTCTCAATAGAGAAAGTTAATAATAAACTGAGTGGAATGTCAGGAGATAGGACAGAAAATGAAGACTGAAATAATTTGGAAGAGGACAATGAAGAGGAATAGGAAAATGGAATTATTGCTATTATTCCTGTTGATAAAAGCCTTTTTACAGAAGAGGATTTGAAGGAACTAAAAAAAATTTAGCACTTGAATTTGAATGACAAAAATTCAAATGAAAAAATTGTCAGCTCAACGATTAATTTTTTTCTTATCTGGAATTCTTAAATAGGATGTTCATAGTTTCCTTTGCTGATTCTGAAAGGCACTTTTTACAGGTATTATTTCATTTGATCCTCACAACAACCCTATTATTTTCTCCATTTTTCAACTAAGGAAACTGAGGCAAATAGGTCAAGTGACTTGCCCAGGGTCACACAACTAGTAAGCATCTGAGGCTGGATTTGAACTCAGATTGTCCTGACTCCAGACCCAGCCCTTTATCCACTGCAATACCTAACAAATTGAGGGCATTGTTTTGCCAAACTACCCAGTGATGTATTGTGAGCTTTGTTTTTTTTTAACTTTGATGAAAGGAGGGTCAGATTAATTTTGGAAATGCTTGTTACTTGGAAAATAAAGATTAATCTCATTTCCCATTCTAACTTGATGGTATTTATTGATACTCATCATACTTCATGAATCATATGGCCCAACATTTGATGACACTGTTGATCACTTTCTTCACCTGAGTTTTCATGACATTGCTCTCTCTTGGTTCTCCTGTCTAATCATTCCTCCATCTCCTTTGTCATATCTTTATCCATGTAATTTCCACTAATTGCAGGTGTCCTTAAAGGCTTTGTTCTAGTCCCTCTTTTCTTTTCCTTACACATTTTCTTATTTAGTAATCTCATTAGCTTTCATGGGTCCAATTATCATCTCTGCTGATGACTTCCAGATCTCTCCTTCCAGCATTAATCTCTCTTCTTGGGTCCAATCCATTGCTTAAACTTGTTTCTTTCCTCCACAATATCTCTCACATTGGTTCTCATCTCTCCATTCACACATAGCTATTACCTTTGTTCAGGTCTTCATAATCTTTCACCTGACAATAGCCTTCTAATTGGTGAACCTGCCTCAAGTCTCTCCCCAAATTAAATCATCCTCTACCAAATTACCAAAGTGATTTTTCTAAGATGTAGATCTAGCCATATCTCCTATATCCACAACAAACACACATTCCTTTTTTAAAATACATGATTATTTCATTAAGTACTTCTCAATTACATTTTTAAATGTTTTAACATTCATTTTAAAAAATGTTGAGTTCCAAATTTTTTCTCTCCTTCCTACTCCTTGAGAAGACAAACAATATAATATCACTTATACATGTGAAATTATGCAAAACATATTTCCCTCATATTGTTGTCTGTCCTTCATTTTTTGAAGAGGAACATGACATCAGGGCGATGTCATGACTTGCAATGAATCAGATTCAAGTGAGGGAGGGCTGACATTTCTCTCATATAGATATTTGTTCAATATACTCTAATAACTATTTATTTAAATATAAATTATTCTATTTTGCATTTAAAGCTCCTCATAACATGGCCCCTCCCTATTTTCCCAGTTTACTCTCCACACTTTCTACTATCAAGCCATCCTGATCTACTTGCTTTCTTCACAAACAATGCCACTATCTTTTGTCTCCAGGCTTTGCCCAGGTTGTTCTTTCTCTTTATCTAAACTTTTTAGAGTCCCTGGCTTTCTTTAATACCCAGCTTAAATTCTGCCTTCCACAAGAGTCATTAACCTGGTCCCCACAGATGCTGGTGCCTTCTCCTCTAAAGTTATTTCCATTAACTCATATGTATTTATTAATATTAATAATGCTGTCTCCTCCTTTAGGATTTAAACTCCACAAAGGAAGGGAGTCCTTTTGCTTTTTTCTTTGTAACTATAGCACAGTGCCTTGGCTTAATAAGGGCCTAATAAATGCTTATTTGCTGATTTATTCATTTATTTCAATCAATCAATAAACATTTTTTAAACTACTATGCGGGGCAGCTAGGTGGAGTAGAGGGTAGAGCACCGGCCCTGGATTCAGGAGGACCTGAGTTCAAATCTGGCCTCAGACACTTAACACTTACTAGCTGTGTGACCCTGGGCAAGTCACTTAACCCCAATTGCCTAAAACAACAACAACAACAAAAAATTACTATGCACTGGGCACTGTGCTAAGTGTTGGGGATATAAAAAGAGGTAAAAGATAGTTCTTGCCTTCAAGGAATTTAATTTAGCAATTTAATGGAGGGGAATTTAACAATACAATGGGGGAGAGAGCATGCAAACAAATACATAGCAATCAAGCCATATATTGAATGAATAAGAATAATTGAAATAGAATGATTAAAATAATAAAAATCACTGGAATTAAGAGAGGCTGGGGAAGGCTTCCTGTAGAAGGTAGTATTTTAATTGAGATAAAAAGAAAACCAGGGAGTTCAGTAGTTGGAACAGAGGCTGAAAAGCATTCCAAGTATGGGAGACAGCCAGAGAAAATGCCCAGAGCCAAAAGACAGAGTGCCTTGTTCATAGTGTACTATGTCAGGAGGCCAGTATCACTGTATCAAAGAGTAAGGTGTAAAAAGGCTGGAAAATAGGAGGGTGCTAGGTTATGAAGGACTTTGAATGCCAAACAAAGCATTTTGGTTTTGTTCCTGGAGGTAATAGGGAAGCCTCTGGAATTTATGTAGGGGGTAGGGAAGAGGAGACATGATCAATCAAAATCATTAGTGGAGTTAAAGAGAAAACTGGAGTTATGCTGGTATAATGGGAGGACTGGACAGCATGCTCAGATTTGCTCTTCCATCTGGATTATATAGAGTATGAGCAGATATTCCCTGACTGTTTCCAGTCCAACATGTAGGGTTGGTGAGCCTACTGCTAGCCATGAGTGACTAAGAGTCTGGTTTAGTGTGGTAGAAAAGAGTATCCTTCTCGGCTGAGGAATGAGCAGGACTTATCTGTGTTTCTCAGCAACTTGTAAGTTGCTGAGCCAAAATGAATATGCATACAAAAAGGAGTGATGTCCAACTTTTCTTCTTTTCTTTCCTAGAAGCAAGTAAGGCAGAACTACTCTAAGCAGCAAGGTGGGAAATAGGGCATCTTCCCCAAGCCAGTTTTTTTTTTTAAATCTTGAGTAACTTTATTTTGTCCCAAGAAGAGAGAACAATAAAAGTTGGAGATGGGAACAAAACCTACCCAGTCTCTTTGTCTCTTGGTTTCCTCAGGGAAATCAAAAGCAGGGATATTTATTTGTGTTTGTTTTCAAGGTGCTACAGGGATAGAGAAGTTATTTTTTTAAGCCAGTTTTTATTTATCCATGAGTACATATTGCCTTTTTTTTCTTCTTTGTTCATTCTTTCCTTGTCATGGGGGAAATTGGTCGTGTGGGGATTCTTAGGTATTCCTCTTTAAAGAATTAGACCCTCTCAGACAAAAATCCAATTAGAATAAAATAATCTTTGATTTGGGAGCTAGAGAAAGGAACAGAGAAGTCAAACTTCTCTCAAGGGAAGATAATGATTTAGAGATCACATGATTCTCTGAAATACATTTCTCCTCCAACAGAAGAAAGGCCAAAGCTTTTATAGGTGGTAGATGGGGTGATCACCTGAGGGTGAAATATCCCTTATTGGGGGTGGGTTAGGAGAAATTGGGTGAGGTGCAGTTCTGATTTCTGGAACTATCTTTGTCCCCTTGGTGCCACTCAGACAGCAGCCATACCTAATGAGCCTTATCTCCCTTAGTTCTCAAGGTATGCCTGTCCTTTAGTTTAGCTATCCAGTTTATGTCCCAACCCCATAACATTCTTTTTTTTTTTTTTTTGGTGAGGCAATTGGGGTTAAGTGACTTGCCCAGGGTCATACAGCTAGTAAGTGTTAAGTGTCTGAGGCCAGATTTGAACTCAGGTCCTCCTGAGTCCAAGGCCAGTGCTCTTTCTACTGCGCCACCTAGCTGCCCCATAACATTCTTGATATTAAGTGAATAAGTATCTTTAGCTGGGGGGGAGGGGGTACCCAGGTAACCAGGATGCCATGAGAGGTTCTATAGTCAGACTCAGTAGCAGACTTCACTAGAGTGGTGATAGCCAGCAACAAAAGAACATCTTGTAGACACATGTGGAAAGACAGCCATCCAAGGATAGAAGCATATTCTGAAATCATGACCCCTCATGACCAAGAGAAATGTTGACTCATGGGCTCTAAAAAGGCACTGATTCAGTTCTCGGAGTGGAGTCAAGATGGCAGAGGAAAGGCAGTAAGCGCTCAGAGCTCCTGACACAATTACTCCAAAAACCTCCAAACACAGCCATAAGACAATTCCTAGAGCATAAGAACCCACAAAAGAACAAGCTGAGATCATTTTCCAGTCAAAGATGGCTTAGAAATTTGGCAGGAGAGGGCTGCTGCGCCAGGGTGGAAGTGGAGTCCAACCCTGCAGTAGCGTAGACACAGATCCAGCCCCAGGCAGGCCTCACCAGAGAAATTTACCCCTGAGCCTCCAAAACAGCTGCATTACCAGTGTCTTCTGGAACTAAGCTCACAGTATGATGAGAGGGCTGAATGACTGGTGGGGGGAGGGGTGTAGATGACAGGGGTTTTTGCTGGAGCTGAGATTGAATTCAGTTGTTCTACCCCAATGAGAAACCAGGAAGAAATCTTGACTGGCGGTGGCCCAGGTAGGGGATGGGGCAGGCTCCTCAGAGTTAACAACCACAGCAAACAAAATTTTGTTGCCTGGCTAATTAGCAAGTTGGCCTGGGGTTATTTACAGACCAGAGCATAGGCCAGGTGAGTGAAGAATCTGCCCCTCCTTAAATCGTAGCACCTGGGACCCCCTGAAGCTTGGAACAGTGTATCCTTGAAGCAGTTCCCCACTTTAAGAAGGAGTTAAAAGTCAAGCAAAAGACAGGCAAGATGAGCAGGCAGAGAAATATGGGGGCCATAGAAAGTTTCTTTAGTGACAAAGAAGATCGGGGTGCACCCTCAGAAGAGTAGAGCAACATCAGGGCTCCTACATCAAAAGTTTCCAAGAAAAATATGAATTGGTCTCAGGCCATAAAGCACTCAAAAATGACTTTGAGGATAAATTAAGAGGGGTAGAGGAAAAAATGGAAAGAGGAATGAGAATGATGTAGGAAAGTCATGAGAAAAAGTCAACAGCTTGAAATACCAAATGGAAAAGCTCTTTGAAGAAAATAATTGCCTAAGAATTAGGATTGAACAAATGGAAGCTAGAAACTTTATGAGAAACCAAGACACAATAAAGCAAATCCAAATGAATAAAAAAATAGAGGGCAATGTTAAATATCTTCTTGGAAAAACTGCTGACCTGGAACATAGATCCAGGAGAGATAATTTGAAAATTATTGGACTACTTGAAAACCATGATCAAAATAAGAATTTAGACATCATCTTCCAAGAGATTGTCAGGGAAAATTGCCCTGATATTCTAGAAGCAGAAAGTAAAATAGAAATTGAAAGAATCTGCCAATCACCTCCTGAAAGAGATCCCAAAATGGAAACTTCCAGGAATATTATAGCCAAATTCCAGAGCTCCCAAGTCAAGGAGAAAATATTGCAAGCATCCAGAAAAAAAACAATTAAAATATTGTGAAGCCATGGTCAGGATAGCACAGGATCTAGCAGCCTCTACATTAAAGGATTGGAGGGCATGGAATTTGATATTCCAGAAGGCAAAGGAACTGGGATTACAACCAAGAATCACCTACCCAGCAAAACTGAGTATAATCTTTCAGGGGAGAAAATGGGACTTCAATGAAAAAGAGGACTTTCAGGTATTCATGATGAAAAGACCTGAACTGTATAGAAAATTTGACTTTCAAATGCAAGAACCTAGAGAAGCATAAAAAGGTAAACAGGAAAAAGAAAACATGAGGGATGTTAAAAGGTTAATCTGTTTACATTCCTACATGGTAAGATGATATTTCTAACTCATAAGAACTTTCTTAGTATTGGACAAATGATAGAAATAAATTTAGACTGAGGGCACAGGAGGGAGTTGATTATGAATGGATGATATCTGTAAATCATTTTTTTTCTTTATCACTTTTTTATGGGGTGGTAGGGGTTGAGTGGCATGCCTGGGGTCATGAGGTTGGTGAGTGTCTTCTGTCTGGGGCCGGATTTGGGCTCGGGTCCTCCTGGGTGCCTGGTTGGTGCTTTTTCCCTGTGTCACCTAGCTGCCCCATGATGAAATCCTTATGGTAGATTGAGGGGTGAGAGTATTGCACTGGGGGAAGGGGAAGGGGAGAGGTAGAACGGAGTGAAATCTCACATGAAAGAAGCAGGCTTATGGAGTGGGGGTAGAGATGGGGGAGGAGTGGCTCAGTGAATGAGTCTTACACTCATCAGAATTAGCTCAGACCCTAATCTCATCAGAGTTGGCAGAAGGAGGGAATAACATACACACTCAATTGGGTGGAGTAATCTATCCAACCCTTCAGTAAAGTAGGAGGGGAAGGGGATAAGGAGGGAGGGGTGAAAGAAGGGAGGGCAGAGTGGGGGAGGGGGCAATCAGGAGCAAAACACTTTTAAGGAGCGGTAGGGTAAAAGAAGATAGAAAATAGAGTAAATATCATGGGAAGGAAAGAGTATGGAGGGAAACAGTTAACAATAGTAATTGTGAAAAAAATTTTGAAGCAGAGGCAAGGTGATGATTGGTGATGATTGATGATGGATGGATGGATGATGATTGGAGGAAGATAAGGGTGTGTTGATGATGAGGACTGATTGATGAGGAGGATGATTGAATGAAGAAAATGAGGATTGATTGACAATGATGAGGATTGGTGGACGATTATTAATTGATGATTGATGATGAAGGCAAAACACGTGGTACTTACTTTGCTGGGCTATTGTGAAGAAAATTCTTTGTCAAGTATAAGGTACTAAATAAATGTTATCTATTACTGTTGTTGCAACAATCAACTTCATGGGTTTATTATAAGGAAATAGTTTACTATAAAAAAAAAGATGAGCAGGATGCTATCAGAAAGACTTGGAAGGACCTGCATGAGCTGATGCAAAGTGAAATGTACTGTATACAAAATAACAGCAATACTGTAAGATGATCTGCTGTGAATGACTTGGTTATTTTCAGCAATGCAATGATCCAAGACAACTCTGAAGGTCTTATGAAAAATGCAATCTATCTACAGAAAGAGAACTGATGTATTTGAATACAGATTGAAACAAATTTTTTTGTTAGTTACTTTATCTGAAGTTTTGTTTTTGTCTACTTTCTTTTATAACCTGGCTAATGTGGAAATGTTTTGCATGACTGCTCATATATTGCTTATATTGAATTGCTTAAGTTCTTGGCGGGAGAGGGAGGGAGGAAGGAAGAGAATTTGAAACACAATTTTTTTAATTGATGTCAAAATTTTTAAAAATAAATAAGATTTTTTAAAAAGGCACTGATTCTCAGAACCCATCGGAAAGCTACACCTAAGAAAAACCTCATGAGGAATTCAAGAAGGCAGAAATGAATTTCTGGGGCTGGGGATTAGGAGCTGTGCCATATATCCCTTAGTACTTTGAGAGTACAAAGGCTCACTCAAACTTAAAGTGCAATGGTATCCTCCAGTGACCTTGTAGTAATAGAAGAAAAGTATTCCCTGGTTTGGAGAGATTGCTTTATAGCTACTGGTTTTGGTATTCTTCTCAATAAAACCCATTTAACAAAGCTAAGAGTTCTATTGAGTTGAATGATAATGAAAACATACCAGATAACAGCTCAAGAGCTACAGCACTGGAAACCCACAATACCTCAGGGTTACCCCTAAAACCCTAAGGGGAGAAATAGCACCCTCTCAGGACTCAGTCCACCAATGAGAGAGAGAGAGAGAGAGAGAGAGAGTTATAAAAATATCCTCAGAGAAGGTGCTTTACTATCATTCATCTACAAGCCATGTATTGAATGACTTTATTCCCCTTTAAATTAAAACTAATTCAGAATGGGATAATAAGCTCTCATTCTTACAAATGTTCATTCATCAGTTAAACTTCCATGTCAGTGTGAGATTTAACTAAAATGGAATTTGTTGTTTCTGGTCTTGATGAATGATACAGCATTTTTGATATGATGGGACATGAAATAAAGCCAAATAGAGATGGAAAAAATCATATTTATTTTGGCAAGTCAACAGCCTGACTAAATTAAAACAGCAGCTAGGGGCAGCTAGGTGGCGCAGTGGATGGAGCACCGGCCCTGGAGTCAGGAGGACCTGAGTTCCCGGCCTCAGACACTTTACACTTACTAGCTGTGTGACCCTGGGCAAGTCACTTAACCCCAATTGCCTCACTAAAACAAAAACAAAAACAAAAAACAGCAGCTATTAGCTTATTAGAATTCCTTCCATCAAAATCAATATATTCTACACTGGGTTTTTAGTCTCTGACTTCTTTATGGTGAATCTAACCTACTAAGGGCCTATCTCACAAAGGCTGGTTTAATTCATGTTTGATGGAGTTTGCCAATGAAGTTATTATGACAAATCAAATATGGCTAATCCTACCAGAAGAGGACAATCAGGAATCATTTTTTAAATATCAAAAACCATCACAAAGTTATTGCAATGGGGGAATATTGTGTGATTCTACAGTATCTGAGACTCCATTCTCACCTAGTCCTTTCCCTCAAGTATGCTTTCTTTTTTGTCAGTCTTCAAGAGCATCTTCATTCTGGTTCAAAATTCCATTTTCCATCTCCATGCCTCTGAATGGCTGTCCCCATACCTGGAGTGCATTCCCCCTTCACGTCTGCCTCTAAGAATCCCTAGTCTCCTTCAAGGCTCATCTCAAATATAATTTTTCATATGAGGTATTTCCCTTTCCCCTCTCCCTCCAAATAAATGTGTACCTACTGTATAAATATCTTCTCTCTCTCGCTCTCTTTCTTTCTCTCTTTCTCTCTCTCTCTGTCTCTATCTCTGTGTTTGTGTGTTCGTGTCTCCATATATATGCATATATTATGTAATATTATATTTATTATAAATAGCTGTTATTGATATAGAACTTTAAGGTTTTCAAGGCACTTTACCAATATTATTTCATTTTATCCTTACAATAACCCTGGGAGGTAGGTGCTATTGTTACCCCTGTTTTTCAGATGAGGAAATGGAGGCAGACAGAGATTAAGTGACTTGCCCTGGTTCACATAGCTGGTAAATGTAGGAGTCAGGATTTGAATTTACATCCTTCTAATTTTCACACACTTATCAACTGTCGCTTTCACTTTTGTCTTTGTAGTCCCAGACCTGCAAAGTCCCTGGCACACAATGTTGTCTACCTTTCTTCTACCACCTCAAATTCACACTAAATATTCTCTGGAATAAGGAAGTTTCTTTCTTCCATTCCCTTCCTTAAAAAATTATTTTCCGGGGGCGGCTAGGTGGCGCAGTGGATAAAGCACCGGCCCTGGATTCAGGAGTACCTGAGTTCAAATCTAGCCTCAGACACTTGACACTTACTAGCTGTGTGACCCTGGGCAAGTTACTTAACCCCCATTGCCCCGCAAAAAATAAAAAAAAATTATTTTCCCATTACTTGGCAACCTGTTCTATATTTTCCCAGACCAAGGAAGTTAAATGCAAAATAGTTGGACCAGCATAACAAACCCACATTCTTATGAGAAACATCACAGAAAGAGATAAAAGACAAGATGCAATGATGCTTTAGTAACTCATAGGTCAGTGACTTCTTCAGAACTGCTTCCATATCTATGTGTGCAGGGCTCAGCCAAAAGGAAGCAGACAAAGGATAGTAAAAAGGACATACAATTTACTTTGGGGGGTGGGAAGGGACATTTGTTCTCTGGCAATCAATATTTAGCTGGAAATATTTAAGCACAGAAATCCTGTCCTAGGTTCTGTCCCAGGCCTTCTCATCTCTCACTATAATCGCCCCCTTGTTGATATTAATTGTGCCTATGAACCTGGAATGCATTTCCTCTTCACTTCTTTCTCACCAAAAATATATTCCTTCAACATGCAGCTCAGGAGCTTTCTTGATTCCCCCACCCCAACCCTGGGGGAAAGTGTTCTCTCCTTAAATTTTCCTAGAGCAATTTGTTTACATTTCTCCTTTGCTGCCATGACACTCTGTGAAGAAATGGGGAATGGTCTCCTCTCAATAAGAATATGATAGTCACCATTCAAATTACACTCCTCCAGAGCTGTTTGAGGAAAAAGGTCTCCTTCCCCTCCTCCCCCTCCTGCAAACAAAATCACATGGTTCAAGGAAGCACTGAGCTGGTCTCAATTAGGTCTGCTCCTGAGCTATGTGCATATAAGGGAGGATTGAAGAATTGTCCCTGTATCACCTTCCCCATTGGCTAAGAACCCAGAGAATAACTATGGAAATTAGAGTTAGGAATACTGCATTCTGGTTAGCTAGTTTTTGTGCATAGATTGAAACTCTTGAGTGATCGGACCAGTGATGAAAACGGGGAGGGTCCATTTGGGACTAGGGTTTAAAATGGGGCCTGTGAGCCCTCATTCTTTGCACCCACCAGCTGCACACTGGGTTGTCCATTCTCGTGAGAATGACAATAAATGAGGCTTTGACACATCACCACTGCTGAGTTCCAGAGAATTATTGATCAGGAGTCGTTTTCCTCACACACTCCAAATGGCCTTATGTTCATCCATGTGCCTATTGAATTTAAGTAAATATAATTCCTTGAGGGCAGGAACTGTTTCATTTTTGCCTTTTTCCTCCCAGAAGCAAGTGCAGACCCTTACATATAATAGATACCTAACAAGTATTTGTTTAATTGAATGGAAATGGACTCTGGTATAGGAGCTTCATATGTTTCCATTATTTTCACAATTAGTATCAAACCCTTGTTCCAGTAGATGTTGACATATCTTCCTAGATGGTTTTCCCCTTTTCTAGCCTTTGTTTTCTCCTTCCAAAGCCTGGTCCATATTACTTCAATTGAGGAAGGTGTTGTTCCTTTTCACCAGTGGTTGATATAGTCATAGAAGTAGATAACAGATAGCTTTAGGTAGATAACAGAAGTAATGAAGTTATAAGGCATTAACATGTTAACCCAGTGATCCCTTACAGAGTGTCAACACCTTTGCTCTGAGTGAAGCAGAAGAGGCAACATGATTGACTGGGCTTAAAATGGTCCATACTGATGAATACTTTAAATAACTAAGTCTTTCAGAGAATTAGGCAGTTTGAGTGAGTTCAGGTTTGTGGAGGAAACCCCTGAAGAAGGAAAGGAGGGTATTACCTCTCCTCTCCCTCAACAGACCATGGCTTCAAGTAGCAAATTTACCCATAAATAGACACCCCATCCAGCAACTTAAGAGACATTTCCAGACAGTTCAAATCATAATTGAGGGAGCATGAATAAACACACTCCAGAGAGAAATGGACCCTGAGAGTGAAGTCACTTGAAGGAAGGAGTAGTTTTCATGGATGGGCTCTCTAGAAACCCACTGAAGAGAGAGCTATGAACCCAAGAGAGAGCTTGCCTGGACAAAGAGTAAAGATGTGGAGACAAACAGACCCTGGGAAACAGGCAGAGCAGCCTGTCTAACAGTGATCCTTCATCCAAAAGGGATCTTTGGCAGGAATCCAGTAGAAGAGGAGCTACTTCTAGGCCCTGCAGTAGTGAAGTAGTAAGTTCCTTGGCACACATGTTTCCTACATAAGTGCCTCACTACCATTGTACTCTGTCTTTAATACAAGTTATTTATTCTACTGGCTGATTGTTAATGGGAAATACATCAGCAGGGGCCTTTGAGCTATTGTTTTTAGCAGGTAAAGCCACATGGTACCCTATAATCTGAGGTAGCAGCTGCCTTGGGACCCAACTCACCCGTTGGAAAACAAATTGGTAGAGCATCTCATAGGGGGTGCTAAATAACTCACCTATAGAGCAGTTATCTGTCTACTTTCCCATATTATAATATGATCAAAATCCCAGAGCATAAGAAGCTTCAAAAATTCAGTGACAATGTCTCCTGTACCCCTGACAGATAACCAAAAATGGACATTGTTATTTATAATTCAGTGGAGACAAAGGGCATTTTAAAAGTAATTTACAATAAATCTCATAGTCACAGGGACAGTTACTTTCTGAGCTTCTTTATTCATGAATCTTTACTGGTTGGGGTTTTTTTTCCCCTGGAATTGATGGGTGTTAGTTTCTCATTCTCAACCTTTCTTATATATATTTACAGTAGTCTCCAAAGTTTGTCCTTAATTAAAGGGGACATGACTTGCTGACACATCTTTGGAATATTACTGAGTAACCCATTAAAATGTTAATAGCTTCTGTCTGGACTTATTGATCTTAATGTCAACTATTCTTAGAATAATAAATAAAGGTGATTTTTATTTTATCTTTTCAACCAATACTGAGTGATAAGTGAACCAGGTAGTGTCTGAAGAAAAATAACCCTGGAATCGGTGCCAAGTAAAGATGGTGACCAAGCAGGTCAAATGCTAATCAGTATTACTTTAGGCAGAGTTAAGCAAAGAGCCCAGTAAAGTGGCAAACAGAAGCAACAAATAGACCAGATTTTTCCTGGTATAACTCTATGTAAATCAATCACCCACCATACCTTTGAAGTCAGCTGTCTATTTTCCCAATTTACCAAATGTCAACCTTCTTTTTCCCCACATTAGCATCAGAAACTAAGCAATAAATAACAAACTTCAATTTTTTTTAGTATTACCTTCTAGGTAAGACTGAATTCTTATCTACCCAAGGCTTTAGTTGTTTTAGTCCCTAAATCTCCATGCCCTTTTTCATTTCTGTGGCAGCAATGGTAGAAAAAGAGCCTAAGGGACACATGATGTGCTTGTCTAAAGTTTATTTACTCTTCTTTTTTCTGGATTTTGTTTTTGGTACTTGCAGGTTTCTACTTAATGACTCTCGAACCATTGGTAAATTCAGTGGAATTGGTAAATGGAGGGAAGCAGGCAGTGAAACCAATTGTTTTACTTAATTGTCTATTCCATTCAGCCAAAACAACTGAACTGGCAACCTCTTGTAGACACAAACTTGTCTTTACAAAGGTAACTATAGATAACATTAAGAATGAGGGTTCCCGGCAGCTAGGTAGCATAGTGGATAGAGCACTGGCCCTGGATTTAGGAGGACCTGAGTTCAAATCTGGCCTCAGACACTTAACACTTACTAGCTGTGTGACCTTGGGCAAGTCACTTAACCCCAATTGCCTCACCCAAAAAAAAAAAAGAATGAGGGTTCTTGGGGGCAGCTAGGCGGTACAGTGGATAAAGCACTGGCTCTGCATTCAGGAGGACCTGAGTTCAAATCCAGCCTCAGACACTTGACACTTACTGGCTATGTGACCCTGGGCAAGTCACTTAACCCTCATTGCCCTGCAAAAAAATTTTGTGTCTTCCCTGAGTGTCAGTTCAAGGTACTGAGATCTATCCTGTTCTAAGTATTACCTGACAAAAAGGGTAACTCTTGTAAATCAAAGTATGTGTGATTTAGGTCATCACAATGAATTACTGAAACTAATCCATCCCTCCACCAACCATGGGCTGTTGTTTGTGTTGTTTTTCAGCCATGTCCAACTCTTTATGACCCCATTTGGGGTTTACTTGGTAAAGATACTGAAGTGGTTTGCCATTTCCTTCTCCAGTTCATTTTACAGAAGAGGAAACCGAGGCAAACGTGGGTTATATGTCTTGCCCAGTGTCACACTAGTAAGTGTCTGAGACCAGATTTGAACTTAGGTATTCCTGGTTTCAGGCCCAATTCTCTACCTACAACACCACCTAGCTGCCCATCCTGGGCTAGCAGTTATTAAACAGGTAACACCATTTCATATCTCAAAATTTACAGCCAAATCACATTAGAAAATAGTATTGACATTCCTGTTGGTAGTAACCAACATTTCCAGTTGAATTTGTCACAGCAGTAATGATAGGAAGGCAGTTTGGTTTTGTGGAGAAAGTATTCCATCCCAGAACAGTTTAAGTTTGCATAAGCCTACAACTTCTCTAGACTTTAACCTTCCAGTCTACCAGATGGAAGTCTGAGTACCTGGCCTTCCTATTACAAGACTCAAAATTGACATAGCACAAGTACTAGTTCTTTGAAAAATACAAAATGTCATATAAAACTGGGATATTATTATAATAAGGACCCTGTAATAGCCAAGTGATATGAGAAAGTCCAAGTCAGGAGGGCATAATGGAGGATTTCATATTGTACTTGACAAACATGGAAGAAATAGGTAAATGAATAAAAGTGAAAAATCCCAGGTAGCATATCCCAAGGAGAAGGAGGGGAATAGGAGGAATTCCTCTAGCAAGAACATTGTGTTTAAGGGAATGTTTCTATAGCAAATCAGAAATGATAAATAGAATTATAAACCTATGAGATGCTAACTAGAACACACTACATCACTCAAGCTAACCAGCACAAGTAATTCCTGTTATGTATATTATTTTTATTCCTGACTATATGAGACCCAAGACTCTGGCTGATCTGATACTTCATCAATGAACCCATTCAGATATGGCTATGTTTTGCATATAATTCTTAATAAGCATTCATCATATATATGTATATCATAATGTCCCTTTCAAGGCTGCTGCTTTGAATGTCTATTAACAGTGTGTCTTTGTGTACTTAAACATGAAAACACTGCCTGTACTGTTTACATACAGCCTATATATCTATAAATATTTATCAAAGGGTCATGGCTGACATTTTCGAAATGGTACTATTGAATTAGATCTTTTTTTCTGTCCTCTTAGTACAAAGGTCAGATGGGATTAATTAATCTAATTTTGCTTAATAAAAAGCAGCAAAATAATTTCCACTCTATGATTTATTTGTTGAGGTGGGAGGAAGGGCAAAAGCAAGAAGCTTTTGTGTCTGGGAGGGTCCCCTAAGAAACCCAAGCTTTATCTTAAATGAGATACAAAGAATGGAAATAAGTCCAAGGTTCATAGAAGAGAAAAAAGAGGAAGCATAGAGGAGACAAATCTTAGTAAACCAGAAATCTGTTCTTGGATCAACCCCTACACTAAAGTAAGACCCTTCTGAGAGATGACTGCTTCATGTGTTAAATGAGGGTGATTTTGCTTGCCCTCTCTCTACCTGACCCCTTTCTACATGCCCTCTGCCCAAGGGATACTATAAGTATTCAGGAACTAAAGTCCCTAATGCATGCTGAGGTATTGGAATAAAAATCACAAGTGCAAAATATTGACGTGATCAATATTTTCTATGCTACAATCAATACTAGAATACTTTTACCTAGGGAAAACAAATACTGATGAGATAAAGTTTTGTCAAAGGCAACACAGAAGGAAAATGATCAAGTGGTTGGGTCAAGCAATTGAAATTCCTTAAATTAGAACTGCAACCTATATGTAACAAAGCTTTGGTCTCACTGCAAATGCAGACCAATGATTATACACATGGAAGGGATCCATGGTATGTGCTTTTACTGACACTCATTTGAATTTTTTTTTTTTTTGGTGAGGCAATTGGGGTTAAGTGACTTGCCCAGGGTCACACAGCTAGTAAGTGTTAAGTGTCTGAGGCCGGATTTGAACTCAGGTATCCTGACTCCAGGGCCAGTGCTTATCCACTGCGCCACCTAGCTGCCCCTTACTCATTTGAATTTTGAATCTGAGGCTCTCTGTCCTCCCTATTCAGCAAGCCCTGAACAGGGGTGATGTCAAATAGCATGTGCTCTGTCAATGCACACTCGTTTTTACATTAGACCAAGTAAAACATAATTGGAAAGGTAAATCTACTGGAGGAAGAATCACATACTGAGTCACAAAAGCCAAATAGAAAGAATATGTTGATTGTCCACTCTATGAAGTCGTGTATGTCTATGAAGTCTTCATGATTGAATGCCCAAGTGCAGTGAATAGAAGGTGTGAACTGAAATAATTGAGAACTCTAACCAATATTGTTTTTCCAGGACTATCTAAGTATTTCCCTGTCCCTTCCCTGTGCCTTTCTTTTCAAATGTCTCTTGACAACTTATAAGAGTATTTAAACCGATGAAATTAAATGTAACAATGTCTTTTAACTGTTTCTTAATATAATTCATAAAGAATAGCTCCTAGCAACCTTGGAATAGGTGTGTTTAAGGTGGATTCTTCTAATGATGGATTTTTAAGAAGGGATATTCACAACACAGACCAACTACCTGAATTATAAGTAAGTGCCTAAACTTTTTGACAAAGTTAATGACTTAATAAGTTGTCTCTGCGCTGCAAAACTAACTGGTTAACTGAGATAAGTTGAAACCATGAAGCCTACACTAAAGTACTGTCATAGTGGCATGAAGGGGCAACTAGGTGGCGAAGTGGATAAAGCACCGGTCCTGGATTCAGGAGGACCTGAGTTCAAATGTGGCCTCAGATAATTGACAGTTGCTGTGTGACAACCACTTAATCCTCATTGCCCCGCCCCAAAAAACCAACAACAACATAGTGGCATGAAGGTAAGTCTGAATTTTCAATTGCTATGTTGGCAAAACACACTTTTTGGCATCATAAGAAACTGGAAACACTTTGAGTGTTGGCCTAATGGCAGACTGTGTACCTAGCCAACAATAACAATGACGATGACAACGACAACGATGACAATGACAACGATGATGATGATGACATGGCATTTTAAGATCCACAAAGGATTTTCCTCAGAATAATCATTTAAAGTAGGTGGTACAAATATTATTATCCCTTCTTTACAGTTGAGAAAAATGAAATTCAGAGAGATTAATTGACATGGTCATACAGCTTATGGGAGAATTAAACTCTCATCTTCTACAGGGCTCTTGCCATCATACCACCCAGAGGTTCATCACCCAAAGGTTGGCTATCAGGTGATAAAGTCTCTCAGCTGCAAAAGCTCATAAACTCAATCAATTAAGGCACTAAGGGATTGAGCTGCTTCATTTAAGAGAGCAAACATGTGTAGGTGTGTATGTGTGTATGCATGCATATGTCTATAGAGTATGTATATGTACATATACATATATAAATATGAAATCATTTTAATGGAAACATCTATTTTATTTCACTCAAAACCAAACCTGTCATAGTCTGGTCCAACATGGCAACTAGTTACCATTGGCTGGTTCTCCTGGTTCTGCTCACTTCACTCAGCATCTTAAGTTTTTCCAGGTTTTTCTGAAATCTGCCTGCTCATCATTTCTTACAGCTATAATGATTGGAATGATGCCACCTGCTGGAGACTTACTGAAGGACTCTCCACCATGAGGAGAAGGTGTCTGAGGGCAAGACATGTGACTCTTTGGCATCAGGAAGTAACGTTTGCTTGTGGGAGGAAGGGGGGGGGGTGAATCTGGCACTCTCGCTCTCGCTCTGCTCTCTTTTGTCAGGATTCTGGTTGAGATTGGAGCTAGAAATGCGCTCTTCCTTTAATAGATAGATGAATCTAGGCCTTTCTCTCTCTCTTTACCAAATTCTTATTCTCCTTAACAAATGCTTAAAAGTTATTTTGGTTGAATCACTCATTCTTTAGGATTAGATTATTTAGTTTTCAATTAACTCTTTACCTATACTTCAAAGGCCTTTTTGTAATTTTCATTGCAGTATAGTCCCAAAAGGGTGCACTTAATATTTTCTGCTTTTTGTGCACTTATTTATAAAGCTTTTATGCCCTGATCCATAGTAAATTTTTGTGAAAGTGCCTTGTATAGCTAAGAAAAGGTATACTCTTTTCTATTGCCATTCAATTTTCTCTAGAGGTTTGTCATATTTAGCCTTATAATTTATTATAATTTATTGGTGACCACTCATTAGATATTTTAGACAGACTAGCTAGAATTTTATCCCCTTACACAGCACAATAATATTCCATTACATTCATATACTACAACTTGTTCAGCCATTCCCCAATGAATGGGCATTCTCTTGATTTCTAATTCTTTGCCACCACAAAGAGAGCTGTTATAAATATTTTTGTACATGTGGGTCCTTGTCCCTTTTCTATGATCTCTTTGGGATACAGACCTAGTAGTGGTATTACTGGGTCAAAGGGTATGCACAGTCCCATAGCCCTTTGGGCATAGTTCCAAATTACTCTCTAGAATGGTTGGATCAGTTCACAACTCTACCAACAATGTATTAGTGTTCCAATTTTTCCACAGCTTCTCCAACATTTATTATTTTCCTTTTTGTCATATTAAGCCAATATGACAGGTGTGAGGTGGTACCTCAGAGTAGTTTTAATTTGCATTTCTCTAATCAATAGTGATTTAGAGCATTTTTTTATATGGCAATAGATAGCTTTGATTTCTTCATCTAAAAACTGCCTGTTCATATTCTTTGACCATATCTTAATTGGGGAATGACTTGCATTCATATAAATTTGATTTAGTTCCCTATATATTTTAGAAATGAAGCCTTTAAAAAAAAGAAAAAAGAAATGAAGCCTTCATCAGAAACATTGGTTATAAAAATTGTTTCCCAGCTTTCTGTTTCCCTTCTAATTTTGGCTGCATTGCTTCTGTTTGTACAAAACCTTTTTAATTTAATGTAATCAAAATCATCCATTTTACATTTCATGTGTCTTTTGTTTGGTCATAAATTGTTCTCCTCTCCATAGATCTGATAGATAAACTATTCCTTCCTCTCCTAATTTACCTATGGCATCACCCTTTATGTCTAAATCATGTACCCATTTTGACCTTATTTTGGTTGAATCACTCATTCTTTAGGATTAGATTATTTAGTTTTCAATTAACTCTTTACCTATACTTCAAAGGCCTTTTTGTAATTTTCATTGCAGTATAGTCCCAAAAGGGTGCACTTAATATTTTCTGCTTTTTGTGCACTTATTTATAAAGCTTTTATGCCCTGATCCATAGTAAATTTTTGTGAAAGTGCCTTGTATAGCTAAGAAAAGGTATACTCTTTTCTATTGCCATTCAATTTTCTCTAGAGGTTTGTCATATTTAGCCTTTTTCAAAATTCTATTCATCTCTTTCTTTTTTAAAAAAGAAAATTATTTTACAGTTAGATTTATCCAGCTCTGAGAGAGAAAAGATGAGGTCTCCCACTAGTATAATTTTATTGTCTATTTCCTACTGCCGGGGCAGCTCCATGGCACAGTGGATGGAGTGCCAGCCCTGGAGTCAGGAGTTCAAATCTGGACTCAGACAACTAAGAGTTTTGTGATCCTTTACAAGTTGCTTAACCCTGTTTCTCTCAGTTCCTCATCTGTAAAATGAGCTGGGGAAGGACATGGCAAACCACTCTAGTATCCTTGCCAAAAAACAAAAACAAACAACAACAACAACAAACCCACAATCAGGTCACAAAGAGTTAAACACAAATGAAAAATGACTGAACAACAACAACAGATTTCCTCCTGTAACACATTTAATTTTTCCTTTAAGAATTTGAGGGGCAGCTAGGTGGCACAGTGGATAAAGCACTGGCTCTGGATTCAGGAAGACCTGAGTTCAAATCCGGCCTCAGATGCTTGACACTTACTAGCTGTGTGACCCTGAGCAAAGTCACTTAAACCCCATTGCCCCACGCAAAAAAAAAAAAAAAATTTGGATGCTGTGCCATTTGGTGTATGTATGTTTAGTGTGGCTATTACTTCATTGTCTATGGTAAATTTTAGCAAAATGTTGTTTTCTTCATTATCTCTTTAAATTCGATCTATTTTTGGTTTGTCTGAGATCATGATTGCTACCCCTGCCTTTGATTAAAATTCAGCTAAAGCATAATAGATTCTGCTCCACCCCATTATTTTAATTCTTGTGTCTTTCTGTCTCAAGTGTGTTTCTAATGCATTCTGCTAACCTATTCTGACATATAGGAAAGTTAATTCCATTCACATTCAAAATTATGATTATTATATATTTTCCTCCATTCTAGTTTCTTGTTTATCCTTCTTTTTCTCTTTTTACCCTTTACCTCCTCAATCTTTTTTGCTTCTATTATTTCTTTTAATCTGCTCTCTCTCTTATCACACCCCCTCTCCCTTTCTCTTATTCCTTTCCCCTCCTACTTTTTTTTTAATTAGGTAGACTTCTATACCCAACTGAATTTGTGTGTATATCCTTTATCTATTTAAACCAGTTCAGATGAGAGTGAGGTTCAGTTCAAGTGTTGCCTACCCCTTATTTCCCCTTCAACTATGAAAACTCTTCCTTTCATGCCTTTTTATGTGAGATAATTTCTCCATTCTTTCTCTCCCTTCTCCTTTTCCCTCATCCCTCTTTCCCACCCCTTCAGTTTTTAAGATTATCCCAACATAATCAACTTGCACCTGCCTCTTGTCTATGTATACTTCTTTTAACTGTCATCATAATGATAAATTTCTAAGAATTGCATGTATCATCTTTCCATGTAGCCATGTAAATAGTTTAACCTTATTAAGTACCTTATGATTCCTCTTTTTTGTTTACCTTTTTATGCTTCTCTTGAGTCTTGTGCTTGAATTTCCAATTCCCAATTCAGGTCTGACCTTTTTATCAGGAATGCTTCCACTACTCCATCTTGGCTCTGCCCTAAACTTCACCTATCAGTAGCCTTCTAACTGGTCTCTGTGATCCAACTCTCTCCCATCTTTCACTCAACTACCAAGGTGATTTTTCTAAAGTGTACGTCTGACCATGGGCCATCCCACCTTCCCAGTCAATGAGTTCCAGCAACTACCTATTATCTTCAGGCTTAAATTTTAAATTTTCCATTTGACATTTAAAATTCTTAACAACTTGGTCTTTTCCTACATTTCTAGTCTTTTTATATTTTCCCCTTTTTCACACACTATAATCCAACTACATTGGCCCACCTGCAGTTCCTTTAATATAATGCTATATCTCCTATTTCTGTGTTACATTTTATTTTTCTTTGATGAACAAGAATTTTTTCTCTTCCTTGCACCTCCCCTCATGAAAAAAAAGAAAAGCTAAATCTTTGTAACAAATATTCATAGTCAAACAAAACAAATTCACATGTTTACTATACATCTCATTCTGCACATTGAATCTGTCAGGAGTGGGTAACCTCATGCTATGGAATCATGAGTGTTCCATTGCTCAGAGTTCTTAAATCTTTAATAGTTGTTCATTTTACTATGTAATTATTATATAAATTGTTTTCTTAGTTTTGCTCACTTTACTGTGTATCAGGTCATATAAACCTCAGTTTCTTTGAAATTGTCCCATTCTTCCATTCTTACAACTCAACAGAATTTCATCACATTCATTCATCTTTAATTTGTCCAGCCATTCCTCACTTGATGAGTGCCCTTTTGGTTTCCAGTTCCTTACCATCATAAAAAGAACTGCTATAAATATTTTTGTACATATGGCTCATTTTCCTCTTTCTTTGATATATTTGGGGGGGGTATAGGTCTACTATAGTATTGCTGAACAGTTTAGTAATTTTGGGGGCATAGTTCCAAATTGTTTTACAGAATGACTATACAAATTCACAGATCCAACAAACAGTACCTCTTTTTTCTCTCCAGTACTCCCCATTTCCCTCTTTTGTCAACTTTGACAATTTGATGGGTATGAGGTAGAGCTTCAGAGTTCCTTTAATTAGCATCTCTTTCATTGGTTCTAAACATTTTTTTTTCATATAGTTATTAGTACCTTGGATTTTTTTTTATATAAGAATAAGCCCTTCATAGTCTTTGGTCATTTATCAATTAGGGAATGACTCTTATTATAAATTTGAATCAGTTCCTTACATGTGTAAGAAATGAGACCTTAATAGAGAAGCTTGCTACAAAGATTTCCCCCAGTTAATTGTTTTACTTTTCACTTTTAGCTTTACTGGGTTGTTTGTTCAAAAACTTTTCTATTTTATGTAATTTAAAATGCCCTCTATGTGTTTTTTTTTTCCACTGGCTGTCTTCCTGAAAAGTCTGGCCCCTTATTTCTTGGTTTCCTTTGCTCTCTTTAAGACTCAGCTTCAACAATCTAAATGAAATGGATGAATATTTACAAAAATAGGAATTGCCAAAATTAAGAGAAGTGGAATACTTAAATAACCCAATATTAGAAAAAGAAATTGAGCTAGCCATCAATGAACTCCCTGAGGGGAAAAAAACCCCAAGGCCAGATGAGTTCACAAATGAATTCTACCAATACTATGTAAACTATTTGGAAAAATAGAAGAAAAAATCCTACTAAATTCCTTTTACAACACAAATATGCAAAATAAAATAAAACACTAGCAAAAAGATTACAAAAACATATTACAAGGATCATGCACTATGATCATTGGAGATTTATACCAAGAATGCAAGATTGGTTCAATATTAAGAAAACTATCAGAATAATTGACCATATCAGTAACAAAACCAATAGAAAACACATCATTATCTCAATAGATGCAGAAAATGCCTTTGAAAAAATATAGCAGCAATTCCCATTAAAAACACCAGAAAGCATGAGAATAAATGGAGCTTATCTTAAAAGTATAAGTAGTATTTATCTAAAAACTTCAGCAAGCATTATCTGTAATGGTGATAAGCTGGAAGCCTTCCTAATAAAATCAAAGGTGAAGCAAGGATTCCCATTAGCACCACTATTATTCAACATTGTACTAGAAATGCTAGCTATACCAATAAGAGGATAAAAAGAAATTGAAGGAATTAAAATAGGCAATGATATGGTGGTATACTTGGAAAATCCTAGATAATCAACTTTTTAGTAGAAATAATTAACAACTTTAGCAAAGTTGCAGGATACAAAATAAACCCATGTAAATCATCAGCATTTCTATATATTACCAACAAAATCTAGCATTAGGAAATAGAAAGAGAAATTCCATTTAAAATAACTGTAGACAATATAAAATACTTGGGAGTCTACCTGCCAAGACAAACTCAAGAACTATATGAAAACAATTACAAAATACTTTTCATACAAATAAAGTCAGACCTAAACAACTGGAACAATCTTAATTGTTCATGGTACATTGAGCCAATATAATAAAAATACAATTATGCCTAAATTACTTTATTTATTTGATGTCATACCCATCAAACTACCAAAAAGTTATTTTATAGAACTAGAAAAAATAATAACAAAATTCATCTAGAAGAACAAAAGTTAAAGAATATCAAAGGAATCAATGAAAAAAAAGTGAAGGAATGTGGCCTAGCAGTACCAGATCTCAAACTGTATTATCAAACAATCATCAAAACAATCTAGAGTAGTGAGCCGGTGAAATAGATTCGATTCACAATACCAGAGTATTAAGTGACCTTATTAATCTAGTGTTTGATAAACCCAAAGATCCAAGCTTTTGGGACAAAAGTTGGTGGGAAAACTAGAAAGTAGCATGGCAGAAAGTAAGTACAAACCAAAGATAAGGTCAAAATGGATACATGATTTAGACATAAAAAGTGGCATCATGAGCAAATTAGTGGAGCGTGGAATATTTTACCCATCAGATATATAAACAAGGGAAGAATTTATAATGAAACAAGAGAGGGGCAGCTAGATGGTGCAGTGGATAGAGCACTGGCCCTGGATTCAGGAGTACCTGAGTTCAAATCTGAACTCAGAAACTTAACACTTACTAGCTGTGTGACCCTGGGCAAGTAACTTAACCCCAATTGCCTCACCCAAAAATAATAATAATAATGAAACAAGAGATAGAGAGCATTACTAGATGTAAAATGGATAATTTTGATTACATTAAATTAAAAAGGGGTTGCACAAATAAATCTAATGCAACCAAGGTTAGAAGGAAAGCAGAAAATGGTGGGAGGAGGTAGAGAGGGGCAGAATTTTTCAGCCAGTTTCTCTGATGAAGACCTCATTTCTCAAATGTATAGAGAACTGAGTTAATTCTAAGAATATGTCGTTCCCTAATTGATAAATGGCCAAAGGGTATGGACAGGCAGTTTTCAGACAAAGAAATCAAACCCATCTATAGTTATATGAAAAAATCCTTGAAATAACTGTTGATTAGAGAAATGCAAATTAAAACAATTCTGAGTTACTACCTCATTCCTATAAGACTGGTTAATATAACAGAAAAAGGAAATGACAAATGTTGGAAGGGATGTGGAAAAATTGGGACACTAATACATTGTTGGTATAACTGTGAACTTATTCAACCATTCTGAAGACCAATTTGGAACTATGTCCAAAGAGTTATAAAAGCACAGTTATAGCCCTATTAGGTCTATATTCCTAAAGAGATAAAAACAAAAAGAAAAAGGACCTACATGTATGAGAATATAGCAGCTCTTTTTGTGGTGGCAAAGAATTGGAAATTGAGGGGATACCCATCAATAGGGGAGTGGCTGGACAAGTTGTGGTATATGATTTTGATGAAATACTTTTGTAGTATAAGAAATGATGAGCAGGATTCTTTCAGAAAAACCTGGAAAGATTTATATGACTTATACAAAGTTAAATGAGCAGAATCAGGAAAACATTGTACACAGTAATAGTAATATTGTACAATGATCAACTGTGAATGACTTGGCTCTTCTCAGCAAGACAATGATCTAAGACAATTCTGAAGAACTCATGATGAAAAATGCCATCCACCTCCCAAAAAAGAACTGACAGTATTTGAATGCAGATTCACTTTCTTTATTTTTCTTGGGGTTTTCTTTAGTCTGTGTTTTCTTTTGCAGCATGTCTAATAAGTAAATGTGTTTTTCATGACTACACAGGTATAATCTATATCACATTGCCTGTCTTCTCATTGAGGGGGGAGGAGAGAGGGGGAGGGAGAAAACTTAGAACTCAAAATGTTAAAGTACAAATGTTAAAAATGTTTTTACATGCAATTTGAAAAATTAAAATATAATTTTAAATAAAATTTTAATTGAGAAATATTTAACAACATGAATAAAATACAATATGACAAGAAAGAAGGATGGAAGGAAACAAAGAAGGAAGGAAGGAAGGAAAGAAGGAACAAAGACTGAGATGTCTGAAGCCAGATAGTGTCTACAGACGTTGCAATCTGGTTAGAGGAAAACAGAATCTTCTGCTACAATTGTCTGGGCTTATTGCCCTCTAAAGGTCTTACTCTCTCATTCAGGTCCCACTGTTCCATCAAAGCAGCAGGTTGTGAGGAGAGGGGAAAGACCCTTTAAATGTAGGCAGACATTGACCTTAGTATGTTTGCATGAGGATCACAAGTTTCATCATCTCCTCCCGGTTTTAACATCCTCACCCTGTCCGTTATTGGAGTGGGATATCAAGAAAAAGTGAGGGGGGTGGGGTGTGCTACAGCTTCTCATTGAGAAATTCCTAGCCTATGGACTCTTAGTTCGTTGCATAAAACGGAAGAAGTAACCTATAGCTATTTCACAGTTGTTAGTTTGTTTGTGTCTTATGTGCATTTAGGTGTCTATCAAGTTCCTCACTTGTGTGTCTGGACAGAAAGTTGTTGTTTACATGGTTAATTGCTACAAGACCACGAGAAGGGCATGCTGATTTTTTTAAATTTCCAAAATGCTTATGGGGGCTAAAATAAAAATGGAGGACACCACGGGTCCTAAAGCCCTTCTCTTTCCATGTAGCAGTTTCTACTATAGGGCAGAGTCTCTCCCTTACCTCATGGTGGTTTCTGCTATGGGGAGGGGAGTGATATGATAGAAAGTCTGTACCATTCAGGCTCAAGGCTATCAACCTCATAGCAGCTACTGCCCATGCCTTTACATCTCCTCCCCCTCTGGACCAGGCTCCTCCTCCCCCTGTGATTTCTTCAAGCTCATTTAGCTTAAGGCAGTTACAGAAGAATCTTTGTCCCCTTTGAGAATGATATGGGGTTGGGACATATCAAGGAATTAAGGAACTATTAGAGTTTTGTTTGTTTGTTTTTAGTGAGGCAATTAGGGTTAAGTGACTTGCCCAGGGTCACACAACTAGTAAGTGTTAAGTGTCTGAGGCTGGATTTGAACTCAGGTACTCCTGACTTCAGGACCGGTGCTCTATCCACTGCGCCATCTAGCTGCCCCAGGGACTATTAGAGTTTAAACTGACCAGCTAGCTATCAGGACGGACACACCCAAGAAGTAGAAGGAGATTAAAATCTATAGCAGGAAAGTCAGTTAGTGGCTACTACCTGAGTTAGGAGACATAGATAACTCCAGAGGTCAGGACTATCATTCCAAAAGAAAAACCCCCCTGACTCTCAGGAATCTTTCCCCACCCCACCCCTAAGGGAACTTTGCATTGTCAGGTAGTCACCCAATTTATCGTCTATAAAAAAAAAAAAAGGAAGCTTTTGACTTTCTTCTGTTGGAGGAGCAAGATATCTCCTCCCCTCTACTAGAAGCCATTGACTTCCCTCTTGGTCACTTTCTCTAAACACCCAAATAAAAGGCCATTTTATTCTAAATGGATTGTGTGGGAGAGTTGTAATTCTTTAAAGAAGAATACTTAAGGACACCCCCCTCCCCTATCTCCCCTGTGACAGGGGCATCTGGGTTGTCCTTTACTACTCTCTATAGTTTAAGAGAAAGGAAAAGGCAGCCTTTTGCAGCTGTTTTGAGGTATGCTAATTAACCAAACTTTTATCTGGAATCAATAATCTAAAGCAGGGCTTCTTAAAGTTTTTCCACTCACAACCCCTTTTTGCCTGAGAAATTTTTACTTGACCCAGGTATATAGAATAGATATACATAATCTCTTATTATTGCCAAATTTTTCATGACCCCCACATTTAGTTACATGACCTCCATATGGGGTCGTAACCCACAGTTTGAGAAGCTAGGATCTAAAGAATACTACAATCACTACTAGAAATGGCATGACAATCTAACATAATCCTTTCAGTTATAATAAACCCTTATGTAACCTAAAAATAAATCTGTTGCTGTTTACTTCTGTCTGACTCTTTAGGACCCTGTGGACCATATTGTCCATGATATTGGCTGGTTTGTCATGTCCTTCTCCAGTGAATTTAAGGCAAACAGATGTTAAGTGACTTGCCCAGGGTCACACAGCTAATAAGTGTTAAAGGCCAAATTTGAACTCAGGTCTTCCTGACTCCAGGCCCAGTGTTCCATCCACTAAGCCACTAAGCTGCTTCCTAATAATAGACTTAATATAATAGACTCTAATGTAACTTACAGTCCCTGTGACAGTCTAAAACTTTCCCCCTCATTTTCTTTCCCCACACAAGAATGTATGTGCTTGTCACATAATAGATGTTTGATACACTATTATTGATTGATGGATTGATAAGTGAGCTTGTATTTTACTAATAACAATAGCATCCACTAACACTTGAAAAATACCCTCCTTGTTAATATTTTATTTAAAATATTGACTTCAACATTCATTAGGGATATTGGCCTATAGTTTTCTTTTTTAAGTTTTGACTGTCCAGGTTTTATGACCATATCTGTGTCACAGAAGGAATTTGATAGGGTTCTTTATTTTGCTATTATTGCAAACAGTTTATATACACACTATGACAAGTTGTATCTATACCAAGAGTACAGAGTTGGTTTAATATTAGGAAAACTATAAGCTTAATTAACTACATTAATAACAAAACCAATGAAGATCATGTGATTATATCAATATATGCAGAAGAAACTTTCTGACAAAATACAACATCCATTTCAGTTAGAAATCCTAGAAACCATGGGAATAAATGGACTTTTCCTTAAAATGATAAAAAGTATTTAAATCCAAGAGCTAGCAGTTATATCTAACATGGATAAACTAGAATCCATTCCAATAGAATAAGGGGCAAAATGAAGAATTTCATTGTCTCCACTTAAATATCAATAAAACCAAATAAAATTAAGTTAATAAAATTAGTTACTGTATGCAATGTTCTCTTACCTCTGCTCATTTCACTCTTCATTATTTCATGCAAAGTCTTTCCATGTTTTTCTAAAATCAACTCATCATTTCTTACAACAAAGTAGTATTCCACTGCAATCATACACAACTTATTCAACCATTTCCCAATTGATAATCATCCCCCCAATTTCCAGTTCTTTACCACCACAAAGAGAGCAGCTATAAATAAAATGCTACATATATGCTACAAATAAAAAACTAATTAGTTTTTACTCAATAGGAAGACACCCCTTTAGTCTCCCATTTGGGACTTCCACAAAAAAAGTTGCTTTAAATATTTGTGGACATGTAGATCTTTTTCTTCTTTCTTTAATTTCTTTTGGGTACAGACCTAGTAAGCTAAGTAACAGGGTATGCACAATTCGGTAATTTTCTGTGCATATTTCCAGATTACTTTCCAGAATAACTAGACCAATTCATAGTTTCCCCAATAGTGTAACAATAATAATAATAACAGCTAACATTTATATAACACCTACAATGTGCCAGGTACTTTGTACAGATATTGTCTCATTTTATCCTCACAACAACCTTGTGTAAGATAGTAGTGATTATAGTCCCCATTTGGTAAACAGAGGTTAAGTGACTTGCCCAAGATCACACAACTAGTGAATGTCCAAGGTCAAATTTGAACTCAGATCTTCTGAAGTCCAGGCCCAGACCCCTATCCACTGCTCCACCTGGCTGCATGTGTTTTCCCACAGTTTATTCAATATTTGTCATTTTCTTCTTTTGTCATCTTTGTCAGTGTAATAGGTGTGAGGTGGAACCTTGAAGTTGTTTTAATTTGCATTTCTCTAATTATTAGTGATTTAGAACATTTTTTTCATATGATTGTTGATAACTTGAATTTCTTACTTTGACAACTGCCTTTTCATATCCTTTGACTACTTATGTACTGGGGAATGGCTTTTGGTCTTAAAAATGTGGGTCAGTTCCTTATATATTTTCCCCAATTACCTATTTCCTGTCTAATTTTTACTACATTAAATTTGTTTTGCAAGAACTTTTTTCCGGTGTTTTTGTTTGTTTGTTTTTTGTTGTTGTTATTGTTTTTGCTGGGCAATGAGGGTTAAGTGATTTGCCCAGGGTCACGCAGCTAGTAAGTGTCAAGTGTTTGAGGCCGGATTTGAACTCAGGTCCTTCTGAATCCAGTGCTGGTGCTTTATCCACTGCACCACCTAGCTGCCCCCTAGAACTTTTGTTTTGGGTTTTTTTTTTTTTTTTTTTTAGGCAATGGGGGTTAAGTGACTTGCCCATGGTCACACAGCTAGTAAGTGTCAAGTGTCTGAGGCCGGATTTGAACTCAGGTACTCCTGAATCCAGGGTCGGTGCTTTAACCACTGCGCCATCTAGCTGCCCCCCCCTAGAACTTTTAAACTTATATAATCAAAGTTTTCCATTTTACCTTATGTAATATTCTCTCATCTGTTTAGTCATGAACAATTCTTTTATCTGTATATTCAAAAGGTAATTTCTTCCTTGCTTCTGTAACTTGTTTATGATGTGAACTTTTAAATCTAAGTCATATATCCATTCAGAATTTATTTTATTGTATGTTCTGAGGTGTTAGTCTAAACCTAATTTCTACCAGACTCCTATCCTGTTTTCTCAGTGTTTTTTTTTTGGTCATATACTGAGTCCTACCCCAGCAACTAAGGTTGTTAAGTTTTTCAAACACTGTTTGATTCTGTATTGTGTGCACCTAATCTGTTCCACTGATCAGTCTATTTATTATCCAATAAAAATTATTTTAACAATTACTGCTTTGTAGTGTAGTTTGAGATCTAGTACTGATAGATATCATTCCTTCACAGTCTTTCATTATTACCCTTAGAGTCTTAATCTTTTTTCTCCATTTAAATTTCATTATTATTTTTCTACCTCTCTAATATTCTTTTTGGAGTCTGTTCAGTACAGTGCTAAATAGGTAAATTAATTTAGGCAGTATTGTCATTTTTTTTTCAATATTGATCTTACCTACCCATGGGCAATTCTATTTCTCCAATTATTTTAGGTTTGTTTTTATTTCTGCACAAGTGTTTCATAGTTAGATTTATAGTCCCTGGGTGAATCTTGCTAGATATAGTCCCAAATGTTCTATGCCTTTTCTAGTAAATTTTCATGAAACTTCTCTATTTTTAGCCCTTTCTGATGTGTTTTGTTGATTATATGTAGGAATGCTGCTTTTTTTTTATGGATTTAGCTTCTATTCTGCAACTTTGATGAAATTTTTTCATTTAATTTTAGTTGACTCTTTAGGGTTCTCTAAGTACATGATCATATACTCTGAAAAAAAGTTTTGTTTCCTCTTTACCTATACTTATTTCCTAGATTTCTATTTCTTTTCTTATGGCTAGTATTAACTAGTATTTCTTTTTTGTTTGTTTTTGGGTTTTGTTTTGGTTTTTTTGGGTGAGGCAATGGGGGTTAAGTGACTTGCCCAGAGTCACACAGCATTACTATTGAACATATTATAAGAAATACTAGTTAAGGGCAGTTAGGTGGCACAGTGGATAGAGCACTGGCCCTGGAGTCAGGAGGACCTGAGTTCAAATCTGGCCTCAGGCACACTTACTAGCTGTGTGACCCTGGGCAAGTCACTTAACCCCAATTGCCTCACCAAAAAAAAAAAAATTAGTAATGGTGATAATAGGAATCCTTGCTTCACTTCTAATCTTATTGGAAAGGTCTTCAACTTTTCTCCATTACACATAATCACATATTGTTGTAACAGCTCTGATGTTATTTAAAGTCAACCTAAAGTATGACAAAGGACTACTGGAACACAGGACTCCTAACCCACATCACATTATGTTATGTTATGGCCCCAAAGCATGTTTCAACATAAAATGCATTCATTTATTTTTATTAATCATTTTTAGTTCTGAATAATCTATTTAGGAAGGGTATTAAAATATTTTTATCCACGTTACCTTGACAACTTTCACTGCCAATATCAAGCCATCTCTAAAGCAAAAGACTAGCAACTAATTTCAAAATGTCTGTATTTTGAAAAATCCATTACTCATCTCTGCTGAATATTAGTCACCCTATTCACACAAGCTAGGGAGCATTGAGAAATATATTTACTAATTACAAATAGGAAAATGCATTCACTGTCAAATACTGCTCAAAGAATTTCTGTACAAATATAATCCAAATATTAAAGTATAGGGTTTTTCAAAATTTCACTCTGTGCTATTCCTCTGTTCTTTTTAGAGGGGAATTTTTTTCTCTGAATTAGATTAACAGCTTTTCCTGGACAAATGGAGGTTTTCACCTTTTAAACTATGTACCGTAAATGTTAATTGGCCTAATGGAGGTCAATAAATGTTTGCTGAACAGAATGAACAGGAATTTCCATTGGGGGCAGGAGGGTGGAGAAATGCTTTCAGGAAATTCAATTGCTAATCCAAAACTAAAACAACCTGATAGGGGGCCCAGGAAAATAGTTTTTATTTTTCCTTGCTAAGGAAAAGAGGAGGTGGGCATGATCCACAAACAGGGGCGCTCTCTCAGTCTTATAACTACACTGGTGTGATTGTCTTAGTGCTGCCCTTTGCAATCATCCATCAGCACTGACAACTTCTGCAAAAGTAATAGACTATATATCACACACAGAGTGGAAACATAAATAAACACATTCAGTTTTTCAAGGGAATACTTTATTTCATTTTAATAGGCTTGTATTTTCTGGTCAATTACCTTAAGTAGACTTAAACAAATACCAAAAAGATGTTGTATATGTAATCATGTCCCTGATCTTCCCCCTCCCACCTCAACCATCACATCTGACTAAGAATGGGACCAAATGTCACTTAAATATCTTCAACAAAAAAAAAAAATTTAAAAAAATGTTTTCTGTGCAATAGAGGGGGCGTCCCCCAAAACCTTAGTTGATATAATCACAAGGTGTTAATGAGGTGTTAAACTAACTGGAGAGATTCCTTTATTAGGTTCAAATACCTCTCTGATTGAGGTAAGAGGAGCACACTAGATTATCCAAGCAAACAAATTAGCCACAACCTTAGGGGCTTTAACTAGCTAAAACAGGGCAATCTCATTGTTGTAGAATCAAAGACATCATAAGCAGTAGTTTCCTGCAAAAGATGTGTGTGGCAGGATGGGTTTAGGGGTAAGGGGGTGGATTGAAGGGATGGGGCATGGGGAAGGGTGTTACTTCATTGAGGGGTGGAGAGAGAAAGGAATTTCTCTTTCCTCCCTGCCTACATTATTTATCTTTGAAGGGAAACTTCTGGACCAGTAGGAGACATTGGATTCAGCAGAGAATAGAAACAGATACCCTAGATAGAGAGTCACTAAAGGAAGAAAACAGCTTAAAGGACCAGTGGCAGCAGAGAAGAGAGTCAAACCACAGAGAGACGTAGACTCTGAGAAATAAGCTGAGCAAACCATCTTATAGACACCTTGGTCACAAAAGGAGCTAAATGAGGATAAAGAAAATTTCCAGTCCCTGATTTGCCTTTGCTACACATGTGCTTCATTACCATTATATTCTATTTTTAACCCACTCTTCCCATAGACACAGTGCATATTTGTGGGAGATTTAACTCAAAATGTATGGGAAGACTTTTGTAAAACATTGGAAATTATTTTACCATGCCATCTTGGTAAATGCCTTTGTTAAAAACTAATTTACTGACTAATTGATTTTTCATGGGAAACATATTGGTGGGGATGCATGAGCTATAGTGTTATTTGGAGTGCAAACTCATAAAGCTATTCCTAGAACAAATGTAGGAGCTACCCTCTGGGGTAACCAACTAGCTGATTCAAGTGCATATTGGGACAGTACTATACTGTGGAGATAGGGAAGGTGGGAAAGAAATTCCCTTTATTTCACAGGAAAGTCTTGGCTCGCAATATCTTCAACTTTTGAATTCTGAAATTTATCCAAGGCTTAGTTATTTAAACCCCTCAGAGGTGTGGTTCACTTCTTGAATCAATCTGAAAGATCTCTTAAAGGAATCAGAGCATAGATACACCTCTACCTCTATTGGCCTAATGGAACTCTGTACCATACAGATGTGTGGTTTGAAAGTGTATTTGCGGGGCAGCTAGGTGGTGCAGTGGATAGAACACCGGCCCTGGATTCAGGAGGACCTGAGTTCAAATCCAGCCTCAGACACTTAACAATTACTAGCTGTGTGACCCTAGGCAAGTCACTTAACCCCAATTGCCTCACCAAAAAAAAAAAAAAAAAAGAAAGTGTATTTGCAACTGCCATTTGAAGGTGAAGTAATAGACTAGCAATAGCTATGAATAGTCAGGGATGGAACTTCAACCTTAATAAGATCGGTCTTTTATCTTTATGGTGTATCATAACAATTGTGGGACTATGACTCAGAAGACTTGGGTATTAATCTTGGCTGTGCCATTAGCTGTCCAAGTGATACTGGGTAAGTTATTTCAACTCTGAAGGCCTCCTCAATGTGGGGATTTGTTTTCTTTGATGATACATGTTTGTAATGGATTTGGGGAAGTGTTTTGTTTTGGTTTCTCATTTGGGGAGGGAGAAAGAATGCAAATCTGAACATAAAATAAAATTTTAATTAGAAAACTCTGAGGGGTGGCTAGGTGGCGCAGTGGATAAAGCACTGGCCCTGGATTCAGGAGTACCTGAGTTCAAATCCGGCCTCAAACACTTGATACTTACTAGCTGTGTGACCCTGGGCAAGTCACTTAACCCCCATTGCCTGGCAAAAAAAATATATATCAGGGTGGCTAGGTGGTGCAGTGGATAAAGCACCAGCCCTGGATTCAGGAGTTCTTGAGTTCAAATCTGGCCTCAGACATTTGACACTTACTAGCTGTGTGACCTTGGGCAAGTCACTTAAGCCCCATTGCCCTGCCAAAAAAAAAAAAAAAAGAAAAGAAAACTCTGAAGGCCTCAGTTTTATCACATAAAAGAGACTAAATAATCTCTAGAGTTACTTCCTGCTCTCATAGTCTTTCTTATCTCCTTCTATGCTTTGCAGAGGCTGATCCTCATTGAAAGGTATTTTTAACCTAGCTACCTACTTGCGATTTCCTTAAATTTGGGAGAAGTTGTCTATGATTTCATATTAAGAATGTTTATTGGAGGCAGCTAGGTGGTGCAGTGGATAAAGCACCAGCCCTGGATTCAGGAGGACCTGAGTTCAAATCCGACCTCAGACACTTGACACTTAACTAGTTGTGTGACCCTGGGTAAGTCACTTAGCCTTCAATGCCCCGCAAAAATTAAAAATCAAAACAAAACAATATTTATTCTTGGAGTTCCTCTAGTTTTAACTTTAATTTTTTTTCTTCTTCTTCTTGTCTACTCCATCATGGGAAAGAAAGAAGAAAAGAAACAGACGTATATTTAGCTCCCTTTTCACTGTGCTGAGTACTAATATCATCTCATTTAATCCTCACAACATGCTTGGGAAATAGGTGCCATTACTATCTGTATTTTACAGATGAAGTAACAGAAACAGACATGTTAAATGACTTGCCCAGAATCCCAGAGCTAAGTGTCTAACACTGGATTTGCACTCAGGTCTTGCTGACTCCAGGCCCATGGCTCTCTCAGCCTCTGGAAGTATGTATATCTGACAAAGAAACAAATGAGATGCTTTAAAAACCAAAGGCATTTACCACAATGTATATCTCACAAGAGGCTATATAACTGAAAAGCCTTATTACTGAGGAATGAATACAAAATGATCCATGATTTGGCTAATGCTATTAAACCATCCACTTCAGCTATGCTTATTGTTTTGTTTGTCCTTCATTCTTGAAGAGAACCATGACATCAGGGTTTTGTCGTGACTTACACTGAATTGGATTTAAGTGAGGGAAGGCTGTGCAAGGTCACCAACCTCACTAATTCTCTCCTTCAGAGCCATCTGGGTCTAGCAGCAAGGTATATATCAGGACAATTGAATATGGCCCCAGATGTTTTTTAAGGCAATTGGATGTAAGTGACTTTCCCGGTGTCACACAGATAGTAAGTGTCTAAAGTGAATTTGAACTCAGATCCTCCCCACTTCAGGGCCAGTTCTCTATCCACTGCACTACCTAGCTGCATCTTAGAGACAAAGGTATCCCTAAACTTCTATCTTCCTCTATGCTCCTCAGCCTCTGGATTGGTACGACTCCATTTTGTGATAGTTGCTAAGCCCTATGACTGGAATGGATGCCTTGGAGGGAATAAGTTTTTTGTTTCTTTTTAAATATTATTAGTCTCACCCTGCCATATGCTTCCCTAGTGTCTTTTATATGGAATTATTTTTCTTCTGGGCAATGGGGGTTAAGTGACTTGCCCAGGGTCACACAGCTAGTAAGTGTCAAGTGTCTGAGGCTGGATTTGAATTCAGGTTCTCCTGAATCCAGGTCCAATGCTTTATCCACTGTGCCACCTAGCTGCTCCCCTTTTATATGGAATTTTGATCCAGATGTGAGGGACATACAATATCTGTGCCTTATTTCCTCAGGGTCAGCACATAAGTAACTACCAAAACTCAACCTTCTAAAATAAAAACAAAACAAACAAACAAAAAACACACAAGTGAAATGAGGAGCTTGAGGTACCCTATAGAGCCATTATGGGTTTGGAATTTATGGAGCTCCTCTTCCTTCAAAGGTAAAGTGTCCCCAGTGTGTCAGACACACTTCTAACTGACCAGTGGGAAAAGCTTCCTGTTTTGAATCAGCTTAGAAATTATTCATTCTTTCCCCCTTCCCAATATACTTCAATCCTTCTTCCAGAAAGCATGTATTTCTTATCTCCTTCTGACTACTATCCTGATAAAAGCAATTTGATCCAAAGTATATAGGAAAGCAGAAACACAGTGGAAAGGACAGGTAAAGACAAAAAGGGATGATGTGAGGCCCAAAGTTTGGGACCAAGCCTTAAACATACCTAATAGTGGCATACAAACTGTGCTATGTGAACAGACCCAGAGGGTGTGACTGGGGTGATAGTGGTCATCTGGCTAAGATCTCATTCTCTAGTACTGTTGGTCATGGGACTGGTTGATGGAATGGGAAAGCATACAGGAAGAAACAAACAGCAGACATACATGAACAACAACAAGGCAGAAGGAACCTGGGAAAGATGCATCGTGGACCAAAAAGATAATAAGTAGTGTATTCCAAAACTAGGTCACACCACAAGATGGCTCTGGGAAGGAGCAACCTTCTTAAATTGGGACATTCAAATTGCAATAAATACACCTCCCCACACATACACATGCACTTCAGGCCCCAAATGGACAAAAGTGGTCAACTCCCAAGTTTA
This sequence comes from Dromiciops gliroides, assembly GCF_019393635.1. Taxonomy (NCBI): domain Eukaryota; kingdom Metazoa; phylum Chordata; class Mammalia; order Microbiotheria; family Microbiotheriidae; genus Dromiciops; species Dromiciops gliroides. The sequence continues at coordinate 262,505,201 of NC_057863.1, read as the reverse complement.
CCACCAAGTTCTAAAACAAATAATGGTTTGGGTTTGGGTTTAATCTGTGTCTGGAACTGTGATTTCATCATGATGGGAAACTCTCAGTGTGGAAGTTACCTCCCCTGACACCGAGCAGTAATTCATCTTTAGCTTATGATCTTAAAGCAGCGCCTTGGACACTAAAATCCAATGACTTGCCCATGTTGCACAGGATTTGAACTTGGGTCTTTCTGACTCCAAAGTCTCTCTTCTATTCCCATGTCCTCTCAGGTGGAGCAGGAGAAAAGAGTAGGACTATTTTCCACTTCCCCAAAACCCAAAGATCTGCTCATCCTAATGTGGGCTGAATTGGGGGTCAAATTGATCATGGGTCATCCCCCCAAAATTACAAGACTCAGTGACTCAGTTTCCCAAGTTTTATTGCAATACTGTGAGTGACCACAGGGAGAGAACCAGAATAGCGGAAAGGTATCTCTTGAATAGTGAAAGGAAAGACAATTATATTTATAGTATAGATAAATTGATTTATCAGTCTCATAATAATCTCCACCTTAGGGAGGTCCTACTTTGGAGTTCCTGGGGTACCCCAAGCAATTCTTTTGACTTCAGGCTTCTGATTTGGCAAAGAACTTTGGTCCCTCAGGAGAAAGAAGGGAAGACATATGGTAAACCTAGGTCAAAAAAGATTGGCCATTTCCTAGTCTAAGGACAATCCCCAGGCTGGCTGGAGTCAAGTGCTTACCTGAATTTTACCTGGGAATACAAAAAAACCCAAACAAACCCCACAAACAAACACAAAAACAAAAACAGAACAAAACCCCAACCTACTCAGCCCCTATATGTCTTCCCATCCAGTCCTCCAACCCCATCACAAATAGAAAAACACTTTAAAAAAATTAAAAATCAAGTTGCAGCCATGACCAGTTTCTGGAGGAGTTTAAGAAAATTCTGCCCTCTCTCCCAAGTTTTCAAGGGAGATCCAAGTTAAGAGGTTTGGACACTGAAATTCCCTCTCACCCCCACCCCCACCCCGACCCCAGCAGTGTTCAGAAACAGAATTCAGTATAAATACATGCAAACCAAGGGATTTTGTTCTCATTCCCTCTGGGGGATGAGCGGGCTGGAGCCATTAGAACTCTCCAACTTTACCTACACTGATTTCTCTCTACTTAAGCGTTTCCAGATAATCCAGGGGGCTGATCCCTTTTAAAAGAAACCCTTAAAAAAACAAACAAGCAAACAAACCTGGAGGCTGGACGACTAACCTAACAGTAAAGCTTTGTTCGGGTTTTCGGAGGATTTTGTAGTCAGATTTTCTTTTGGTGGCAAAAGACTGAAGGGAATATTAAAGTACACACCTTTAGAATATCTTTATAGCCACGACAAAAAAATTCGTTAGGAATGATTATTCTCCCACGATGTGCCTGAGGAAGATTTCAAAGCTCTCCCCAAACCTTTATTTAGTAGGAAGCATTTACCGGTTTTCAATTCGAATACACTGGCTCTCTCTTCCCCTGTGTTTAGCTTTCAGGCGAGGCCGTTATTTTAGTCGCTTTTCTTTACGATCAAACTACTTGCACCAAAAAAAAAAAAAAGTCACTACCGGATTAGTATATATGTTCATGCTCTGAAGAGGAAAGGAATGGGGTTGGCAAAATTTGAGTATAGAGAATGCATACCTTTACGAGTAAACCTGTAAAAAATAAGTAAGTCTGTCTACTGGGATCCTCCCTCGGTGATCTGCCTACTTGAAGCTGACAGAAATTTTCGGGGGGAGTGGGGTGGGGGAGAGATCTCGAATGATATTTTTTTTTCATGTTCTTGGCTTTTAGAGCTTCACAAACTGAAAACGGCTATTGCATTTCAGACCTAGCTAACAAACCGACATGTTTTCTGATTTTAAATATATAATTATATTGTTGTTCTAACCAATGAGGTATTTCAGTACACACGGTTGATTTTAGATTTTTTTTTTTAACAGTTCCGAAGTCTTCTCAAACGGAATTACCTTCCTTCTCCCATCTCTGCCTGGTTAGCTGTAGACTTTGGGGACCGTTTTGTTGAAGTAAAGCCAGGTCTTACCAGAGAGCAGATGGACGGCCTTTTCTTTGGAGCGGGATTTGTGAAAAGTGTTTCTATTAAAGTGGGACGTAGATTTCTCCTAGAAGAAGACAAGAGGTTGAAAGGTAAATACAAAGACCGCAGCGGGGTATGGCCCTAGGAGTCAGAGATAGTGCTAGCTCTACTCTTTCCTTTTGGTCAGTTAGAAAGGCAAAAAGTTGACACTTCGCATCACTATCTTTCATCCCTTTCTCCTTCCGGGACCTTTATCTCTACAATTCTCTACCATGACGGTTCTAAATCATAGAGTACTATTTTTCCTTGAGTCTCTTGTCAATTTCTCTTGAACAGGCACGTAGTGAACGATTAAGGGGTATGTTGTGGGACTGGGGTGAAAAGAGAGATTGGCTGGGGAGGTGGGGGTAGCGGCTAAAGTTTTTACCAAAATTTGCAAAACCAAGAATCGTCTCTTCCAGTTCTAATTAGATCCAGTCTTTTGATGGTTTATCTATTCACTCTAACATCAATGACACTAACAGGTTTTGTCCAGTTAAATAAATTATCCTAAGGCAGAAAGAGAAAAGGGGAGCATTTATTCATCTATCTATTCATTTATTTTTGGTGAGATTTTTTTTCCTGATCTCAACTCCAACCTTTGCTATTTCTCTCCCCTTTCTTCCCTTTAATTCTATCTTTCCCCACCCCCTCTTCACCTTACTTCGAGTCCTAAGATCCTAAAGCCTTAGCCCTGACCATGAAAGAGAAGTCTGAAGGGAAGAAAATCTTTGTCCCTTTGTAAAAATAAAGAGGAAACTTAGCTTCGAGCTGGTCCTACGTAAATTTGCCCAGAAAACAAGCAGCTCAGGTGACTGGGAGCATAAATAGACGTCTCCTCGAAAGATTCAGAAGCATTCTCAATGAAAGAAAAAGACTGAAGAGTGGAGAGGACAGGGTTGATCTATATGGTGCTGTGTTTTCATGTTTTAAGTTCTGAAAGCAGGAGAACCAAAGATATATTTACTTACCTATAGCTGCCATTAAACTCTGGCTGGAAGGAATAACTGTAGATAAAGGAGCTGCACTGAGCCCTGGATTTAATTATTTGTTTATTTTTGTTGTTATTTTCTCCACCTGTGAAGGGTGATTTCCTTTGGTTTCCTGTGAAGTAATAAGATAATTGATTAAACAAGGAACAGTCCAACTGAAGCACTTTCACTAAAGGCATAGCTTTCAGTGAAAGTTTATATATATATATATATATATATATATATATATATATATATATATACACACACACACACACACACACACATATATATAAACCCTCTTCTTACCAGTCCGTTACTGTATTTTAGAGAAGTGCAAATATTGTTACAATCCTTCATCAAAAAGAACAAATTATTTCCAAATACCTGTAATTTTAAAGCAATTGGCATTTTATTACTATGTATTGATGCTATTCTTTGATATACCTTTCTATGGACAGAAATACAATCTTGTGACGGATGGCTGTCTACATATAAAGAATGAAGAATTGATGAAATTGTTCAGAAGCCCCCCACACCTCCCCAAACGCCCAACAAAACAACCTCACCCACGTCTTGTTTGAAATATCGGTGAGGTAAAGAGGTTTTTGATGGGGTGAGAAGAGTTGGGGGGAATAGCCATATAATTGACTCATTTTCCACTTTACTTGGCAGTATGTTGAATCCCAGCCTTGGGCATCCACAGAGAGACAAATCAGAAGCAAAGAATTAGAAAGTGCCTTCGACTTTGAGTTGTCATCACTTGTTCTGTCTTTAAACTTCACCTTAGGGGCTCAGTGGAGATGTAGCTTTGAATCCTAATACAATGCTAGAAGTGGTAGTCATCCTATCCCTCCCCCACAAAATATAAAAATTGTATTACTATAGCATTATCAACAACCAGGGACTGCCTTCCCAGCAAACCCATAATTTATCTATATAAACATCTGTGAATTTTATCTTCTTGATCTATGATCCCCGCTGAAATAAATTTCCGCAAAAGCTGTGCAGCAGGTAAGGAAGGAGCAGAGAACTGTGGGAGGGGGGCAGTTTGGGGGCATCTGAAGGGTAAAGTCGAACCAGATGTTGAGAGACACAGATCCACTTTCTTTCCCTTTCAAGGTCGCAATTCCTTCCAGATCAGTTTTCTGATTTAAAATTTCTAAAGACATGAGAATTAGGAGGCGGGGTAGAGCAGAGGGGGGAGGGGAGAGGAATGAGTTTGGTATATTCTGAGTAAAGGAAATGAATACCTTTATAAGTAAATTTGTGTAAAAACAAGAAGTCTGTCTAATGAGACATCCTCCCTCAGTGATCTGCCTACTTGAGGCTGACAGAAAAGAAGAGTGAGTCCATGGTCTCTCTTCCACATTTTCCTTGCCTGATTTCCTTTGCTTAAACTCTCTTAGATCTCCTTCAGGCAAGAGGATTTTGATCCCAAGGTTACTCCGTAATCAGTAAGGCAGACAATTAGTCCAGTTGGAATAGGGCTGGACCTTAGTGGTTTTCACTACCTCTTCACTTCAATTTCCTCTGGTCTCTAAGTTTATTCTGAGGGTCAGTGAATCAGAGCAGCTGCAGTCTCACGAACATGTGGTTCAATACTGCTCAGCAAGTGCCTGGATTCCTATACTACTAAAAGTAAAACGAATGTATTTCCCAGATGAAGAAGGATCTAAGCATCAAGGAGGCACTACAAATTGCAGTGACCATTGACTGAGATTGTTGCTACCTATAGAAAATGTTGCCAGCGGAAAGATGCCCTCACACCTTGATCAGTCTAGCAAAGATGTGGTTCTTTGGACAGAGGGGGGTCTCAGAAGTATTTATGCTACTAAGTCTTCACCTCCTTCCAGTTTCTAGTCCCAGGACCTATACAGAGAGATGCAGAGGTGGGTGAATCTAGAGAAATGCTTGCATGTGGCTGTGGAAAGATTTGCTGAGACCTGGGGAATAGGAATGGCATACCAGAGAAACAGACTGGAAGCTTAGTTGGTGTAGGTTCTAGTTTCAGCTTTGTCAACCAGCAATTACTGTGGGTGTCATTTTGCCTTCCTGGCCTTAGGTGCCTTATTATTAAGGAGTATGATCAACTTGACATCTAAAAAGTCCTTCCTAGACCTAATCTTCCAAAATTTAAGAGATTATGATTATCTATCTGCTTATAACTACATATTAAGTGACTTTTGGGCTAGATGATTTTGAGGTATAGACCATAGGCAGATAGTTATTAAACAAAAAATATTATGCAGTTCCCCCCCCCTAGACTTTAAGAAAATTGGAATTGGGGTCAGTTGAAATTTTTGCTCCTAAAACAAGATTTTTATTTTAGCTTAGTCTTATTGTGTGACCAGGGTAATCCACTTCAAACAAGTAATGATTCCTCTCCTCAAAATAAATGGAGTGCCAGAACCTCCATAAGTGGAGAATTTAGGAAGGGAAATGCTGCTAGAGTTGGAGAAGAAACTCTGTGGTGTTTATTTCTTTTGCCCCCACCCTCCTCCTCCTACTACTAGTACTACTACTACCACCAACTACCTACTACTACTATGACTACTACCACCACCTACTACTACTATTACTACCACCACCACTATCACCAACTACTACTACCAACAACAACTATTACTACTACTACCACCACTACCACCAACTACTGCTACCACCACCACTAATAACAATAACAACTGATGTTTTATAGTACTTATAAGATTTTTGAAGCCTAGTATACATTGGTTTATTTGATTCTTACAACAAGGAGGTAGGTGCTGCAGGTATTAGTGTGAGGTAAGTAATACAGAGATTATTATTCCCATTTTGCACTGAAGGAAACTAAGACTTAGAAAAGTTAAGTGACTTGATCATTGTCATAAAAGTAGTGTCTTTAAACCCACATTTTGAGTATGATTTGAGTGCTCTATCTCACACAGCTTCTTTAGATAAGAACACAGTAATAAATAAATACATGGTTCATAGAAGGCCCTATACTGTAGTATTAAACTATGTCCACATGAATGAGTCCTGAACTTAACAGTCTGTTCCATATTAAGAACAAGAAAGTAAAAATTTGCCATTTAAAAGGTCTTACATTTAGAGCCAGGAGGGACCTGGAAGGTCATCTGGCTAGTCCAAGCTCTTCAGATGAGAAAGCTAATGCTCAAAATGGCTGAGTACCTGGGTTCTGGTCAGAAGGGTGATAAGTGAACATAACAGCTGGGATTTGAAACCAGCTCCTCTTAGTCCAAATAAAGTATAGTTTCCAATCTTTCATTGGGCTAGTTAAGAAAAGTAAGACTGGGTGCGGCTATATGGAGCAGTGGATAAAGCACCGGCCCTGGATTCAGGAGTACCTGAGTTCAAATCCGACCTCAGACACTTGACACTTAGTAGCTGTGTGACCCTGGGCAAGTCACTTAACCCCCATTGTCCCGCAAAAAAAAAAAAAGAAAAGAAAAAGAAAAAAAGAAAAGTAAGACTTATCATGAGGAATAGGCATTTGAAGATAGTCTCCAATACAGAATATGAACACTTGTACAAAAACATCATTTAACTATGGAGACATGAGGTTCTGTGAGCTGGCTGAATATTGTAAAGAAAGGGCACTGAATCTGAAGTCCCAGCTCCAAATGTAGTACTTTTGTTACTGTGGGTTAGTTAATTGAAGCCATTGTTAAAGTCAGCTACCTCCTCTGCCAAATGGACTTAATGATATTTACACTAGGAATATACTTCACGGGGCTATTGTGAGAGGAAAGCACTTGCTACCTTATACATAAACATCAGCTGATAGTACAGATAGGCAGATCAGTTTAACTGTGTATGTATAGTGTATGCATATGTATACATGTGTATGATATAGCTCACATTTATATAGTATTTTCAAGTAAGCAACGTCTTTTCTCACAATTTATTTCAGTAGACAAAGGTTCTATGATTCCCTCTATAAACATATATGGAAGCTTCTCTATGTCTTCTCCAGTATACTGTTAAATGGATTTGTTGTAAGTTGGTGTGAAGTCCATCTCCCTGCAGCCCATATGGTGATAAGCTTGTCTGGGCCTTGAACAACAGACATACAGTTAATTCATCACCAGGCCAGTACTCAAAGCTTTTCTAGCTTCCACTGGAAGACAAGTCTTCAAGAACTCTGGGTACAGTCTCACTCACAATGAGGCATCTTGGGAAAATTTCAGTGGATATACTTTACAACTATACTAGGAAAGGCAGATTTGAGATACAAGCTAGCCATTAAGAGAGAGATTATTCACAGATTTCCTCTAGTCTGGGTAGAGGGGCTATATCTGTCGTGACAGCTCAAAATATCCACTGGGCATAGCAATTGCTGGAAACAGGCAGACACTAAAACACCAAGAGATTTTTGTTTTAGCCCTGCCCACCTGCCCCTATGAAAGAATTGCCCAGAGATGTGTGTAAAACAGTTGTGCATTAACATGCTGTGTTATAAATAGCTATGTACAATAGTTTTGGTAATCCCATATGTTCAGATTACTAGTTGCTAAAGAACAGTGTTCACCCTGATTCCAGTTTAATTTTTCTTGAGAGGAACATCAGGTTCCCTGGGAGTGCTCCCCATCTAACAATGTAATTACACCTTCCCTGTTGTTGTTGTTGTTGTTGTTTTACACCTCCCCTGGAACTCAGCAAAGCATAGATTTTTGAACTAACAGGTATTTTCAGGAGCTCAACTTGACCTTCCCTGAGGTACTGAAAAACTATTTTTAGAATTCACAACGGCCCAAAGCTCCAGAAAAGACCTGGGCTTAACCTCTGAAGCTTCATACTGAATCAAAATCATTCTGGCCAGCAGGATTATCCAATCAGATTATTACCTTTTCTTCTACCCATTTCTGTTCTTTTCTAGTCTCTTCTGATGGGGTCTCCCAGCAAGGCACTTCCCCGAAACAGACATCTTCTTCAGCTGCTGGCTTCTGTCCTCTACTTTGCAGGACCTAATTAACTTTGTTAGGTCCCTGTTTCTTTATTACAAAATCACCATTTCAGAACTTCCCTCTATTTTCATGGATGTGGAAGTGGTGGTGGTGGTGGGGACTATTAAAGGGGGTTGGGGCCTCCTGCTAGGAGGCCAGCAGGTAGGAAAAAAAGGAAACAGACAGACTTTCCTTTCTACTCCAGTCTATTTCCTTCTGTCCCTCCCTCTTTCCTCTTACACCAACGAAGTTGGGAGGGAGGGAGGAGAAAGGGGAAGGGGAGAGATTTACTTTCGTGATTCCCTTTTATAAGTGGGAGATGGGCAATATTGGGTTTGGAGGGCAGAGGTCAGCTTTAATGTGGACTCCTTGTGAAATATTTCCAAATCACAAAATTAATCTTTTGTCTTAATCTTCCTCTTTTCTTTTCTCCCACATTTCTCCCATGCTCCTATTTCTTATCCACTACTCCTCTGATCCCCTCCCCTTTCTCCTCCTTCTTTTCATTTCTGCCCTTCTCTGGTCTTCTTCATAGGGTCTCTAGCAAGGCCCTTCCCTTCATCCTCCTTTTTCTTCTCCTCCTTTTTCTCCTTCCCTTTTCTCCTTTTTCTCTTACAACTTTTTCTCCTCTTCTTCTTACATCTCTTCTACAATTTCCCTGAAAGATTTCTCATAGCCTATTACTTGTGTATATATTGTTGGCATACAGAGTTCTTTAACATTTCAAGAGCTCTTGGATGTCTTGGGGAAAATTACCAAAGTGGAAATATAGAAATTGTCATGTGACTTTTGGGAAGACGGAATGTTGAAGAAGAGAGATTCATTCGTCACCTGCCTCTCTACACCCCCACCCCCATCTCTCTCCTTCTCCCCCTTCTTTTCGCAGAGCAAGAGGGGACTATCGGACTCCACAGGAAGGCAGGTCGGTAATAAACAAACATAGCTCATAAGCACGTGGAAGAAAAACAAACCTACACACAGTCCTCCTTTCCGAGCGGAATCTCCCAGGCGGGAGCGCCAAGAAAAGAGGAAAGCCGCTGCTTTGGACCAGCACCCCAACTCACCCCCATCTCGGACTCTCATTCATTGGCTTTAACTACTCTTGCTACTGCTGCTAAGACTGCTGCTGCGGTTTGGAATTGCCTTTTGCTCACCGGCCTAGGATTTTAAGACAATTTCCCCCCTTTAGTTAAGGACTAAAGAAATCTAATTACCCTCTTCTCCATATTTCCACCCCCTATTTAAAAAAAAAACGAAAAGAGGAAAGGAAGAAGAGAGAAAGATAGGAGAGGGGGAGACAGAGGAAAGGAGAGGAGAGAAAAAAGAGTACGAGAGAGAGAGAGAGAGAGAGAGAGAGAGAGAGAGAGAGAGAGAGAGAGAGAGAGAGAGAGAGAGAGAGAGAGAGACTCATTTGGTTGCTGATTGACACTAACAACTCCAGAGCATGGTTTCTTGTTGGGCTGCTACAGGGAGAAGCCAGAGCGAGAATTTACTATCTCAGGTTTTGCTCGATAAGAGTAAATTATCCAAGCCTCAAGAAATCAACTCTCTGGGCAAGAAGACCTCCTGAAGCCTCAGATACCGTTGCCAACGCCACAGCTCTGTCTCCAGTCTGCTGCTCCGGGCCTTTTTACAAGTCTTTCTCTCTCTCTTCTTGATCCAGGGGTCTTTCACCTAACAGACTGAATATCTAACCTGACAACACCTCTTCGGTTTCCTTTCCCTCCAGTGCTGCTGTCCCTTGCTTTTGTGTCTCTCACATGCCTGAATTGGTCTATTCAGAAGAACTGGTCTAAGTCTTCTTTCACCTCACTCACCCGCGGCCAAAAGGATCGACTTATTCCTGGCGAACCAGTCCATTGCTAGAAATCTAAACCCTTACGCGCTGCGGCTGCTGAGCACTCAGACGTGGAGAGTGGGCCGCGGCTAATATAATATGCCCAAAGCAGTGGCACGATGAAGGAGAAGTCCAAGAATGCAGCCAAGACAAGGAGGGAAAAAGAAAATGGAGAATTTTATGAACTGGCCAAGTTGCTACCCCTTCCTTCGGCCATCACCTCTCAGCTAGACAAGGCATCCATCATTCGGCTCACCACCAGCTACCTAAAAATGCGAGCAGTCTTTCCAGAAGGTGAGGTGTTCTTTGTCGTCCAGCTGTGGAGAGGAGAGGATGACCAGCTTTACAAGGAGGTGGAGAGAACAGAGAACTGAGCGTGGGGGGGGGGGGGGAGTTCTGCTCAGACAGGGAATTGTTGCAGCTCTAGGGACCAGTTAGTGACTGGGGGTGGGGTATGGAAAGGGTGAGAAACAGCCACAGGAACCCTTCTCTGATCTGTGTTGTAGCTCAAAACGGCAGGATCACGGCAAGGAGCTTGCTGCACGGAGGTTAGGGAGATGCAAGCACTCGCGCAGCTTTTTCTCCATAAAGCCTGTCGAAAAAAGTTGCGACTGGACAAAGAGAAGCAACGGGATCTGGGTTGGAAGAAGGAGTAAAGTGGTGAGGGATGTGCAGGATGCTGAAGCAGACGTGGGAAACCCAACCAACTAGGTTTACCTAAAATTTAAATCTAACTTCATAGGTTAGCAAAGTAATTTTCCTTCTTCGTTTTCCTTCTTGTCTTTATTAAGTGGTCTCTCGGCAGGGAGAGGGAGAAAGAGGACTTATAACTGGTTTTAAATACACACACACACAAACCTAACATATAGATGTCTACCTCACAACTAAGGACAGGCGTGTGTAGTTCTGGGCCTAAGCCCCGGCAGCAGAGGATGAGACCTCACAAGAAAATAGTAGCAGAAGACTTAGCAAATGCATGAAAGGATGTGATGAGTAATTTTAGGATGTCCCCAGATACCTTGTCACTCATACCTTTTCTTCTCCCCCCCCAACCCCCATAATTCGAAACAGATATAACATGGCAGCCACTGGCAGACCGAATGGGAATCAGTCAATAAATATTTATTAAGAGCCTACTATGTGTCAGACACTGTGCTAAATACTGTGAACACAAAGTTTAAAAAAAAAAAGTCCCTGATCTCAAGCAGCTCAATCTAATAGTTGAGACAGCATATCAACAGCTATATACAACCAAGCTATATACAAGATAAATTGGAAGTAATCAAAAGACAGAAGACACTAGAATTAAGGAGATTCTGGAAAGATTTCCTATTGGTGAGATTTTAGCTGGAACTTGGAAGGACTTAGAGAAGCAACTGCAAAAACAGAAAAGACTGAAAATGGAAAAGAGAAAAGGACAGGATAGGATAATTTTAATAGCTGTTAATAGTTTCCTTCCGTATTCCTAATATAAATTAGAAAGGAAATCTCCATTTCAAGCCCTAGATTGAATGTGGAAAATGATGGCTATGATACTGTCTAAAACAGATTTTTCTGGTACGACAACATACATCCAGCCGGGTCACATTTCCCTTCAATTACCCTCAATTTATATGCCTTCTTTCAGCCGTTGCCTGCTGCATAGATGTAAACTAACAAACAAATTAAATAGGCGACATTTCCTTGAATACCCAGCAAACGCAAGCTCCTGAGCCTCCCGCCAAGGACAGGGGCATGACCCTTGCAGGGTACCAAGATTAGACCTCGTTCTAAACGTTTTGGGCTGAAATATAGCTGACAGCTTTCTTTCTAAAATTATTTATCTGCCATAAATAATCTCCCTGTCTGACTCTGCATTTTTTGTGTCCGACACAGGTCTCTCTGAACTCTTGTGATGAGAGATTAGAGTCTGTGGGGAGCACGGAAAGGAAAAAATTTTTAAAAGGTGTCAAGAGATAGGGCGTCTGAGCGCAGAGCACTAGAGACCCCAATGTCAGCCCACCCTGACTCAGCCTGAGAGGGTGGGGCCCTGTGGGTAGAAAGAGCAGGTGCAACCACGAGAGACGTCCATCCTTAAGGTCTCTCCCCAGTCCAGAGACCCAAGTGGATTTTCCTTGGAAGCAGGTGGCTATAATTAGTTACATATTACATAACTTGATCTTTGGCATGGAACCTAATTAAGATCTGGCTTCTTCCCCCCCCCCCTTTCGTCCCTCCTCCCTTCCTTTATTTTCCCTTTGAGTTTGGTCCCCTATTGAAATTGTTTTTATTAGCTTCCCCCAGGGGAATGGGGGAGATTTCCTGGGTGAAAGCGATTTCGATGAGAAGTTGGTGGCTTTAAATTCAATGTGCTTGGCAGGGTGTGGGAGGCACCCTGGATTACAAGGATGAGTGGATGGAAGAGAAGTATTACACTTAATCTGCAAGGGCACAGGAGGGAGAGACTGGGACTTCCGGGACCTCCAACCCAGAGTAGGGAGGGGAAAAGAGAAGGAGAAAAAGAAATAAACCCTAAATTCTCCTAAGAGGTGAACGTGCCCAGGCTGGCCTGCGATGTCAGAAAGTGTCGTCAGAGGGTGTGTGTGTGTGTGTGTGTGTGTGTGTTGGGCTGCGAAGGGAAGATGTCGAGAGAGAGGAACAGGCAGGGGCAGAAGCTACCGCTGTCTTCTGACACCTGCTGTCTCTCTCCTTTTTCCGCTCTGCATACACATCACAAGAGGGGAGCTTTAGAGAGCCCAGCTGAGTCTACTTAGGTTCTGATCCGGGTAGAGGTAGAAATTGTGCTACCCTGATAGGCAAACAGTGAGACTGTTTGAACGAATTTCATCTCGCTATCTCTGTGCCTGTGTGTGACTCTTTGGGTTTACTCTGCGTCTGTCTCGGTATCATCCTGGCTAACGTTCCTTGAAATTACAAATTCAGTTATACTGCTTATAATCAATTTTCTTGCTGGCCTCTCCACCCGGACTGTACACAGACACCATCCCACTATAGCAATCACACAATACTAGCCTTTTTACCCCTAGAAAGATTTCAAGTTGGAAAATTCCAGGGGAGTAATTTGTTACTTGAGGTGTTCTTGAAATTGTTGAGCAAAATGAAATTAAAATCAGGCCAATGTTCTCTTAAGAGTTTCATTAAATAAGTGCGACATCCAGGTCTTTGTTCTGTGCCTGGATTCTTTGGGGAAATGCTTTTCGAAAACTAGCGGGACAAATCCGAAGTATTAATCTGGGACTTGGAGGACATAGTGAAAATTAAACTAAGATCAGATCAGCTAAAATAAAATAGAAAGATGACAGATTACCGTGACTTCTTCCTCTCCCGAAGATTAGTTGCTATTTGCAAAACGTGTTTATAAACAACTTTTCTGAACACGATAGACAAGCAGGCAGGTTTGGGATTTCTTTTCCTTCTTAAGAATCTTTGCTTCTTTTTCTCCTTTTCTTCTAAGCAATGTGAAATAAAGCAGAAGCATGTAACTTTAAAAATAATAACATAAACCATAAGGTTGTAGGCAAATTGGAATAGTTCTAAGATTAGAACGCAAATTTTTAGGGAAAGATGTTTTTATGTGATTTGTTATTTAGGGAAGTTTCCACGAAAGTCCCATAGGAATCTGGAAAGGGGTTAATAATAATTATCGGTGTTGATATCGTTATTATTATTACCATCACCTCTCCAACTTCTTATTTGAATTGTGGTCTCTTTCTTTGTGGGGAAAAAGTCATGTAACCTCGAATTCCAGCGGCTAAGTTGAATAGTAATTGCCACCTTCTACAGGAAGCCTTTCCCAAGTTCTCTTGATTACTTCCTATTTTATATGCATATAGTTTGTTGTACATAAGATTTCTGCGTATTTTCTCTGTTTTTCCTCCTTCCCCACCCCTACCTCTTAGTTGGAGAACTGGAGACCAGAGACTTTTTTGCCTTTCTTTGCATCCCTAGAAAGTAGAATCCTCCGCACTGTGCTTAATAAATACTTATTTACTGATTGGCTGGCTGACTGAGTGAGTGGGTAGTTAAAGTGCACTGATAAATTCAGGATTTTCTGGAATTTCTCAATGATGAAGGACTCCTTCTTTATCCTCAGTAGGCGATGAATACAAAGTGGAGGTTCCTGTGCCCGTTTCCACTTTCTCAGCCTGTGAATTTACCCCACATCCTGAGAACCAGTTCTGGATTCTTGTTTTCCTTTCCTCTCCACTGTCTTGAGCCCAATAAACGCGGGGCAACAAAATATTGGATTTAGGGAAGAGAAAAGACCGAGCTTTTTGTATAAAAAGAGCTTACAAAGCAACCAGCTAAGTATCGGTTGTGACGAGATCTCTAAATAGCTAGTCATGGCACAAAAGCACACGCGAGTGTAACACGCATCTCTGTAGATAGGGGCACAGACCAGTCACCAGAAGTTCGCTTCGATAAAAGTATATAAGCAGGAGAACAAGTTAAGGGGAAGGAAGAAATTCTTAACCGCTGAAGAAAGAAACGTATTGCATTGACTCCTCTAGTTGCATAAACTAGCGTAGACTAGTAGGCTTGTGAAACTGGGGGCTGCTTTTCCCTGGTACGAGACTGGATGACCCCTCTCTCACTCCCTGGAAAGAGGTGCATAAGGCCGAATCCTCAGAGACCAAAATTATCTGTATGTACATCCTTGGACTAAGGGAGTAGTGATCTCCGAAATTCATTGCTGCGTTCAAGCTTCAGTCAGGTGGGTTATTATTTCATGAATGTATGTTCTAATAAGGTGTTGAGTGCTGGATTTAGACATTGAGAAATACTAATTGGCTGTTCTTTCCCAGGTTTGAGAAGGGCTTCCATTCCCGTTCCTTACATTTCTCCAGAATCAGACAGAGAAGCAAAGTCTAGGACGGAAAGGCAAGCATAAAGCGAGACAGACCAGACACAATCAGAGAAGCTTAGAAATACTTTCACACAGAGACATTAAAAAAATGTATATAGTTCGTTCTCATAGACTGTGGTTATTCATATACCTTGCACAAAGTAGAGCTATAGCCAACTTAATTGAGTTTGTTATTATTAATATTTTAATTAGAACAACTTTTCTTCCGTGCTTGGGTGGCAGGGAGGAGTACCCATCAAAAGCAGAATATAATGCAGTTGGGGTGCTCTTTCCACGGAAAGCCAACAGCTTCCCCTCTATTTTCCTCTTCCCCCAAGCCCCCCCCCCCCATTTTCTTTTTTATCCTTCTTTGGTACCTGAGCAGTAAGGAGTAGTGTAGATGATGGGAAAGGACTGTGTTTAGGAAGACCTCAATTATGAAAAATTATTTGTAAGCTGCTTAATGTGGAGAGAGAAGCTCCATATAGTTTTTATTTTTACAGCTGAGATGTAAGATCACGGTAAGAGAAACAGGGTTGTTGTCCCCTTCAGAGGCATGCACTGGTATTAACTAATAACGATTAGGATTTTGTTTGGGGAGGGAGGGGACTAGGTAGATTAAAGGACATTTTAGTACCAGGTCCTATCTTCAGATACCAGTTTCCTTAGGTAGATTTAGAAAAGAGTTCTTCCTCATAAACCATGTCTCTCAATCTTCTAGCTATAGATTGGGGCTGGGGGTGGGGGTGGGGGTGGGGAGCTGCCTGAAGAATGTGCTCTAATCGAAGGTGAAGTTGAAGAAGAGTTCTCGCAGATTGTTTCAACCAAGGCTCAGTTGAGCACAAGGATTATGGGACTGTCAATACTTTTAGAATTACAAAATAATACATTTATCAAAATAGAAATGGGCTTTAAAGATAACCTATCTAGGGAGAAACTGAGGCAAAGAATGAAGGACTTAAACATTTGTATTAAGTTCTTACTATGTGTCTAGCACAGTGCTTATGTATAAAACTGGACTATAAGGAGTACAAAAGTGAAGATAGTTCCTTCTCTCAGAAAGGTGGAGATGTCATATATAGGGTAGTTGTAGCCAAGAAACAGTACTTTGGTCCTGAAAGTTATAGGGATGGCGAGTGGGGACATAGCCGAGTAGACATTCATAATCCTTCCAAGAACCTGCAGATTGATTTGATCATGCTTCCAGGATTTGGTGGGGTTGAAAAGGGGAAAGGGAAGAAGTGTGCAGCAGTTTCAAGACTTGGTGGAGAAGGGTGTTGACTGAAAAGAAGATGGTGAGGGAGTAGGGAGAGAAATTAAGCTTAGCACCAGCCTAAAACAGTGAGCCAGGTGAGGCAATTGTCAGTGAGGAGGAGTGGGGAAAGGCAGGCGGTCTGCAAAGGTTAAAACCTCTAGGGCTTACTTTGTGGTCCTGTAGTTGACTTAGGCTGTAGAGAAGCCTGGTCTTTAGCTAGATGTCGTGTGAAGAAGCTGTCCTGGGAAGGTTACAAAGCTAGTTGGCAGAGACAGAACTAAAACACAGCTCCCCTGACTCCAAAGGCCTAGAGCTGTCCAAGCTACAGCGCTACCTTTCGCGTTTTTAAGCTGGAGTATTCTCTGCTTTCCTCCTTGCCTCTATCAGTTAGTACATACAGAAGAATCTAGGGGAAAGAGAAAAGGGTAGTGACAATGCAGCGATGTTTAGTGTCTCTACCCAGGCGAGGATGAGTCAAAATTAAAGGAGATTTAAGCAAACATACACAGACCACCTTACTTTTCATTACTTGATTTTTTTTTTGGAATAAGCTCTTGGGTTTGGTTAATTTCTGGTTGAATTATTAATACATTCATTTTAATTCCTCTTTTAATGATATACATCCAGGGACTGCCTTAAGAGCTTTCTATTACTCTACGCATAAAGCAGTTCTAATGGAAAAGACTACAGCGCAGTGATACCTTTATGATTCTGTCCTTAAGTCTTGCCCCTCTTTCCTCCTCTCCCATTCCCTCTCGGGAACCCCACCCTTCCAGGGTCAATCTAATGTTCACTCCCTCCGGGACACCACTGCTTGTTGTGTTCAATCTCTTTGCCGGGACATTTATTATTAGAGAGCCCAAAGACAGAAAGTTTCTTATTCCCTACGTTCCCATTCCCCTCTCCCTCCCCAGCCCAACCCCGGCCCGGCCTGGATCAGCGCTGAAACTAAGAAGGAAGAAGGATTCGGGTGAGGAGAGAAAATAATAACACCAGCATATGGAGGTTACGATCCAACCACAGTGTAGAGAGTTAATGCCACAACGCCGAGGCGCACCCCCCACCCCCCCACACACAACGGGTTTTTGAGGTTGATGTTGATTCCCCCCCCTTCTTTAAATGTTCAAGGTCCGAAATTTAAGGAAACAGAAAGGGGAAATCCTTCAGAATTCAGGTCGGTCCACTTTAGGAAGACCATCCCCGTTCGCCAGGCCTTTTGTTTGTTTTTAATTTTTGTTTAAAGCCGAGAATTTGGAATTAAATCCAGAGGGAGGAAGTTACTTTAAACAGAGTACTAACTGGACTGCAGTATTCTTCGGTCTGGGTGCATTTCCTGAAGCCACGAAGTGAAGGAGATGCCGTTTGATTCTGTAGTTTTCTGCGGATCCAGAGAAATCCTCTCGGAAAGTTGTAGTCCATAAAAGTAGCTCCTCTTTCCCAGGCGATCTTACTGCAAACCTCGTATCCTTCACCTGCCAACCTGCAAGGTCGCCTGGTTCCCTGGGCCCGTAGTCTGAGTTTTTCTTTTGTTTTGTGGTGGGGACGGTTTTTTTTGGGGGGGGGGCTGGATAATGAACGATTTTGGGGGGGGTGGAGGACAAGGTTTTTTTGTTTGTTTTTTTTTCACGTAATAAAGACAATTAGGATTGCGGCAACATCACAAAGAAGTGAAAGTTCAGTGAGAGGGGGGAAAGTCCATGTGTTGGGGGCAGGGTGGAGGAGGGTAATTAGGGCATTAACCAGGACTTTATAAGTATGCCATTACACAGGGACATTTATTGGAGACACGGGGCACAGGAATGGGACTGTATATGAAGAAAGAAATCCAACCCTAAGTATCCCAAGGCTTCTATGAATTTCCCTTCCTCTCCATTTCACTCCTCTTGAGAAAGGCTAGGGCTCTGAGTTTAGATATGAGAGAGGGGAAGGGAGGGAGGGAGGGAGGGAGGAAGGAAGGAAGGAAGGAAGGAAGGAAGGAAGGAAGGAAGGAAGGAAGGAAGGAAGGAAGGAAGGAAGGAAGGAAGGAAGGAAGGAAGGAAGGAAGGAAGGAAGGAAGGAAGGAAGGAAGGAAGGAAGGAAGGAAGGAAGGAAGGAGTATTTCAGAAAGAAGTGCACAATGGAGCATACAGCTCCAGCCATGCACCCTGAACTTTCAGAAGAAGAAGAAGAAAAAAACAAACAAACCCTGATACCTTTTATGTTTCCCACAAAAGCTCAAAGCAATGTGTAGCTTCTCAGTTAGGATGACTTCTTTTTTCTTTACTTTTTTCCACTGTTTTCAGCACCAAATCCAGAGTTAAGATTCCTCCACATTCCCTTCCCTATCCTGTTCCTGAATCTCATTTAACTTTACACCTTTTTCATCAGACGGCTTTGAAATGTATTGGGGTTGGCAAAATAGGTATGATGTTCTAGTCAAAAATCTTTCTTTGTATCCTAACTGGGTTGATATAATGCAGGTATTAATTATCGTGTAGTGGATAGCTTTTTGAAGCCGCAATCAGTAAGACCTACATATCCTACTTCTGAGACTAGTCTAGCACTCATGGGTTTAGTTAACTTTTCTGAACTTCAGTTTCCTCAACTGTTAGTAATACTGGATTCACTTTGCATGATTGCTTTGAGGCCCAAAGGAGATAATATATTCAAAGTGATATCAGTTGTTGTCCAATAGCAGTCACCTAGTTGTAAAGTGCAGTGAGACTTCTTTACCCTGATGTCTGCATACCTCTCAGGTTAGTCTCTGGGCAGGAAGGACTCCCAAACAATTAAAATGTTTCAAAAGATTTTCCATAGAGGAACTCATCAAATTGGGTAGACCAAAGTAACTGGCTAAGTTTGGAGATCAAAAACTTAGTGACAGTGTCCTCCTTAGTACCACAAGAGAAAAAGCTGATGCTATATATCAGGCTTTAGACAAAAACAAAAAGAAGAAACAGATGGTATTTTTATTTGGTAGCTTAGGGCTCATTTGCCCGTTAACTGGCAATGTACATAAAAAGAAAATATCTGAGCTTTAAAAAAAAAACTTGTTAAATCTGAGATCTCAAGAAAGAAATGAAGGCAAGGGACAAAACCAAGACTGCCAGAGGGGGAAGAAGAGAATTCTCTGTTGGGTGGGCTACCACTAAGCCCAACATGTGATTTTGGTGTGATTTCTCTCCCTATAACCCCCATGAACATTCTGCAAATTTCACAGTGTATTTGGTTTAATAATCACAGATGGGAAAGGGACTTTCTAAGATTTCTGCAAATTCAACAATTCAGGGGTGCCTTGACGTGGAGCTGAGGGAGTGGGGGTGAAGGAAGTCTGAAGCATCCCAGCTCTATCTTAAGGGACTGCTTGGTTACTGAATTGTGTCCTAGACTCTACTCCTCCACTGCAGCCTGTAACCCTGCTCCGGAATGGTTGAATACTCCATTTTCATCTTTTCTTCTAGTGTGGAAGAAAGACAGGGAAAATATCTCCAATGATATAACCAGGACTACATACACTGTTAGATATTTCCCCTCCCTTTATCCCAAATGAAGGCTGTGAAAAGACATGGCTCTTGGGGGGGGGGGGGGAGTGTCAGAGCTGCAGGAAGCAGCCTGGAGATCTGGATTTGGATAAGAGGAGTTTATTGAAAATATGATCAAATTGTACGATTCAATGTAATTCAACAAAAAGCTGTTAAAAAGGCTAGTGAGGCAGGGTGGTATAATGGAGAGAGAACAAGCCTTGAAGTCAGGATGATCTGGATTCAAAGTAAACCTTTGACACACACTGGTTGTAAGATACTGGACAAGTAGCTAGACCTTTATGTGCCTCTGGACAGTTCTCTAAAACTATACATTATAAACCAATGACCAATCTATCAGAGGGAGATTTCTCACCAGCAACATGCTACCAATGAAATTATAGGCTGAGACAAAAATAGCAACACAAGGAAAATGTATAATGCCCTTCACTAAACATTGCAAGACAAAGTCAAAAACCCAAAGCCATGTAAGCAAGTAAGTAATGAAATGCAAAATAGTTTGAGGACTGAGAGATAAAGAGCGATAGTGGGATGAGGAAAGGCTTCCCTAAGGAGCTGACACCTCAGCTGAACCCTAAATGAAACCATTTGGAGAGGCACAGGTGAGGAAGTCATTCATTCCAGGTATGGGTATGCAGAGGCATAGAGATATCGAATAACATGGAATATAATAAAGTTTAGGTACCAGCAAGTGGATCAGTTTATCTGAAAAAGGAGAGCTCCTAAAAGGAAAAGTGTGAAATCAGTGGGGAAAGGTAGCCTGAAATCAGACTGTGAAAGGCTTTCAATGCCAAGCTGAATCATGTGCATTTTGTTTAATCTAAAGAGTCACATGGAGATTTTCAAAAGGGGAGTAATATAGTCAGACCTCCGGTTCAGAAAGATTATCTTGGCAGCTGTATGGAGGGAAAGGGAGACACTGGAAGCAGGGAAGCACAACCTGGGGTCAATCTATCTTTCTAGCTTCATTTCTCCCTCTCCAGAACTCTGCAATCCAGCTTTCTCTCTGGTCCTCACACACAGCACTCCATTGACCAACTCGGTGCTTTTGTGCTGTTGCTCCATTATGCCTAGAATGTATTCCCTTCTCTCTCTCTCTCTTTGGGGAGATGAGGGTTAAGTGACTTTCCCAGGGTCACACAGCTAGCAAGTGTCAAGTGTCTGAGGCTGGATTTGAACTCAGGTCCTCCTGAATGCAGGGCCGGTGCTTTATCCACTGTGCCAGCTAGCTGCCCCCCTCTCTTCTTTTAAAATGCTATTCAAACACATCTTCTACATTAAGCCTTTCCTGACCCCCACCCCAACTGCTACCAACTTCCCTCCCAAACTACTCTGTATTTAACCACCTTGTGTTTTTTAAATATTTATTCTCTGCATACGTAGATATGCATTTGTTGACTTCTGCATTAGTCTATAAGCCCCTCTGCTTTTGGCCTCTCAATTGGTTGAAAAGAGGCTATGGCAATAGTCTAGGCAGAAGTATTGAAATTCTGAGCTATGGTGGTGACTGTGTAAGTGGAGGGAGAGAAGAGGATGGCCAAGGTATACTGTTTAAGTATAATCTATAAGATTTGGCAATTGACTGGACATGAGGTAAGGAAATATGAAAAGAAACCACAGAAAGTCACCCTTCAGTAGCATTTTAAGGTTTTTTCTCATAATACTTTGAGGTTGATAATGTAAGTATTATTATACCCATTTAACAGGTGTGGAGGGTAAGCCAGGTGGTATAGAGAATAGAGCACTGGCCCTGAAGTTGGAAGGACCTGAGTTCAAATCTCACCTCAGACACTAGCTGTGTGACCCTGGACAAGTCACTTAACCCCAATTTCCTTAAACATTCGGGACCATCTATAGTAGTCCTGGCGAATATCTTGCCACTGGACCTAGACGGCTCTGGAGGACAGAATGAGGTTGGTTACCTTGCACAACCCTCCCTCACTTAAAATCCAATTCTGTTCAAGTTACCCTGATGTCATGGTCCTCTTTGAAAACAAAGGACAAACCAGAACAGAACAGGTGTGGAAACTGTATCTCAGAAATTCCCTTTATATAAACCCAGGCAAGATGACTTGCTGATGGCCATTTAAATTTGAGTAAACAACTTCCTTTGTCCTCCATTTCAATTACCTTTATTAGTATCTGTCTGATTAAGTCATAGTCATTACACATCCCTTGATGCAAAATTTGCAAAATTTCTTTGTTAATTCTAATTTGAATTTTTTAAAATTGTTTAAAATTTAATTTTCTTGGTTACATTTTGAGTTCCAAGCTGTCTCCTTCCCTCCCTCCCAACCCCAAACTAGAGAAGGCCAACATTTGACACATGCATGTGAAACCATACCATACATACTTCCGTATATCAGTTCTTTCTCTGGAGGTGGATAGCATCTCCCTTCATATGTCTTTTTTAGTTGTTTTCAGTATTTATAATACTCAGAATAACAGTTGGTCAGTTATTCTTCAAACAATATTGCTGTTACTATATGTAATGCTCTTGGTTTTGCTCATTTCACTCTTCATTATTTCATGCAAATCTTTCCATGTTTTTCTAAGATCATCAAACTCATCATTTCTTTCTTTCTTTTTTTTTTTTTTAGTGAGGCAATTGGGGTTAAGTGACTTGCCCAGGGTCACACAGCTAGTAAGTGTTAAATGTCTGAGGCTGGATTTGAACTCAGGTACTCCTGACTCCAGGGCCGGTGCTCTATCCACTGCGCCACCTAGCTGCCCCTCATCATTTCTTATAGAACAGTAATATTCCACCACAATCATAACCACAACTTGTTTAGCCATTCCCCAATTGATGGGGCATTGCCATATCTTTACCACCACAAAGAGAGCTGCTATAAATATTTTAGAACATATAGGTTCCTTTCCTTTTTCCCTCTTCACTTTGGGAAACAGATCTAATAGCAGAATTGCTAGGACAAAGGCTTTTATAACCCTTTGGGCATAATTCCAGATTGCTATCCAAAATGGTTGGATCAGTTCCCAGTTCCACCAACAGTATATTAGTGTACTGATTTTTGCACATCCCCTACAATACTTGTCATTTCCCCCTTATATCATTTTAACCAATCTAATAGGTGTGAGATGGTATCTCAAAGTTTTTAAAATTTGCATTTCTTTAATCAAGGCCTCATCATTAAGACACTGGGAAGAAGCCCTACTTTTGCCTCCTTTCACACTTTTAGCAGTGAGACAAATTTTATATCACTTCAGGTGAGGGAGTCGTCTGTGGGATTTTGAAAGGAAGAAGGCATTTTATAGAGAGCAAACAAGACTGAGAAAAGTCTCCATTAAAATGACAATGGAAAGGAGTAATGATAGGAATCACCAGATTTTAAACCCTGGAATTACTGAGGTCATGGAATCTCATTCAGAGGAGACAGAGAGAGAGAGAGAGAGAGAGAGAGAGAGAGAGAGAGAGAGAGAGAGAGAGAGAGAGCACATTTGAGAAACTGGAGAAAAGCAAAAAGATGTCCTCTTCCTTCTTTTACCCAGGAGAGATATAAAGTAAAGAGGGAAGGATAGCAATAATTCAGGAAGAAGGGTAAATCTATAAACTCCCTTAACCTCAAGAAAGCAATTCAAAGGTAATGATCTATGTATAGGTTTTCCCCGGCTCTGCTACTCTGCCTCAGGACCTACTATGGAAGGTCAATATCACCTAACTTACTCGCAATGAAGCAGAGATTGATGTCAAATCATTTCTTTCACACCAGGATTACATCATTCTCTCCATCTGTCTGTCTGTCTGTCTCTCTCTCTCCCCCTTTTCCTCTTACCCCTTCCCCCCTCATTTTTCTCTCACACATAAACACATATAGATTTGTGCATTCCCATCCCCTAAAAGAAAATGGTGAGCCCTTGAATGTAAAAATGAGAGAAGAAAAGAGGAAAGGAGTTTTCGTTGTCTATTTAATGCTCAGGACAGACGAGGTTGTAAAGGACATGGTTTATTCCTCTATAGAGTGTGCGTGAAGGAAAGGATGGAGAAGAGGAGGAATGAGGTTCCCTCTAACCCCCACCTTGCCACTGGAAAGCAACGGGGAAAGGTTCAGAAAAGGGGTAAGAAAGAAATGATTGTAGGAAGTGGTGGAATCTTTGTGTGTGTTGACTGTTTGGGGTCTATGTTGGGTGATTAATTACTATAGGGAAGAAGGATAGTGGCAGTGAAGAAAAAGAAAAAAAAGATGGGGCAGCTAGGTGGTGCAGTGGATAAAGCATGGGCCCTGGATTCAGGAGGACCTGAGTTCAAATCCAGCCTCAGACACTTGACACTTACTAGCTGTGTGACCCTGGGCAAGTCACTTAACCCTCATTGCCACCCCCCAAAAAAGATGATGGAGATGTCCTCCAGCATCTTGTAGGATACTGGAAGCTAGGGATGGGCAAACCCACCAGTAGATTTGTAATTTGTCCAGTGGCTATGAGGTAAGCTTGAAATGAATGCTTGGTGAAAGGTGTGCAGTCATTTAAAAATTTATCTATCTATCTATCTATCTATCTATCTATCTATCTATCTATCTATCTATCTATCTATCTATCTATCTATCATCTATCTACATACATACTTATGTGTATATATACACAGAACACAACATATATGTATAAATGCCTGTATATATATGCACTCTCTATCTATCTATACATGCAATGTCTTGTGTATGTAACATGTGTCCTTATATATGACACACATGTGTATGTCTATGTGTGAATATATGCGACATATCTATGTATGGGCAACATGTATGTATGTTGGTAAATGTGCGACAGATCTCTATATATGCAAAATGCATGTCTACCTACATATGTCTGCAGTGCGTACCCATGTGCAGCATATATGTGTACATGCCTACATGTGAAACAGATGTTCGCAACATATATGTGTGTGCATGCAAAATATCTATATGCAATATAAATGTACATGTCAGCATGTAACATATACCTATTCATGCACCATATATTGGTATGTATATATGCAACATATCAATATACATAACATGTGTATATGTCTATTTGTGTGTATGCAATATATCTATACAAACATCTATTTATGTGTGCAACATATATCTATAGATATACAACATGTGTCTCTGTATGTTTAGCTATAGATATACAACATACACATATACATGTGTGTATATATATATATATGTGCTGTATGTCTATCTATGTATGTAGGAGACAGCAAGCAATGTAGAATCAGAAGATCCCAGTTCAATTCATGTGTCTGCTATTTACTATTGTTATGACTTAAGGCACTACTTGGGCTGAGGTTTTCTCAACTATAAATTGAAGGGGCTGAATTAGATGACATCTAGAATCCCTTTCAGCCGTAAATCAATGAACCTTGGATATAGTAGGTAGTGTCTTACTTTCTCCTGTCCCCAAAACAAGGGTTAATGCCCAGTGGAATTTAATATAGGACACAGACCCATGTGAGAAGGAAAGGATTCACCAGAGGACATAAACAAATGTAAATTCCTATCAGTTCTCTTTGGAAAGACATTAGAGAGCACAGGGAAATACAAATAATTTATGTTAGAAAATATGCCCACTTTGGGGCAGCTAGGTGGTGCTGTGGATAAAACACCAGCCCTGGATTCAGGAGGACCTGAGTTCAAATCCAGGCTCAAATACTTGACACTTACTAGCTGTGTGACCCTGGGCAAGTCACTTAACCCTCATTGCCCTAACAAAACAAAGAAAATATGCCCACTTTGATCTGAAGTACGCTAATAATTTGAAACAGAGATGTGGGTCATGCTTTTTTAAAAATTCTTTTTGCCTGAATTGTTCATATAGTTGTCTCCATTTTCCATTTCATTTGCAATGTATAGAAACAACTCAGGCTCTGGTGTTAAATGCAATAGGAATTCTGATGATGTCAGATTTTACTGAAAGTAGCCTTTAGTCAATAATTTGTGGAAGAAGTGCACACCATTTCAAAGTAAAGAATTGAGTGGAGGTTTTTATTTCAAGGATGATTGGGTACCTCAATCTTCGTTTGATGAAGTCAGCTGGGAACCATTGTGGAAGGTCTTCAGCATATATGGAAGGCTGTTATTGGAAATTTTTAAAAAAGATAATAAGTAAGGTAAAACAACAGAACATATACAAGAGAATATAAGAGAAGACCCAAAACATAAAGTGATTCCTCCTCTCTTTTCCAGTTTTTTGACATTTGTATTACAATACTATATACTCAAAAGAGAATTCCAATCCACATAAGCAACCCAGAGTGCAACTATTTGTTATAAGCATTGTAACACCCAGTTGTTTAATTCATCTTTCCTAGAAAGTGAAAATCTTAAAGTTTTAGAGATAGGTTTGGGAGAGGATAGGAAAACAAGAGAAAGAAATGAGATGAGGGAAGTGGGACCCGAATTTACCAGGCTTCATTTTTCATACCATACTCTCTGAGTTGCTAGTTGACTCTAGGCAAGTCCTGGAGTATTTAAGCTCTAGTTTTTTCCATTTTTCTGTCAAATGAAGTTCATGCCAGCTGGCCCCCAGCCCACAGGGGTGCTACAATGATTAATGACCTGCTAATTGCAGGTGGAGGAATAAAATGTCAGGAGACTCTAATCAGACAGGTCAAGAAGCACTAGTACTAAATGATTGGTATAGTATAGCTCTAATTATGACTAGCAATAATTAGGGAGGAGATATAATTTCCTAGGGCTATTCATTCAGCAAAGGAGGTATAATCAAAAGATCTTTAAGCAATGAGTAAAGATAAACTATTAGGGATCTTTGATTTTTAAAAAAATCCTACTGAACCAATTGGCCCACTAGGATTAGGGGGAGAAGAGTTGATAGCTCTCTAATTCCTAAATCTCAGGGATTATCATTTCCAGGGATATTATATATTAATTTCTATTAACCTCAATATGGCAACACTAGACAGGAGTAGAAGGATGTATCATCTTAGTTGAAGAGTTGCTAAATTCCAAAATGCAGGAGGCCTCCCTTAATCCTCTTCTGGTTTTCTCACTACTGAATCAGCTGCTGCATTCAGATCAAGTCTGGGAAAGGTTTCAAAACAGTCCCTTTATTTGGTCCAACCGATCAACAAGAAAACCAGCTTACAGAACAAGAGGGCAGCTCCAAGATGCTTTGGGCCAGACAGTTGGGAAGTTATCCCTGATTCTTCCTGGCTACATCCTGAAAGAGTACTCACAAATGGGAGTCTGGTATCCCCCTACAAAAGCCCCTCATCCAAACTGAGGAAATAGCTCAGATCATTCAAACCAACATTTCATCTCATTAAAAAACAAAATCTTAAAAAGCAAAATCCCACATTGGTTTGAATTTAACCCAAACTAAGCCAAACTAAATTATATGTCTTTTTTTTTTAATCTGGGTAAGTGCCTCAATATTCCTATTTGCTGAATGGCATCCAGATTTTTTTTTTGGTTTCAATTCCTGTCAAGCTTGCCTCTTACTTACCCACAGCAATGAGGCCTTTTCAAAACTTTCCCCTAATCCTCTGAGTTATTAAATGCAGGATGCCTAAGACATACTCTCCTCTCCAGGGAAAGAAAATAGACCAGTAATTGTGTAGAGAATTTAATAGGAACTTAGCACAGTGCCTGGCACATAGTAGGCACTTAATAAAATTTTATTGATCAATTAATTGAGTTCAGAAGAAGGCTGGGAACTTAAGGGTGAAGTTATAAAATGAGGTGATGCCACCAGTATTTTTTAGGGAGGCCCAAATTCCACCTGATCTGGTGCCTGTCCCTGCTTACTGAATCCTCAGTTGTTTTCCCTCCATAAAAATGACTCCATAAAAGAATTTTTTTTAAGTGAGGCAATTGGGGTTAAGTGACTTGCCCAGGGTCACACAGCTAGTAAGTATTAAATGTCTGAGGCTGGATTTGAACCCAGGTACTCCTGACTCCAGGGCCAGTGCTCTATGCACTGCGCCACTTAACTGCCCCTAAAAGAATTTTTTAATTGGGAGAAATCTACACATCCACTCTCAGGCACAGTAGGGTAGGGTGGGAGCAGCTAGGTGGTACAGTGGATAGAGCACTGGACTTGGAGTCAGAAAGATCTGAATTCAAAAATGACCTCAGACACTTACTGGCTGTGTGAACCTGGGCAAGTCACTTCACTCCTATTCACCTCAGTTCTTCATCTATAAAATGGAGATACACTGGAGAAGGAATGGCAAACCACTCCAGTATCTTTGTCAAGAAAACCCCATGGGGCAGCTAGGTGGTGCAATGGATAAAGTACCAGCCCTGGATTCAGGAGGACCTGAGTTCAAATCCTGCCTCAGACACCTGACACTTATTAGATGTGTGACCCTGGGCAAGTCACTTAACCTTCAATGCCCCTCACACACACAAAAAAAGTTTTAAAAAACCCAAAAAACAAAAAAGATATGGGTAGTATTGGCATGTTTTGGTCCACAAGGTTACTGAACAATAACAAGGGAAGGGAAGGAAGCACCTTGGATCAGCAGTAATAGTTTGGGGTAGAGATCCAGGGAAAATGTAGCTGAGGAGTCCTTTATCTAGAACACACAAGCTCATTCTTCTCTCCAACCAAGCCCTGAGAGACCTTTCAGTTTTGGTTCTTTGAGCCCAATTGATGTGTCCAAATTCTCAACATAGCTTCTGCTTAAAATTACTGTTTTTCTGGAAGAAGGGGGATGGATGGTTGACACTGCACTGTCAAGTAGGTTTGGGAGCAAACTCCAACCTGAGACAAGGATTCGGGGAATGAGCTCTCCCTGCCTTAGTGAATAACCAAAATGCAAGAGGATACCATCTTGGCCACCGGATTGTCTGTTGCTGCAACTTCACACTGGCCCGATACTGGATTGCTACAACTATTTTGCTATTTTGCCTCATTCTTGTTTAATACCTGGGATTTGAATATGCTCAATTGAGAAGAATGGAGGGTCCTCAGTCAAATCCCTTATACCAAAGTGGGCTTCACCATCCCTGCACTTAGCACCCCACTCTGTGTTCGGGGTTTGCAACTTTATCCTGTTTTCAAGAGTTGTCATTTGAAACTCTTTGACTTCTCTCTCAGGGCTGTTGAAAGAAAAACCCAAAATTCTCTACAAGGCGGCTGGCACTTGGCAGTTGGGGAAAGAGAAAAGGTGGCTGTGAAGGATTAGTAGAAGGCAAAAAAGCATGTTTCTGGTGAACTTTTTGCAAGTGAAGGGGGCCTTTTGGAGATCCAAGGGGGAAGAACAGAGCTTTGCATCTAGTAGATTAATTGGAGCGGTTAGGGTATTCCTATGTTATTAGATTCTAGCCAAAAATATTAACTGATTGATGAGTTCTCTATCCCCTCCCCCTTTCTCTCCCTCCCTTTTCCCTACTCCATCTGTCATTCCTCTCTTCCTCCTCATCTCTTCCTCCCCCTTCTGCCTCCCTCCTCTCCTTTTTTTCCCTCTCTCCCTCCCTCCCCCTCTTATCTTTATCTCCCTTTCCTCCCTTTTCTTCCCTTCCCTCCATCTCCACCTCCCCTCACCCACAAACCCAGTGTAAGTTTTTAGGTTCTGGCTCAACATTCTCCAATGTTCCCCATGTTTGATACTATTCTTTGAAAACTATTTTTTACTTGTAAATTCTCTGTCCACTTCTGCTATCCATCCGCATCCCTCACTGTCATAAACTTGGCTAGTACAGAAAGTGGCTGTTGTCTTTAACCAAGGGATGAACTGTTAGGACAGACGATACCGCGGAGGAGTTACCAAAAGCACAGGCATTCGTCCTGGTCCTCGTAGTGGTAAGAGGGAGGCGTGTGAGAGTTACGTTGGTAGCTGTGGCCGCGAAATCCTTTGTCCCCAACAGTGAGTTTCTGGCAAGGAAGTCAACAGCAGTGGGCAATCGTTTCCTTAAAGTAGCTCTGAAATGGAAAACTGTAGTATAAAGTTGGCACTGTGTCCGAGAAGACGGGGTTCCTGTTGATGACTAGGGAGTTCAGAAGGGAATTAAACCGGGAAAGAAAAATTCACTTTTAATTCCTGGAAAATGCTTTCCGGAAAGAGTGCTGGGCTCTTGCTGCCTAGGATTTTTCTTTCTTTGAAAAAATTCAAGTCCCAAGCAAGAAAAGTGAGAGTTGAGAAGATGGAAGTGATCTCCTTTAGGAAATATTTAGTGTCAAATACCCCTTCCCCCGCATCCCCCGCCCAAATAAAACATCAAATTCAGATCTGTGAGAAAGTCTGCATCTGAAGGATTCGTGGGCTGCTCTCTCTGGCTCTGATAATGGTGGTCAGAACCAGGGAGAAGGGGAAGAACAGGGACGTAGCAAAGGGAGTCACTATTTCACTATCACCATCCAAAATTAAATGCAATAGAAAACACTTAAATTCTTTCTCTTTTCTTTTTTGCCTGGCCTAGAGGTGGGAGCCTGGACCCTAGGAAGACGACCACCCAACTGGTGTGGGAAGCAGCCTCTGGAGGCCAGCTGTCTCCATTCAGATAGTTTCATTTCAGATTTAGAAACCCGGGGTGGATCTGTTTGTAGTTCAGG
The DNA here is from genome assembly GCF_019393635.1 of Dromiciops gliroides. Taxonomy (NCBI): domain Eukaryota; kingdom Metazoa; phylum Chordata; class Mammalia; order Microbiotheria; family Microbiotheriidae; genus Dromiciops; species Dromiciops gliroides. The sequence continues at coordinate 262,475,210 of NC_057863.1, read as the reverse complement.
GATTCATTTCCTGTGTTTCAACATAAAGACTGGAAGGATTTTGGAAACATCCATGTATAGTCTTGGGCTTCTTCACGATCTGAACTTTACTATTTTTCCCCCCGATTTTCAGGTTTGGGAGATGCTTGGGGACAGCCAAGTCATGTCGGACCACTGGACAATGTGGCTAAAGAACTGGGATCCCACTTGCTGCAGGTAGAGCTCACTTGCACCTGGGATGGGAGGCGATGTTTGGGTGAAGGATGTGAATGTTAGTTTTCAATATGAGTATGTATAAATTGTCTCCACCCAACGTGTTTGCCTGTCTCTGAGAATTTCAAATCCAACATCTTCCAGCAACACTAAGTACTCTCTCAAAGAGAGTCCCAGGGTGCAAGCAGCTTCCATCTGCTGGGGAAGCAGAAGATCTGCCATTTTATGTTATTTTTACTCTGAACTTAACAAACACACAAACAAAAACCCATAAACAAACAAACAAACAAACAGATAGATAAATAAATGGAGCGTTTCTATATACAAAGTAGAACAGAAAAAGGAGATTGCAAGGCAGCCAGAAATCCATATTTCTTACCATTTCCTCTTAAGTAGATGACAAATTCAACACTTATTTTCAATACTCTCTTACTGACCCACTGACCTTCCTTCTGTTCTTTTCTTTGTAGTTTTAAAATGCTCCTATGTCCTTCCTTTCTTACTTTCTTTTTTAAATTTTGTTGATCCTATCACTATCCCTGCCCCCACCCTTCCAATTTCCCCTCAAAAAATAAAATGAAAGAAAAACAGCACTTTTTGTATCAAATATGCAAAGTCAAATCCCCACATTGTCCATGAAATGAAAATGTTATGTGTCATTCTGCACCATGAATTCTTCACCTCTCTGTCAGGAAGGTGGGTAGCTTGTTTATTACCAGACATCTGTAATTCTTCTTGGTCATTGCATTGATAAGAATCCTTAAGTCTCTCTTAGTTGTTTTGGTTTTATTTACAATGTTGTTTTTACTGTAAAACTTGCTGTCCAGGTTCTACTTATTTCACTCTGCATCAATTATTAAAAGTCTTGCCTGGTTGGTCTTGAAACTGTCTCTTCAGATATGAATAGACATTTTTAAAAGAATCAACAACCACATAAAAATGTTCTAAATCACTAATAATTAAAGAAATCACATGAAAACAACTTTAATATTCTGCCTCACACTGATCAGAGTAACAAAGATGATAAAAGACAGCAAATGTTGGAGGGGTAATTCGTACAGTTGTTGGAGCTCTAAATTTGGTCCAATCATTCTAGAAAGCAATATGTCTGAAAATTTACTAAACTGAGCATACCTTTTGATCCAGTTATATAACTACTAGGTCTATACCCCAAAAGAGATCAAATAAAAGAGGAGAAGAATACAAAAATATTTATAGCTGCTCTTTTCATAGCAACCTAAAACAGCAAACTAAGGGGGTACTTTCCTATAGATGAATGTCTAAACAAATTGTGGTCTATGATTATAATGGAATTTATAATAAAATGGGCAATTTCACTGAAAACTGGAAAGACTTCTATGAAATGATGTATAGTGAAGTGAGCAGAGAAAGGAGAATAAATTTAGACCTTGACAAGATTATGAAGAAAAACAACTTTGAAAGACTGTTTAACAAAGAAGTGATGGATTTAAAAATACTGAATGAGACATACCTTTCAGACAGGTGGGAGTTTATTTTGTTGAACTATGAATGATGGTTTTATTTTTCACTTCTAATTATTCAAATGGATGCCAGTGAGAGAGAGATGATAAATACTTAAAAAAACACTTAAAAATTATATCTTTAATAATTTTTGTGATTTCATCAGCAAAGGGAACTCCCAGATGAGGAAAGCCCCTCTACCAATGCAGGGCTATATCTTCTTAACTTATAGTCTTAGCCTAAAATACTTCAAGGTTGCCCAGGATCATATGGCCAGTATGTCAACATTAGATCTTCGCGGCTTCAAAGTCAATTCTCTATCTACTTTGCCACTACAATCTTACTATGAAATAGTATTCTATTGCATTCATGTCACATAATTTGTTGAACAATTGGAGAATATTAATGCTCTAATGATTATGGTGAAAATGGAACTAGTTTATAATCAGTTATATAATTCTGAGGTTTGTGAGCATTGATGGGTATCTTCTTAGTGTTTTGCTTCTACAAAAAAAGCACATATGTGTGTACACATACATGCACATGTGCTTTTTTATGGTGGTGTGTATATATACACATATATTTGGTATATATGCATTGTGTATTCATAAGTACATCTGAGATATATGTTTGTATACATGTATATATATAGTGAGAATATTATTATTACAGGGGCCCCCTGCTGTGTGAGCATGTGACCACCCTCAACCAATCAGCTTGAAGCAGTGTGTAAGGCAGTGGGTTTTGTCAGTTGGTTTGAGAGTTGGTGGTTGGAACCTCCTGGGGTTGGCAGCTGAACCAGGAGTGGTTGAGGTAGTTAGGGGTTTCCCATTATTTAAGAGGCATTTGTTCTCTCTTTGTTAACCTCTAATATATTTTAATAAATGTTTAATACCCAAACAGTTAAACTGTTGTCCTAGTTAGCTTTCCCCACAAGGGGACAAATAGGGTGACCACACACATTTAGTTTTACCTGTCACAGTATGTGTGTGTGTGTATAAAAATGTCAGTCAATAGACATTTATTGTTTATCATGTGCCAGGTACTATGTTAAATACGAGGTATGCAAATACAAAAAAGAAAGCCAGTCCTGGCTCTCAAGGAGTTTATAATCTACACACAAAAGGAAATTGAAAAGGGGAGGAGATATATTCCTATGAATATGTATGTATATTATATCTGTATATATATATGGGTCATTTTCCTCTTTGATCTCTTTGAAGTACTGGCCTATTTGAGTGTATATATTGCTGGGTATATAGTTGAGTTCCAAATTGTTTCCCAGACTGTTTTGACCAGTCATTTTAGTGAAGGGCTTATAGCAATGTCATATGAAGGGGCTGGTGCCACTTTGAGAGGGCAGGGACTTCCTCTGTGAGGGTCAGACCAAGTACACTTGTACTTGTACTAAGCCCAGTACACTTAAACCCAGACACACACTGCCTTCCAAGGCAGAAACATTTACGTTGTTAGAATAAACCATTAGTGATGTTCTACATTTAGATACTGCAACTTTAAAGTGTACAATGAGCAGGGGGTGGGGGCAGGAAGGGATGAGAGAGACATGAAGCTACAATAACAACGACAACAATGACTACAGAAATAAACCACAAGAACCACCGTTTACATCATCTCATATATTTCTTACAACAGCCTTGAAGTACTATGCACACTCTAATTTTACAAAAGAAAAAACAGGCTCAACGAGGATTCAGTGAAGGATTCATGATTCTTTATGATCCTGAAATTTTAGAGTTAGTGATTATCTAAACCTAATCATTTTACAGATTAAGAAACTAGATTCAGGTTAATAATGTGACAACTAACATTTCTTTAGGCCTTTAACTGCTTAAGTGCTTACCCCCCTCCAAACCCTGGTGAGTTATGTACTACAAGTCTTATTCACCCCACTTTCAGAGACTGTTCTGAAAGGTTAATTTACCCAAGGTCACAGAGATAACAAATCTAAGATTCAATCCCAGGGTTTATTTGTTTTGTTTTACTGCAGCTTTCCCCTACTACAGATGTCTGACAGAGCCAATCTGTTGGGATAATTTTCTGTTTGACATTAGCCTTAGAGACTTGTAGCCTTCCTACAGAATACCTTGCTTCCAATCAAGTTCTTCTTCAGCGTCTTCTTCTCTGGCTCCAGAAACCAAAGGATAGCCAATCATGCTATCCTATGCTATGTTATGCCTTCCTCTAAAGCCTATAATTTTACCAAATTAAGAAATAGTGATCTAATAGATTCAATTAATTTGTGAAGAATGGTGACTAAGTTTTTTTTTTCTGCCAATTGAGACCAGGAAAAAATTTTAAAACACTGGCATTTTCAAATATGCTGTTCTATACTTTAAAATACACACACATATACATACATAATATACATGTATGTGTATATATATGTATTGACTATTGAAAGTGAAACACAAGATACAAAACCTCAGGAAATTTGGGTTAAGAGTAAATTAGTTTTGCTTACATCCTATTAAACATAAGACACAAAGAATGGGAATAAGAATTCAATTGCCAGTGTTTAATGGGATAGTTTTGACTTCAGGTATTCAGGCAGGCAATAATCACTTTAAAAAGTAGATCCTAAAAAGTTTGGGGTTTTTTTTGTACTTAGTACCCTTGTTTGATTTATTTTAAATTTGCATAAGGGGAAGGGATAATTTCATGGAAAGATTCAAAACTCATAGCACTTATTACGTTAAGTAAATATGTATTTAGGCAGGGCTAGGTAATGATTATCTTGGAGCTATTCCCACTTCACCCTTCCATACAACTCATTATTAGCTAACTTTAAAATACACACACCGTGTTTTATCATTTTTATTCTTATGTGTATTATAAATGGCACTAATTAGGTCAAAATACTATAATTTTTGATGAAAACTTTACCAGTAAACAGTTCCATCCAATTAATGATATAATGATTATGATGAAAATGGAACTAATGTATAATCAGTGAATTATATAACTCTGAGGTTTGTGAGCATATAAAACCCATCTTTAAAATTTTACTAGATTATTACTACAAAGATTGAGAATTTGAATGTCAATAATTTTTTCTTCTTATCTACAGAATAATCAGTGCACTATTTTATCTCTCAGTTGAATTTTCTCTCAAAGCAATTATTTAGAAATTATACAAATAAATCCATCAACACCTTTTTTTTAAACTTTATTTTAAATTTATTCCAATAGTCCATACTTGGGAATGCCAAGGTTCATCTCAGAAGGTATTTATGATGGAGGTGTTAATGTCAACTATACAACAGATTAGTTAACAAAATATTTCAAGAAAAACTGTATTTGAGACAGCAGAATATAATTATCCTTTTCAAATGTCAATATTGCTACTAATTTTTTTACTAATATTCCAAAATAGAGGTAAAAGCAAAACCATAATCTGATTTCAGTTACATGTTGCAAAAGTAGAATTTATAGGCCACAAATTAATTTGGAATATTTTTAATTGAAGGGTAAAGTATACCACTCTTAAAGAAAAAAACCTAGTTATTCTCTTATTTTAGTTCAGAATTTTGAAATGCAAATGAGAAAATAAACAATTATGTATTCTTTGTATTTAAGAAATTATTCCTCTTTTAAAAACATGCCATTTTCCCCATTCTTCATATACATAGTTATGTTTTTATTTCTCTCTGATAAACTTCTATAATTTGCCATGAAATGATTTTAGGGAGGGAGTAATAACTACTTAATCAGTGATTTTTGAAATATCATTTGTTTAGTCTTTTCCAGGAATAGGCATCTTTTTTTCATTTCAATTTTCATTCATTACATTGCAACTTTCAAAAAATTATTCAGAAGACATTCATTTTTAAAATAATTAATTTTCATTATTTAATAATTTTTAAAAGAATCATCATTTAATTTTTAAAAGCTTTTTTTTGAATGATGGGTAAAGAATAGTCATTAAGCACTATTTAGAGAATGACTGAAAAGTAAATGTATGCCAAAGTGTTATAAATTATTTCTATGAATTGTGAAATAAAATTGTCTTTATGATTTTAGACCTTCTCTTATGACATTTCTCAGGGTTTATAGTAGATAATTTTTAAAAATCAATAGAAGCTGCAAAGCTATTTCTTCTGTGCAAAGTGTATTAGTATTTACTAATATTAAGCACAAATTCAGTGGGTGCAGATTCAAAACTATTTCAAATTTTTTTTTGGAAAGTATACCCACTTAAGAGGAAGGATTATCACAATTTTACATGGTATTGTGTTCAGCATCAACAGTATTCTGGTTTACATTTAAGAAATATATGTAACTGATTGTTTAAAGGTTAAGTACCTAAACTGCTATTAGATTTTTACCCAGAATCTTTCTCTTTTACAGACGTTGGATGGATTTGTGTTTGTGGTAGCATCTGATGGCAAAATAATGTATATATCTGAAACAGCCTCTGTACACCTAGGCTTATCTCAGGTAGGAGTAATTCCATGTTCATCTAAAATTCAAATTTATCATCTCTGAATTTTGACAATATTACCAAACATATAAATGGGTAAGTGTAACTTTCTGCTCTTTTTTGTATGAACAATCTCCTTATTTACTATTGTACAATTGTTTTGTATGGGGGGAGGCATGTGGGGAGAGATACTATATACCCTTTCTTCTATTATATTTTATTTTCTTTTTCCTTTGAGGTTAATACCAGCATATCCTTGCAAAACTCAATCATGTATTGAAATTCAGTATGAAACTTTAACCAACTGCTTATATGGTAATGCTATACACCTCTGGAAAAAAAAATTACAAAGGGGAGATTTTGAGTTCTTACTTTCTGGATTGCATGCGATACTGTGAGTTGCCATGAAAGAGAGAAAAGTTTGAAGTGGAACATGAGTTTTATGGTAAATGTGCTTTTGAGAGAGAAATAAAAAAATGGAGGGGTAGATTTATGAGTGTTCACATGGAATTTAGGATAATTTTTCCTGTGTTTTTTTCCCCAAGTTCAGTGGTCTTTTCAGTGAAGCATTTTATGTGCTTGTGATAGAAAGTCATAAAATTCAGTTTACTACTGTTTTGCCCAGCAAGAAGCAAACTAGCTTCAAAATATTTAGAAATGTCCTTTCTTGGGAAAGAGTAACTACATAGCAAATGAAGTCTCTTCCTGCTAAGTCATAGTTTAACATATTCTAGGGTCGCTGTTCAGTTCAATTTGTGACTTACCCTTCTGTCTGGAGATTGTGGCTTACCCTGGCCAGGAGGATTCAACCAGTCCCTTGCTTTTCATAATGCTATGATTTAATTATCATGAATAATCATCATGAAAATCATCTGTTTTTCATAATATAAGGAATGAGAATAACTCTAAGATGAAAAGTAGTTGTAAAATTTTAAAAGCAGGATGCTTTGTGAAGCAATTGGCAAGAAACTAGAAAGAAAATTAGGCTGCTAAAATAAACCTAAGAAGCTAGAAGAGCTGCCAACATTGTATCGATTTATAAATGCAGTTAAACCAAAATAAAAAGTCAATTACCGTAACTTGAACTTCCTAATTGAAGAAGCACCAACTTGAAAAAAACAATTTGAGATTGTTGTTTATATCTGGTCGTATTCCTTTTCCTCCTATGTCAATATACTTCAAAAATTGCTATTTAAAAATTTTCAATTCATTTATACAGGTGTTCTTTTTTGTATGAAAGTTTTTGTGTATCTGTATGGTACTTACAAAACTTTGAAATATGAAAGTTGTTTGAAGTTTCTGTTTCCTTTCCAAAATGGTGCTTTCCTCATTGTTCACTGCTGCTTCACTTTTATGCTAATATTTCTAACTTCAGTGTAATATAACACTTTGGTATAGTATCACATAATATTACTTTTTAAATAGGAAAAGGTTATGATCTCTGTGAACACCAAAATGTGACTTTTTGAATTTCCACTGGGCCTTAGTTTTAATTATTCAGCACTTTCTACTTCACCTAAGACAGAGTTTTCTTCAAGTTTTCTCTCTGAAATCCAGTGAAAGGTGTTTCTTCCTTTCTTTTTTTTTCTCTCCTTTCTTTCCCCCTTTCTTTCCTTCTTCCTTCCTTCCTTTTTCTCCTCCTTCCTTTCATTCCTTCCTCTTTCTTTCATTCACTCATTCATTCTGTATTTATTTAATACCCTCTAGATACATAAAACATTAATTGCCGGATGTACTATCTCCTCAATACCAAAATCACTAATCAGTTCAGTTAATTAACAACAAAAGTCTTGAAGTCAGGTGGAAAAATCAAACCAATTAAATGACTGATCAATTCAGTGTCTATGATCAATCAACAACTCAAATGTCTCTAGAAATAGCTTATCATCATTGTGCTGAATTTATTTTTGATTAACAACTTTAGAAAAAATGTACATATCCAAAAATATATTAATGCACAAAAATGTGTTTGTTTCATATATGACAGATATCAGCAGAATAAAACATACTATTTCCGTGAATCTATGCTCTATGCAATCAGTAAACTATTTACTTAGAATATGAAGAAAATATGAAAGTGATTGACAAAAACAATAACTCTTGTGATACTATATACAGATTACAAAACAAGTAGCCAGTTAAATCAATTCAATTCTTAAATATTCATTTTTTTAAAAATACCCTTGTGTAGACAAAGCAACTAATGAATTGACTTAATTTTTTTCTTTCAATTGGATTGTCTGAATATCTGTATGTAGCTGTAAAATACTAGCATCGTGATTTGTTTAGACGACCTATAACAAATATTTTTAAAAGGTAGCTCCTATTTATAGCAACTTCTCGTAAGAAAATCTAGCCAATATTCAAAATGTGAATTTCATTTCTACATTCTTTTCTTAAATGGAAATAATGTCATTGAATAGAAGGTCAAATAGATAATACCCCTTCCCCTGTGTCTCTTGTCTTCTCGGTCTCTCTGTCTCTGTCTCTGTCCTCCCCCTTCCCTGCCCTTCTTTGGGCAACCTCATGGTCTCACTCTTGACATCAATTCTTCATTTTTTATAAATATTTTCATATGTCAGGACATTTGGTCAATACCTGAAGCTCTGTTGACTTTCTATTTACAAATATCCTGTGATGATAAAAAAATTTCTTCTTCAATCAAACTCTTCAACTTCTTGAAAATTTTCTATCCATTTGTCCCTCAGAATAGAAGCAGTAGGCTTTGTCTACATAGGAATGACTCCTAGACTAGTTTGGTTGATTTTCATGTTAATCGAACATCCAGTTACCTATGTAGGTGGTAAGGGAGGAGAGAAATCAGTGAGGTTGGTTGTATGCATTATCTACTCATCTGGGAAGCAAGACCACTTAAAGTCAACACAATCCTGCATGAACTAAATCATTGTCCTATACTCAATGTAAATAAATATTTATCAAATACTATCCACTACTAGAGAGAAAATTTTTCTAAAAGAAAAAAAGAGCATTTTGAAAGACTAATTTGAATACTAATTATTACTTTATAACTTTATATTATATATTATAACTTTCTATAACTTTAAATACTTTTTTGTAGTTTTTTGAAAGTAGTCCTGAAATATATATATTTTTTAAAGTTAGACACTAATTGTTGGTCAGAAAATTAAGGTAGTTTTCAGCCAGGGAGGAGAAGGCTCCTACTTTTACTTCAATTAGATAGATGACTCTAAATTGTCCAGATAATAATTTTCTATCTTAAAGAGGTAGACATAGTTTCTTTTACCAAAAAATCAAATTCCTTTTTTAAAAGACTCTTCTTATGAGCTTGGGAAAGAGCAATTTACTTCATATGGCTAAGATCGTTGTTATATTTACATTAGTAAACAAAAATAACCCCTTATGGGGGCAGCTAGGTGGTGCAGTGGGTAAAGCACCGGCCCTGGATTCAGAAGGACCTGAGTTCAAATCCAACCTCAGACACTTGACACTTACTACCTGTGTGACCCTGGGCAAGTCACTTAACCCCCATTGCCCTGCAGGAAAAAAAAAGAATAAAATAAAAATAAAAAATAACCCCTTATCAAACTTTGGTACCAAAAGCCTACAGTGAGTTATCCCGAATGAAGGTAGGACCCTTTGGCATACATTCTGTGTATACAACTCAAGCTTCCGAATTGAAAAAGCCAGGTGTCATTTATTTTTTTTCCTTTGGGGGTAAATGTGCACCAGGAATGTTTTGCCATATAAATTCAGATTTAGTTTCATGGTCCCTTTCCTAATGTAATTAAGTTGCATTTGAAGGAAAAAACAAACCTTGTATCTATTTCATGTCGAGGAATATATTCTATATTCTTTGTACATCTTTCCCCCAAGCATTTTAAAGGGTCTTTGTGGTTTACATTTTCTCACAGAATTATATACAATAAAACACCTTTTCAAAAGAATATAGATCTTTAATTGTATTACTTACATGTATATAAAAAGGTGCTATGTGTTTGTGACAATTTTATATGACACATGAAGATTGATATTTAAAATCATTACACTAAGCACAATTTTTTTAAAGCCATTGGGTTACATGGAACCACAGCCAATTCCTTTCACTTTCAATGGTAGGTTAGGGAGGATAAAGTTTTATTTTTATTTGTACATAAGACTTAAGATCTGTAACCCAAACCATTTAATTTACTAATGTTTAATTTACAAAATTACCCAAAGCAAAACAATCTGTGCTTTAAGTGTACCAAATTGCTTTATACTTCCCAAACATGACCCAGAATATATTCACTAAGTTTCAAAGTTGCAATTTTCTTCATAAGAAGAAAAGCTATTCCATTAAACAATTTTAAAAGCTCTTCGTAGAAAAGTAATTCATCTTGTAGTGCCATGGGGGTTTATGGATATCAAAATATTATATGCAGGTCTGTTTTAAGGAGACTGTAATTTTTTTGTTATGAGTCATTCACATTTCTTTCAAAAATTAAAAACATAATTATATTAAATCACTAGCATGAAAATATAGAAGTATATTCAGTATGCAATAGCATAAAGTATATTTGTGTACATGAGAAATTTGTGGTTATTAAAAAGTTATAGACATTTTAATAAATCTGTTTTCCTCTTTATTAAGTGAGGAATTATAAATTGTTAATTAAAAATTTTTTAAAAGTAAGCTTTATTGATTGTTTTTTACACCACCATACTTGCTCTTTATAATTTTGTTACATTCACTTTGAAGGTTTTTTTGTATGCATTTTTCTTTCTGTGTATTATTTTTAAGAAAGCTGCCCTTATTCGTTCTCCCATATTACTATTTCCTGATCTAATGTCTTCCATTTAATAATGATTATAATAATTCCTCTCCCTGAGGGGGAAAAAATTCTTACTTGTCCAAATGTCTATTAAAATGTACATTATTAACTTAAACAGTATACATTTGTTCTATTTCGTCTAGAAGAAAAAAAATGTTATAGTTCTTAATGTGGGTAAATGTTTAGTTGGTACATCAATGGAAAGCTAGGTTAAGGAATTGGGGCATGGGGTAGGTTCTGGTAGAGGTTAGATTTCTGTAATCCAATTCTTTCTGTTGCTCTGTTTGCATAGTATTCAAAAGAAGTATTCCATGAATATTCAGAAAATAGAACTGTAAAAAGCCATGATAAAAACAAGGTTATTTTGCAGGCTAGACAACTATATATAAATGAAAATAAAAGTGCTATTCTTACATATTAGCAAGTGGATAAATTGACTTGGAATACAGTAGGTTAAATTACTTCACCTTTCCCCTGCCTCTCTGGTCTGTGTTACCCAGGATTTGAAAGCACTGGTGAAGAAATGAGTAACCCTGTTGTCACTGTATAAATTATTTTCATTGCCTTGTTCATGTCACTTCATCAATTCATAAAGGTCTTCTGAGTTTCCTCTGAAACTGTCTATTTCATCATTTCTTGTGGCACAGCAATATTCTATTACATTCATATGGCACAATTTGTTTAGCTATTCCCCAATAGGAGGACACCCCCTTAGCTTCTCATTTTTGACTAATATAAAAAAGCTGTTATAAATATTGATGTACATTAAGAGTCTTTTCCTCTTTCTTTGGGGTATAGACCTTGCAGTGGTATAGCTGGATCAAAGGGCATGGCAGTTTGATAACTTTTTTAGTATATTTCCAAATTGCTTTCCAGAATGTCTGGGCCAATTCACAGCTTCATCAACAGCATGCCTTTCCAGTTTTCATCATTTTCATCTTTTGTCATCTTTTCCAGATGGGTGTGAAATTGCTACAACTTTTAGCTTCAGTGCCCAAGAATTAAATGGACTTCAGTTCTATCCTGTCAACTAAGAGTTACTGTAAGGAACACAGTGCCATGTAACCTTGCCCAGGCAGTAACTTCTTGTTCCGATGAAGTTTCTAGTGTTGATTATATCTGCACATTCAGCACAGCTGGAAATAACTAGTGGCTGATTATTGGAAAGCAACATTAGCAAATAGACTATTCTGGCATTTAGCAGAGAAAATGGTTAGAAGATTTTATTATGGCCATAAAACCATATTTAGAATGGACTCAAAATAGAAAGGACCTGCAAATGTCCAGGTACACTCCAATCAGCTCAAAGCAATGGAATTAACACTGTTATGTTTGATTAGACAGAACAGAGACACACTTCTGGAAACACAAGATAAAAGAGGCTTGGGTGTGCCTTTGAGCCATGGTTCAGTGCAAAAGAAAAAGGAAAATTCCTTAGAGAAGCAGAAGTCTGCATTAAATCCTTCTAAATGAGTCCTGGTCTTAGTTCTACATGCTTATTCAGTTTCTTAATTGGCATTGAGATGAATTTTTTTAGTTTGCACATTGGATATTCCTTATGAAACTTTCCCAGTGTTTTCTTAAGTTCCCAATTTTTAAAAATGTCTATTTTCATCTTCTGAGAGCTTGATGATAGAGATGTCTAGGACAATACTAAACCTTGGGTTTTAGGGCCCTCATCAGATAGAAGGAATGATTATGGAGGCCATAGAAAACATTTGTATTTATGAACAAGTTAGAATAATTACACTCATTTTTGTACATCCCACATCTCCCTACTAAGAATTTTCTTACCTCTAGGCTTAACTCAGAAATCCCCATCAAACCTATCACGTGTCAGTATGCACTGGTAGTTTAATAGTCAGTGCTTGTGGAAAATACTATCATATGGTGAAAGCTGTTTGACTAGAGAGTCCTCTTAAATCCTGTAGGTAATGTGGTTTATGACTCTATGAAAATTACACAAACCATCTCCATTGAAGAGATGTTTAATAATGGGAAAATACCATGTGCACACTCTGATGCTTTACTTCCGTAACAGGTGGAACTCACTGGCAATAGTATTTATGAATACATCCATCCTTCTGACCATGATGAAATGACAGCTGTTCTCGCCGCTCACCAGCCTCTTCATCATCATATCTTACAAGGTATTATCTCAAAGGACTGTCAAAGGGGAAAGAAACCAAAATGAAAGCATGCCAAGATAAGTATACTTCCAACATTAGCTGTCAGCTTTTCTTTTTCTAGTGCTTGCCCAAGAGATGGTGTATACGGGTCCAATAAAAACATTCAAACACCAGGTTAGAGACCATCTCTGACCGATCAATGTCAGTAAGCATTTATTAAGCACTTTTTACATGCCAGACCCTGTACTAGGTACTATTTATAAAATGTGAAAGTAAATCCTTTCCTTCAAGCAGCTTACGTTATACCAGGGCGATACAAATAGCCAAAAATACAAGATCACCTCCCAGTGTTCTGGGGGATATGTGGGCATATAAATACAAGACTAGGGGCTCAGTTGTAATTCCAAAGATCTCCAAAAGATCAGGTTCCACTCTGGGTAAATATTGTTATTTATTATACCTAATTAGATATACCCTAGGGACAAAGATGGACTCTTTTAAGTCGATGCATCAGTCCAACAATGCCAAGTGTACCTAATCACTGTTCACTGATCAGTCTCTCAGGATCTGGATTTCTAAGTGAAACATACATAGTGCTTAAAGAAGGAGCTTCACAAATCTATCAGAGAAAGCTAAGCAGCAGTTAAAAAAGATGTCTTCTGACTCTGCTGTTTCCTCTTGACAGGACTGGTTAGGCAATGACTGCAGCAGTAATATAAAATCTACTAGGGATTAACTAAAATCTTATCTTCTAAAGGAAGCCTTTCTCAAAATTCTAGTGACCTCCCCTCTTTTAATTATTTCCTGTTTTTCCTATATGTAGCTTACTTGTACATATTTGTTTTCTTATTCTCTTCCCCATTAGATTGTGAGCTCCTTGGGACTGCCCTTTGCCTCTTTTTTTATCCCCCAGAGCTTAGTATAGTGCCTGGAACATAGTAGGTGCTTAGTTTATTGATTGTTGACTGAGAAGGAATCGAAAATGATACAAACAACACATATCTTTGGTTTGGAGGAGGAGAGAATAAGAAATTAGTTAAATGGCTGATTTTTTTATCCTATATTCTCATAGGAAGAAGTCTGCGGACTTTAGGATTTGCCAGCTTGCATAGTAATTCAAGAAATAATTGTTAGACAGTACTAGGATTGATCAATTAACAAGCATTTATTAAGCACCAAACACGGGGGAAACAAAAATAAAATGGAAACAGTCCTTCCTTTTGAGAACCTTACATTCTTTTGTGTTAACTGCCCCCCCCCATTACTTTTTTTTTTTTTGCGGGGCAATGAGGGTTAAGTGACTCACCCAAGGTCACACAGCTAGTAAATGTCAAGTGTCTGAGGTCAGATTTGAACTCAGGTCCTCCTAAATCCAAGGCCAGTGCTTTACCCACTGTACCACCTAGCTGCCCCCAGAACCTTACTTTCTAATGGAGGATACAACATACACACACACACACACACACACACACACACACATTATGTATGTATGCATATATATATATATATATATATATATGCATACATACATACAAAATATGCATGAGAAAGGAGGAAGGGACTAGCTGGGAAAAGTCTTCTGTAGAAAATTCTTTTTTTTTTTTGGTGGGGCAATGGGGGTTAAGTGATTTGCCCAGGGTCACACAGCTAGTGTCAAGTGTCTGAGACCAAATTTGAACTCAGGTACTACTGAATCCAGGGCTGGTGCTTTATCCACTGCGCCACCTAGCCGCCCCCTCTGTAGAAGATTCTTGAGCCAAGTTTTTAACGAACCAGGAATTCCAAGGGGGTGAGATGAGCAAGGAGACCATTTCAGGCATGGAGGACAGCTTTTGAAAGGTCACATAAATAAGGAATAGAGCATTTTGGGAGGATAATAAATTGAACAATACAGTTGGATCCATGAGTGAGTGGAGAGGATTAAAGGAACAAAGTAGTTTTGGAAAGTTTTAAATGACAAGATGGTTTATACTTGATCCTAGAGGTAATACGGAGTCACTGGAATTTATTGAGGAGAGAGAGAGAGAACATGAGAAGAGCCTTTTTAATCAGTGGGTCTATAATTCTGAAGTACTTATAAAATAAAATGTATCCATTAATATAAATTATGGTAATGGAAGCAATAATATTTTCTTTAGAAATGAAGGCTAGAATGGAGCATGGAACATGAATTTCATTCTTTCACTGTAGGTTTATTTAAAGTTGGATAAAGAGAACAGAAATCTCAGAAAAAAAACCCATGGTGTCGTGGTGCTTGTTTCAGTATTGAGATTTTGCTATTTCCTCAAATAGTTCTCCCTTTACTCTTTTTTTTTTTTTGGTGAGGCAATTGGGGTTAAGTGACTTGCCCAGGGTCACACAGGTAGTGAGTGTTAAGTGTCTGAGGCTGGATTTGAACTTGGGTACTCCTGAATCCAGGGCCGGTGCTCTGGTCTTTTCATCAGAAATATTTGAAAGTCCTTTGTTTCATTTAAAAGTCCATCTTCCCCCTTGTATTATATTCAGTTTTGGGGGGGTGGGGCAGGGTAAGTTATCCTTAACTTGTAAGCCTATATCCTTTTACCTACTGGAATATTATATTCCAAGCTTTCCATTACTTTATGATGGCAGCTGATAAATTAGGTGTGATCCCGAGTACCTGATTTCTTTCTTTCTGACTGCTTGCAGTACTATTTCTTCTTTGACCCAGAAGCTCTGGATTCTGGTTATAATTTTTTCATTTTAAGATTTCTTTCAGGATGCGACCAATGAATTATTTCTATTTCCATTTTTCCTCTGTTTCTCAGATATATGGGCAGTTTTCTCTTAAGATTTCTTGAAATATGATGTCTAAACTCATTTTTGATCAAGGTTTTCATGGCTTCAATCCAATACTTCTTGAATTTTTGTTCTCAATCTATTTTCCAGTTTTTGCTATGAGATACTTTATGTTTTCCTCTATTTTTAAAACCCTTTTGACTTTAAATAATTCTTTTTGTTTTATGGGGCTATTTGATAGCTCTCATTTCTGTTTGTTTTTTTTTAATTCCAGCACTCTGATTTCATTTATAAAACATTTTGAAACTCTGTTTCATTTCATCTAGGAATTCTACTTGAATTTTTGCCTCATCTGTGTTTTTCTTTGAGGTTTTGCTTGCATATGCTTTAGTGGGTTTGTGTCTTAAGCATCCTTGTTATTGTAATTGCTTTGATTTTGTTTGTTTTTTTGGTGAGGCAATTGGGGTTAAGTGACTTGCCCAGGGTCACACAGCTAGTAAGTGTCAAGTGTTTGAGGCCAGATTTGAACTCAGGTCCTCCTGAATCCAGGGCCAGTACTTTATCCACTGCACCACCTAGCTGCCCCTGGAATTGCTTTTAGTAGTGAGATTCTTTTTTTGTTGTTTGCTCATTCTCCAAGTTTACTTTCTGACTTTGAAATTGACGTTAGGACTAGGCTCTGCTTATGGGTCTGGACTGACTCTTTTGCCATTTTCTTGGAGTATTGAGTATTATATTATTCTGGGTTCTTGGGGACAAGCTTTCAATGTTTCCAAAGTGATCTGACCCAGGGAAAAGTCTGAGTGCTGCTTTCCTGGTCAGAGCTCTGCTAGTTCCTGATCTGGATTTGGGCCTGAGCAGCAGCAGGCTACTGTGGGACTCAGCCTCTATCAGCCACCTGGGAAACTCTGATGGTTCAGAGTTGTTGTTGTTTGTCCTTTGTTCTTGAAGAGGACCAATGAGATCAGAAAGATGATGTATTGACTTACAAATGAATTGGATTTAAGTGAGGCAGGGCTGTGCAAAGTCATCAATCAGCCTCACTCTCTCCTCCAGAACCATCTGGTGATAAATCAGGATGACTAGAGATGGCCCCCCCACTGGTTCAGAGTGACAGAATTGTAGACAGTGACACAACCAAAATCCCTTTTGTTTGGGATTCCTAACCATGTTATTCCTTTGCAGGCTTCAGAACTGGGTAGTAGTTGACAAAGCTTCCAGTTGTCATCTATTCCCACACCTTTCATAAGGTGAAGCCTTTGTATGGGTCTGGGACCTTGCTTCACTCTTGAGCACAGTGTAGTACTCTCCCTGGGTGTTATTGGCCAGATCCTGTCCCCACTGTTCACAGACCTCCCTGTCTTTCTGTGCCTACTTGAATTGTTAAAATGACTCACTGTGACTTTTTCTTGGATTTCCTCATCAGAGTTATGTCTGATGTGTCTTCTAAATCTGAAAGAATTGATGATGGGGGAGGTGGGTTCACTGTACTTCTTCCTGCTACTCAGGCACCTTTGCTCCACTACCCAAGAATTATTTTACTTTATTTTAGTAAAGAAACAAGTCTGACAAATAGCAGATTTTTTCACTCCTTATTTCCCAAAGTAGCAAAAGTAAATATAATTGTGATATCACATTAATTTAAGATGTTCATTGAGATACTGTTTTGTTTTCTTTTTAGTGAGGCAATTGGGGCTTTGCACAGCCCTGCCTCACTTAAGTGTCTGAGGCTGGATTTGAACTCAGGTACTCCTGACTCCAGGGCCGGTGCTCTATCCACTGCGCCATCTAGCTGCCCCTGAGATACTGTTTTAACTGTTAGGGATAATGCCATCCAGCATTTTCTCCCAGCTTTCCATTTGCAGGGTGGATTTTCTGAATCTAGACTAACCCTCATTGTTTCACTGTGGTGATCAGGTGTTCAGATAAGACAATTCACAAAGCTCAATTATTAGTTGCTGTGTGATGTTTTCTTTAGACACGAGCTTCACATACACCAGTGAATATCTGGAATTGATTCAAACAGGCATCTAGGATAAATAAGTCTTTATGCCTCAAGTATGCCAACCCAAGCTCACAGCCTATGAAATTCTGGGTAAAAAAAGCCTCAATGATAACATGGGTTTATGAAAGTGAGATCCTTTAGATCCAGAAGATTTCACTCTTATCCAAAAGCCTAAAGACCTTGCTTTCAACACTTTACCTTTCTTTGGGTTTTTTTTTTTGTGTTTCGTTTTGTTTTTTTTTTTGGTGAGGCAATTGGGGTTGTGACTTGCGTAGGGTCACACAGCTAGTAAGTGTTAACTGTCTGAGGCTGGATTTGAACTCAGGTCCTCCTGACTTCAGGGCCAGTGCTCTATCCACTGCGCCACCTAGCTGCCCCTACTTTACCTTTCTTTAAAAAATTAATTTATTGACTGCTAGTAATGACTAATTTAAAGATTGGGAGTAACATTTACCTTACCCAGTGGAGGCACTATTTTATATTTAAACCTCATAGTAGATGCATCATGCATTGGAGGATATGGTTTGGGGGAGCTGTTTATAAATACTTGTGAAGGAAAGCCTCTTTGGACAATTAAGTGAGTATCAGAGCAACAGAGATTTGAAGGGATGGTGATCCTTTAAGCAGCTAGAATGAGAAAAAAGCTGTTATTCTGATGTAATGGAGTACATTTAGTCCTGATTGCTATTTTGCCTTATGAGGCTGACTTTGAGACTGAGATCTTGAAATTGTTTCCTCAAATAGCAGAAGATGATATATAACTATGTAGGGGAAAATGGAGCAGAAATTATAATATTTACAAAATGCCTGCTATTCTCAAGGAAATAAAATGCTCCTGATGAAGGAAATTGTTGGGAGGATCACAGTATCATAAGATGATAATTCTATTATCTTGGAGCTTGGACTCTAGAGATCATCCAGTCATTTCATTTTATAGATAAAGAAACTGAGGCTCAGAGAAGTTAAGTGACTTGCCCAGATGTAAGGGGCAGGCCTGAGATTTGAACCTAGATTTTTTTTTTTTTAGTTAGGCAATTGGGGTTAAGTGACTTGCCCAGGGTCACACAGCTAGTAAGTGTTAAGTGTCTGAGGCCAGATTTGAACTCAGGTATTCTTGACTCCAGGGCCGGTGCTCTATCCACTGTGCCACCTAGCTGCCCTAGATCTTTTGACTAAAAATTTAGAGCTCTTTTCATGTCACCACACTGGATTACATCCATTATACCATATTACTCTGATATTCACTTTTCAGACTATTGATTGGAAGGTCAAATACTGAAGCTGAAGCTTAAATACTTTGGCCACATAAAGAGAAGATGGGACTTATGGGAAAAGACTGATGTTGGGAAAGATTGAAGGCAAAGAGAAAAGGAAAAAGGGAATGGCAGAGGATGAGATGGACAGATATTGTCATGGAAACAACAAACATGAACTTGGACAAACTTTGAGAGATAGTAGAGGATAGAAGGGCATGCTGTGGTTTGGGGGGCCATGAAAAGCCAGACATGACTGAACAATTGAAAAACAACATCCACCTTTCACAAAATTGATAAAGGAAGTTACTATGATGATAGGCCTATTGGCAACATTTGGGGGGGGGCAGGGTGATAAGGGTTAAGTGACTTGCCCAGGGTCACAGCTAGTTAAGTGTCAAGTGTCTGAGGCTGGATTTGAACTCAGGTCCTCCTGAATCCAGGGCCAGTGTTTTATCCACTGCACCACCTAGCTGCCCCCGTATTGGCAACATTTGGAGTAGGTAACTGTTTGACATCCTTTCTAGATGGGCAAAAATGATTACTGCCCCATAAGCCACTGTGCAAATATTTGATTAGCCTCTACAATAGATCTATGTCTAATCCATACTATTGTCACTTGTTATTTTCATGCATAAAACCTTTTTCTAAAAGACCTATTTACCTTGTTTCCAGGTTGGCATTTTAAAAATTTCTTCTTCATTTCTTCAGAATGCCTTTTAATATAATTCATATAAACTAAAATGTGGTTGTTCTCATATGCCCCTGCACAGTTATATATTGTCCATTGCATACTAAAACTTTCTGTGTTTGAACTTTCTGTGTTTACATGGTAGCTCTCTCACAGCAAGCATGAAAGGAGAAAGGTTTTAAATTCTTGCCGGGAGTTCATTTTCAGCATTAGTAAGTGACACAGATGCTAAAGAAAGGAACGTTGGTGGTAAATGTGTATATTTGTCAAATTGAAATTGATCTATTTTCTGCTTTCAGAGTATGAAATAGAGAGGTCATTTTTTCTTCGGATGAAGTGTGTCTTAGCAAAGAGGAATGCGGGATTGACATGCAGTGGCTATAAGGTATGAGGATCCATCTCTTGGTGAGTTCAAAGAGTAGGGTTTTGGTTATTTCATACTTAAGTTTTTACTTTGCCTCACATTCAAGAAAATGTAGTACAAAGGAAAATTTGAAAAACCCCAGAAAGGTAATGACATGCGTGTGTGGCAAGTATTAGAATTGTTATTCAGTACCAAACTGGTTGGAATCCTTAAACAAGTAGAAAGAATAGAATGTCATTAAGATTGGCACCTTAATGAAAGTTCAATTTTATATGTGAACCCTATCTTGATCTATCAATCAGTACTTATTGAATATGGTGGAGCATGGTAGTTAGGGGATACAATACTTCAAAACACAGAAGAGCCTCCACTCTTAATTAGAAGTCAAGGTAAAAGTCCAATGTAGTTGGAACATTGTGTTCCTAAGACCTTTTTGATGAAATTTCCTCACTTATCTGTTACTTCCCACAGGGCAGTGTTCTTTAAAGAATGCAGCATTGAAATACTATGCTCAGGCCAACCTGTGGCAGATTTGTGAAGTAGGTGAAGTTTGTTTTTAGTGCACAGGTTTTCATTTCTCCCATTTTAGAGACTGTTTACCCCTAGAACCCACTGCTCTTAGGCTTTCTGTTAACTCTTGTTATAGTAGAAATAAAGCTGATGTAAGGGACTTAATGTGTTTTTTTGTTTGCTCCACCCAGGAGAATTTGTATTTTTTAAATGGATTTAAAAGACATGGCAATGACTAATGTAAAGAAATGATGAATATATTACCATCAAAAATATTCTTGGGTAGGGTCCATGGCCCCTAAAATCACCAGGAGTAACCATTTATGGGCTAGTTTAACCCTGTTCAAAATTTTGTCAAGTGACCCTATTGAAAAATAAACAAAAGTCTAAAAGCAAAGGACAGCTCCCCTCTGGCATCTCCCTATACCCACCTCCTGCTCTACTCTTTCAAACTACTTTGAGTACAAATTTCAATTTCATAATATCTATCCTAAGGAAAATGCTTACCCATAATTTCTACAATTTAGTTAAGAACCTCCCATACAAAAGAGAAACAAGTGTTTAATTCCTCAGTCTTGGTATGCAAAGTTTTGTTTAGAAAGCCCCAAATTCTAGTAGCCTCCACTCATATAGCCCCGTACTATGCCATCACATGATATTCTGTAGTTACCTGTATTTTTTATTTGAAAATTTTAACTTTTCTTTCTTCTGTAACTTTTTGCCCTTAGTTTTCTAAGTTTATCTAAATTTTACACTGACAAAGAATGAGAATGAACACAGGTACACGCACACACATTTATGTGATGCTTCCTGGAGCTAGAGAGAATCTTGGACTGGGAATCTGAAGTCCTGGTCTCTAGTGCCCGCTTTCCCAGTGGCTAGTGTGACACTGGGCAAGTGAGTCTCTGGGTTTAAATGTCCTCATCATGGAAAATGAGGGGATTAGACTAAACCTAATGTCTCTTTCAGGCCTAGCATTCTAAGATTCTGTAAGTATATTCAGAAAACTTGGGAAGTATCTTATGAAGGTGGCATTTCAAATAAAACATTAAGATTTGACTATTTATTTCCTCTGAAGTGATTTGGTATTACATCAATTTTGTTAGTATGGAAAACCCTGGGGTGGGAACTCTTTCCTCTGAAGCAGATCATCATCTTTCTATAACTTAAAGCCTTTAAAAAATTAAAAGCAGAATTGTCTCAAATTTTCCTGACTCTAAGTACAACACTCAATCTATGATACTTTATAATATAATATATAATAATATATAATATAATAATAATATATAACATAGGTTTCTATGTGTCTATAGATATACTATCAAAATGGACTTTTTCTTACCTTTCTCATAAATCAGTAGTCTGTACTCTTCCATTAAATACAAATTAATGATATATGATAACTTTAATTTATAGAATTAATTGAACATGGTACCTTGAATAATGCAATCCTTTTTGCTTTATTATGAAATTGAAATATAAAACAAATGGAAGTGTAAGAACAGTATAGTTTCTTTGGGGGGGTTTTGTTTTTAATATATTTTTATGTTTTTTGTTTTTAACATGATGGAGAGAGAGGAATCAAAGAAAATTCCATGTTTATTATCCTGAATGTTTGGGAGGATGATGGTACCATTGATTTTGACATTTTAGACCTGTTGACTTTGAGATAAAAGTAAACTATACAGGTGGAACAACCAAATAGGTAGTTGATAACATGGGTTTGGAACTTTGGGAAGAGTTTAGAGATGAAGATATATAGGAGAGTTATATGCATAGATCTTATCATCGATGCTGCAAAAGACAGGGACTAACAAAGGGAGAATGTTGGGAGAAAAGAAATCAAGTGCAGAACCTCCTGAAACACCCACTTTTAAGGGTTGAGGAAAGAATAAGGAATCAGAAAAGGAGACAGAGGAGTTATCAACAGACAGAGAATTATGAGAATTCATATCACAGAAACTAAAGAGAAGAAACTATATGAAAGTTTATTCAACATAACTTACAGACAACTATACAGATTAAAAAACAGGTACAAAAAAAAGGTCCACGCAAAGTCTTGTGAAATATCTGAGGGCAACTAGGTGGCACCGTGGATAAAGCACTGGCCTTGGATTCAGGAAGACCTGAGTTCAAATCCAGCCTTAGACACTTGACACTTACTAGCTGTGTGACCCTGAACAAGTCACTTAACCCTCATTGCCCCGAAAAAAAAAATAAATCTGAGAGAATCATTTCCACTGAGACAGAGAAAGTGGACCCTGAAAGATAGGATTTCAAAAGGTTGAGATGAGAAACAAAGTAAAGTAAGAATTTACCAGTTACTCTGCTTTTAGCAGAAAGAGATCACCAGCAGATGTTAATATAGTTGAAGTTAGCCCCCAAAACTTTATTCTGTTTCTGTGCTATTTTAATAATGTGCCGGTAACACTGGATTACTCAGTAATGGATCCCAAATCCCAACAACAGTATTACTTTGGATTCTCTCTCCTTTTATCCCTTAATTTTTTTTTATTGATGCCTCCTGATTTTTACATCACAATCACTTCCCAATGCATCGGTTTCCCCACCTCTTAACAGCTAAACAAAATCAATTTACAAAGGGATCTCATCTGATCCATGTGCAACATTCCCTACTAGTACCATCTCACCTCTCTACTCAGAAGAAGGGTTTTTTATCATCTGTCCTTTGGAAACAAGATTAGTCATTGTCTTTCATATGAGTACAGGTGCTTTTTACTGCTGTTTTCATTTACATTTTTATAGCTATTCGGGATGTTTTCCTGGTTTTGATTTCTTGATTCTGAATCAGTTCATATAAGCATTCCTTTTTTCTCTGAATTCCTCATATTCATCATCTCTTACAACACAAAAAAATTCCATTACATTCATACATTACAACCACATCCTACTAATAAATTGGTCACATCAGAATATTGGAAAGCCCAGTATAAAATAGCATTTTAAAAGGAACATTACATTATTTATGAGGAAATTAACAGGCCCAAAATAATTATGAAAATATTCTATCTCCTTATCCCCCTGACTCCAAATACTTTACTCTTTTTTCTCCTGTACCAGGTCATCCATTGCAGTGGCTATTTGAAGATAAGACAATATATGTTGGACATGTCCTTGTATGATTCCTGTTACCAAATTGTGGGGTTGGTCGCTGTTGGTCAGTCTTTGCCTCCCAGTGCAATCACGGAGATCAAACTTCACAGCAATATGTTCATGTTCAGGGCAAGTTTGGACCTAAAATTAATATTTCTGGATTCCAGGTAAGCAAACATTTTCCACTTCCATTTCAAGGGATTGATTTTGTTGAAAGTGTCTAAAAGCCACAACATATTAAGCCAGTTTCTATACTCAGGGTACAAATTAAGCCTAAATTTAATTTTTAAAAATGTAACATACTGAGCAACATTTTGATAAATGCTCTTAAGTTTCTTTGTCTTCTGAAGCCTCTTTATTTCTTAACTGTGATGCTAAAGTCTGATATTGATATGATTTATTCTAGAAAAATGGATTTTTAATTTGAATTTATAATTTAAATTTCTAATTTGAAATCAGAATATGGTGTTTTTAAACTAGTTTTTAAACTAGTTTTTAACTACCATGTCAAAGGTTTACATAAAATACGTACTCTGAGCAACTTTACCCCCATACTATCACAAACTAATACTCTTGGCTCATACAACAAAAAAATCATCATGTAAGACATATATAGAAAGTGAATGGTATGTTTTGGGTAACACCAGGTGCTTCCTGGTTCCATATATAGGTTTAATTACAGTCCTATCACAATCACAATGAGTGGCACAGCATTCCATTGTTCAGCTACAGCTTTTTTTTTTGTTTAATTTTTTTTTTTTAGTGAGGCAATTGGGGTTAAGTGACTTGCCCAGGGTCAAACAGCTAGTAAGTATTAAGTGTCTGAGGCCGGATTTGAACTCAGGTACTCCTGATTCCAGGGCCGATGCTCTATCCACTGCGCCATCTAGCCGCCCCTCAGCTCCAGCTTCTAACATTGTCTCAGCAAGAAGGTACTTCTTAATATTCAGAAATGAAGAGGAGGATCATGATTGTGCTTTTTAGCTTCCATCCCATTTTTTTAGTCATTCATCAATCATGTGTTCACACTGCTAGTCATTCACAGACTAGGAAAGGTAAGGAAAACTGGTTCAGTGACACAGGGTTTACATGTATGAACTTGGCTGCCTCAAGCTTTCAACTATATCTGCTCCTTAAGTGGAAGAATTTGCTTTCTTCTGGTATCGACATGGTTCTATGCTCTGTGGAATTCTAGACAAAGAATTTGCATCCACATTAATCTCACCAGGCCTATAGTCTGTGCTGTTGGCCCATGCTGTTACTTCTCTCTGGCAAGGATCAGTACTAATCCAACTTGGCACTGGCCAGGATATGCCAATGGACTATTATAAGTCTACTCAAGGAATTTTTGAACTTCTCAATGATGATCCACTTCAAAGCCATGAACTAAAGTTTATTGACAGGATAGTGAAACTCACTGTCAGTCCAACTTTTGCTGGCAGTGCAATTGGCCTCTGGTGACCATCATTTTCTTGATAAAGAACAGCTTCTAAACCTTCCAGGTTGGCATCTGTGGGAAGATAAAAGGTTTACTTAAGTCTGCATAAAGCGATACCAGTGCATGGTAAAGCAGTTGATCTCAAATCTTTGAAAGCTTTCTCATCTTTGTCCATCTTTTCTCAAAAGGCTTTGTAGGTTTTAAGACAATTTTATCTGTCCTGACTTTTTTTTACTCTGGTTCTCTGCAATTATATGTGTATCAGTAAGGTCATTAAATGGTTTAGCAATAGCAGCATAGTCTAAAATCTTTTATTTTTATTTTTAGTTCTAAAGTCTCTCCCTTCCCACTCCTCCCTCACCCATTGAGGAAAAAAATATGATATGAAGTCATACAAAACATATTTTCACATTATCCATGTTACAAAAAAAGCAAGAAAATATAGTGAAAAACATTCACTTTGCACACAGAGTTCATTAGTTCTTTCTGGACATGTATAGAATTTTCCATCATGAGTCTTTTTGAATTGCCATGGATCATTGTATTGATCATAGCTAAGTCTTTCACAGTTGATTACATCATTACAATATTACTGTTACTGTGTACAATGTTCTCCCAGTTCTACTTATTTCACTTTCAGCCTATATAATTCTTCCCAGGTTTTTCTGAAACCTTCCCTGTTGTCATTTATTATAATACAATAATATGCCATCACCATTATATACTAGAACTTGTTCAGCCATTCTGCAATTAATAGGCATCCCCTCAGATTCCAGAGCTGCTATAGATATTCTTGTGTGTGTGTGTGTATATATATATATACATATATATGTGTGTGTGTATGTATACACACATATACATATACACACCTATATGCACATATACACAAGATATATATGTATATATGTCCTTTTCTTTTTATCTTTTTTGAATACAGACTTAGAAATGGTATTACTGGGTCAAAGGGTTTAGATAGTTTCATACTTTATTATAGCCCTTTGGGTATGGCTCCAAATTGTTCTCCAGAATGCTTGAACTAGTTCATAATTCCACCCAAAGTACATAAATGGGGCAGCTAGGTGGTGCAGTGGATAAAGCACCAGCCCTGGATTCAGGAGGACCTGAGTTCAAATCTGGCCTCAGACACTTGACACACTTACTAGTTGTGTGACCCTGGGTAAGTCACTTAACACTCATTGCCCCCCCCCTCCCAGTACATTAATGTACTTTTCTTTTCCATATCCCAACCCGCATTTATCATTTTCCTTTTCTGTCATCTTAGGCAATGTGATGGGTATAAGGTGGTATCTCAGAGTTGTTTTAATTTTCACTTCTCTAATCTTTAGGGATTTAGAGTATTTTTTCATATGACTTAATAGTTTCGATTTCTTTCTCTGAAAACTGCTTGTTCATATCCTTTGGCCATTTATCATTTGAGGAATGGTTCTTATTTTTATAAATTTGGCTCAGTACCCTATATATTTGAGAAATGAGACCTTTAACAGAGAAAATTCTTACTAACATTTCCCCTAATTTCTTGGTTTCCTTCTAATTTTGGCTATACTGGTTTTGTTTGTGCAAACCCTTTTTAATTTAATGTAATCAAAATTATACATAGTATCTTCCACGATCCTCTCAATTTCTTGTTTGATTATGAACTCTTCCTTCATCTATAGATCTGATAGGCAATTTTTTCTATGCTTCTCTAATTTGCTAATGCTATCACCTTTTATTCCTAAAATTACTCATTTTGAGATTATCTTGGTATACAGCGTGAGATGTTGGACTACTTTCTAGTTTTACCTGGAGTTTTTGTCAAATATTGAGTTCTTGCCCCCCAAAGCTTTAATCTTTTGGTTTACCAACCACTAGGTTACCATGGTTATTTCTTATCCACTAACAGATTGTTTTGATGATTACTGCTTTATAGTATAGTTTGAGATCTGGTACTGCCAGGCTGCTTACCTTCATTTTTCTTTTCACCGATTCCCTTGATATTCTCAATCTTTTCTTCCTCTATATGAATTTTGCTATGATTGTTTCTAGCTCTTTAAAATAATTCTTTGGTAGTTTGATTGGTATGACACTGAATAAGTAAATTAATTTATGTAGTATTGTTTTATTATATTGGCCCATCATGCCCATGAACAATTAATATTCTTTCAATTGTTTAGATTTCTATTTGAATGAAAAGTGTTTGGTAATTGTGTTCATATAGTTCCTGTGTTTGCCTTGGCAGGTAGATTCCCAAGTATTTTATACTGTCTGCAGTTATTTTATTTTATTTTAAAATTTCTTTCTTTCTTTTGGGGGGGCGGGGCAATGGGGGTTAAGTGACTTGCCCAGGGTCACACAGCTAAAACGTGTCAAGTGTCTGAGGCCGGACTTGAACTCAGGTACTCCTGAATCCAGGGCCAGTGCTTTATCCACTGTGCCACCTAGCTACCCCTATCTGCAGTTATTTTAAATGGAATTTGTCTTCCTGCTGGGTTTTGTTGGAACAATATAGAAATGCTGATGATTTGTGTGGATTTATTTTAAATCTTGTAACTTTGCTAAAGTTGTTAACTATTTCAACTAGTTTTTTAGTTGATTCTCTAATGTTCTCTAAGCATACCATTATATCATCTGCAAAAGGTCATAGTTTTGTCTTGTTTTCTTGATTTATTACCATAGCTAGCATTTCTAGCACAATATTGCATAATAGTGGTGATAATGGACATCCTAGCTTCACCCCTGATCTTACTGGGAAGAATTCTGGTTTATCATAGTTATAGATAATGTTTGCTCTTGGTTTTCAGTAGATACTACTTATCCTTTTATGAAACCTCCGTGGATAAAGCACTGGCCCTGGATTCAGGAGGAACTGAGTTTAAATCCGGCCTCAGACACTTGACACTAGCTGTGTGACCCTGGGCAAGTCACTTAACCCTCATTGCCCCACCAAAAAAAAAAAAAACAACAACAACACTAAAAAACACAATTCCATTTATTCCTATGCTCTCTAGTGTTGTGGTGGTGGTTTTTTTTAATAGGAATGGCTATTGAATTCTGTCAAAAGCTTTTTCTGTATCTAGTCTTATAATTATATGATTTTTGTGGTTTTATCATCAATATGATGAATTATGCTTATAGTTTTCTTAATTTTTAACCAATCTTGAATTCCTAGCATAAATCCAACATGGTCATAGTGTATGATCTTTGTTATAAATTGCTGTAATCTCCTTGCTAGCATTTTGTTTAAAAATTTTGCATCAATATTCACTAGATAAATTGGTCTATAGTTTTCTTTCTCTGTTTTTGCTCTTACTAGTTTAGGTATCAAAACTAAATTTGTTTCATAGGAGAAATTTGGTCAGACTCCTTTACCTATTTTTTCCAAATAATTTATATAGTATTTGAATTATTTGTTCTTTAAATGTCTGGTAGAATTTACTTGTAATTTTCCAGGTCCTTTTTCTTCCTTAGGGAGCTCATTTGTGGCTTATTCAGTTTCTTTTTCTAAGATGATAAGGGTACATAAGTATTCTATTTCTTCTTCTGTTAATCTGGGTAATTTATATTTTTATAAATGTTTATTCATTTCACTTATTTTGTCAGTTTTATTGGCATGTCATTGGGCAAAATAGCTACTAATAATTGCTTTACTTTCATATTCCCTGGGTGTGCATTCACTCTTTTCATTTTTGAGATTCATAATTTAGGTTTTTTTCTTTCTTTTTTTGCGGGGCAATGAGGGTTAGGTGACATGCCCAGGGTCACACAGCTAGTAAGTATCAAGTGTCTGAGGCTGGATTTGAACTCCAGTCCTACTGAATCCAGGGCCAGTGCTTTATCTACTGTGCCACCTAGCTGCCCCCTTCTTTCTTTTTCTTTAAATCAAATTAACCAATGTTTCATCTATTTTGTTTTTCTTCATAAAACCAGTTGTATTCATGTCCTAATTGTATCCATTAGTTCAACATAGTTTAGAAAAGGTCTACAAAATTGGCATTTGTCTATTGACAGCCTCAAACAGGCTTCCTCCAACTAATGTAAAACTTTCCAGTCTTTACTCATGTTCTTCGAATGTCTTACCAAAGCTAATGATACAAGGTACTTCCAAGTAATTCCTACCGACCATTTTCTCCAACACCCCTTGGAAAGTGAATGGTACCAGTGAAATGCCTTAGGGCATTCACTCAAATTAATAGAGCTGCACTGTATTGCATAGTTGGAAAGATGAAAGTAGTCTTTTCCTTGTCTTCCTCAGACATAGGAATCTGATAGTATCCAACACATAAGTCCAAGATCAAAAACTCTAGCAGCCTAGAAGATAACCTAAAGCATCTTGTGCCCCTAGCATAACACTATGCTCCTGGTATAAACTACTTCTTTTGTTCAGAGTCTGGGACTCTACACGCATACATGTCTCTCCATTTTTCTCAGGTACAATAATTATGAGTGATGCATAGGAGTTGCTGAATCTTCTTCTGAATGTTTGTGAATTAGTAAGCCAGATTCTATGAACTGCATCACCATTATTCCTGATTTTACAGTTTAATCAAAGTTAAACAATTTATACTGATATTGTGCTTTCAACTTTTAAAAAATATTTTTAACTTGTTTTTTTTTTCATTTGGAAAAAATTGAGCTAGGCATGACAGATGGTAGACTACCATTTTGACTGAGGTACAAGGATATTTAAGGACTTGACCCATCACAACTAGTTAGTGGGAGGTCAGATATTTGGTGCATCATCTTAGATGTAATTAAAAGGAAAACTTATGACAGAAAAGTTCTTTGCTTGCTCAGGAATAACATGACTAAAGGAAAGCTAGTTCCTGAGTTTCTTTTTCAAGAAATTCCAGAGTATATTTATGATTTGTTTCTTTACCTCTTTATAGTTCTCTTTTGCTGGTATGTATCATACCCATCCCAGAAAAACATCTAAACCCTAATATGTTATCAGGGTTCTATGGAATGAGGAACAGGACATTCTTAGTTACTTAGAGTTAGAAAGACAGTAGGCTACTGACATTAAGCAGCATGACCCTGAAACCTGACATATTTTTATACAAAAGAACCTCAGAAGCAGGTTCAATCATGGAACACTCTTGGCTCTGGTAGGGGGAGGGGAAGATAAAAGATTTATTTACAGAATGAGAGGGAAACATCTCACCTTGGGCTGAAGGGAAATGCCACTGAACACTGCCCTCCTAGATCACAAGCTGAGCTATAGGGAAAAGGCACATGGCCCCACTGAAATAATTCTCTTCCATCAAGACTTAGCTCAGGTGCTTCCCTTGATTCTGCACCACCCTCCTAGATGAAAATTATGCCTTTTGGCTTAATATTATTTAATTCATACCACTCTGTCTATATATATCCTTTGTTATTTTTGCTCTTGTTTGTGTATTAATCTCATCTTCCCATATCCCTTTTAACTTTTAAAGCTTCCAGGGAGAAAGGACTGTGATGCTTTTCATAGGATCATAATGCACCAACAAAAAAACGCTGATGGGCCTGGGGGCTGGGGATGATCATCTTCTCCCTCTCCCATAGAGGCTCCTCAGTAGCTGAAGATCTGTGCATGTATTGACTGGGTACAATCCTGGGGAATCTAGGCCTTTAAGGGGAGGAGTCAAACTCTCCTATATTACCTGGCTTTTTATACTGCAATCTAGGAGCCCAAGGACAAAAATTACTTAAAGCTTAGGTTTGGCTGTTGTCCTTCTGGTATCAGTCATCTTTGACTAAAAGACCCAGCTGCTCCCGAGCTCTTGAACTCACAAGGGTTCCTCCCTTGCTGAATATGTCCATGTTAGGATCTTTATTCTGTCATCTGTGCTCAGTGGAGTGGGAGAGAGTAGAAAAAAATCCCAAAGTTATAGCTAAGGGGGGCAGCTAGGTGGCGCAGTGGATAAAGCACCGGCCCTGGATTCAGGAGGACCTGAGTTCAAATCTAGCCTCAGATACTTGGCACTAGCTGTGTGACCCTGGGCAAGTCACTTAACCCTCATTGCCTTACCCCCCCCCCCCCAAAAAAAAGTTATAGCTCAGCTCATTGAGCAGAATTCCCTACTCTAGCTGCCACTGGGGAGCAGGTTACTATCTCTCTCTAGGGTGGGAGGAGACTAAGTCCTTCTCTACTCCTCTAGGGAGAGTTTCTATCTCCCCTTGGCAGATAGAAAAGATCCAGAGAGGGGGTTACTCCCTCTAATGCCTACTGCTCAATGGCTCTCGGTCCACTCTTCCTTTCTTAGTGGCCAATTCTCTTTGCTTAAGCTGTGATGTAGTCTCAACCACCCTTCAGCTATCACAGAAAAAAGTACTGTGGGACCATCCCAGATTTTCTGTTATTCAAAGCAACAAGTCCTTCCTCATTGAGTCAGATGTCTCTCCAGGTATGGTCAGGACATAGGCTTACCATTCCAGGGGGTGTGTTTTAGCTAGAGAATATTTACTTCTCATTATAATAGGATTGCTTTTGTGTCTCTAGAACATAGTGTTTTCCAGAACATACAGTGTTTTTCTAAGCAATTATGAATAAATGTTTGTTGTTTAGTTGAATTACCAATTTTATTCAGGAGAGATTAATACCAAAGTCTTCTTAAGAGGAGTTTTAAAAAAGGAATCATAAAGATCCATTTCTTTTTCCTACAAGAAGATCTCATGGTGGGAAATTGACTTCCAAGTCAATTTCTGAGTTCCAGCATGTTACCAGCAAAGTCCTTTTGTTTCTCACTTTTCATGACCTATGGTCCTATAAAGGAAAGGGTCTAGTCTAGATTGCCAGAAGTGAAATGAGAAAAAAAGACAAGTCAAAAACAACGCAGCTGCTTCTTTTGCAGATTTCAAATTGTATTGATTTCACATGGGCAGCATACCAAGAAAGCAATAGGATGAATGGACCTTAGAAGAGAAGCAGAGAAATAAGACCTTGTACAGACTTTGCTTTTAAAATTCCAGTCCCTATAGAGCCAGAGCACAGGGCAAAGGCTGGGAGGTAGAGTAAGAGCATATGGTCTATCTCTAAGAAGAGGTTGGAATAGTGGCACCTTGGCTCTCACAGAACCAGGTGGCATTGTTATTAAGCACAATTCAAAATAAAATTGAAATTTGGTTAAAAAGGATTATATATTTTGTTTTGAAACTATAGCTGGTGCTTCTGCTGACAGTGGGTAAATACAGACAGCCATGTTTGAGATTTGGCAAATTTCTCTGACTTTAGAGATTCAGAAAAACCTTTAGGGATATTCTTTTCCCTTTAAGTTTTAAGCCAGTATGTATCTTAATGGGAAACACAATACATGTGTTTTTGATTAATTTACATTTATAAGGTGGTTGTTCTGTAACTTGACTTCCAATTAGTTGAAGGGGCCTCTTTGACTCACAATTCCTTGATTTATTTTGCTTTGCTTCTTTACTGTCAGACATTTGAGTTTTTCTACCACACAGAGTAGAAATAGGACTTAGAATCTATGCAAGTTTACTAGGCCTTTGAACTTGGTGATCAGATTTCTCCTCTTCTTCCCACCAGTATACCTCTCTACTAGAGAGGAATGCTATGGAAATATAAATAACAAATAGTGATCAATTCCAGGGAAACACGATGTTTTCAGAGATTTGTAACTACAAGCACAATTGATAGAAGAGGGAAGTGACCTCAAGAATCAAAATGTGGTCAAGCTCTCAGTCTATTTAGTTTGCAGCTAACATTTAACATTCCGTTAATTTCCTGAATTGAAAGGTCACAGGTGATAGTTCCTTTCAGGGATATTCATCAAGAGACTACTTAATTTTGTCCCTTCTAGGTGATTTTTTTTCCTACTACCCTGTTTTGAGGATCAGTTTTTTAAAGCCCAGAGATTGACAGCATTGCATAAAACAACTTTTGAAGAAAAGTGTATTTAATAGATTTTGGTTTTCTATAGTGCCCAGAGTATCTTTCCTTCAAGAATTCAATTGAGTAATTAACCTAAATAGATAATTGGCATATAAGAAGTCATATAAGCATCAGAACAAATGTTTACACATTTATTTAGAGTGTGTTTTTCCTTTTCTCTTTGGCTTTGTTTTATTGTCTTAATATTTTCTGGAGCATTAATATGTTTATTTTATTTTAAGTTCTAAATTTTTACCTACCCACTCTACCCATTAAGAAGGCACAAAAACAAATTAAAATTATACACTAATTTTAAAAATTACAAAGTCATGTAAAATAAATTCCTATATTAGGCATGTCGAAGAAAAGAGAGAAAAAGGGAGAGAAAGGAAGGAATAAAGGAAGAAAGGAAGGAGGGAAGGAAGGAAGGAAGGAAGGAAGGAAGGAAGGAAGGAAGGAAGGAAGGAAGGAAGGAAGGAAGGAAGGAAGGAAGGAAGGAAGGAAGGAAGGAAGGAAGGAAGGAAAGAATGAATGAGGAGAAAAAGAAAGAAAGAGAAGAAAATGTGCTTCAATCTGTACTCTAAGTCCATTACCTCTCTATCTGGAGGGGAAAAGCATGTTCCATAATGAGTTCTTTGGAATTATGGTTATTCATTGCATTGATCAGTCTTTCCAAGTTTTTTTAAGTTGATTATCTTTAGAGTATTGCTGTTATGGTATAATTTGTTCTCCTGGTTTTGCTCACTTCATTTTGCCTCGGTTCATACAAGTCTTCTCGGGTTTTTTCTGAATAATCCCCTTCATCATTTCTTACCACACAATAGTATTCCATCGCATTCATAGACGGTAACTTGTTCAGCCATTCTCTAATTGATGGGATCCCTCAGTTCCCAATTCTTTGTCATCACAAAAAAGAACTGCCATAAACCTCTTTTGTACATACGAGCCTTTCCCCTCTTTCTTTGATCTAGAGGTGGAGACTTTTGTGGCCATATCCCTGGGCCAAAGGATTTAATAGTTCTGGGGGCATAGTTCTGAATTACTTTCCAAAGGTTAGACTCCATCAGTAGAATATTAGTCTATTTGTTTTCCCACAGACCCTCCAGCTTTTGTCATTTTTCTTTTTTTGTCATCTTAGCAAATTTTATTGGTGTGAGGTGGTGCCTCAGAGTTGTTTTAATTTGTATTTCTGTAATTATTAGTGATTTAGAGCATTTTTCATAGATAGATAAATAAATAGATGTAGATACATACAGATACAGATATAGATAGCTATTGATAGCTTAGATTTCTTCCTCAGAAAACTTTCTGAGACATTCCTATGTGACCATCAGGTGTCACTATGGAACAAATTTCTATGCAGTCATTCTTACACTTGCCTATTGTAAACATAACAAACAAACACATAAATAATATCTAGCATTCATATAGCATTTGCTACATGCCAGGCACTGTGCTAAGCACTTTTGTGACCTGTGACCAAATATTGGTCATTTGGTCTTCACAACAACTCTGGGAGGTAGGTGCTATTATTATCCCCATTTTACAGATGAGGAAACTGAGGCAGGGGTTAAGTGATTCATCCAGGGTCACACAGTTAGTAAGTATCCAAGGCAAAATTTTAACTCTGTCTTCCTGCCTCTAGGCCCAGCTCTCTATCCATTTTGTCACCTGATTCCTCTCCCTATGTAGCCCAGGGGCCACCTTCTCTTTGGTCCACATCTTTACACTGCCCCACTCTTCTTTGCATCAGAGGCTAGAGATTTCCCTAAGGATTTCTCTTAGCATTGAAAGAACCCAAATTGGGGTACATCAGTAGCACCTCCATCACCCAGCAGTAAAATGACTCGAGTTCATGTGGATCCCTTTCTCCGTTATTCATGTAATCCTGGTTCCCTCAGGTCAGAATCAAATTCTGACCATCAGGAGAAGGCCTATGCCCCTGACCTTTTTTTAAAAAGTTATTTTTAGTTAAGCTAGTTACAAATATCCTCCATTTGGGAATAATAATAATAATAACAGCTAACCTTTATTTAGCACCTATCTCTGCCAGGAATTGTGCTAAGTGCTGCACCAACAAACCATTCGTGATTGAGTATGGATTTTTATGTGAAGCAAAATTCAGGAAATAGAAACATCTTAAAGAAATAGCAAGGAAAATAATATATTAAAAACTTTGGATAGCAAAAAGGCATGCAGAGGAGTTAGAAAGAGATCCAACCATTCTGGAGAGCAAGCTAGAATCATGCCCAAAGAGTTATTAAACTACCTATACCCTTTGGCCCAGCAATACCAATATTAGGTCTATTTCCAAAGATGATTAGGGAAAAAGGAAAAGAACCTATATATTCTAAAATATTTATAGCAGCTCTTTTTGGGGTGGCAAAGAACTGGAAATTGCAGGAATTCCCATCAATTGGGGAATGGCTGAACAAATTGTGGTATATGATTGTTATGGAATCTACCATACTATAAAAAATGATAAGCTCGAGCATGGAAAAACCTGCATGAAATAATGAAGAGTGAAATGAGGAGGACCAAGAAAACACTGCATACAGTAATAGCAATACTCTTTTAAGAACTTTGAGTGAATATATTGACTATTATAAAAACCCAAATTAACTATAAAGGATTTTCTCAGTTCTTAAAGGAGTAAATTGCACCCAGATGGGTCAGCCTGAGTTCTTTGCTCCATTAAATGAAGGCAGTGACTTCAGGTCAGCCTGATATGCTCTGTAGTTCTGGAGCTCAAACTGGAAGGTCAGGCCTGCAAGGACCTGATCACCAGGGCACTGTTGCTACTATTCTCCTCTCCTCTCCTCTCCTCTCCACCTCTCTCATTCAGGCAGACTTCTGTTTCTTCTGTCTGCCCCTTTGCCATGTAACAGAAAAATTGAAAATCTTGCATTCCACCTCCCAGGCTCAAACCTCACCATGTCTCTTTCAGGCGTTGGAAGAAATGTTTCTTCTCTGAACAACAAATCCCAGGAATCATTAGGTTTTAGAGTTTATGCTGCCCACGGGATCAGTCTTGAACATCCAAAATCCATCAGATTAGAAATTAGTCTTAAATAAATATTAATATCCTGTTACACATTCATTCATTAAGGAATACTTTGAAAGTACCTACTGTATGCAGAGTACTGGCTGGCTTAAATAATGAGAGATGTCATCTCTGTCCTCATAGAACTTATAGTTCAGTACAGGTGTTCTTAAGCTTTTTTTTATGCCATGGACTTCTTTGTCAGTCTGGTGAAATCTGTGGGTCTCTTCTCAGAATACTGTTTTAAATGCATAAAACACATAGGATTACAAATATTGAAATAAATATGTGTTTTTTCCCTTCCAAGGTCACTGACCCCTAGAAATCTAACCCCAGGTTAAGAATCCCTGGTCTAGTAAACCAAGAAACAAAGTACATAATATTGCATGATTCAGGACTTTAGTTGTAAAACAAAGTGTTTTATGAGGTCAGAAGATCTGAAAAAGCTTCATGGAGAAGGTAGCATTTTAGGTGGGCTACTCAGTAGACTTTGAATAATAGCAACCTGATTTAACTATCTATAATCGCTAACCTATTCTCAGTAACATGAGAATATTCCTCAAGCCAGTCTTGAAATCAAATTCCCTTTTAGATTGCTTATATACTCTTTTTTTTTTTGGCCAGGCAATTGGGGTTAAGTGACTTGCCCAGGGTCACACAGCTAGTAAGTGTTAAGTGTCTGAGGCCGGATTTGAACTCAGGTACTCCTGACTCCAGGGCCGGTGCTCTATCCACTGTGCCACCCAGCTGCCCGCCCCCCATATATACTCTTTTTTTTTTTTTAGTGAGGCAATTGGGGTTAAGTGACTTGCCCAGGGTCACACAGCTAGTAAGTGTGTGTTAAGTGTCTGAGGCCGGATTTGAACTCAGGTACTCCTGACTCCAGGGCCGGTGCTCTATCCACTGCGCCACCTAGCTGCCCCCCCCATATATACTCTTAATAGTGGAGATTTCATAAAAAATTAAAACAACCTTTCCAGAACCTTCATAAAATAGACCAAGCATTCAAATGTCAGTTCTTGGATAAACTTAAATTCACTCTGAAAAGAATGAAATTGCAAATGACCTTCAAGAATCCATTCACTGACTGGTGTCTGAAGTTTTCCTGAATATTGAATAAGAGTAATGTTATATCCTACAATGGACTGGAGTACAAAAGTTGTTTCTTATAAAGAAGATGATTTTCAGGTTCCAAAGTCAACATTTGTTTCCACCTTTGGTCCTTTAGCAGTTGATTACTTAGCGAAATCAATATTAGTTTAATTAAAACCAAATCTGTAGGACAATATTATTAATTTAGATAGCCTTCTTCTTCCAGGGTGACTGAACTAACTGGCTATGAACCACAGGACTTGATAGAGAAAACCCTCTACCATCATGTCCATGGCTGTGATATGTTCTACTTACGTTATGCTCATCATCTATGTAAGTAACACAATACAGGTGTTCATACATTTAAAATATTTAAATGTTGCTAACTTTTGAATCAAATAAATAAATCTACAGTTATCAAGAGAAGTAGCATTTTCCACTGGGGTGGAGGGGTAAAGATAGGGAATAGGAAAGTGGGTATAAAATTATTCTATGATGTATGTGTACATGCCCCCAAGTTTCAGTGTGAGTGGGCTAGAACATGAAGAAACATTTAATACAGCCTCCTGTTGTATTTCTCCATCAGTTATAAAATAGCATGTATAAAAGTATAGAGCAGGGCAGCTAGATGGCGCAGTGGTTAAAGCGCTGGCCCTGGATTCAGGAGTACCTGAGTTCAAATCCAGCCTCAGACACTTAACACTTACTAGCTGTGTGACCCTGGGCAAGTCACTTAACCCCCATTGCCCTGCAAAAAAAAAAAAAAAAGGTATAGAGCACTTTGTTTTCTGAAATATTAAGAAATAATGACAGTGTCTTAGTCCAAAATCCTTAATCTCACCTGAATTCGTGGCCTTATCAGTACTTAATCAAAGCCAAGGAGTCAATATCCTAGTCTAAAATCTTCATTTCATTGTTTTTTTGTTTGTTTGTTTTGGGCTTTGAATAGAATTTTATTTTCCAAAATATATGTAAAAATAAATTTTAACATCATTTTTAAAAAATGGTGTTCCAACTTCTCTTCCTCCCTCCATTCCCACCCCCCACCCACAAGAAATCAAGCAATTCAAAATAAGTTATACATGAGTAGTCATGTATAACTTATACATATTAGCTAGTTGTGAGAGAAAACAGTCCAAAAAACCCCAAAACTTCATTCTTATGAGAGATCTAATCAGTTCTAGTAATAGAAGACTCAATCAAGTTCAATAAAGAATCTTATTCTCTGAAACTCCAGAGAACTTCGTCTTGTTTGCGGTAACAGAACTGAGAGTAAAAATGCCTTTGTTCTATTTAGAATGATATTTCAGTTCACCTTTGACCAGATAGGAAGGAGGAAGGAGGAATCCTTGGAGGAAGTGGTTAAAGGAAAAATAATTGGTTTGGGAAAAAGTATTTCTTTTAGGGTGCACCAATATTGACATTGCTATTGTTCTGTTTAGACAAATAAAAAAGCCTAACCTGGACTTTGTACTCTTGCTTTATCTTGATGAAGGAAGTTTGTCTTTTATTTCCTGAACACTATAAAGTAATGAGATACCCAGACCTGGTGGTTTACACCTGTAATCCCAGCTACTGAAGAGCTTGAAGCGGGCTAAGCACTTGAGCTCTGGAATTCTGAGTTGCGGTGGCTAAAGCTTATCAATTGTCTGCACTAAATCTAGCCCTATTGCTTTGAGCTCTTGGGATTAGGGGACTACCAGGCTGAGTAAGGGAGGGCAAGTCCTCCCGGGTTGGAAACAGAGCAGGTCAAAGATTCCATGCTAAATCAGTAATTGGATCAGGCCTGTGAGTAGCAACTGTACTTCCAACCTGGGAGAAATAGGGAAACCCAGTCTCAAAAAAAAATTGCCTAAATTAGAAAGAATTCTAACAATAAATCTTCCACCAAGAAGCAACACATGTAAATATTAATAAATTGTCTCTGACAAGCATTGGCTAATTAAATGTAAAGTGTAGTTTTCTTTCTACATATATACAGACATTGGAGCCCAAACTCTAGGCGAATATATAATCTCAGAGACCTATAATGGATCAGTTGGCCAAGGGATAGGGAAAGGAATTCCCTCTTTCTACCTGATCATATGTGAACTCAAAAGATAGCATTCTTAAAATGAAATATAGATAATTCCACTTGCAGTCTTGTTATTAAAAAAAAAAAAAGATGAGTTTCAGGGAATTAAGATCCCTTCTTGAACTTGATCGAATCTTCTACTAACAGAACTGATCGGGCCTTTTATAAGAATGAAATGAGGGGGCAGCTAGGTGGTGCAGTGGATAGAGCACCGGCCCTGGAGTCAGGAGGACCCGAGTTCAAATCTGCCCGCAGACACTTAACACTAACTAGCTGTGTGACCCTGGGCAAGTCACTTAACCCCAATTGCCTCGCCCCCCCCCAAAAAAAGAATGAAATGAGGACTTAAGAATAGCATATTGGCTCCTTGGCTTTAAGTACTGATAAGTACTTTTATTGATCCAATGACTAGTTATCTGATTTAGGAATTAAATTCCTGTGTTCTACAGTTACAAATGAAGGAAGTTTGGAGGAGACAACAGGTTCTTAGGGAAAAAGAAATTCAGGCAAAATGAGAAAGAAAACATTTGATTTGTCAGAACAAGAGGGTCTTGGGAACTTCTGGGTTTGGTACAGACTTTAAGTTCAGAAATAT
Organism: Dromiciops gliroides; assembly: GCF_019393635.1. Lineage (NCBI taxonomy): Eukaryota > Metazoa > Chordata > Mammalia > Microbiotheria > Microbiotheriidae > Dromiciops > Dromiciops gliroides. The sequence continues at coordinate 262,435,370 of NC_057863.1, read as the reverse complement.
TGAATGAATAGTACTCTTTAAGGGCTTTCCTTGATCCCTCCCATTCCCTTTCCCTACTACCCAAAGCACTGTGTACTTATTTTGTATATGTCCTACCCTTGCTTATTTGTCACATATTGTATCCTCTTAGTAGAACATAAGCTCCTTTAGGTTAGGGACTGTGTCATTTTTGTTATTTCTATTCCCAGTGCCTACCAGTGCCTGGCACAGAGCAAGGGTTCATAAATGCTTGCTGTTTGCTCCTGATTCTTCCAAAGGCTAAATGAAGGCAGAAGAAAATTTGGGCAAAGCTAAATTAATTATCTAATTCAGGGGATTCCAAATGTTTGTGATTCCTGTCAGCAAGAAATTTTTTAGCATGCACCCCAATATGTGTATATTAATAAGTCATGTATAGGTACTATTAATATATGTGAACTATGTACATATAAAGGAAATTTTTAAAGGATAAGATACAATGGAATAATATTTTAAAATATCTTTTCACTCCTACCAAATTACCAATAATTTTACATTATTAAATAAAATACTAATATTTACAACAATATTTTCAGTGAGAGCAGTTATTGAATGTGCATCTATTTTTAAAGATCTTATTTTTATACTTTGTGATATGGTCATTTGAAGATATGGTTCTAAGTTCAATTTATTTTGATACTTCATTTTAATGATTAATTTAAGAAATATATGCAAGATAATCTATCTTGGTGTTGTTCAGTTGTTTCAGTCATGTCCAACTCTTGGTGACCTCATTTGGGGTTTTCTTAGCAAAGAGTGATTTGCCATTTCTTTCTCCAGTTCATTTTGTTTGTTTGTTTTGTTTTGTTTTGTTTTGGTTGGGCAATGGGGGTTAAGTGACTTGCCCAGGGTCACACAGCTAGTGAGTATCAAGTGTCTGAGGTCTCAGGTACTCCTGGATCCAGGGCCAGTGTTTTATCCACTGCATCACCTAGCTGCCCCTCTCCAGTTCATTTTAAAGATGAGGAAACAGCCAAACAGAGTTAAGTGGACTTGCCCAGGGTCACACAGCTAGTAAGTTTTCTGAGGCTAGATTTGAACTCAGGAAGATGAGTCTTCTTGAGTCCAGGCCTAGTACTACATTCACTGTACCACCTAGCTGTCCAAACTGCCCAAAATAATATATACATAGAAATAAATATATACAAAGTAAGCTATGTACAGAATAAATAGTAAGTAATTAACGAGGGAAGACACTAGAATTAGGAGGGGTTGAGGAAGGCTTCCTTTAGAAGGTGAGAATTTAATTGGGACTTAAAGGAAGCTAGGGAGGTGAGTAGACTTAGTGGAGGAAGAAGAGTATTGCAGGCATTTGGGACAGCCAGAGAAAATTCCTAGAGCAGAGAGGAGCGTGTTGCTTGTGGAACAGCCAGGAGGCTAGTGTCTCTAGATGGAAGAGTATATGTCAGGAAGTAAGAGGTAAGAAATTTGGAAAGGTAGGAGAGCGCTAGGTTATGAAGAGCTTATAATGATAAACAGATCATTTTGTATTTGATCCTGGAGATAAGAGCCACTGGAATTTATTGATTAAGGGGGTCACGTGGTCAAATCGTCAAAAAAAAATCACTTTAATGGCTGAATAAAGGACAGATTGGAGTGGGGAGAGACTTGAGGCAATCAGACCCATCAGGAGACTATTACAATAATCTAGGTGTGAGGTGATAAGGGTCTGCAGTAGACTGATCACAGTGACAGCAAGTGGGGTTGGCATTAGAGAGATGATATGAAGGTGAAATTAACAGGCAATGCCAATAGACTGGATCCTTCAAAATAAAACTAGGTTTCATTTTTTATTTTGGGGTCAGACCCTTATCAGTATAAGGAACTGTGAGTATGGAAATTCCTCCCCTTCCTCTCCCCTCCCCCCACCCCATGCAGCTATGCAGTTCTGTGATTTATGGTCTTAAGAGTCGCCAGGGGCACTGAGAAATCTTGTCCATGGGTTAGAGGAATGACTTGGACCTAAATTTTCCTGACTTCAAGACCAACTCATTATCCATTATTCCATTTTTATACAGGTAAAAACCAGTTTCAGATGAAGTTCAAAGGCAGAAGAAAACAAATGGAAAAAGAAATCATAAAATGGGAGTTCTATAGCCTGAAGGGGGTGTGTGTGGGGCCACTTAAGGAAAAGAGACATTGCCATACAATCTCTTTCCTGGTGAAGGATTAGTGATAGTGGTTTTAAATATTCATTAATTTAGTAAGTAATGACATCAGGAGGAACTATGGTTATGCACTATAAGCCTGAGTCCATATGCCAAATTTTCCAAAAGTACCTTGTAAATTGGAGGACATTAGATGAACAATATTATACAGAAATGTAATAGGTCTTTGGGGGGAAAGGTATAAATTGTACAAAATATAAATTGTAATAGTGTAACTGTGCACAGTTGTATTCTAAGTAAACCAGTTTAAAATCTCTCCGAATTAATAGGTTTTCCTCAGCCTAATGGTTTTTTATTTAACTGAACCATTCATCAGAATATCTTAGGATAGCCAGGGTATCAAAAATATTTAGCTCTAGCACAACAACAAAATCCCACAAATTAATAGACTGTTAACTTTTCCTTCTAATAGACCCTAAGAAAGCCAGTAGCCTTCAGTAAAATAAGTAGATGGGGGACAGAAATGTTGCTGCTGTTTGTCCTTCATTTTTTTAGTGAGGCAATTGGGGTTAAGTGACTTGCCCAGGGTCACACAGCTAGTAAGTGTTAAGTGTCTGAGGCCGGATTTGTACTCCTGACTCCAGGGCCGGTGTTCTATCCACTGCGCCACCTAGCTGCCCTTGTCCTTCATTCTTAAAGAGGATCATGACAGATGTCATGACTCGAAATTAATTGGATTTAAGTGAGGAAGGGCTGTGCAAAGTCACCGGCCTCGTTTTCTCCTCTGGAGCCATCTGGGTCCAGTGGCAAGATATATTATTAGGACTGAAGATGGCCTGGAACTTTTTTAAGGCAATTGGGGTTATGTGACTTGCCCAGGGTCACATAGCTAGTAAGAGTCTGAGGTGAGATTTAAACTCAGATTCTCCCAACTTCAGGGCCAATGCTCTATCCACAGTACCCACCAATATCAACAAAGGAACAACCTGATAGATAATTGGTTATGTGTTTATGTACAGCAGGTTATAGACTTTGACACACGAACTGGCAGCATATATGTATATATACAGACACACACATATAGTTTTGTGCCATATATATATGTGTGTGTGTGTGTGTGTATATATATATATATATATATATTTCCTTTTAATGAAGTTCATTCATTAGTTCCAGAATACTGTAGTATAATATCTTGAATTACTTTTGCAGTGTTGGTGAAAGGTCAAGTCACAACCAAGTACTACAGACTACTTTCCAAGCACGGAGGCTGGGTTTGGGTACAAAGTTATGCCACCATTGTACACAATAGCCGTTCTTCAAGACCTCACTGCATAGTGAGTGTCAATTATGTTCTCACGTAAGTCTAACATATTTGCTTTTCTCCTTAATGTCTCATTATTCCACATTAAAATAAGTACAATTGTTCTCTGTCTCTACATGTGCATCTGTTTAGTTTTGTTGTTGTTTTTACAACTTGTTTTACAAAGGGTTTTTGGAGGTTCCTACTGCTGGTTGAGATAAAAGTGAAAAAAAGATTTTAAAAGTGCAGCTATGTTTCAAGCATAACTGTAATCTGGGTATAGAATAGAAGTGGGGGATTATGGTGGAGGAAATGCTGCTCTCTCACTCCATCAGGTATGTCAGAGAAAGGCCTCATCCCATTTACCCATACCCCTTACTTGTCCCTCTTGCTTTGTTTTAATAACTGAAGAAAAAGCTGGTGTGTCCGCAATCCCCACTGCTCCTCCTTAGCCCCCTAAATTAAGCTGAAGAGTTTTCCTCTCCTCTGCAAATTCCTCTGTTGTATAAACTTGCTGCAAGTTATGACACATTTTTGTGATCCTCAAGATGAACTAAGACTAAAGGTCAAATCTGCCTTTGGAACGAGATTCTTTATTATATGAAAGGTATAGGAACTAAGCTTACCTGAGGACAAAATAAAATCTTCCTTTAGTGCCTCATGATGGGAAACAAAGTTCTGGTCCTATATTTGTTACTCAGCTATATAGCTGGGTAATAGTGAGTATTCTCATTGAAAATAATGTTTTGTCTGGGGCAGCTAGGTGGCGCAGTGGATAAAACACCAGTCCTGGATTCAGGAGCACCTGAGTTCAAATTTGGCCTCAGACACTTGACATTAGCTGTGTAACCGTGGGCAAGTCACTTAACCCTCATTGCCCTACCAAAAAGAAAAAGGAAAAGAAAACAATGTTTTGTCTTATAAATAGAGAAAGGATTTATGCTCTAAAGTCTCTAGCCAGTGGATTTTCATTTCTCTGCTATTTAGAAGTCAATAAAAATTTTAGCAAAGTCACAGAAAAAGTCTAACTTGGATTGGGAAAATGCATACTTTCTAGGAAAACAAAAACTACATATTAACAATAATAGTCACAATGTGGCAGGCACTGTGCTAAACACTTTATAATTATTATTTCATTTGTTCCTCACAAATCCTTCCCTATTTTAAAGATGAGGAAACTGAGGCAGACACAGGTTATGTGACTTGCTTAGGATCACACAGTTGCTAGTCAGTGTCTCAGTCCAGATTTGTACTGAGGTCTTCTTGCTCTTATCAAAGATTTACCACTTTTAAAAAAGTATATTGATTCTCTCTCTCTCTCTCTCTCTCTCTCTCTCTCTCTCTCTCTCTCTCTCAGTCATTCTCACTTTCCCTATCCTCATCCCTTTCCTTGTAACAAATAAATACATTTGAACAAAACAAATGAACACACTGGCCATATCTAAAAACGAAGGCTTCATTTTATACCTCTTGTCCATCACTTTTCTCCAAGAGGCATGCTTCAAATTAGTCTTCTGAAGTAATTGATTGAAAACCCACCACTTCTCTAAAACTAGGCATTGTCAGCAATTATAGGTAGCAAATATTGAAAAGGAGGAAGGTATCTTAGATTCCAAGCTCAACAACCCCCAAGACAGGCTTTTCAGGAAGGATTTCCTATCCCATTCTTTTTGGTGGAAAGAAAAATTATCAGGTTGTACATCCTTTGTTAGGATACAGATGAACTTAATAAACATGTTTTTCCTTTCTGTTTTTATAAACTTACTTAAATTAATGATTTCCACAAGGGAATTGAATCAGGTTTTATAGGATTGGATATAACTGTGCTGATCTCATTCACGTCTAGTCAAATAATTTCCAAATTTATCTTAGAATTTTGAAGGTCATATAATCCAAGGGCTGCAGCATTAATAGAGAAGCTGAGATTTCTTTTTTCCAGTGCTGATTGATTATTTCCCAGAATCCATCTAAATGAAATTATATAACATCATACATTTTAAATTTTCATAGAAATTTCATTGTCTAAGCAAGGTCTTCTTATGCATGATATGAATCTTTTTTGGTCTCTTGGCAGAGATATTGAATACAAGGAAATACAGTTGTCATTGGATCAGGTCACCTCTTCCAAGTCCCAGTATTCCTGTAGGACTTCAATGTCTACCTCACAAGAACCTAGGAAAATAGCTAAATCCAAAAGTAACAAGATGAAGACAAAAGTCAGAACAAACCCCTACCTACCACAGGTAATGAGTGCACCTGGAAGAGAGGTCTGACTATTCCATTATTACTTGTTACCATATAAGGAGTCTCCCCTTAGCAGTCATTTGAGGCTCATATGGACACATTAAATATGAAATAACAACTAATCACTAATTGCATGTGAGGAATTTCCCCATGTTGAAATATTCTTCAGGAACATGGTATTTTAACCACTTACATAACATCATGCAAAACTTGAGATAGCAGCATTGTTATATAAACCAAAGTGAAAAGTGAATTCTGATGAGACTCTTAATAGTAAGCTCTTCAGAACTCTTATTTGTGTTTATATTACATATTTTCACAGCACTTTTCATCAATAAAATTTTCTCCAAGTTTTTAATAGTTGATTTCTCACTCTTAGAAACAGCATATGTATTGGCTTCTTAACTCTTTGGTGGGGAAAATTTTTGCCCCTCCAACTGTCACCAAGTATTCCCGTTTCCTCTGAATCCTCCATATTATGACCAGATCCATTCTTGAATAGTGGATAAAATTAGAACCCAGGATAACAGTATTTGCTGTATATTTTATTACGTTCTGCTGCATTAAGTCACCGTATCTTCCAGCTAGCTCTTCTTTGCCGTTTCAGCAATACGACTCTTTCCAAATGGACAAATCGGATTGTGGCCAGGTTGGAAATTGGAGAGCAAGTTCCACAACAAATGCTACAAATACTCAAGAACAAAACTTTTATTCAGAAAACAGTGAACTTTTATATGCCCCCTCCTATAGCTTGCCTTTTTCTTACCATTATGGACCCTTTCCTATAGATTCTCATGTATTCAGGAACAAAAGACAGATGCTGTCTTCAAAATTTGGGCAGTCTCAAGGGTCCCCATGTGAGGTGGCACGTTTTTTCTTGAGCACATTGCAAACCAGTGGAGAGTGCCAGTGGCACTATGCCAATCCCTTAGTACCTAACAGCCAGTCTCCAGCTAAAAATCTTCCTGACCAGCCAATGAACATTACACGACACAATCTGGCACCCAATTATGAAGGTGGGTTGTGTTTACAGATGGGGAAGGGAAAGGTCTTTGAAATATCAGGGGGAAATGTCCATGGGTGGTAGATAGAAAGTAGATATAGAAGATAAACATTTCATCTTTAGGTTTGTAAGTAGGAATCACTATCATTGCATGCTTATAGTATGTTACTACGTGACACAAAAAAGAGAGGCCTAATTTCAAAAGTATATGCACAATGTATAAAGAAATGGAGAAAAACCAAAACCCTCAACTGTCTTTCATAACATGTTCTTTTTCACATATACCAAGAAGGGAAACTTAAATAAGTACTTTTAAAAGCAACTTTTTAAAGTAATTTAATTTTTTCAATCCACAAAACTATACTTTCTTCCCTTCCCACATGCCCTCCTCCTCCTCTGATTGAAAAAAAGACAGGGGGCAGCTAGGTGGTGCAGTGGATAAAGCACTGGCCCTGGATTCAGGAGTACCTGAGTTCAAATCCGGCCTCAGACACTTGACACTTACTAGCTGTGTGACCCTGGGCAAGTCACTTAACCCCCATTCCCCACCAAAAAAAAAAAAAAGACAAAGAAAAAGTCAACCTCTTTGTAAGAAAGGGCCATACCTAAAAAAGTCTCCATCTTCATTTTGAATATCACCTCCTTCTCAGGAGGTAGGTAACATGTTTCATCATGAGTTATCCAGAATTGTGGTTGGACATTGCATTGATCAAAGTTCTTAGATATTTCAAAGTTGTCTTTATAATATTATTATTATTATTATTAAAATTGTTTTCCTGGTTCTCACTTCACTTTCATCAGTTTGTATAGGTCTTCCTAAGGTTCTCTGAAACTATCCTATTCATCATCAAACTGTGCCCTGCACAATGGTAATTGATAATGTAACGTCCATCACATTCATATACCGTAATTTGTTCAGCCATTGCCTGATGGATTAGCATCCCTTAGTTTCCAATTCTTTGCCACTAAAAAAAAGAGCTACTATATTTTTGTACAGATGGGTCTTTTTTCTTGTCTTTTATCTTTTTGGAGTATAGACCTAATAGTGGTATTGCTGGGTGAGAGGACACATAGCTTAGTAACCCTTAGGACATAGTTCCAAATTGCTTTTTTTTTTTTTTTTAATTTTTAAATTTTTTTTATTTTTTAGTGAGGCAATTGGGGTTAAGTGACTTGCCCAAGGTCACACAGCTAGTAAGTGTTAAATGTCTGAGGCCGGATTTGAACTCAGGTACTCCTGATTCCAGGGCTGGTGCTCTATCCACTGTGCCACCTAGCTGCCCCCCAAATTGCTTTTTACAATTACTGGACCAGTTTACAGTTCCATTGACATTCCACCTGTTTTGCCACAGTTCCTCCAGTATTTGTCAATTTCCTTTTTGGTCAGCTTTGCTACTCTATGATGGTTATGAGACAGAATCTTAATGTTATTTAAATTTGTAACTTAAAGCGTTTTTTTTTTTTTTCACGTGGGTATTGATAGCTTGGATTTCTCCTTTTGATAATTTCCAGTTCATATTCTTTGGCCCTTTATCAATTGGGAAGGGCTCTTATTCTTATAAATTTGAATCAGTTCACTGTATAGCTTAGAAATGATACTTTTTTTCAGGGAAATGCTACAGATATTTCCTCCATTTACCTGCTTTCCTTCTAATTTTAGCTGTACTGGTTTTGTGTTAAAAGCTTATATTTCATGTAATCAAAATTATCCATTTTATCCTCTGTGATCCTCTCTATCCATTATTTGGTCATGAATTATTGTCCTATCCATAAATCTGATAGGTAATTTCTTTCATGCTCCTCTAATTTGTCACCTATGTCTAAGTCATGTAACCATTTGTGTAAAAAGTGCTTTGTAGTTTTATTCATATGTTTACTGTGTGCATCTTGACAGGTAGATTGCCAAATATTTACATATCTGTAGTTTAAATGAAATTTCCGTTTCTCTCTTTCCTGGGTTTTCTTGGTAATATGCTGAGATGCTGATGTGATTGTATTTTATATCCTACAACTTGGCTGAAGTTGTTTGATCTCACTTTTTAGTTGACCCTCTAGGGTTCTCCAAGTAAGCAATCATATTATTTGGAGAAAAAAATACATAATTTGGTTTCTTCTTTGCCTATGTTAAGTTCTTTTTCTTGCTTTATTGTTAAACTTAGCATTTCTAGTACTATAACAAATAACAGTGGTGATAAGGGAAGTCTCCTAGTTTATCTCCATTACATATAACAATGGCTCTAGGTTTTAGAGAGATAACAATTATCATACTAAGGAAAGAGTTGTTTGCTCCTATGTTTTCTAAAGTTTCTTTCCTTTTTTAAAATAGGAATGGGTGTTCTATCTTGTTAAAAGCTTTTTCTGCATCTACTGATATAATCATATGCATTTTATTATTCTTGTTCTTAATACACTCTGTTGTGTTGATATTTTTCCTAATATTGAACCAACCTTGAATTCCTAATATAAATCCAACTTGATCATAGTATATAATCTTTGTGGTATACTGCTGTAGTTTTCATGCTAATATTTTATTTTAAAATTTTGCATCAATATTCATTAGGGATATTACTTGGAGCTTTCTTTCTCTGTTTTGCATCTCCCTGGTTCAAGTGTCAAGTCCATATTCATATTGTATAAGAAATTTAGTAGGTCTCTTAATTTTCTTATTTTTTTCAAACAACTTTTGTAAAATAATAATTAATCTTTAAACCTTTGAAAGAATTTGCTCATAAATCCATCTAGTGCAAAGTTTTTTTTTTGTTTGGAAGTTCATATTATATTGTATATAATGTATATACTACATGCATATTTGCTTTCTTGAGATTGTCATTTATTTCTTGGTCTATTAATTTGCACATTTTGTATTTTTGTAAATATTCATCCATTTTTTTCAGATTTTCAGTTTTATTGATATAATCAGATAAAATAAACTAATGTTTTATCTATTTTATTGTATCCCTCCCCCCAAATAGTCCTAGTTTTATTTATTAATCCAATTTTTCTTTTTATTTCAATTTTATTAATTTTTTATCTTATTTTCAGAATTTATATTTTGGTGCTTAATTGGAGGCTTCTACTTTTCCTAGGATTTAGTCATCTGCCCAATATGTTGTTATGTAATGGCCTCTCTCTTTTAATAGATGATATCTAGAGATATATTTTCCCCTAAGGACTGATGGGACTGTGTCTCCAAAATTTTGTTCTGCTCTTATTTTTGTAGTTACCTTTTTTTTCCAATTTCTTTTGGGGGTGAGGCAATTGGGGTTAAATGACTTGCCCAGGGTCACACAGCTAGTAAGCATCAAGTGTCTATGGCCAGATTTGAACTCAGGTACTCCTGACTCCAGGGCCAGTGCTCTATCCACTGTGCTACCTAGCTGTGTCCATGATTTCATTAGAACTACCTATTCTTAAGGATTGTTATTTAATTTCTAGTTTATTTTTAACACTTTTCCCAGTGGTCCTTTATTGAATATATTTTATTGCATTGTGGTCCATAAAAGATATATTTAATATCTCTGCATTTATTTGTGAAGTTTTTATTCCCCAATACATAGTCAATTTTTGTAAAGGTAACATGCACAAATGAAGACTATGTATGCTCCTTTCTATTCCCATTCAGTAATTACCAGAGGTCTATCATATCTAAGTTTTCTAAAATTCTATTCAGGTCCTTAATATCTTTCTCATTTATTTATCTATTCATGCATTTATTTACTTATGGGTTAGATTTGTCAAAGACTGAAAGGGATACATTGAGATTCCTTATTATAATTTTACTGTCTATTTCTCCCTGTAACTCATTTAACTTTTAAAAAAATATTTAGATGCTCTCATTTGGTGCATATATATTGTTTAATATCGACATTTATTCATTTTCTATGGTACCTTTCAGCAAAACATAGTTTCCCTGTTTATAACTTTAAATTGAGTTCCTTTTTTTTTTCTATTGACATCTCAGATCATAGTTGCTATCGCTGCTTTTTTTTAAACTTCAGCTGAAGTATTGCTCTAGCTCCTTAATTCTTTGTGAATATGTTTCCAGTAAACAACATTTTGGATTCTGCTTTCTAATTCCTTCTACTTTTTGGTTTTGTGGGTGAATTCAGCCCATTCAGATTCATAGTTATGGTTTTTAGTTGTTCTTTTCTTCATTCTATCTTTTATATTTTTTCTTCTCTATTTTCCTCTCTTCTGTCTTTAATAAAGAGGGTCATGAAAGAGAAGCATGCTACACCCAGTGCTCTCAGTGTTCCCTTACCCCCTCTCTACTTTCCCTCACCCAAATCCCACTCACAGGTTCTCTTTTTTTCTTTGCTTCAATTCCTCTTCAATCCACCCTCTGTAGTTAAGAGTTTGCTTCCCTCTTATTCCCTCTTCTCCCTTCTCTTTCCCTAATTGCATCTCTGTCAAATGAAATATATATGTATATATATATATATATATATGCACTGAATTCTGTGGGCATATTTTCTCCTCCTTGTTTTCTTCTTACTCTGACAAAGCCTCCACTTCTATGGCCTTTCTCTTCCTTTGATTAGTGAGTTCCTTTTTAACCTTCCCATTGAGGACCACTGACACCAGCCATCATGCTTTCTTCAACCTGGATCAGCCCATCAAACTCCAGACCATTTCTCCAATTCTGTCCCAGCAGACTTCTTCTCACATTGGTAACACCCTCACCCTTATGGGTTCTTCCTCTGAATGGTGAGTGCCTCTCCAAAACACCTTTTGAGGATGTGCCCTCTTGAACCATCATTATCTCTTCAAACCTGGTCCAGCCCATGGTTCCCTAGACTCCCTGTTTCCTCCTTCCCTTGCAGCCTACTTTTCAGTTCCCTTTTTGTGTTGTTTTTTCCCAATTAGAATGTAAACTCCACAAGGGCAGGGACTGTCTTTATTTTTGTGTATATTTGTATTTTCATCACTTAGCTCAGTGTCCAGGACATAATAAGCACTTAATGCTCTATCTACTTCCACTCTCTATGTGATAATTTACTCCACGCTTCCTCTCCTCCCCATAATAATAATAATAATAATAATAATAATAATAATAATATATTATTTCCCCCTCTTAAGATCATCAGAACATATTAAAACCATTCACAGTCCCTCTCTCTTATTAGATTTATTTTATGGCTCCTGATGTTAAGATTTTAAGGGGATGTATATATTGTCTCCATATTAGAATGTCAACAGAGTTTTTATTTGTTTAGTATTTTTTAGAAGCAGCTAGATGTTGCCATGGATAAAGTACTGGGACTAGAGTCAGGAAGGTCTTAGTTCAAATCTGGCTTCATATACTTACTAGCTATGTGACCCTGAACAAGTCACTTAACCTCTGCCTCAGTTTCCTCAACTGTAAAATGGGGATAATAGTACCGATCTGCTAGGGTCATTGTGAGGGTCAAATGAAATAACATTCATAAATCATTTAGGACAGCATTAAGCACATATGTGCTTAATAAATGCTTATTCCCTTCATCCTCCTTCCCTTTTAGTATATGATTATTCACTTCTATTTACCTTGTTTTTCTTGACTCTTGTGTTCATATTTCAAAGTTTTTATCCACTCTTGGACTTCCAAATACGCAGAATTTGCCTTTTGGAATATTGTATTTCAAGGTCTCTATGAGTGGTGGCTACTGATATATGATATGTGGTTCTTAGTACAAGAATTCTTTCTAGCTGTTGGAAGTATATGTATTTTTTTACCTGAAAGCTCTGGATTTTGGCCATAATGTTCCTGGGAGTTTTCTTTTGGGAGTTTCTCTCAGGAGGTGACTAGTAGATTCTATTTTCAGTTTGTCCTCTGGTTCTAAGAAATCTAAGCATTTTTCTCTTATTTTTTCTTGAAATATGATGTGAAGGTTTTTGCTCTTGCTCATGATTTTCATGCAATTTCAATGATTAAATTTTTGTCCTCCATCTAGTTTTGCTATGAGACACCTTATATTTTCTTTTATTTTTCCAGACATTTGTCTTTGTTTTAATATTCCTTGTTGTTTCTGGGGGTCATTAAGTTCTGTTTTATCCCTTATAATTTTCAAAGAATCTGTTGCTTAAATTTTGTACTTCTTGGGCCAAGTTGCTGTTAATTCTCTTTACAAGTCTTTCTTTGATAGCTCTCACTTTTTTCTCTAATTCTTTTACAACTGTTTCCTCTAGTACTCTTATTTAATTTATAAAATAATTTTTAATCCCACTGCTCTTGCTTCATCTCTTCCAGAAATTCTATTTGTAATTGTGCTCAAGTTGTGTTTTTCTTTGATGCTTTTCTTGTAGATGTTTTAGTCATCCTCTTTTTTCTGGGTTTGTGTTTTGAACGTCCCTGTCATCATAATAGTTCTTTATGGTAGGATTCTTTTTTGTGTTTACTCATTCTTCCAGCCTTTGTGAATTCAAACTTTGTTGGGGTGAGGCTCTGTGTACTTCTTAAGAAAATGTCTATGCTGTGCTTTGTCCTGTTTTGTGTTCTCTTGCTGCTTTCCCAGGGCATTGAATATTGTGTTATTCCAAGATCTCAGGGACAGTTTAGCCAGGGGACCTGAAAACTTTGTGTACTCAAAGTTGTTTGATCTGAGGTGAAGTTTGAGCACTGTGCTTCTGGTTTGACCTCTGGGTTTGAGTCTGAGTAACACAACTGTGGGCTTAGAACAAGTTGGAGGTCCAGCAGACTGCAGCTTCTGTAGTCAGCTTGCAATCTCTGTAAGTTCACTGACAGAATTGTAGGCTTCCCTTTGGTCAGGGGTTCCTGCCCTGGTTATTCCATTGCAGGCTTCAGGCTGGGTCCAGAGCTAGATCTGAGACCTTGTCCCCAGGTCAGAGTCAAACAGCTGCTGCTTTCTTCTGAATTTGTTCCTTGGGCCCCACACAGCTCAACTATTCCTTGCATGCCACCTTAGGCATAAATCCCCTTCTTATTCCACCTTGATTCTATGACCCAGCATTTGGTAGTGAGTGACAGAGCTGCCACTTGGCTCCTCGTCCTGCACCATGCACAAGATGAGGCTCCTTTCTCTGTATCTGGGACTTCTTCTTGCCCTAGTACACAGCCTTTGAGAGTCCCTCCTATAGTTCCTGCACTGGAATGCTAATGGTTGGACCTAGTGCCCAGAGTCCACAGACCTCGTTTTTCCCCCTATGCTGATCTGGGCTGGAAAAAATTACTTACTCTATTACTTTTTTTTTCCCAATGAAGAAAAATCTAGAAAAGTTTTCTAGATCTTTATGGAGGTGTTGGGGAGAGTTCAGTTGTATTTCTCACTACTCTGCCCCCTTGGTCCATCTCTGGAAATAAAATTCTTAAATAAAGCTGAGTGAATATCATCTGAGTTTCAATATTAAATTTCAGCAGAATCTTTATAGTACCAATAATACAAGTGTTTCATTTTTGTGTTTGGATAAAAATAGTTTCTCTTGGCAAATAAAAAGGCATTCTTAAAGAAGCAGATGATAGTGAAGTTTCATATACTCCTCTTCAGCTTTAGTGAGAATAAGTAGTATTATTAAACAATCTGTGGATAGAACTCTTACATGCTCTCTGGATAGACACCCTCATATCAACACTGTGGTGCTGGCAGGGATGTAGCTATAGGTGTTATGGGGAGGGGAAAGGGATTAGGGGGAGTTAAATTGGAGAGTTAAGGAATTAATCCAAGAGTTTTCAGTAAATCTCAATTTCATTCAGTTCATCCAAACTAAACTATTGTACAACAGGTTTTACTGAGCAGACCAAGAAATGACAACTTAGTACACAATTTCCATGGGAGGGCTACTGCAATTGTCATAGAAAAAAAGCTATGTCAGAATGTAAGATTCTGACAAGGTTCTTATTTTCATGTTAGAATGTGAACCTCTTGGGGGCAGCCAGGTGGCACAGTGGATAAAGCACCAGCCCTGGATTCAGGAGGACTTGAGTTCAAATCGAGCCTCAGACACTTGACACTTGCTGGCTGTGTGACCCTGGGCAAGTCACTTAACCCTCATTGCCCCCCACTAAAAAAAAAAATGTGAACTTCTTGAAAGGAGGGATTGTCTTAAGTTTCTGTTTGTATCCCCAGTGCTTAGCAAAGTGCTTTGTATATAATACACTTAATAAATTCTTTTTCATTCATTCAAGTAAAAATATAGCACAATTATAGCATCTTGTTTAAATAAGTGAATGTTCAATATAGCTATAAACACAATAATAACTTTAAGGCAGTCTGTTGTATCATGTTGGTCTGGGAGTCAGTGAATTTGCCTGAGTCTGCTATTTGTTTTCTACACTATTCCTGGACAAGCACTTACTGATGTTCTGAATTCACATGCATAAATTTGAGGTCTCAGACTGGTAAAATTTGGCATCATGAGACACATTTCCTGTCACATTGTAAATTCTTAACAAATACTTATTGAATTTATTTGGGAGGCATCAAATTTTCGTGACATAGGAATTAAACATGGTGGGGCTAGGGAGAGTTTAAAAAAAACCCAAACCAATTTCAACCTGCTAAAAGAAAGAACATGTAATAGGACCAAAAGATTTAGTGAAATTATTATAGTGACTTGTTACAATGGAAATAGCACTTGCATCAGAACTGAAGATTCAAGTAATAACAAATGCCCCTCAAACTAATGAGAAACTATATTTTCCAGAATATCTAAAGGAAGAATTTTTAAAAAGAAACCATAAGGATTTTGACATTAGAGATACAGCCAGAGGTTTCTTTTTCCCTGTTTTGAATGATACAGGATTGTATTTTTCTGTCGCTATTGAAAAAAAAAGTTAGAGGTCCAACATAATTCCATTAATAACATGCTTAGTAAAAAATAAAATGACGGTGTTAATTTGTGATCCACTTCCTAATTTCTGTGGGATTTATGTTTAAATTGTTCTACCAGTTCTGCTTACTTCATGAGTTTCATACTGCATACTTTTCAGGTTTCTCTTAAACTATCACTTTCATCACATTCATATACTATAACTAGTTGAGCCATTCCATAATTGATGCCAAACTTGCCCTTAGTTTCCAGTTGTCACCACAAAGTTTCTATAAATATAATGTATCCCAAAAATCTTAGTAGTTTTAAGATGTTGATGCTGTAACACCCTGTATTGTTATATATATAAATCCCTTTCCATTTTGTGTGATCTCTTTAGAGTACAGGTCTAGTAGTGGTATAGTTGGATCAAAGGGTAGTAACTTTGAGGGCATAATTCCAAACTGCTTTCCAGAATGGCTTGGTTCAATTAATAGTTCCACCAAGCGTGCATAAATGTATCCATTTTTCCCACAACCCCTCCATGATCTGACATTTTCTTATTTTATCTTTTTTTCAACTTGATAGGTATGAGGAAGAACCTCAGAAATCTTTTAATTTGTATTTCTTTACTTAAGTGATTTGGAGTATTTTTTCATAGGGCTATTGAAAGCTTGTATTTGCTTCTGAAAATTGTTTATATTCTTTGACTATTTATCAAAAGAGGGGGAATGGCTCTTATTCTTATAAATTTGAATCAGTTCACAATCTACCTTAGAAATAAGACTTAAAGATTTCCCCCCCCCCCCCAATTTACCTGCTTTTCTTATTTTAGCTGCATTGGTTTTGTTTGTACAAAACCTTTTTAATTTTATGTGATCAAAATTGTTCATTTAACTTTCTGTGATCCTTTGTATCACTTCTTTGGTCATAAACTCTTCCCCATCCATAAATCTGACTGGCAATTTCTTTCTTACTCCTGTTTATGGTGTCAACCTTTACGTTTAAGTCATGTACTCATTTGGAGGTCAACTTGATGTATAGTATGAGATATTGGTCTATACTTAGTCTCTGCTGGATTGCTTTCCATTTTTTCTAATAGTTTTTAACAAATCTTTTTTCAAGAGAAAAATTAAAATATAGATAGCTAATTGTATATATCTAATTCGGGGGTGGGAGGGTGTGGATATTGCTTTTGCCAAAAAATAAACAAAAGTAAGTGATGTAGCAAATTTGCAGGATAGGGTCTCCTGTTTATTTCAACTTTAGAACCAAATAAGTAAATTAGTGTTTCTAAAAATTCTTAGACATTTTCATAGCAACAATTCATGGGGATTTTGGGGTTTTTTTTAGCCTGGATTTCTTAAAGTCAGCCTGCATGATAACTAGTGCTGCCATTCTCTCCCACTCTCCACCCCCATAAAAACATATTTACCACTATACTTAAAAGGTATATAAGTTGACACGTTATACAACTCCTGATTCCCGATTTCAAAAACTCCATTGTCTAATGTTTTATACTTTTCCCTTCAAGTGCCCATATCAACCCAAAGATATAATGAAGACTCCATATCTGATAGCTTTACAAACTGTGCCACAGCCATCCCTAGCAACCAGCAGAAGAAGGATGTTTATGATACCAGCATCTTGAAATCCAACAAAGTAGAAAGCAGGATACATCCATCCCATCATCTCATCAAAGAAGAAAGCAAGTTAGCTTTCAGCAGGGACGTGCCTGAAAAGATGAATGCAAATGAAAAGTCCTCCTTGAACTTTGTGCCAAATTCCCTATTGCCTAAATCAGAATGTTTCCAGCCCAAGACACTTGGACAACTAAGCCATCTTTTACCAGTGCCAGCTTTATATGAACAAACAAGGATATATATGAAGGAGCCTAAGTATGGGCCCATTGGACACCACAGCCCTCATTCAGATCAGCCAGATGGCAATAACATAATGATGGCAAAGGTAAACCATGACTCTGAGAGTGAACACATGATGGATATGCAGCCCCCCGGACAAGTACCCTTTGTACTTCTAAACTACCACCACCTGTTATCCAAACATGGGACATTCCAGCCATCCTCATGCACAGCCACCAGACATGTAACTGACAATTATGGATCTAGTTCAGAAGAGGTAAACACATTTATTTCAAAAAACCCAAGTCTGTCCTCGGTCTCACCCCCAGAAACCCACAGGGAAACTGAGCTATGCCATTATATTGGAACTTCTGTAATAATCAATTCAAGGTGACAATAATAGAAACTGGCCTCTTAATTAAAAGCAAACAAACTGGAAGCATTTCCAAAGAAAGCACAAGACAACATGGTTACACTTAACAAGCAGAGCAGGAAGGTCAATGAGGGACAAACTGGCATGTGTTCTTGGCAAACCATGTGTAACAGTACCTTGAAGGTCAGAGAAAAACACTGAAGATTCAGTGTAGCATTACTATGACCTGATCTCTGGTGCAGAATGCTAATGAGATGCCATATGTCAGATCTCATTATTTTAGAGTGTCAAACAGATTTAAGAGGCAAGGACTAGATATGCCTAGATTTTAAATTATGCAAAGGTGACTATTTTGATTCAAAAATATATACTTAGATTTTTACCATCAAAATGCCATAGACTATGAGTATGAAGAACTGTAAAAATGCTATGCTGGGTATTCAGAAAAAGGCTCAGATTGAAGCTATTTTGTTCCTTTTCCCCTTACATCTCATCAACTAAACTAAAACAAGAACAAAATAGCCTGCTAGGTAGCCCTGGTTTTATTTTAAAAGGGATTACTCTAAAACCTCAAATCACTCTACCTTGATGGACCAAGTCACTTAACTCTCTCAGCCTTAATTTCTGTATTTGTAAAATGAGGGGATTGGACTAAAAGGCCTAAAAGACCTTTCTAGATCTAAACCTATGATCTTATGATAGTTATTATTCTCCTCATCTGAAATCAAGCTTTAGCCTCCTGATTTTAGGGAACACTGACAGAGTTGATGGACAATACTTGAAGTAATATTTGTTACAGTGATTTTTTAAAAAATTCTCAACTCTAAACTTTGAGAGCATTTTCTTTTAAAATATCCTGATCAAAATGAAAGTCCTAAAAGAATAATTTGATCTGTCCATAAAATGGGAACTAGATCTGTGATTTCATCGGTGAAGGGAACTCCCGGATGAGGGGGTTTTTCTTCACCTTCTAGTTTTAGAGAGATGTTTGGAGCACTGAGAAGGTCACGTAGCTAATGTCAGGGATGGGGCTTGTGCCAGATATTCCTGGTGCCAAGGATGGTTTTCTAACTAGTAGGCCACGCCACCTTTCATGGCATATCCTTAGAAAAAGCAGGATATGGTTAAAACAGTCATAAGAAGAATAGACGATTTCACTGCTCCCAAGAGGATGCATTATTCTCATAAAAGCATGCAAGAATATATGTTGTTTCCCTTCTGGTACAAACATTTTTGTCAAGACAATATAATTCCATTTTGTTGTTGTGTATGCTTAAGATACATTAATAAGCTCTTATTTTCTTTCAACTCCCAATAATCTATGAATTTATGGTAACAAAATGAACAGTACCTGCAAATTTGAATAGGCATTAAATGAAAAAGAAAGTCAGAAAATGGTTTATGAGAAGAATGGATAGTTGTCCTGCAATATAAAAATCTGTTAGCCCAGTCAAGTTTAAATACATGGCAAACATTCAGAATTTGGCATATGGAAATTCATAATCACTAGTACAAGTAACCCTAATAAAATTAATCGAATTGCATGTGCAATGTGGAAAATTATAAATTATCCACTTACTTTGTTCAATAAAAATGATTTAAAAGATGTAATGAAAATAATGTACACATTTTCTTATTTGCATTTTATAAATAGCAAATAAAATACATTCACCTTTGAATATTTACATGAACATTTAAATACATAAATATTTTTGAAGAAAAAAGTTCAAAAATAAATACACAGATATGTCTGTATATACATATATATTGCTTAAAGGCTAAGCATTTAAGATAACTTATTTCAGCACTGGTCTAAATATTTCACTTCAAAGTTCTTCCCTATCCAGTCTTAGAAACTTTCTCCAAATGTTCTATACTACCAACATTGTATCATTTTTGTTGTCTTTACAAAATGGCTTACTTTATGATGTATGCTTCTGTTTTTTTGTTTGTTTATTTCAAAGGAAGTCAGACATTTTCATAACTATGGTTTTAAATTAAAAATACACCTGTCACGTTGTTAAATTGTAAAATTTTCTTTTGTCAAACTAGTGTCGTTATATAGGACCTAACAGAATCAGTTACTATATAGGACCAATTTGCTTTCGAATGAATTTTTTAAATTAACAATGCAATATAATATATGTATATAATGTATGTATCAATATAATCAACATTGTTCACATCATTAAGAAACAGAATTATCCACTCTATTTTATACCCTGCTTAGTCATACCTCATTAGAATACTTATGTGAGTCTATGCATATATAAAACAAATTTTTGTAATATTTTGAGTATTCCTTTGGGTTTCATAATGAAATCATGATTCATTAAAGCATAGAACTAATTTAAATAGGAAATATCTTCTGATATTTTAAAATAAAATATCCCTTTTGTGACTATCTTATCATTAATATTTTGGAGCTGTATTCAGAAAGCATGAAATCATGTAGGGTTTTTTTAATGTTTAGCTTATACAAGGATTTCTATTAAGGCAAAGAACAGTCTGTAAGAGACAATGTGGACTACTAGGCTTAAGACGGAGTATGTATGTCTATACATAGCATATGCACATGTAATTAACAAATTAAATGTAACTGAAAGTTTCCTACTCTAAAGATACATATTACAGAGCTAACTTTTTAATCTTTTATTCATCTACAAAGGATTGCTCTAAGACAAGAACCAACACTGACAGAGTTAATCTAGGTATTACTTTAATGACAGTATTAAGGAAAAATATTTAATGTAGAAGTAAAAATGTAGGGTAAAGTTTTCTTTAAGAGAAGCTCTCGTGTCTGGCTCATAGAGGCATGGAGTAGCTTTGTAGGGTGGGAAGCAAAGAAATTACTGGTTTTCATTTATTAGAAGAGTGAAACATTTAAGAAGGTATGAGTAATGCTATAATTAAAATGTAACAGAACAAATTATAGAATGCCACAAAATTTTATTGTGCTCTTTATTGAGCTCTCGGTTATCAAAAACACATTATCGAAAAAAAGCACAATATTCAAAGGTGATAAGTCCTTTGAAAGCACACATATGTTAAAATGGATGCTATATCCTAACTTAAGCCATTTTAGTGAAAAGAGAAATATCTTAAGATACTTTTAACTGTCTGAAATTTTAGATATCATAACTTTATTTGAAAACCATCTGAGTTTTCTTTATTATTCCTACTAAGCTTAATTTTTTAAGCATTAGGACATTGATCTTTTTGTGATGAAAATAAACTTGTCAAAAGTATATCAAAACCAACCCCAAAGCAACCCAAACTTTCAATGCCTACAAATACATACGCATTCCTTATTATGTATTTTTCATTTATAATGTATTTTCCATATCAATAAAACCTATCACCAAACATGGCTGATTGTTGTCTTAAATAAAATATACAACATGAATAAGAGCAAAGTCCAAACCATTTATTTTGATGCATTTCCATTCCAAAGACTTGGCTCATTTATTTTAAATAACTACTTTACAAAGGTTCTT
Organism: Dromiciops gliroides; assembly: GCF_019393635.1. NCBI lineage: Eukaryota > Metazoa > Chordata > Mammalia > Microbiotheria > Microbiotheriidae > Dromiciops > Dromiciops gliroides. Next base: position 262,414,217 of record NC_057863.1, on the reverse strand, counting down.
TCAAAGTTGAAAATGTAAGTTTATATTTCATGTTATTACATTTCTGTATAGCAATTTCCTAGAAACAAGAAGAGTCTTTGGTTTCTGAATATTAAGGAGTAATTAATTTTCTGTGAGTTCAAAGTTCAAACCCTTTGGACACAAGTTTAAAACTTGTCATTTACCATTTCTTTTCCTACACTGGGGGTGAAGTCCATTATTTTCTCCTGAGTTATGATCATGATCTACTCCCTTAGGTTTTTTTATCCATCAACCTGCTGTGTAATGAAGTGAATGGAGTTAAAATGTTGTTGCCCATGGGATCATATCCAGCCTGCTCCTCAAGGCAAGAGTTTGCAGAAGGGCTTTGTGGGGTCATTCTTCCCTTCCATCACAGGCACTTAACCTTTGCTTGTTTGAAATTAAAAGCAACTCCCTTTATTGCCAAGCAATATTAGTGTTTTTATTTCATAAATATCCATTTCATCCCAGCTCCACATAACAGGGTCTTTCAAAAAAATGTTCCCTAAAGACTAAAAATGTTGCCATTGAATATCTGTCCTTGAACTTTCTTTTACCGGCAACTCTTTCTAATGAAGTCCTAGGGACTAACTCCTGAGGTATCTTATACTCAGAAGAGACCCATGTTCTGAATGTTAAAAAAAAAAAAAAGATAACAGGAGAGATGGAAGCTTTAAATGTCAGGTGAGATTTGTCCACAAATATAAGTACCAATGTAAATTAATAGTTCAGACATGCTATTTTCTTGGGTAGTCTGTTTTCTAAAGAAAATTCTGATATTTCTGCTGTGTATAATAGAGGCACTTTTTTCTCCAAGGTAAGATGAGGAAAAATCTCTTAAAACAAATGCAGGCACATTGTAAACCACTCTCCCAGTAATAATAGCTAGCTCACTTTGTTGGAGACTTGGGAAGGACAAGGTCAAGGTCTTCCATTGCATTCAAGGCCATCTCCAGTCATCCAGATTTATATCTTGCCACTGGACCCAGATAGCTCTGGAAGAGAAAGTGAGGCTGGTGACTTTGCAGAGTCTTGCCTCACTTAAATCCAATTCATTTTCAGTCATGACATCACCTCCTCAATGTCATGGTCCTCTTTGGGAACAAAGGACAAACAACTACTATAGCTAGTTAACAGTTAATATTTATACTACTTATTATATTATATATAGCTTACTATGTGCTAGACACTGTGCTAGGTAGGCACCTTACAATCATCATCTCACTTGATACTCACAACAACCCCAGGAGGTAGGTAGTATTATTGTCTCCATCTTACAGATGAGGAAAATGAGGCAAAGTGAGGTTAAATGACTTGCCCAGAGTCATACAGCTAGTAAGTGCCTGAAGCCAGATTTGAACTCTGGTCTTCCTGACTTCAGGTTCAACACTCTATCCACTGAACCACCTTGCTGCCCTTGTAATCTTTATCATCAAGATTACTACCACCACCACATTATAATGGAAAAGATGATCCTAGTAATCTAGCAATTTAAAAAATTTTATGTATTTCGTGAGGATTTGGGAACTGCCCAATGACTATATTACCACTTTAGACATAATTTTAAGGTTTCTTTACTTGTCCTGTTCTAAAGAGAGTAAAAAGGATATAGAACTTACTATAACAATAACGGTTTTAAAAATCTAGATGTGAGCAATTTTTAAATTTATTCTGGTTTTCTTGATCTTCATTTCATGGCCTTAATTCAGCTATTCTACAGAACAGGATTAAATAATAACAACATTTTCTTTGGTATATCAGAAGCAAAATCAGTTTTATAAAAAAATGCAGCATTCAATTAAAGCCTCTTTTGTCTCCTCAGGCAATTCTGAACAGCCTATTTTTAAAAAGCATAAAGGCTAAAGTGTCAAAATGTGTATGGACTCTTGTGGATGCGGATGCTTCCACATTTCATTACTTTTCAAAAGTAAATTCAATAAAAGATTTTTCCAAAGCAGACTGTTCCAAAATAGTATCACAGTTTAAACAGAATAAAATGAAACATGTTTTTCATTAAGTAAACTCTCTACAAAGAGATTAAAAAATTAATGATGGCAATTCTATAGGATGAATTACATTTTCTTATAAGGTTCAAGAAAAAAAAAACCTCACTATGTAGACAGGAGGTATTTCACTTTTTACTTCAGCGAAATTTCACAGACTATCTCTCAAAGGTGAGTCCATTTTTGTAATTTTAGTGAAAGAGTAAGAAAAAATTCAAAATTTCTGACTTAATTTCCAAAGAAAACATGTTGGGAGGATAGATTTTTGTTGGGTTGGTTTTTTCCCCAAGTAATGCCCATTGATACCTTGTTTATAAAATGGGTGACTTTTCTTTATGTGAGCTTTCCAGAGACTGGTTAATTTAGCTGAATATGTTACTATTTCCTTGCTGAGAGGCTATCTGTGTCTCACTGGTGTAGCCAGATAGTATGATGAAACTCTTAAGTTTCTGTATCAACCTTCACACATAAGAATAGTATAAATGTCACTATGTAATGGAAAAGATTTTGCATAGAGCTAGGAGCTCCATTCTGCTTTCCTTCCAATTATTTCCCTAAGACTGGTAAGTAAAACTTTGACAAAAGGTTATAAGTTGACAAGTATCATGTATGATTTAAAAGTTAAATGAAGATAAAAACGTCATGGAAAAAGCATGGAGCACATCTGGAATAGAAAACATACCCCCCCCATTATTCCTTTCTTATGTTCTGTCTCTATCAGATTTTTAATATCTTTTAAAACCTTAAAGTAACTAACCAATATCGAATCTAAATCAGCTCAAAGTTTTATTTCTTGACAATATGAAATGAGAGAGCAAGAAAGTTTACAATTTACAAACCAAATGCTGAGCTAAGTCATTCAATCTTGAATTAGAGACTACTCTAATGTATTATCTTTTAAAAAATCTGTTTTTATCAGAATCCAGTGAATTTTCCACATTTCAAAGCTACACTTAGAACTGGTTTAGAATTAGAAGTTCCTAGTTCTCACTTAGAGTATAGGATATGCCAAAAATCTCAGGCAATTTTAACTTTAATAGCTTTTGGGTCTTTTGGAACACCCTGGATAATACATACTCTGCAGATGTGATTATGGTACCATCAGACAATCTACTCTCTTAGTGTCTCCACATCAGCTTCACACACTAAACATCTAACTTGATTTCATTCTTTAAAGATCTTTAGTTTGAGCTTAAGAATTCACTCAACTGGGGCAGCTTGGTGGCGCAGTGGACAGAGCACCAGCCTTGGATTCAGGAAGACCTGAGTTCAAATCAGGCCTCAGACACTTAACACTTACTAGCTGTGTGACCCTGGGCAAGTCACTTAACCCCAACTGCCTCACCAAAAAAAAAAAAAAAATTCACTCAACTCTTGAATTTCTAGATTTCAGTACATGAATTTGTACTCCCACTCTCCAAATAAATTCACTATAAATTAGTGATTTCCCACTACATCTTCAATCTCTATTCACGTATGTTAAATTTCATTAGCCACTTAAGTATAACAAATGACAAACAATGAAATAAATAATAAGCACCATTTCTGAAAAATGTTTACTCTTTTTTTTTTCCTTAACAAAGAAATAAAAACAAATACCAGGTGTCAACACATGTTCTCTTTGAAAAACATCTCCCTGGTTGAGTAGAAAGGATATTACCATCCCCCAAACTGAGAAATGACTCAAGACTGGAGGGCTGTTGTTTTTCTTCTTTTTGAAGGGAGCAGGGGTGAGGGCTTTACTTTTGCGAAACTATCTAAATTCTTTCCCCATATTGTTTCCAAATAAGAGCTACATATGTCAATAAACACCGATTTAAATAGAAAGAGGAAAAGGCTGTTGACCCTTCTCAAAAGGAGGCAGAAATAAAATGGTAAACAAAAAGGGCTACCAAAAGGCATGAGAATAGTAACTGAAGTAGTAAAAAACCTCTAGTACCCACCATCTCAAATAGATCTTCATGATTGATGGGCTTAGGAAAGACCAAAGAAATCAAACAGGAATGTATTTGCAGATGGTCGGGCACCTTTGCCTTAAAACTAATTTCAACTAGATGGGGCACCCTGTGTCACTGTGATCCTGACAGTTGAGTGCCAGATAAAACAGGCAGCCATTTTACTGGCTCCTTTAACTACTGTGTTTTGGGGATGATGAGGTTACTCAGCATGTCGAAAGAGTTGCCATCTGGATGCACAGTCACAACATCCCCGCCTTCTTGATGAACTTGAAGGAAGCCAGAATCATCGATACCAACGATCCATACCATTGGCCCTGCATGACTTCCCAAACGGATTTGCTGACCACTGTAGATCAAGAGCAGTGGAGCGAATTACTTAGAAATATGATACAACATCTTAAGAGAATTAGTTATGGCAAACAAACGCATAAAACTTGGCAATCTATGCAAAACAAAACTATTTTACACAGTTACTGGGGGAGGTGCTTATGAGCTGAAATTTACCATACTCTGTGTGAGATTGGAATTATTTTTAAATCTAAGTAAAATAAAAAGGCTGATGAAATATCCAAGAGTCATGAATATCTTCTCCTAAAGGCAATGTTCCTCTTCAAGTTTTTTATATTATGTGATAATGATTCTGAAAACCTATCCTTCATTTTCAACACAATTAAAACTATTTGAAGAACTAAAAAAAAAAATTTTTTTTTTCAATTCCAGTTTTGTTCTGTTCTAAAAATAAAGTAGATCGGGGCAGTGGGAAAGTACTGAGGACTGAAAAAATATTAAGTATGAAAAAAACTAGGGGATAAAACATTTTTTAAAGAAATTATTTAGAAAACAAGTTTTTGGTGTAGAGGCAATTATGTGAGGGGGAAAATCTGCAAATTAAACTGATTTTTACACTATTTTTGATTAATATTATTATGATGAGTTTAAAAAATAGATTTTATAAAGCTACATTCTAGCTATTGCTTGAAATATAGTTTTAAATATCCAGGTGAAGGCTTATGAGGCTCATCAAGAGGCTATTTTAGGAACCACTTCTCTGACAATGGAGCTAAGAAAGGAAGATTAAAGAAGAAATACCACCCACCTGTGTATCCAGTATTTATAATACAGAGGAAGAACTGCATTAGGTCCTTTATCCTGAAATGCATCTATCAGTCTCTCCAGCGTAGTTATTGTTCTTGCAATAAGACAATCCACACGGAACAGACTTAGCTTTTTATTGTGTTTCTTATTATATTCTATGATGAGATCATTGATGCATATAGTAGGGTTGCTGTTATTCACATTAACTCCACAGCCTGAAAGAACAAACAACAAATCAAAAGAAAGGTACAAACTACTTCCTTTATTCGCAGGAAATCACTATTGGAAAAGAAATGATTTTACACTGAAATAATTTGGAAAGATGACTTCTTTACTCTCCCAAATCAGATTTCTAAGCACTATATTCTCTTTCTTTGCAATTCCTGCTTCTTTCCCCTTCACTTCTGCCTGAACATTTTTTTTTTTACTCTGATCATCTGGAGAAGTACTGTCTGGTACCATCTTCCTTTTCATTATTTCCCCCTACCCCCAACAATTTTCTGTTTGACCAGTCCTAATATCTCCTACTCATATTCACTGGTACTCTATAGAAAGTCTTGTTGGAAAATGATAATTTGAAAAAAAAGGAAGAAAAGAAAATGATCATTTGAGGCAGAAAAGCCAAACTGGATTCATCTTGAAACTGAAGCTGCTCACAATGGAGTAGGCAAACAAGTTTCTCAGCATTACTTCTGACTGTAGTTATGTGATGAAACCAAAAGCTCTAGCCCAGACCAAATCTGACTGAAAACAAGATCTTTGGTTACTCCTCCTATGTCACCAAAGCACATATTTGGAAGTGTAGACTTTTGCCAGAAAAGTAAATTCTGGCTCAGTTGAAAAACTCAGTGGATTCAAACCTTGGTCATGACAGGACTTTATTATACATTTCTTTTTGTCTCACTGTAACATCCCTCAGATGTCCCCTATCTCCCCCTGAGATCCCTGGCTATGAATGACAATGATAATGTCCCAGTGCTGGCAAATTGCCTTCTCATGTTCAGCAAATATGCAGGCCTCCTGCATAGCCTCCTGAATCAGGCTTCAAGAGAGTGATGAGCAGGAGCAGTATCTGAATATCATCATCTGTTCTCTTCCCTAACAACCCTATCCTCTCAAAAAGAGGTTGTGATCTTCAACAAACAGATGGACTTCAGTTTTCAGGAAAGAGCTCCATTTCAAAAAAGAATTCTAGCTAAAGAATGGCATGTAGCAAGAAATAGGTTGTAAGACTATCAAATTTCCACTATCTATATAAAAAGGAAATCTTAGGGAGAAAACATATGAATGTTTACTTTGAATAAAATGCTATCTTTTATAGTAATAATATTCTTGAGATAATTTTTATTTGGGGGCGGGGGGAATCTTCCATGGCAAGTACTGGATTTCTTCTGAATTCCACGCATTACTTTTAAAACAAAGTACTGTAGGAGGCAGTGTGGTATAGTGGACAAAAGTCAGGTTTAAGACTTGCCTCTTACAAATACTGGCTGTGTGTGACTTTGGAAAAAAATGACAACTTCTCAGTGTTCCAGGCAATTCTCTAAGACTGCTATCAGGTACAGATTTGAGCCAGTATACTCATTGGAAATCATATAATTGATATTGTAAAAAACTTGCATATTTCTTTCACACATCTTGTGCAAAAAAAAAAAGAAGTTATTCTCAGAAAAACCTAAATGCTTCATATTGTAGATCAAAGATAATCTAGAATTACAGAGCTGGAGCTGGGAAGGACCTTAAAGTTCATCTAGTCCAGCTTACTCATTTGAAAAATGAAGAGGAGGAAGAGGGCCAAAGTGGTTAAGTGACTTACCCAAGGTCACATAAGTAGTACACAGAACCGGGAATTGAAATTAGTCTACTCCAAATTCAATGCTTTCTTCATTATACCAACCTTTAACCATTCTAGAAAGTGTCCTATGTTCCAAGGGAAATCTTTCTGTTTTGAACATTGAAAGCTGAAATCCATAATTTAATGTGTATTTTGTATGCATATATACACATACCTGTATATATGTATACATTTAAGGTGATCTCTAATTTCATCACTGCAAGTACTCACATAATCAATCAATCAATAAGCATTTATTAAAAACCTACAAGGTGGGTCTCTTATAGCTGTCCAATCCATTATCTTTTAGAAGACGGAAATTTTCCTTCAGATTCAGAAAATTCAAATGCATTCAAGAATCACAGGAAAAATTTTAAATGCCTAGCAATCTCATTATCTTTGGTAGATAGTGTCATGGAGTTTTTGGAGCAAAAAGGGGACTCAAGATTATCTAATCTAACACCCTCATCTTGGAGATAAGGAAACTGTGGTCCAAAACTTAAGTGACTTAAGTCGCATAGTAAATGGCAGAGCCAGGACTAGAATTTATTTATCCTAGTTTGTCTAGGCAGATTTGCAACAGACTATTCATTTAAACTAAATACTAAATAAGTTTAATAAGTTTAAACTTAACAAGTGTATTTATTTATTACTTACACTAAATAAGTACACTATCTAATTGTCAGAAGATACTCCCATTAATTACTGATCTTTAACATTAGTGGAACTCCAAGATGTACTAAATATGAGTTAAGTGGGTTGGATACATTTTCCTTTACAACAGCACCACAAATAATACTTGTGTTGTAGATGATAATACTCGTTTTTGTGTGAAATTCAGGCTCAGCAGGTAAATAAGTTGAGGTAGACTGAGAATCGCTTATTTCACCTTGAACTAGCCTAGAACTTATTACAGCATCTGGAAAAAGCCATTTTCTCCCAGGCTTTGGTTCTCAAATTGGCCAACATACAGTGAACCAAACAGGACTTTATTCCTAATGCAGTGAAGAAAAAATGTTTGTAAAATCATGAGATAAAAGTCAATGTCATCTATGGTTGGTACCAACTGAATTCAATTTAATAATTACCAAGTACCCACTATGCCTTGTGCTAGGCAGTGTGTGGACAAAAACTAGACCTAAACATTCTTTGCCCTCAAGATGCTTACCTTTTATTGAGGGATAAAACATATACAAAGGTAAGTAAATGTAAGATGACTTAAGGAAAGCATGTACACTAACAAGTGATGGGGGAAAGGAAGATCAGAGCAAAGTTTGCATAGAAGGTTTCACATGTGAGCTAAGCCTTAAAGCAAGATAGTAGCAGAGGTAAGGAAGAACCATATTCTAGGCATAGTTGGCAGCCTGTGTGTGCATAAATGAGAGGCATGGGAAATAGTCTGGAAATAATTGAAGGAACCAGGAAATGAAACCCAGACTGGAAGCCAGATTTGTGAAGGGCTTTAAAGGCCAGAGTAAGGAGTTTGGATTTTATCCTAGAAGGAACAAGGAGCTACGTAGGAGTTTTGAACAGGAGACTGATATATTTTAGTCTATTAAATTGATGAGAACGATTGGAAAGGGGAAAGCCTGGATACAAGAACTGGGTTGCTATTACAATAGTCCAGGTGAGCGATAATTAAGATCTAGATTTTGTTGTGGTAGTATTGTGTAGAAGGAATAGATACCAGAGATGTTATAAAGTAAGAGTAGTTAAGACTTGTCAATTGATTGGCTCTGGGAAAGGGGAGGGAGAAGGAAGCATGAAGTAAGATTCTGAGGTTGCTGAACCTACCTAGGTTATAGGATGTCATTAACAACCTACCTAGGTTGTAGGATGTCATTATCAAAATTAGGGCAGTTTGCTAAAGGTAAAGAAGGAAGTGGGAGATAAAGAAGTAGAGGCAATGAATGCAAAAGACTTTTGGACTGTGAAAGCAAGTTTGATTATGAAAAGAGGAAGCAGGAGGCAGCTAGATGGCACAGCAGATAGAGCACTGGCCCTGGAGTCAAGACAACCTGAGTTCAAATCTGGCCTCAGACACTTGACACTTACTAGCTGTGTGACCTTGGGAAAGTCACTTAACCCTCAGTGCCCAACCAAAAAAATTTTTTTTAAAAAGAGAGAGAGAGAAAAGAGGAAGCAATGGAAAACAATGAGGAGCTGGCAGGGTCAAGTGAAGATTTGTTTAAGGATAGGGGAGACCTGGGCATGTTTGTAGGCAGTAGGGAAGGAGCCAATGGATAAGGAGATGTTGAAGATGATAGAGCTGGAGCTGGAAAAGGGATGGGATCAAAGACACCAAAAAAGAAAAGAGATTGCAGAGAACAAAGCAAGAGGTAGACAGAGGAAGATGGAAATTGGGGAGAGGTACAGCAGAGATGGACAGAAGGGAGAGAACTCCTGCTGTGGTAGGAGGGAGATGCAAATGCTATATTCTAAGGTCTTGAGGGAATGAGATAGGATCTACTGGTTGGTTGTTGGCCTTTGTTCTAGAAGAGGACCAAAATGACATCACTATGTAGGGGTCAAGGAACAGTGTATCCAGCTATAACTAACCAGACCAGCACAAGCTGTGGTTCTCCCACAGGTCAGACACAAATAATCCACATGAACACTGGGAGTGGCTATGTCTCTAAATTTGTGCATCTCACGTTTCTTTTGAACTACTGCAATTCTGCTTTGCTCAGAGAGCACGGCGCCTTCTTTGATGTGGGTACGCCAAGTACAGTAGTGGAGAAGGAATGAAGTGGATGAGTTTTAGGCTGCAATGAATGAAAGGTAGGTATTGCTGTATTATCAGCAAGCTCTGTGAGTGGTTTTTTAGGGGAGGATGGGAAGTAACTCATCTTCCCACCCTTTGATCACATTCCATGGCCCCTCAAGTCACTGCTCCTCCTACTTTGGAGACCAGTGTTCCAGGGATCTAGATGGCCATTACAATCCCCTTTAACTCTGAAATAACATGATTTTGTGATATTATGATGGGTGACAGCCTCAGACAATATTTTTTCAAATACTAGAAGGTGTTAAAGGAGCAAGGAAATCAGGCTGGGAATCTGAATGAATAAACATCTAGTGGCCAGGTCTCCAAGAAGCTGACTGAACTAATTTTTTTTTTTAACTGAAACAATTGGGGTTAAGTGACTTGCCCAAGGTCACATAGCTAGTAAGTGTTAAGTGTCTAGGTCAGATTTGAACTCAGGTACTGCTGACTCCAGGGCCGGTGCTCTATCCTCTGCGCCACCTAGCTGCCCCGACTGAACTCATTTTTGACATCACTTTCTTTGACTCATCCCAAGATGAGGGGTTATGATACACTCGGAAAATACCTAGTTGGCTCCTAGTTCAGTCTGTGACCTGAGGTTATAGCCTTGGAAAGGGCCCTTGAAACAAGGGACCGGAAAAATGGGCATTCAAATATTATGAAGGGTTGAAACATTGAAGTAAAGCATGAAAGTTTAGTTGCCTCCACATTGAACACTAAGTCCAGAGCAGGCCTCTGAATCCAGTCACCAAGAGGAGACCTCTACTCTCTTATGTCCAGTGATGGAAAAAAGCAGGAAGGAGGGAAGGGGGGGGGCAGAACTTTGATGACAGTAGCAAAAAGGCTTCTTTTAGGGGGGAGGACTCCAAAGCAGACCCCAAGATGGGCTAGGGCCATGATACCCACAAACACAATTGTTGTGATAGCAACTTTGCTCCTGATGCCAGGCTCAGATTCACCAGGTTTACTAGTCAGGTAAATTTAAATGGACACTGGATAAATTATTTAGGAACTCCAAACTTCTTAAGTAATCTGGTAACTGACCCAGTCCTTTCTTATATCAGTATCTTGTTCTGTGAGCATGGTGATTAAAAAAAAAAAAGCTATAGACTAAATGGGATAACAAAATAAAAGTGGCTGATGCATAATCTATTTTTACTTTCCACTTAAAGATAATTTTGTTACATTACTTCCAAAACTGCTGGTAAAACAACGTAAAAACTTACCAATAAGTATATGAAAAGTTGTTCCCACAAGCGTTGAGTTGACCAAAACTCCACCGAGCTTTATTTGATCACTGTAGTAGATATCATTGGGCCATTTTACTCGTAAGTTGATATCCTAAAGAAAAACTCATATTAATCAATTTACCTTTTCTATTATACATTTCCTTTACTCCCATTTTCCAAAGTTCTTTATTTACTATGTCACATCCGGCATATACTTATCACATGCCCCCTCATTGTACTGTTTAATATTAATTTTAAATTCTTTGGAGACTATTGTGTTCCATGTTTCGCAGTCAAGTAATAACTTAGGTAGTAGACTATTGGTATTAAAAGAGAGATCTTTGCTTCTGGGAGAAATTTGAGGTCATTAAAGGAACTTTGCAATTTCCTGAAGGCAAGCCAGCCTGCTCTTCTCTGTGCTTTTGCTCAAGTTGTTTCTCCCTAATATCTAAAGTCTTTTGTCTCTCTTGTGTTTCTCCTGAACTATGCTTTCTCATATATTTCAGCCCATTCTCAACTGTTCCTACCTTTGCATTAAATTGTATCAGAGTGTATGTTGATTTGATTTGGAAGTTCTTATTTGGAAAAAATAAACACCATGAAAATAATTGTAGTTTATGCTTTAACATCAGTTGCTGAGGACAAAGTAGAAGATAAATTCCATGAAGAAACTGGATAAGACCCTAAAAATCATACCACAATAAGAAATAAGATTTTGTAGGCAAAGACAAAAAAAATTCACATTCCACGGGGCCAAATTGGTTTCTCACAGAATTCCAAAATAAGAGGCAGAATAATTGGACAAATTATTATGTTAAAAGTACTTGTCTTTATAAAATTTCTCTAACACTGATTGTTGCCATCTTTTGTCACATCTGATTTATATTCAGTTTTCTTATAATTTACATTTTTGTTCCTATTAGTAATTTGGAGCAAATTTTCAAATATTGGTATGTAGCTTAAAACTCTTCTTTTGAAAAATGGTTATATCCTTTGATCACTTATCTAGTTGGAAATTGGCTTTTGGTGTTAAAACATAAATATAAAAAAATCATGGCTATCAGTGTTTATGTTGATGATATTGGACGCAAATACTTTTCCATTAGGCAGTTTCTCTTTTACTTCTATCCTCATTAGTTTTATTTATGCAACCGTTTTAATTTACTTAATTAAAATTATCTATTCTTTCTTTACCCTTTAGTCTATCCCTTGTTTGGTTAAAATTTTAAATTGTAGGCAATTAAAATGATTTATTCTATTGCATGTTTGGTTAAGAATTCTCCCATCTAACATAGTTGTAAAAGGTACCTACTCTTTATGCCTTTTAATTGTCTTATGATGTGATCTTTTTTATTTGAGTAGTGTATCTATTTTGAGTTTTTCTTCTGTAAAGTGTAAAGTATTATTTATACACCTAATTTCTGCCTAATTGGTTTCCAGTTTTTCTAGTTCTTGTCAAAAAGAGAGAGCCCTCATATAGTTCTCAGAGTTATTGTTTCTCTATTTCTAACTTTTCTAATATATTTCACTATTCTATTAAAAAATGAAGTTTTGATGACTACTACTTTGTAATACAGCTTGAAGTATAATAATTCCAATTTTTAAATTTATTTCCCTTGAGATTCCCTTTAGCTCTTCCAAATGAATTTTTGTTATTGTTTTAGTTAATTTCTAAAAGTAAAACCTTGACAATTTTATATGGCACTAAACCAGCAATTTTGATAATGTTATTGTTTTATTACATTGCTGTAGACCAACTACGACCATTAATTATTTCTCTAGTTATCCATGTTTTTATTTCTGTTGTGTTTTGTGGTTATATTTATTGAAATCTCGCGTGTGTTGGTAGATTAATTATAAAATTTTATGCATTATATAGCTATTTTGAATGGAATTTCTCCTGTCATCACTTCTTCCTAGTTTGGTAGTACTGATTAGAAATTCTGATAGGTTTTGTGGGTTTATTTTGTATCCAGCTACTTTACCGAAGCCATTATTTTTCTCAATTAATTTCTTTGTCAATATTCTGGGATTTTCTGTCATCACATCATTTGCACATAGTTTTTTCCACCTTGCTGATATTTAACTTTCAATTTTGTTCTCTTGTTTAATCTGCATGACCATAATATCTAAAACTCTGTTAGACAATAGTGAGAATATTGCTTAGCTCTCAACTGTATTGGAAAGCTTCTAGTGTTTCTCCATAGCTTTTGATTTTAGATGTATGCCTTTGATCATGGTAAAGAAACATTCTTCTATGCTAATGTATTTTGTCATTTAACATAAATAAGTTCTGAGTTTTGAGAAAAAGGCTTTTCTGCCTCTGAAAAAAACATCTTATTGTTTGTCAGTTCTACAAATGTTCCTCCTCTACTCATTTCTCTAGCTCTCTATAATTTTCAAGTATCATGCATTTATACATTTTGGGATTGCTAATTTATTTTATAGTTTTTAAAGCTATATGCTGAATTAATCTTTTCTTTCTCTATTTTAACTTAAATTTTTAGAGATATACATTTTCTTTTGAACTGCTTTAACAACATCCCCATAATTTTTGTATGTTGTCTTGTTATTTAACTAACACAATTATTTATTAAACAATAAATAAATTTGTTCTTTGAACAACTATTCATGATGTCATTACTTGGACCCCATTTAGGTCTACATATTTTGCTCATGTTCCCTGTATTAATTGTTATTTTATTGAGTCATAATCAACAAAGAGTATGTTATTTATTTTTGCTTTTAATAAAATTTATGATACCATTATTTCTTGAATGACTGAGTTCTATAAAGATATTAGAGGAAAATTAAAGACTCTTACTACCATTGTTTTCTTGTAATTTTGCTCATTTATATATATTCTGTTTCATTTCATGCAAATCTTTCTAAGTTTCTCTGAATTCATCAAGTAAATGATCTATACCATCTCTTCCAACTCAAAACCTATGAATCTGAAACCCTGTGTCAAACTATCTTAAATTTTAGATTTTATTTTTTCCAAACATAAACCCACAGGATACAATGGATACTGGCATCTACTTATTACTTAAGCTCAGCTATAAAAATCTTTGTAGTAAAATGCATTTCAAACTTTTTCAAGCCACAAAATTAAAGGGAGGTCAAGTTAAAAAAAAAAAACAACCCACCAACAACCAGCATCCATTTCTGAGTGCAATATTTTACTTTTTTCTCAAGTGCTAAACTCATTACTTTGTTCTATTTCTGCTGGTATTAAAATATTTACTCCTGCTATAAGATTTTATAGTCTCAGTTTTCAAAGTGAAAATTTACAGTGCAAGTTCAGAAGCCTGGATGTTAAGGCATGTAACTGAACACTTACACTCCAGCGGGGCTACTGGGTGCTACAATAAATTTCATGTGTAAATGTGTATGTCATTGATTTGATATAATATAGGAAACATATGCCTATGTTAACTACTTCTGTAAAATGCCAAAGTTTTATAAGTAACAAATATTAGGAAAAGGCAACATTAAAAGGGAGTTATATAAAGAAATGAAGATGATTGGTTCTTCATTTGAACACAGATTTTCTCAAGACACACTCTTTTTTTTTTTTTTTTTAAGACACATACTCTTAATTGCTTGCCTCAGAAGTGGCACAAGGCATTTCAACCAAAAAATAAGTGCTAGGGAAAAAAATTCTTTTGTTACTGACCAAATGAAATTCTCCAAGTAAGATTTGGGGAGCAAGAAGGAAAAGGAGGTTTGTAAAACCAAGGAAAATTGGGAAGAAAAGATGCAGTGTGTTATTCATTTTCTTGAGGTAGTCTTAGTCACATAATCAGAAACAATGCATCTGACAAAGACAATGCAGCAGTAAAATCTGTCTTTAAATACAGCCAGTGAAAATGCTCACAAGTGAGCCTGGTTGCTTAAATCTCAGTCAAATATATAAATGGAATCTATCTTATGAACAGACTATGGTGGGGGCAGCTAGGTGGCGCAGTGGATAAAGCACCGGCCCTGGATTCAGTAGGACCTGCGTTCAAATCCAGCCTCAGACACTTGACACTTACTAGCTGTGTGACCCTGGGCAAGTCACTTAACCCTCATTGCCCTGCAAAAAACCCCCAAAAACAAAACCACACACAAAAGAATAGACTATGGTGAATAAAAGGTAGGGAATGAAAAGTCTTTTCTTTAAGCCTTTAAAATAAATTCATTTGTCCCCTCTCTACCAAATCAGACAAATAGCTTCCACTGAGCCCATTGCTTTAAAAAAAAAAAAAAAAAGAAAAGATGGTTTTCCATGCTTGGGAAGTCTGTGAATTTCAGAAAGTACAGGAATTCTGTAAAGCCTGAGATAGCAGTAAGACAAATAATACTAACAATGTACCCAGCTCCATCTTCTCTGAGCTCTGTATAGATCAAATTTAGTGTATAAGTTAGGGTAAAAGTTGATGAGCTGAAAATTTATGCTGAAAAGGTCCTGGAAAATCCCTAAAAATAGACATACAAAAGTAATTCAGAACACGTACCTGATACTCGGGAATGGATCGGACTGCCTCCACAAGTGCTAGAGACATCAAATGCTGAACAAATGGAATTCTCTGCCCCAGATGAGAATACAGGGGGATGCTGATGTGTAAGGTGGAAAGAGAACATCCCATAGGACTAAGCCAGACATTGCCATCACGACCTGGGGAGGAAAAGAACCAAATATATTGTTTTGACATGCATACTATAGGCTTCCCAACACACACGTTTCTGTTTGTGTGCAGGATACATATATATTCGTCTTATCCTTTGCAATTCTTATCTTTGTCTTTTCTTTAAAACTGAGAAATTTTATCTGCATACTAAAGAAATATTCAAACATAGGAAAACACTGATTATCTGAAATGCTTAGGGATAAGATCTTCTGGTTAGTTGAACTCCCACTTCCATATTCTGATGAGACATCAGAATAGGAAATCAAAGGAAGATGAAATTATGCACGTACTAAAGGCAGGACATAATAGTAACATTTTTAGATAGATTTTTAAAATAACAACAACTGAAATAAAAATTTTCACTTAATCTTGAGTTCTGTACACGTGCCTCGCTACCACTGTCTTTTAAGTTGATGTCTACTACTCTCGTTCTCCTGGGCTCTGAGTATATTTGTGGGAGAGTATACTCCTGATGTTGGCAGAAATGCTTTGTATTCAACTGTTCTTGAGCTAATGCCTTTGATAAAGTACTAAGTCTACTGGCTGATTGTTAAAAGAAAGCACGCTGGGGGCGGCTAGGTGGCGCAGTGGATAAGCACCGGCCCTGGATTCAGGAGTACCTGAGTTCAAATCCGGCCTCAGACACTTGACAATTACTAGCTGTGTGACCCTGGGCAAGTCACTTAACCCCCATTGCCCCGCCAAAAAAAAAAAAAAACCACAAAAAACAAACAAACAAAAAAAGAAAGCACGCTAATGGGGGCTTGTAAGCTAGTGTTTGGTGAGACAGCCATTCTCTTTGAATCCTGGAAGAAGTATTAGCCACTCTCCTGGGGATGTAAATAGTCAATGTGAGTTGAGTTAGTGAGCCCCAAAGGGAAGGCATTATACTTTCTATATGCACATGTCTATTCTATTGAAATGTAAGTTCCATAAGGATAGGGACGCTTTTGCTTTTCTTATTTAGGCAATTAGTACGGTGCCTGGCTCATAGTTGGTAAGTAAGAAGTCATTGTTGATTGAGGATTATTTTTTATAATGTTTACTGTAAAGTGCCAGATGGCTCTTCAAAAAGACTCTATTAGTTTGCAATTACAGCAACAATGAATGACTCTACCCATGTCTCCACAGTCCCTCTAGCACTGAATTTTTTTGCTTTTAATTGCTCTGTGAGGTAGTATAACCTCTAGGTTGGAGTAATTTGCCATTTCTTTGATTAGTGAATTTTAATTTTTTGCAAGTGTTTATTAACACCCATTTCATTTTTAATAATAGCCTATTCATATATTGTGACTATTTAGCCAATGTCAACCTTTATATTTTTAAAAGTTCCTCATGCAACTTAGACCTCAATTTAAAAACTAATAAGCCAAATAGTTTTTATGAACCTTTTCTTTTTCTTGATTATATTATTACAAGCATTTAAAAAATGTTAATGTGATTAAGCACATCTGTCTTATATCCAATAATTCCTTCTGTGTTGAAAAATAGGGGAAAGTTATTTCTCTTTCACTATTGAGACGAGTACACTATTCCATTTTTTGCATTCTTCATAAAGTTATTTTTCATAATCATGTCCATCAACAACTGGAACTTACTGAGGCATATGGTGTGGGATGTGCACCAAAATCCATCTCCTGTCAAGTGTTCAGACAGTTTTGTCAAGTACATTTGTCAAAAACTGAAGAGGGGATTCATTACTATTTTCCATAAATTTGTCAAACATTAATCTTTTTTATATTTGGCTGGATGTCTGCACTCTCTTCTATTCCATTCATCTATTTTTTTTATCCATTGTGAGTTTTGATGATGACAATTTGTGACCTATTTTAAAGATTAGATTCTTTTGTAACAGAAGAAATAAATGGCTGTCATAAGCTAGTATTTACTAATTTATACAATTGATAATTTTTCTAAAAGAGATTTTATTAATCATTTGATTAGAAACTAGACATCAGTCAAAAATAAGCTTTGCTTGAGGAGGTTTTCCTGGAATAGAGACATAAAGAGTGAGAGCTTGGGGGAAGCTGGGTAAAGCACCGGCCCTGGATTCAGAAGGACCTGAGTTCAAATCCAGCCTCAGACACTTGACACTTACTAGTTGTGTGACCCTGGGCAAGTCACTTAACCCTCACTGCCCGGGGGGGGGGGGAGGGAGAAGAGTGAGGGCTTAAGGAAAAACCTCCTTCTCCTTCTTCCTCCATCATCATCATTGTCATCAATCATCATCATCATAGGTATTAGGCTTCCCTAAGACCAAACCTGGGCCACTTGAGCCTAAAAAGGTAGGTCCCTTGGTGGGTAAAGGGGCCTATTAGGGTTGCAAATGACATCTTGCTACAGGAAGCACCTCTCACTGTGCTACCAGCAGCTAGACATGCTCATTACTCTGTGTCTCTTGAGTTCATGAAGTAGCCACTTAAGTTAGAAACATTAGTCTCTCAAAATGAATGAAACATAAAGCAAAAGAGGCAGTTAGGGACTTGAGATTCAGTCTCAGGCTCACCAAGATAAATACACGGAATGGCTGCCATGTGAATATATTTATCAGAAAGTTTCTGGGGAAGGAAAGGGAAAGAGAAAGTCCAAGGGAGAATCACTGCAGTTCCTAGGCACATATTCTAAGGAGGGGGAGAAAAAGGAAGATGGATAATTAGGCTTCTCCTTTTAGGGACTACAAGTAGCTCTTTCTCAGTCACAACTTTCAGTCATTGGGACTATGCAGGAGCTTCTAGTCACATATGTATTTTAGCAAGGCAAATCTGATATAAAGATGTGTTTTTTTCCCCTTCTACCACACCTCTTCTAATCTTAGGCACATTAATTTTATCTGTGCAAATGTTTTTCAGTTTGATATAATAAAAAAATTAACATATCTATTATCTCTTTTGTAATTGTCTCTATCCCTTGCTGGGGTTAAGAAAACATGTTCTACCCATAGCTACAGAAGATATATTATCTGTTTCTAATTAATTTTATAGTACAATCTTCCCCCTCACCCCCATTTGCCTCAAAATCTCCTCCCTGAGTTCACTCTCCTACTTCCCCAGCTACTTCCCCCTAGAAGGTACAACTTTGTTCCTTCTGAGAGAGGAAAGTAAATTTTTCAAGCATCAAATCTCCCAGGTCACACCCAGAGTAAAGTTCTCATATCCCTTCACAGATTTCTCTCTACCTATGGAGTAATGAAACATTACTCCCATCATCAAAGAAAGCCCTCCTTCCTCCCTACCCCCACCCCCTTTTCAATCCTCCCCTTCTCTTCTTCACCCACTCACCTAAGGACTCTTCTCCTTAAGAAAACAGGGGTCATTTCCCCCTGATAGCTAGCCCTAGGTTTGGCCCTAGCATATCACACATTCCTCTTTATCCTCCTGCCCCCCTTCTCCCTTTTTATGTACCCTCCAAAGTTGTAATGTAGTCCTTAAAAAAAAAAAAGTCTGTAGACAAGGTGTTGTCAAGTTGTATCCATAATACCCCAGACATATCTCTTCACTGCTACTTCCACAAGACTTTGGCTTTCACCAGTTTCCTATATTTAGAAAGAATTTTCTTATTGATTTCTCTGCTTTTATCCTGTTGCTATTGCTGTCCTTGGCTGCTCTTATTTGGAGGTGTTTTAAGAAGCAAACAATTTTTTAAAAATTCTGGCTCTCTTCCTAAAATTGTCTCAAGTCACCTTGATCTGTATCTTGAAATCCATTGCTCTTTGGAATATATTATCCATTCCCTCTTGCATTTTCTGTTGGGAGCAGAATAGTCTTGTGTTGCTTTATAAATTTCCTTTACATTTGAAGGTCTTTCTCCTGATCACTTGCAGAACTTGTTTCTGATTAAATTGTTCAATTTAAGTACTATATGACTTGGAGTTTACTGTCTTGGGTACCCCCCCACCCTACCCCACACACACCCAGGAGGTGATCTCTGAATTCTTTTGACTGGCATTTCATTTTTTATTTTGAGAAGTTTTGAGCACCTCTCTTCTATTATTTTCTACATCATGGTTTAAGATTTTTTTATCCTGTTGTGTTCTTCTTTCTTTTGATTCTCTAGTAAGACTTCTGATTGCAAATTCCAATTTTCCCATTCTTGTCCATTCTTTTTGGTATGCAGGCCACAAATTCTGATCTCATAATTGTCATTTCTATTTTGAATCACTCAGGAATAGCATTTTATGGTTCTATGTTCTCACATTCTATAGAGTCCTGTCTCATCAAGTATGGGACCATTTTCCTTTACTTTGCAGCATTTTTTTTTTTTGGTGGGGCAATGAAGGTTAAGTGACTTGCCCAGGGTCACACAGCTAGTTAGTGTCAAGTGTCTGAGACTGGATTTGAACTCAGGTCCTAGTGAATCCAGGGCCGGTGCTTTATCCACTGCGCTGCCCCCATTTGCAACACTTTTTCATAGTTGCCTGAACTTGTTTATTAGATTTGGAGACTAGTTGTTAATTTTTTTTTGCTGTTGATTTACTCACTTATGTTCAAGATCTTTGAGTTTTCTTCTTCCTGAGATCTTTGGTAACTTTAGTCTTCCCCTTCCCCCTGCCCCGCTTATTTCTTCTATTAACTTCCTGACTCTTCTCTCTGATGATGCTTTTCTGGAAGGATGGATCTCAAAGCATCTCAGCTTCCTCCTTCACTGGATAACTCATGGTTCACCAACTTTAGTCTCTGCCCTGAGACTTTGAGCAAGTCAGAATTGGTCAGAGCTGGATGCAGGGCTCTTTCCCTTAGACTTAAATGAGGGCTACATAGCACCCCACGCTCCTCAGATGCTCTCTTCCCCATCGCTTCACCCCAACCCCTAACCCCACACACAGAGTACCTTGTCCTGGTGACCTTTCTCACTCCCTCTGGACACTTCAGAGAGATAGATGCCATTCAAAGCTTGCTTACTACTGGCCCCCAGCAAGCTTTGCTCCTGAAGTACTGTTGCCTGCCATGCTACCTGTCTGTTTCAGCAAACTTCCACAGCCTCGAGCTGGGGTCTCTACTGCATTGGAAAGAGAAAGGGGGACCAACTTGTGGAGCTGGGTTTCACTGCAAGCCCCAACCAATGTGCCTACTAGCGTCCTTGGGTCTACTAGTACAGCTTTGCCGCTGCCACTGTAGGAGGTAGAGGAACAGTGCTGAGTGAGCTCAGAGTTAGTTTATGGATTTTTTCATTTTTTTTTAAACCTCTATTTAGATTTTGGGTGTTCTAGACCAAGAAGATTGCTGAATCTGCTTTTTCTCTGGTATGTCATTTTTGTTTTGGAGAGGTCTGAGAAGTCATGGAGATCAGAATAAAAAAATCTCCATATTGTTGCTCACATGACTACAGCATGATCTTTGATATTATAAGGCTGGGTATCCATTCAGATTGTATGATGGGCTATGGTCTAAATCTAGTTTCTACCAGGCTGTTTTCAAAGTTTCCCAGTAGATTATTTTTTCTTTTTAAATGAATGGAAAATTATTTCCAAGGTAATTTATGTTTTCTGGTTTATCTAATACTCAGTTAAGGAGTTCCACTGTTTCTGATTCACCCTTGCCTGGTCTGTTCCACACATCTACCTCTCTATTTTTAAACCAATACCAGATGGATTTGATGACTAATATAGTTTGAGGTCTAGAAGTGCTATTCCCCTTTTGTCCCTACCTTTTTTCAATCATTTCCCTGATATTCTAGTTATTTTGTTTCTTCAAATGAATTATTTTATTAAGTTCTACAAATTATCCCTTTGATAATTCATTTGGTAAAGCATTACAAATGTAAATTAACTTGGGTAGAGTTTGTCATTTTGATCATATTGGCATGGCCCAGTTATGAAGCACTGATTATTCCTTCAGTTACTCAAGTTGTTCTATTTTTCTTTGAATCTATACATGCCTTTTGGGTGCTCTGGTGAATGAATCCTTGATGCATTTTGTAGTTATTTGTAATTATGCATTCAATAGTTATTTGTAATGATATTTCCCTTTCCATTATTGCTGCTTAGATTTTATTATATAGAAATGTAGCTGATGTTATTTTGTATCCTGATATTTTGCTAAACCTATTGTCTCAGATCTTTGCATTATGATTTGCTGATTTTCCTAGTAAATCATCCATTATATCACCACTCAGTAGGAATAGTTTTATCTTTTCTTTACCTAGATTTATGCCATTGATTTCTTTCTCATCTTATTGTTGCTGCTAACATTTCCAGGAGTATATAAAATAAGTGGCGAGAATGGTCAACCCTGTTTACTGGAAAAGTTTCTATTGTATCCTCATTGCATATGATGCTTGCTTTTAAGTACATACTTTTAATAATTATAATTAATTAATAACCATAAAATAATCAATATGATGTTATGATTAATATTATGATGAGCTTCTGATAGTCTGAGTATTTTATATTTTTGAAGGTATTACCCTATTTATTTTATGTTCTCAGTTTTTGTTTTTGTTTTGTTTTTTGGTTAGCATTTAATTGTATAATAGCTTCTGATTATTCTTTTTAATTTTTTCTGGTTTTGCTGTGGTTTTACCTTACTCATTTGATAGTTTGTAGATTTGGGTTTCCCCCCCTCTTCTTTTTAATCCATTAGCTAAAGGTTTATCAATTTTTTTTAGTATTTTCAAAGAAGCAGCTTTTAGTTTATCATTTCTATAGGGGTTTTTTTTGGTTTCTATTTTATCTATTTCTCTAATTTTTAATATTTCCTCTTTTGTGCTTATTTTAGCTTTATTTGTTGGCTGCCTAATTTTTTTTAAAAAATGCTATTTTAGTTAATTAATCCTCTCTCTTTTTATGGGGATATGATTTTTTCCAAGCACTTCTTTAGTTGCATCCCAGAAATTTTGGTGTCTTTTCTCATTACTGCCATTTTTTCTTTCAAATAAATATTAACTATTTCTGATTTGCTCCTAGACCTACTCAATATTTAGGATTTCATTTTAAGTCTCCATTTGGGTCTGTGTCTTTTTTTGGTTTTTTTGGCAGGGCAATGGGGGTTAAGTGACTTGCCCAGGGTCACACAGCTAGTAAGTGTCAAGTGTCTGTGGTATGATTTGAACTCAAGTCTTCCTGAATCCAGGGCCGATACTTTATCCACTGTGCCACCTAGTTGCCCCGGGTCTGTGTCTTTTTCTTTGTACTCCCTGAACCAACTACTGTTTTCATTGTGTTATGGTCTGAAAAAGATGTATTTATCATATCTGTCTTTTAAAATTTGTTCGCAATAACTCTGTACCCATAGTGAATTTTTAATACATATATTCTTTAGCATATATGCTTTATCATAGTCCTTTGGGATTGTCTTGGATCATTGCATTGCTGAGAATAGTTAAGTCATTCACAGTTCTTAAACAAGATTTTTGTCACTGTGCACAACACTCTTCTAGTTCTGCTCACTTCACTATACATCAGTTCTGAATTGTCCTATGTCATATAAATGATTATTAAAATTTACATTAATTTTCTGAGGGAAAAATGTAACTTGTTAAATGTGCCTTAGCAGCTGTTTGATTAATACATCAAGGGAAAGATACATGATCACAATTCATTATGACAGCCTAGGTTTTAAATAGATTCACTCTCCCATCATGTTATCAAACAACTAACCTTTTTGAGAAGAAGTAAATTGAAGGACAGAGAATAAAGCCCACATATATAATGGAATGAGCTAGAAAGAGTTCTCAATGGAGGAAAAAAAATGGATACAGTTGCATGAACACCATTTATGATTCATTAGCAGGTAATTCCTTTAAAAAAAAATCAGCCAACCATTCTTGAGAGCAATTTGGAAATATACCCAAAAGGCTATGGGACTGTTCATACCCTTTGACCCAGAAATACCACTACTAGGTCTGTATCCCAAAGAGATCATAGAAGAGGGAAAAAGGACCCACAAGCACAAAAATATTTATAGCAGCTCTCTTTGTGGTGGCAAAAAATTGGAAATCAAGGGAATATCCATCAATTGGGGAATGGCTAAACAACTTGCAGTATATGAATGTAATGGAATACTATTGTGCTGTAAGAAACCAAGAGCAGGATGATTTCAGAGAAACCTGGAAGGACTTACATGAACTGATGCTGAGTGAGATGAGCAGAATGTACATTGTACACAGTAACAGCAACATTGTGTGATGATCAACTGTGATAGACTTGGCTCTTCTCAGCAATCCAATGATCCAAAACAATTTCAAAGAACTCATGATAGAAAATGTTCTCCACAACCAGAAAAAAGAACTGTGGATTCTGAATGCAGATTGAACCATACTGTTTCTACTTTTTGGCTGTTTTTTTTTCTTTTTTGAGGTTTTTCCCTTGTGTTCTGATTCTTCTTTTACAATATGACTAACGCAGAAATATGTTTAATGTGATTGTACATATATAACCTATATCAGATTGCTTTCTGTCTTGGGAAGGTGGAAGGGGGATTGGGGGGGGGGTAAAATTTGGAACTAAAAATTCTATGAAGACAAATGTTGGAAACTATCTTTACATGTAACTGGAAAATAATAAAATACTTTTATGATTTAAAAAAATCAGTATCCAAATATCACAAAGAGCACCTTCTAGTCCTCACTCAAAGGGAATCAGCAGCCTTCCTAAATGCGAGTCAGTGGCAATTAGGTCTTTGTCTTCAAAAGAGCTATCCCCAAAAGAGGATTCTCCTCCCTTCTTCCCCTCAAATAACCAGAGTGCTAATTCTAGGCTGAGGATGGCCATTAGGGGGATAGGGTGGAACAAATCTATTTGTGCTTTATGGGAAGACTCAATCTGTTCTTTGATCAATGGCAGTTTCTTCTGGACATTTCCCCTTCTTACCATTATTATTTATACAAGAATAATTATTATTAGAAGCATATAGATTATAATCAGTAGCCTTCATGATTTCTTGAAAAGAAAATCTGATTTAGGGGCAGCTAGGTGGTGCAGGGGATAGAGCACTGGCCCTGGAGTCAGGAGTACCTGGGTTCAAATCCAGCCTCAGACACTTAACACTTACTAGCTGTGTGACCCTGGGCAAGTCACTTAACCCCAATTGCCTCACTTAAAAAAAAAAAGAAAAAGAAAATCTGATTTGAAATCAGTGCCACAATAGGGTATTCTATTAGGCATAAGGCACAGAAGATAGAAACCAAAAATTTCCTTAAAGCAAAGTGTCAACACTGAATGCTGGAGTCTGAATGAAGAGCCCCTGGAAGGGTTTTTAAACATCAAAGACCGACTTGTACATACACAAATGGAGACACAAAAAGATCTAATTTTTAAAGGCCATACAGTATTTACCTCAGTTGCTTTGTTACATAAAGAACAAAGTAGTGATAGAACAGAAAAAAAGAGAAACTAAACTGAAAATAATTTGAATGAAAAAGCACAATGAAAAGTTTATAGAAGGATATTTCACTTTTGATTTTCAGGGAGTTAGAGGGTTGAAAATAGATACATTAAAGTTTTCTTTGCAAATGACATTGGTTCCTGTCAGGAAAAGTGGACAGTGACAACTGGCTTCTTCATGTCCTGTAATAAAGTAGCCTCTTCTTTTATTGGCTTTTTTCAAAGTACTCACTACTTTGATACACAAAAGCAATATATCAAGGCCATGAAAGTGCAGAGACTGCTAGTATTGCTCCATTAGCCACCAATGGCTCTTACTAACAATGATAATAATAATGTTATCTAAAGCTTTCTTTATTTTGCATCTACCAACTTGATAAAGTTTCCTAATAATATGTCTTAGATAGTTCACAGACACCAGGGGAATTCCCAAAATGCTCAAAATTTTCAGTGGTATCACATGCAGCATACTCCCTCAACTTTTTCACTACGAGGATGTTCTTTCAAGAATTTGAACGAGTCACAGTCTTTGTAGTGTAGGATGATCCAAGCTCACTCACTGTGGTTACACTTCTGGGATCTCCTCCATAGTAATGGCACTTCAACTTGTTGTTCAACTTCTTCGTCCTCTCAGCCCGCGGAGAGATCAGGCAGCAGTTTACAGGGAGCAGCAGCAAAGGAAGCAGTAAGGGCCATTCTGAGCTAGGACATTCTCCCACCAACACCTCAGGTTGGTCTGGGAAAGGGCTATGACCTGATTGGCACTTTGATTCTGTGCTCAGAATGTGTGGGCAGTTGTCTTGTATTAATTCTTGCATTATGGTGTTCAGGTTTTTTGAAGTGTTTTCTTTTAGAAGCCCTATTATCCTTTTTTTGTTGTTGTTGGGCAATGAGGGTTAAGTGACTTGCCCAGGATCACACAGCTAGTGTCAAGTGTTTGAGGCTGGATTTGAACTCAGGTTCTCCTGAATTCAGGGCTGGTGCTTTATCCATTGCACCACCTAGCTACCCCTAAGCCCTATTATCTTTAAGTCATCTCTATGTATCCTGTCTTTCAGATCAATGTTCCATTTATACGAAATTCTCTCCCTCCTCATCTCTGCCTCCTAAGCTCCCCTGTCTTCCTTCAAGCATCAGCTAATACCCAACCTACACTCTGCAAAAAGTCTTTCCCAGTGCTTAATCTTAGTGCCTTCCCTCATTTAATACTTCAAATTCATTCTGTATACATCTTGTTTGTACAAAGCTGTTTTCATGCTTTTCCCCCCATTAGAACATGAGCTCAGTGGGAGCAACAATTATGCTCAGCCTTTCTTTGCATCCTCCATACTTAGTGTAGTGCCTGACACATAATAGGAACTTAATAAATTCTTTTTGATTCATGAGAAATGGCTGAGAAATTATGAATCACATTATTCCAAGGGCTTTTCTATTTTGCTACTGTCAGAGCAGGTTACCACTTTTGAATGCTGAAATTATTTCTGGGTCATCCTTATATTCTAAAAGGGAGGGAGGGAGAGTGAAGGAATAAGCATTTATGTAGCACCTACTATATACCAGTCACTATGCTAAGCACTTTACAAATATTGTCTCATTTGATCCTCACAACAACCCTGCAAAGGAGATGCTATCATTATCCCCATTTTACTAATGAGGAAACTGACGCAGAGAGTGGTTAGGCAACTTGCCTAGGGTCACACAGTTGGTGTCTGAGATCACATCTGAACGCAGATCTTCCCGACTTCAAGCCCTGTCCTCTATCCACTGTGCCACCTGGTTATCTCTGAAAGAAAAGAGTTTTCTCAACAGAACTAGAATGAGCCAATTTTCTCCCACTGCGCTCAAAGACAGTTTCAATTCTATTCATGCCACCCTTTGGTTTACCTCTGCAGGTTACTGAGAGTAGAAATGTGCTTACTATGGATACTGACACAGTTTAGGGGAAGACAGAGACAAGATTCCCTTGCCTCCTCAGCAATCACCCCTCAGTAGAATCCTTACTTAGATTTAAAGGTACAAGGGTTCTCAGAAGCTATTATATACAAACTTTTTCATTTTACATATGAGAAAACTGAGGCCCAGGGAAATTAAGTGACTTAGACAAGGTCACAAAGGTAGTAAGAACTCAGGATTCGAACTCAGGTTCTTTGACTCCAGAACCAGTGTTCTTTCCACTATTGCTTGTTGTGTGCAGAGTACTAGAACTGATGTTGGTGAAATGAAAGTCTCTTTCCATCCTTTCAGTCATCATCTCTCTTTCTTCAAACATTAACCATAATGCCTGGAATATATTATTAAGGAAAATTTATAAGATTTAGCTAACCAGGGGGCAGCTAGATGGCACAGTAGATAAAAGCACCAGCCCTGGATTGAGGAGGACCTGAGTTCAAATCTGACCTCAGATACTTGACACTTATTAGCTGTGTGGCCCTGGGCAAGTCACTTAACCCTCATTGCCCCGCAAAACAAAACAAACAAAAAAAAGATTTAGCTAACAAAATATTAAATTGATTGTGGACAAATATAAAGTTTTAAATAAATGTCACAGCTGAAAGGGAGTGTTTTGACTCTGGTATTCCTTTTGATCATGGCTTCATCTGTTCTTTGATATCAGGCAGCTAAATGACTAGAGTTCCAAGGCAACTCCAATGAAACCTGAGGCTGAGATTTCAGAATGCAAATAACACAATAATAACAAGAGGTTACTGACCTTTTCCTTGTGTTTGCTGGGCTGCAATTGCAACTAAGCCCAGGTCTGGTGGCACAACAAACATCAACCTGCAAATTGTGGGAAAGATTGGTCAGCATGAATGGAAATGAGAACCAAATAATACATTGGTCTATCTTGGACAAAAAGAAGAGCATTCTGATTTCTCTCTCTCTCTCTCTCTCTCTCTTTCTTTACTTCCTTCTTTCCTTCTTCCTTTCTTCTTTTGTCAATTAAATTGTTTTTAAAGGTATGGTATCTGCAGATTTCATTGATTAATTTAAAGTCAGGAGAAATATAAAGATCATCTATTAGATGATCAAGAAAATCTCAGCAAAACTTCCAAAAAGGGTTTGGGAATATGTGCAAACACACAGTAACATATTTTTATATGCACATACCATAACTCGGTTTATAAAAAGCTTCTTTGAATTGCATTTCTTCAAAGTTTTCTATCAAGTACAGACTCTTTCCAACCTGGTGTCCCTATCTCCAACAAGAAACAACCAGCAATTCCTGACATTTGTTTCTACTTACAGCGCATTTTTGTTCAAACTCTAGAATATATATAATAACAGAAGTTTCTGATTATTTAGAAAATCAATATGGTGGCAATAAAGCAGTTTAAAAGATACACTTTCCCAAGAGAACTAATTATGTTTTAACTATAGTAAATAAATCCACACCTTCTGAGAACTCTGGAGAACCCTGGATTATTTTAGGCTTGGTTTCTGCTTTTAAAATGGCTTCACTTAAAAGAACATGAACTTCCCTTCTGGGGATAGGTAGAAAAGTGTACTTTAATACCACCAAATGAGTCAACATTAACTGAAAAAAAATATTGTTGTGAGAATTTCCTCTGAGCTACATTAGGCACAGTATAATTTCATGTTATACTACTTTTCCTTATCATTTCAATTTCCATTGAGTTATTAAATAGGCACAACATAGGCATGAATTCTGGCAAAATTTGCTTTTAATAAATTAGGAATAAAGGTATTTGTGGTTTGAAATTCCTATTCATCAATGAGGCTGTAAAATGTAACTAATTTATTTGAACATGCCCATTTGGGGACAAATATGGTGTGGGACATTAAGTGCTTCTAGGTACTCCTGGAAATGACCACCATATGTAAAGTGAGAAGAATTAAAATATTGCCGTAGTAATATAAAGGGAAACAACTTTGAAAGACTTCAGAGTTCTCTAATCAGTGCAGAATTATAACTTCACAAGACTGATAATAAAGTATGTTTCCTATCTCTTGGCAAAAAGGCAATAAATCAGAGGTACAGAGATATATATTTACAGACACAGCCAATGTGCTGATTTGTTTTGCTTGACTATAGTTTTTAATTATAATGTGGGGCTTCTATTTGGATCACAAGATAGAGAGATAATAAAAGTAATGCAAAAAAAACAAAAAAACAAAAAAAACCTTTTAAAAAGATCATCAGGGACAGCTAGGTGGCGCAGGGGATAAAGCACCAGCCCTGGATTCAGGAGGACCTGAGTTCAAATAATCTGATCTCAGACACTTGACACTTACTAGCTGTGTAACCTTGGGCAAGTCACTTGACCCTCATTGCCCTGCCCCCGCCCCCCCCCCCCTGCCAAAGATCATCAAAGACTTGGATCTTCCCAGCAATACAATGATCCAAGACAATGCCAAGGGACTAATGATGGAAATTGTTCTCCACATACAGAAAAGGAACTATGTTGTCTGTATGTAGATTGAAGCATAATATTTTCACTTTTGTTGTTGCTTTTTTTGATGTTGTTTCTTTTTTCTTGTATTCACCCCCCTTTTTGTTGTGATTCCTTTCTTACAGAAAGACTAATATGGAATTATATTTAACATGATTGTAATGTATAACCTATATCAGATTGCTTGCTGGCTTTGGGAGCAGGGAGGGAGGGAAGGTGAGAGAAAAATTTGGAACTCAAAATCTTATAAAAGTGAATGTTGAAAAATATGTTTACATGTAATTGGAAAAAATAAAGGTCTGGAATCTAAAAAAAGAGCATCAAAAACACTGGAAACATGAGAGAAGGAAGTTTAGGTGATACAAGGCAGTTTTGTTGCTAACATGTTAAAATTAATATAAATTTTAGAAAAAACTATATAAAAGAAATTCAGTTTTATACAAAATACCCTTTTCGTTGTGGTTGTGTATTGAAACATTCATGTTTGTTGATGTTTAAGTTCATAATTTAAAAGAAAATTATAAAATAAAAAGAAATGAGTACTATAGGGAAAGGCTAATTATAAGTACCACTGCTCCCCCTACTGCCAGGACCAGTAACAATGGGAAAAATGCTACTGAAGGAGTTCATTTTTTATTTCAGCCTCAATAGAACATAATTTTACAGATGAATGGCCAAATAAGTGAAGGTACAGCTACGAGTAGTGAAAAACAACAGAATTTTTCAACCCTCTGAAAATCAATAGATGGTACAAAAATCCCAAACATCTGACTACTCAAACATCTAGCCCCAAACCAAAAAGAGCCCATCAAAAGATAACTTTCTAAAAGGTTATGAACCACAACTGGCAAGAGGACTAGCAGGCCCACCAGATGTTTTCTGCAAAGCTACTAGAAAAAGTACAGGCATTTTCAAAGAGAATCAAGTCTTGAAGCCTATCTGTCAGTTCTACTTCCATTTCTTATGAAATACAAGTCAAAAAAGGTATTTCTTTTGGACTAACACACAAAAATAAACACAAAACCAAGAAAAGTAAAGAAAGTCAAGTTATTTTTCTGGAGCTAGCATTTTTCATCAGAAGTCCTTCAGAATTGTCTTGGATCATTGTATTGCTGAGAATAGTTATGTCATTCACAGTTGATCATTATGTAATATTGCTGTTGCTAAAAATAATGCTTCTATTCATTTCACTTGCATCAGTTCATGTAAGTCTTTCCAGGTTTTTCTAAGAGCATTTTGCTCATCATTTCTTACTGCACAATAGTATTCCATCACAATCATATGCAACAACTTGTTTAGCCATTCCCCAATTAAGAGACATCCCCTCAATTTTTAATACTTTGCCACCACTAAAAGAGCTGTATATACAAGTTCTTTTTCTTTTCTTTTTTTATGTCTTTGGGATACAAACCTAGTGGTGGTAATGTCTGGTCAAAGGGTATATATGTGGTTAAAACCATGTATACATATATAAATATATATA
The DNA here is from genome assembly GCF_019393635.1 of Dromiciops gliroides. NCBI lineage: Eukaryota > Metazoa > Chordata > Mammalia > Microbiotheria > Microbiotheriidae > Dromiciops > Dromiciops gliroides. The sequence goes on along the minus strand of NC_057863.1, from coordinate 262,383,441 downwards.
ATTTATATATACACATATATCTATAAATAGGCCTTTGGGCATAGTTCCAAATTGTTCCCAACAATGGCTGAATCAGTGTACAACTTCACCAACAGTACTTGAGTGTCTCAATTTTCCCACATTCCCTCCAACATTTGTCATTTTCCTTTTCTGTAATATTAGCCAATCTGATAGGTGTGGAATGTTAGCTCAGAGTTGTTTTAACATGCATTTCTATAATTAATAGTGAGTTGGACCATTTTTTCATATGACTATAGTTTCATCTGAAAACTGCCTATTCATAACCTTTGAGCATTTATCAATTGAGGAATAGCTCTCATTTATATAAATTTGACTTGGTTCTCCATTTTAGGTGATTCTTTAAATGTATATGTACATACTAGACAACTATATGGCCAGTGTTGGTAGATGGAGAAGAATAAAAATGGTTAGTTCAGAAACCAAACAGACTTTTAGAACAAAGAAATGATTAAGGGAATTTATGAATGAAACTGCTAGAGGTTTGGCAGGAGTTAAGAGAGGATATTAACGAGAAGACCAAGCTTGTTCTGCCTACAGGCCAGGAAGAAATTCTATAAGGAGGAGCATAACATGGTGGAGTAGCTAATGATTAGGCTGAGAAAACCAGAGGCAGAGAGATTTATTTGTGCTATCTGAGATGACTCTAGGGGCCTTGCCACATAGCTCCCAGTCAACAATGGAGCATTTATGAACCTTCTCGTTTTTACATTTCTGAAAATGAAGTTGCCTGCATTTTCTTTACCAAAAAGGAGAAAGCATAAAAGCATTTTTATTCTTAGTTAGTGATGTTCTCACATAAGTAAAAATAATTGTATAGTAACTACCTCCCTGACTTTCATTTTTCTTCAGTAACTGACCAGGGAAATAATGGAGGGGGTGTGTGTGAATGAAAGTCTAGCATATTTACCAAAATAACTAGGGATACTTAAGGGAAAAATGCTCTATTTCAAAGAGATTACTTTGCAAAAGATAAAGAAATCCTGGCTACTTATACCAATTAAGCACAGTAGATATCCTAATGTCAAGGAGCTAGTTTAAAGACTGGGTATGGTAAGAATACTTTTTGATTGAATCAAACTATCTGAATTGAGTGTGGGTCAAAGCCTGGAATCAATCAAAGCCATTGTGCAAGACACCAAGTTATGAAGAAGAAAGATTTCGGAACTTTAGGAAGACATTCCCAGGATCTGGATTTGAAAGCTTGAAGCAAGCATAGTATTTCTAGTACACCTTTGAAAAGCAAAATGGGGACTGGGTCATGGCAAAGAACAGAGATATGGAGAAGTGTCACTGGCATCCATGCTGAGGGAACTCCCAAGGAAAAGGTCGGCTCTTTCTTTAACTTCCCCTAAACAATACTTGTCTATCTATCAACAGGTACTATAACATAATTTGCCCTTTAGTTACAGAAACATTTCTAATATAAATTGAATTTTGCCTCAACTACAAACTAGAGATAGATAGAAATTTAAGGTTAAATGGTATCAAAAGGCAATCACAATTTCATGAGACTTATATAAAAAACAGGTTTGTTACAAGAGAAATGAACATGCATGCCCTACAGAAATGGAAGCCTTTATAACAGCAGGACATAGAAAGAAGGGGATAGCAAGAAGAGGTGTGACATTGGAGGGGGAAAGTGAAGCAAAGGTGGGAAAAAAGACAAAACCACTCCCCATAGGGAGGAGCAAGGTGATGGCAAAAGCCTCATTCTCTTCCCTTGGGAACTGCTAAGACTATGAAGATAGGAGAATCTGCTCATCTGAAAAGGACCCCAGCTGCACATGCATCATCCCAGCCTGGCACAGACTGGCTGGCGCCTGACTTGCTTCCCAAGGACACAAAGAAAGACCAGTTTGGGGTGCAACAGCAAATTATGTCAGTTCAGGAGGAGCTTTGTCCTTGACACATTCAGGGCCTCCTGAATGTTCTGGGTCCAGTGTTTCCAGAAAACATGGCAACTCAAAAAGACAAGTTCAAGAGACTCCTTAACAGCCCTTAGCATCCCCACCCCCACTGGTCAATGGATAGTTCAAACTGTTTAGGTGTAAAGAATTTTCCTGATAGGTAGGGGCTCAGAACAACTGTGAATTCAGAACTTTTCATCTAAAATAAACGTCCTAAGGCCAAAAAGGAAGGAACCAAGTGGTTCTTAGGGACCCCAGGGCTGAAAATGAGCAAATCTTCACTACTTTAAACAAACAGGAAGGAAGACACCTCTAAATTAATTTAAAATGGAGACAACAGAATCTATCTTTAAAGGAAAATAATTAAGAAACAAATGACTACAGGATGAGATGGCATTGTATAAAGAGGACTAAACTTGGGGTCAGCAGTTCTAGGCTCAAATTCCATCTTATACTCTTTTTTTTTTTGCAGGGCAATGGGGGTTAAATGACTTGTCCAGGGTGACACAGCTAGTAAGTGTTAAGTGTCTGAGGCTGGATTTGAACTCAGGTCCTCCTGAATCCAGGGCCGGTGCTTTATCCACTGCGCCACCTAGCCACCCCCTCCATCTTATACTCTTACTGAATGTGCAACCATGCAACCAATAAGGAAGTCAAAACTTCTCAGATTCTCAGTTTCCTCATCTACAAAATGGGGATGTTATACTTGTATTAGTCCTTCAAATGTTTTATAAACCTTAAAGGCTATACAAATATGAATTGTCACTATTATTAGGTACGCAAAATGTATAATTAGTAACACTATTGGGTTGTAAGCTTTCCTTTATACTAGAGAGTAAACAACTACTTACTTGGTCATGATTTAAGAATGTACCTATCCTGAATAAATGATAAAGTGCATAAATAAAATAAAAATTTATTCCTGGATTGGTTCAATTAGTTTGGCACTTAATGGCTACACCTTATAAATTTATCAAAATCTGACTGACCAGATACATTTTCAGAGAGAGCTGAGCAGTTTCCTCACCCCTACCCCAGTAGCATCTGAGGATTGCATATCCATGCTGTGTTAGGATAAAGTAAACCTCCTTCTTTGTTAAATATTCAGTGACTTGAGAAAGCCTCATTTTATCCCAATATTGAATATGAGCTAAGAGGGTATTGGCTTTAGAGCCATATCTACAACATTTATCTTAGTCTTAGAAGGTTGTGAGAAGAGATGGCCTCATGGCTCACACCACGGTTGAGTAGGGAAAGAGCCCTGCAAATGAGGAAGAGGTCGGTGTGACCAAACAAAGGGACATTGACTGGCTCCCTGTCACCAGAACCTTCCTGACTGTGTATGGGACTGGCAGCTGGCTCTCCCTTGGGCAGACAGATTAGTGCAGTGGGTGCTGGAGGAGGCTGCTTAGGAGGGTAAAGAAAGAGCCATTGACAATATTCTTTGATTGTTCTTGGCTGTGCTGCACAAATTAGACTGCTAGTGTAGTCAGACTGCAAGTAAACTAGGCCAATACACTTGGAAATTAGAGACAGGCTTTCAGAGATGGTGCGATGGAAACCAAGGGGGTAACTGGCATAGCTGATGGTTGTGTAAGTAAAGAAATCTTTCCTGACCAAGGTGGGGTGTGAGGGGCCCCAGCCAGGAAATAGCTGCCTTCACTCCTATATACATGGTGCTGAAGCAAGGTTGAGAAAAAACATGCAATATTCTAATTGGGTTCACTACAAATTTAAGTTACACGATTTCAACTGTGCCCTCACCCATGCTAGGCAATCCTAGTTCCATTCCCACCTGGATCACTTGCTCCTTTCATCCCCATTAGCTTTACTCTTCTAAACACTTATCAAAGCTTACTTTCTTCTGGCAAAATCTTCAGGTATACAAGGTCACCTCCAAACCACAAAGAGAGAGCAGACTGAACTTTAGTGGAAGCTACTGATTTATATTCATATATATTTTTAAAATCTCATTATAAGACAATTTGACATGTTTTGTTGGTATACATATACTCTGGTCTACTGGAAACTTACATGAAAATAAGCCTGGAGACCTCCAAGGATAGTCTGAAAATGACAATTAACTATCTTTAATATTAATTTTGACAGTTTGTTGGCTTGAGATTTTAAACAGCAATAACCTGTCTACAGACTGTATTTTTTTGTATTACTTTTCCTTCTTAATTGGGATAATAATATCTGTAGCAGTTACTTCACAGGGTTATCCTGAAGATCAAAAGAAACCAAAAATAATGTTTTGTAAACCTTGGAGTGCTGTATAAAGATCAGACAGTATTCCAAGGCACCTAGTGTAATTTCATACATATAGTAAGGACTCAAAAATATCTGATAAAGGCAGACTGCAAGCTGTTAAAGGTCTGCTTAATTTATACAATTGCTAGTATAGTGACATCCACAGACAATAAGGTGAGATTTCTCTTACTAAGAATTCTAATCTCGAATGAAACCTCATACAAAATTAAGTCTCTGGCTTGATTCAGCCATTTCATAAATATAATTCTCTATCATACAGGCATTATAGGCTATAAACTCCTTGAATGCTTTGTATTCAATTCAATCCAACAATGATTTGTTAAGCACATGTGCTATGTGTCAAAGACATTCAATTGAGGGATACAACATGAAAACAAATACTATGTACAAAATAACTTGAAAAGAAAGAGCATTAATAGGGAATCAGAAAAGACTTCCATTAGGAGGTAACACTTGAGAAGAACCTTAAAGAAAAGTAGAGATTCTAAAAGGCCAAGGTTAGGAAGTACCTTCCAGACATTGGAGAAAGCCTTTATGAAGGTATAAAGAAAAGGACATAAGCATTTATTAAATGCCTACAGTGTGCCAGGCACTATGCTAAGTGTTTTACAAATATCTCACTTGATTCTCCCAACAACCCTGTGAGGTAGGTGCAGTTATTATCCTCCTTTTACAGTTAAGGGAAGAAGGCAGGGGTTAAGTGACTTGCCCAGGGTCACATAGCTGTTAAATGTCTGAGACTGGATTTGAACTCAGGTCTTCCTGACTCCAGGCACAGTGCTCTCTGCACCACGGCACCATCTAGCTGTCAAGGAAAGGAACCCTTGGGTTCCTTTCAAGTTATCATCTTATAATTTCTTTTCCCTTTAATGGCTAAACAGTTTTCCCTGATTCCTCCAATTGTTGTGCTCTTTCCCTTCCTTTATCACTTTGAACTATGCATATCTATGTGCATATTGCAACCCCACAGTAACAATGTATACTTCTTAAAGTCGCAACCTCATAGAGGGTCTTGTAACGGAATATGGGGGTCACAAAAAAATTTGGCAACAGTAAGAGGTTATGTATACCTATATTATATATCTATATCCTCAGGGTTGCATAAAAATTTCTTGGCAAAAAAGGGTTGTGAGTGGAGAAAGTTTAAGAAGCCCTCATCTAGCACAATGTCTTCCACATAGTAAATATGTTTTATTGTTCTATATGGTAAGTGTTTGGGAAAATATAATCATCAAATATATTGCAGCTTATATCTGATTGCGGTTGCTGGGCAGATTCACAGGGACCAAGTCAGAGGGGGACCTATGGGATGGTCAGGTAGCTGGGGGCCCAGACTGTGATTCCCCTTACCAATGATAAGGGTATGTTGATGAGGACATATGATGATGAAGTTTGTTAAACTGTTTATAATCAGGAGAACCTTGTGTTCCTTGCATAAGTGAAGCTGACTAAAACAATTATTTGGTATATAGGAGCTTCCTGGTAGAAAGATGGGTCAATCATTGACCAAACATGGAGTCACTTCTGTTAGCTAGGGCCTATCAATAAGCCAATTCTCACATCCACCTACACAGGAAAGACCAAATGGACAAGAAAGGTCTATAGCCCAGATTTCAATATGCACTTGAATGGACAAACTACTGAGATATTCCAGTACTTGGGATAAATAATACAGATGGACAGTGAATAGGGTCTAGAGTTGAAAAGGAAGAGATTGGCTGCGTCAATTTTGGCAAATGGTCAAGTACTTCTACTGATCTCAAATGTCCCAAAACAATAAAGCCCCATGGCAACATGACCTAGAAACCACGATCTCTGAAGAACTAAAGATGAGCATTACTCAAAGGGCAATACTGCTGCATGATGCAACATGTGCCACAGAGGAAATCTGAAATATAACAGGAGTAAAGAGGATATCATCAAGGAACTTTATGACAGGGCTGGCCATGTGGTAAGAATAGTGGATGTTGGGGCAGCTAGGTGGCGCAGTGAATAGAGCACCAGCCCTGGATTTGGTAGGACCTGAGTTCAAATCCGAACTCAAACATTTAACACTTACTAGCTGTGTGACCCTGGGCAAGTCACTTAACCCCAATTGCCTCACCAAAAAAAAAAAAAAATAGTGGATGTTGGGTGAATAGCCAGTATCTGTGTAATGTAAAGTCACAAAGAGAAGCATGTTGAGAGGACCTCCCTGTGGTGAACTCGGATGAAGACCGGGAAGAGAGTCTTGTAGGTTGGGTAGGCATTGACAGGTTGTAATCTGTATCACTGAAAGAAACTCCAAAATTAATAAGATCACAGATCCATGAATATCTGTGTATGAGTGAGACTACATCTAACAGTCATAGTATCCTCTAGGGTCTTATGAAAGGACTTTGCCATAGTTCAAGGATCATTTCTGGGGGGAAATAATTAGCTACTATAAAGAAAGGACCAATCATTCAAACTATTAAAATCTGCTAAAAGCACTATAAGCATTTAAAGTAGAAATTACGTTGGTCAATACAAAAGGTTTTGCATTAGAAATCAAATTCAGTGGAAGATACATTTTTCACTATATTCTTTTTTTCATTTTCGATGTTTTTAAAAAAGCATCAAACTCTAAGTCTAATTCATTTCAGGCTTTAATTAAGACTTGAAATTTTCCTCAAAACTCACAAAAATTCATCCCCAAAGAAGGATGGCTTTTCCTACCATATTTGTCTCTCAGTCTCCTTATTACCTCTAGGATCAAATATAAAAAAAAAAAATATGTATGGTTTTTAAAGTCTTTTATAACCTGTCCTCTTCATACTCTGTCAGTATTCTTACACCTTACAGCCCCTGTGGGTACTTTGCAACCCACTGATACTTGGCTCTTTGGAACTGCTCACACAAAGCATGACATCTCCCAGCTCTGGACTTCTTTGTTGTCTCTCCCCCCATGCCCTGAATTATCTTCTTCATATGCTTCTCCTGGTTTCCCTGGCTACCTTTAAAAATCACAGCTAAAAGTCTACCTTCTATAAAAAGCCTTTGCTGATTCCTCTTAATGCTAATACCTTCTCATTCGAATTACTTCCAGACTGTGAGCTTTCTTGATAGTGGGGACTGTTTTGTTGTTTTTTAAGGGGGTGCTTTTGCCTTTTGTGTATGTCCAGTGCTTAGCATAGCCTGTCATATATATTAGGTACCTAATAAATGATTCTTGATTTCACTTGGATTTTTATAAAATTAAACCCAAGAAAGCCAAAAACCAAGCAAGTTTATATGAAGTCTCTTGTCCTGACTGTGGAGTATAAATTTTGCTTATCTATCTTTTCCCAGACTAAGTATGTGATGGTCCTACCTTATTTATTCATGTTGTGTACATTCTGTATTAAATATGCCCATCTTCTCTAACCAAATTTATATATACCCATATGCTGCTTCTTTACACTTGGAGACACAGAGCCTGAACATCTGGGCCAACGAAGCAAAATCCAAGGTAATATATTTCTTCCTTTGGAAAGAGAAGCTGTACACAACCATGCTGTATATTACTGGTCTTTCCAGCCCCAATACCTTACTTATCCCTTTCAGGATAATTAGTGGGAAGAATTTCCCACTCCTGCCAGCTGGCCTCAAAACCATCATTCCTTTCACAGAACCATTTGCCCTGAGCATCACCCCACCTCTTATAATCTGACATTCAGCCTTCCCCCCCAGAACCTCCCTTACTCTCTATCCTTCGAGACATCAACTTGCAAGCAGAGACCATTTTAGAAAAGGAAGTTTGGCACCATCTTAACTCCTCAGTTAGTGGTACAAGGGACTTCTTTCTTTATTGCACAGGTTTGTTTCATGACGAAAATAGATTATGGAACCATAGTTGCCTTATAAAATTAATTAGTTTAGATTCTAATTCTATTGGTGTTTCCTTCATACACACATTTTCATTCGCTGGGTCCCAAACTGGAAGCACCTTTGGTTCATAAGAACTTGGCAGTTATATTGAGAATCATCTTTTTCTAATCCTATATGAAAGGCTTTTCTCTTAACATTCAGGCTTATTTTCTTTAAAAAGAAAGCACTTCTCAGGTGTTAATTTTTGGTTATTTTTAATAATCTTCTCTGTGTGTATACATATATATTTGCCTTTCTTTCTTTTGGAAAATTGAAATTTAAAAACAGTACCATACTACCAAAGGTGTCAGGAAACATGCTCAAATATGGAAGGACTCCAAAATGTGCTTTGCCAACAAAGCGCCAGTAAAATTTGAAACCTAGGTTCAGACAAACTGGTAATGTTCCAAAATTCAAACTTAAAGAACTTCTTTATTCCAGTAAATCAGCTTCCCTGTAAATATCATCAAAACTATAAGGCTTTAATGACTAAGAGTATTTGAGGAAGGGGAGAAAGGAATGATTTTGGAGTAGATGGAAATGAAGTAAAATAACAAAAATTCATCGTAATTAAATTCCCCATACACCAAAACAATTTCTTTTCAGTGTTGCCCACTGCCTGCCTGCCTCCACTCTCCTGTTTAAAACATTATTAGAAACATTTCCTCAATATTCCTAATTGATAAGGAGTAAGTGAGATCTAGGGATGGTGTTTGACAACTTTTTATTGATTGTCATTTATTGGGGACTAACACTAAATGCATGAGGCAGCTAGGTGGCTCAGTGGATACAGCACTAGACTCAGAGCCATGAAGACTTTAGTTCAAATTCAGCTTCAGATACTTTCTAGCTGTATGAAAGTCACTTAACCTCTGTCTGCCTTGAACCTCTGTCTGCCTTGTTTGTTGTTTGTCCTTCCTTCTCCAAAAGGATCATGACATTGGGGGAGATAATGTCATGACATTCAGTGAATTGGATTTAAGTGAGGCAGGGCTGAGCAAAGTCACCAGCCTCACTCTCTCTTCCCAATCCAGGTAGCTGCTTGTCAAGGTGAATAAAATATGGGGTGTGGCAAATCACACCAGCATCTTTGTCAAGAAAACTCAGAAGACTCAGACATAACAATGACTGAACAACAATACTAAGTGCAGTAGGGGATAGGAGGGAGTATAATACCAAATTCCTTTACTCAAGGAACTACACTTACATGTAGAAAGAATAATACACAGTATGAAGAAGGAGGGAGAGAGTCCTAGCTAAGGCAGTCAGAAAAACTTCAAGGGGAAGATGAGAATCTAAATAGCATAAGTAAGTTTTCTATGTACTCACTTATACCTTGTGTTTTCTCTTGCTAAGTCGAACTAAAATTTTCAGTCATAAAACCATCAAAGAATGAGTATCTATTTCAGAAGACTGAATCTAGTCCCTTTAAACACCTAGATGTATTTAACAGATACCAATAGTATTTAATGCGTTGTGGGGGAGGGGAATAGACTTCTTACTGGATTTTTTTCCATGTCATGACTGTACCTTATTCCTTTCTCCCTTCTTTTCTCCATTTTTTTCACTTAAAAATTATTCAGAAAAAATAGAAACTTAGGTAATTCCCCTAGGTAACTAGTATAGATAAATCAAATTTGTTCTTAGCCCTGTCACAAGAGAGTTCATTCAGGAGGAGAGAGTGAGAAATTACTGTGATGTCAAAACAAACAAACAAAAAAACATTAATAGAATGTTACTTAAAATTGTAGGTTAGAATACGTAGACAATCAAGTGTTAAAAGGAATCCTGAAGGAGGTTTCTCAAACAAGGGTGCTCTACCTGTACTTACAGATAAACTATTCAAACCCTTCACAACACAAGGCCAACCTAACATAGGCCTAGGACACATGCCAAAGTACTATCCTATAAGCAAGGCATGAACGACCAAAAGGCATAAAAAAAACCTAAAGGCAAAGATCAAATGGAAATACTACCATATCTACCCACCTCTTAAAATCTGATATCAGAACCCCAAAATGAAGGTCAAAATGTGAGGAGCAGAGAGAAAACCAAGGAAGGAAGAATAAAAGTATGATCAGATTGTGATGTTTTATGTATTATGCTTTGTGTTGAAGTGTGACCCCAGGCTTGGGAGATCTGCTCTCTGGGAAATACAAATAGGCATATATTAGGAGACTAAGGAAGAAATATGAGGAATTAGATTATCATTAGGATCTAAAAGAATAGCATGGAGGGAAACAGTTATGATGACTGATTATAATGGCAAAACATATGGTACTTACTTTGCTGGGATACTGTGAAGAAAATTCTTTGTCAAGTTTAAGGTACTATATAAAAGTTATGATGAACAGGATGCTATCAGAAAAACCTGGAAAGACCTACATGAAATGAAGCAGAGTGAAATGTACTGAATACAAAATAACAGCAATAGTGTAAGATGATCTGCTGCGAAGGACGTGGTTATTTTCAACAATGCAATGATCCAATATAACTCTGAAAGACTTACGAAAATTGCAATCCATCTACAGAGAAAGAACTGATGATATCTGAAAACAGATTGAAGCACAATTGTTTTTGATAGTTCCTTAATCTGAAGTTTTGTTTTTGTCTGTTTTCTTTCACAACCTGGCTAATGTGGAGATGTTTTGCATGACTACTCATGTATAACTTATATTGAATTGCTTGAATTCTTGGGGGTGGTGGGTGAGGAGGGAGGGAGGAAGTGAAGTTGGAACACAAAGTTTTAAAAAATTGATTTCAAAATTTGTTCTTACATGTAATTTGGAAAATAAAATTCTAAACAGAAAAACAAAAAAAAAAGTCATTAGGATCTAGAAGCTCCTTGATTTCTAGTAACTGTATGGGATTTTCCTTTCTCTTCATAGATTTTTTTTGGGGGGGAGAAGAGAGGGCAGGATCACATTCTTTAAGAAAGGGAATGAATTTCACTATCTTCAATAAAGTTAAATTAATTATACCAGTAGTTTTCAAAATTTGGGGGTTCACAACATCTTTACACACTTATTATTGATCATGGATATTCAGTAAACATCTTAAACTCAATATGTCCAAAACAGAACTCTTTCCCCCAAAAGTTTTCCCCAATTCTATCTTTCTTATTATTTAGAAGGCAACACCATCCTCTAGAGAGCCTAATCTCAACCTATAAGTCATCCTGGATTTCTCACTATTTCTCACCCCCATATCCAAGCCACTGCCAAGGCCTGTTGATTTCACCTTTGTCACATCTCTTAAATATGCAAGTCACTGTTTCAATTTCCTCATGTGTAAAATGAGATAGAGAAAGAAATGAAAAACCATCAGTATCTTTCCCAAGAAAACCCCAAATGGGGTCACAAAAAGTTGAACAACAACAAAATGTTATGCAGGCATTGGGAATAAGCTCCCTAGCTACTCAGAGTTGATATAATTGAAGACTATTACTGATAAACTGAGAGTATTTGGCTGAAAAATAGTTTGACCCCCTTGCAAAGTCCAAGAATATATATTTAATATGAGTCTCTGAGGTCAAACAAGAGGGATCTTTAGTGTGACCAGTTTTCAATGAAGTCTTTTGAACCAAATCTGCTGTAAGATGTGTACCACTGTTCAAAACTACTCCTCCCAAAGAGTTTTGGAAAGAAGGTGTTGACATATCCTATTTCAGAAACACCAATTAAAGAAACTAAATTATATCTTATTAAAACCATGGACAAGGAGAAGGATCAAAATGGCACTTCAGTGACTTTTAAGTCCACAACTGCTAAACCATCACCAAAACCTTTGCTACAAAATAAAATAACGCTATAAATCAAAATTGCACTAATGTTTTGACGTACAAAACCTCACAAAAGAAATTATTCCTTTAAAATGAAAACTGGTCAAGTGGAAGCTAATGACTCCATAAGACATCCAAGAACAATGAAATGAAGTCAAAAGACTAAAAAATGGAGGTGGGGGACCGAATGTGAAATATCTCAAAGGAAAACAACTGACCTGGAAAAGAGATTGAGTCGAGATCATTTAAGAATTATCACAGTACCTGAAAGCTATAACCAAAAAAGAGCCTAGACATCATCTTTCAAGCAATTATAAAGGAAAATTACCTAGATAACTTGGATCCATACGGCAAAATAGAAAATAAAAAGAATACATCCCCTAAAAGAAATCCTAAAATGAAAACTCCCCGGACTATTATAACTAAAATCCAGACCTCTCAGGTCAAGAAGAAAATACAAGTAATTAGAAAGAATTCAAATATCATGGAGCGAGAGTCAGGATCACACAAGATTTAGCATCTACTAATATAACAGAGGAGAGAGCTTAGAATAAAATTTTCTGGAAGGCAAAGGAGCTAGAATTACAACCCAAAATAACCAACCCAACAAAACTATAGAGGGGAAAATGGATACTCCTGATGAAAAGACCAGAGATGAATAAAAAATGTGACATTCAAACACAAGATTGAAGAGAAACACAAGAAAGTAAATGAATTAGAAATCTAACAAAGGAATTTAACAGTTATACAGTTTACAATCCCACACAGAAGATGATATATGTAACCCCTAAGAAAATTGTCATTATTAGGGCAGTTATGAATCTACTTAGAGGGCATGAGTGTGAGTCTATTGTGTTCAGGTGATATCAGCAAAATGGAAAAGTAAGAAAGGATTCACTGAAAGAAGGGGAAGGGAGAGAAGGAATGGGGGAAATTATCTCGTATAATAAAAGGCAGGCAAGGAACAATTTTTACAATGGAAGGGAGAAGTGGGCAATACTTGAAATACACTTTCATCTGAACTCATTCTAAGAGGGAAGAATATATATATATAAATATATATATATATATACATACACACATATACACATACATATATATACATACATACATACATACACACACACACAAACAGTTCTGTATAAAAATTCACCTTACAGGGGCAGCTAGGTGGTACAGTGGATAGAGCACCGGCCCTGGATTCAGGAGGACCTGAGTTCAAATCTGACCTCAGACACTTAACACTTACTAGCTGTGTGACCCTGGGCAAGTCACTTAACCCCAATTGCCCCACAAAAAAAAAAGGGGGGAAAAAAAAGAAAAGAAAAGTTTATAATCAAAAATTCACCTTATCTAACAGGGAAGTAGGAAAACAAAGAGCTTAAACATAAAGGAGGAACAGATTAAGGGAGGCAGTGGTCAGCAGCAAAACAATTTTTTGACAAGGGGACTATGAATGGGATATCACATGTGAAACAGAGGAGGAAATCAAAGTGCTTTAGCAACCAGAATAAAGCAATATGTTGTTTATAAGAGACATACTTGAAAAAGAAAAACACAGAATTAAAATAAGGGGCCAAAGCAGAATCTATTCTATTTCTGATGAAGTGAAAAGGATGGAGTAGAAATAATAATCTCAGAACAAAAGCAAAATTAGACCTAATTAGAAAACATAATCAAAGAAACTGCATTTTGCTAAAAATGTACCATAGAACAGGACATTTTAAACTTTTTCCACTTGCAACCCCTTTTTGCCTGAGAAATTTTTATGCAGTCCTGGGTATATAGGTATACATAACCTTTTGCTGTTGCCAAATTTTTCGTGGCCTCCCCCACATTGTTACATGACCCCATATGGGGTTGAGGCCCCACAGTTTAAGAAGCTGGGGCATAGACAATGAAGTAATACCAATATTGAACATATATGCACCTAATATTTTAGCATACTAAAATTGTTGAGGGAAATGTTATAGAAATTATAGGAGGAAAGAGGCAGTAAAACTATATGAGTGTGGGACATCAACCCTCCAAAGAAATGATAAGTCTAACCATAAAATAAACAAAAAAGAAGTTTAAAAGATCAGTAATATTTTAGAAAAAGTTAGATATGATATATCTCTGGAAAATATCAAAAGGGAATAGAAAGGAGTAAACCTTACTATCTTTCAGCTACATGGCACCTTCACAAAAATAGACCATGTTAGGTGATAAAAAACTCACAGATAAATTCAGAAAAGCAGAATTATAAATTAACGCTTTGGGGACCATAATGTAATAAAAAATACGTTTAATAAAGGGCTTTTGAATCATAGAGTAAAAATTACTTAGGAAATCTAATCCTAAAGAATGAGTGCATAAAAGAACAAATCACAGAAACAACTGATGATTTCATTAAAGATAAGACAATGAGACAACATACCAAAATTTATGGGACTTAGGCAAAGCAGTATTTAAGGGGGCAATTTATATCTCTAAATGCTTACATCAATTGACCAAATTGTAAAAGAGCTCCCTAGTGGGTGAGTGGTGGAGAACCACCCAGGACTGGATGGATTTACAGACAAATTCTACTAAACATTTAAAGAATAATTAATTTCAAGACTATATAAACTGTCTGGGGGTGGCGGGGAAGGTAAAGGATAAGAGTTCTACCAAATTCCTTCAATGACACAATTAGAATTTAGATACATAAACCATGGAGAGAAAAAAAGAGGAAGAAAACCAATTTCCCCAATGAATGTAAATGTAAAATGGATCATAATAATATATTCACAAACATCATATGCTATGAACAGGTTAGATTTATATCAGAAACACAGGACTGGTTCAATATTAGGAAAACTATAAGCAAAAATAACCACATCAAAAATAAAAACATGGGGCAGCTAGGTGGCGCAGTGGATAGAGCACCAGCCCTGGAGTCAGGAGTATCTGAGCTCAAATCCGGCCTCAGACACTTAACACTTACTAGCTGTGTAACCCTGGGCAAGTCACTTAACCCCAATTGCCTCACTAAAAAAAAAAAAAATAAATGAATAAAATAAAATAAAATAAAAAATAAAAACATCCAAAATCATATGAGTAAATCAATAGATGCAGAAAAAGCTTTTGACAAAAGATAATACCCATTCTGATAAAAACACTAGGAAACATAGTAATAAAGGGAACTTTTCTTAAAATGATTAAATAGTATCTATCTAAAATCAAGTTATGTTATGGGAATAAATGGGAATAATGGAAACCTTTCTAATAGGATTAGGGATGAAGGACAGGCATCTTTTATCACCATTATTATTCAATATTGTAATAGAAATGTATAGCAATAAGACTTGAAAAAGAACTTTTTGCAGATAATGTGATAGTTTACTAGAGAGTATTTCTATATTTTGCCAATAAAACCCAGCAGGAAGACATAGAGAAATTCTATTAAAATGACTGGTATACCAAAAAACAAACAAAACAAACAAAAAAAATGACTGGTATAGAAATCTGGTAGTCCACCTGCCCAGACAAACCCCCCAAATATAATTAATTACAAAGTAGTACTAACACAAATAAAAACAGATCTAAACAACTGGAAGGGAAGCTAAGGTGGTGCAGTGGATAGAGTGCCAGTCCTGGAATCGGGAGCACTCATCAACCTGAGTTTAAATTTGGCCTTAGACACTTCCTTGGTGTGTGACCTTGGGTAAGTCACTTAACCCTATTTGCCTGAGGTCCTCATCTATAAAATGAGCTAGAGAAAGGAATGGCAAACCATTCTGGTAACTTTGCCAAGAAAACCCCAGAAGGGGTCATAAAAACTCAGAAACAACAGAAACAACTGAACAAAAACAACAATCCACTTATACTGGGCAGCTAGATGGTGCAGTGAATAGAGTACCAGGCCTAGAGTCAAGAAGACTCATAAGGGGGTAGCTATGTGGCACAGTGGATAAAGCACCGGTCCTGGATTCAGGAGGACTTGAGTTCAAATCTGGTCTCAGACACTTGACACATACTAGCTGTGTGAGCCTGGGCAAGTCACTTAACCCTCATTGCCCCCCCCCCCAAAAAGAAGACTCATATTCCTGAGTTCAAATTTGGCCTCATTTCAAATAAGCCTCACTTACTAGCTATGTGACCTTCGGCAAGTCACTTAACCCTGTTTGCCTGAGGTCCTCATCTATAAAAAGAGCTGGAAAAAGAAATGGCAAACCATTTCAGTATCTTTGCCAGGAAAACCCCAAACGAGGTCATGAAGAGTTGGACACAAATGAAAGGAGAACAACAAAAACAACTGAAAAAATATTAATTTCTCATGGATAGGCTGAGCCAATATAATAAAAATGACAATACTACCTAAATTAATTTGCTTATTCAATGCTGTACCAATCGAACTACAAAAAAATTACTTTATTGAGCTAGAAAAAAATGACAAAATTCATCTAGAAGAACAGGTCAAGAATATCAAGGGAATAAAAAAAAATGTGAAGGAATGGGATCTAGTAACATCAGATATCAAACTTTACTACAAAGTGGTAATCATCAGAACAATTTGGTACCAGGTTAAAAATAGGGTGGTTGGTCAATAGATTAGGGTCACATTATACTGAAACAAATGAGTACAGTAACCTAATGTTTGATAAATCCAAAGATCCCAACTACTGGGACAAGAACTCACTATCTGACAAAAACTACTTGGAAAACTGAAAAGTAGTTTGGCATAAAATTAGGCATGGATCAACATTTCATACCATATACCAAAATAAGCTCAAGATGGGTGATATCATGAGCAAATTACAGTATGGATAATGTGGTAATATGCTTTGCATGACTTCATATGTATTTGCATTTCTTGCTTTCTTAATGGGTAGTAGAAGGGCCAGTGGGAGGGAGAGAACTAAAAATTAAAGAAAACAATTAAAAAAAAATAAAATCAAAGGAAGAAGGGCTTGCAGATATTAGGTGTACTCAGGAGAAGAATGGAGCATTGGTTTAACATAAACTGAAGTCTACAGGAAAAGCACTGGAGGGAAAATAGGGGAGAGGGGGCCATAGACATCTTAGGCTCTGAAGGAATTGGCTCTTGTCCTATCAATCTTTCCACGAACTTTGCTATCTTGTCTTATGGGAGCCTGTGTAACATAAATTGTTTAAAGATGTAGAATGTCAGGGGGCAGCTAGATGGCGCAGTGGTAAAGCACCAGCCTTGGATTCAGGAGGACCTGAGTTCAAATCCGGCCTCAGACACTTGACACTTACTAGCTGTGTGACCCTGGGCAAGTCACTTAACCCTAATTGCCCTGCAAAAAAACAAAAGATGTAGAATATCCTGCTATGTTAGACAGTGATTATGACTGTAGCAAAATACAAGTAACACACTTAAGGAAGAAAGTTGAGTGAGTTTTCCTCCACATTACTGTGGTCACTGTGCAGGCTGCTTTCTTGTTTTGCTTCATATTCATGTCCTCTTGAGGATCAAAGAAACCTTCTAAAACTGCTCAAGTCTTAAGGGACTCTCTGCCTTGACAGAAGACAGACTTGATCTACAGGCTATCAATTTCCTGCTTACTACTTAATGCCATTGAGGCCCCTCGGGGACAGTGGCCACCCTCTGAGCCTTACTAATTAGGTATCAGAGGTAATAAAAAGTAGTCTTCAGCCTTGGTCATCTTCGGATGCAGTACCAGAATTGTAGACGTACTTAAGTAGGCCTGAGAATAACAAAGGTATAAATGACACGAGTTCACCTCAGGGGTAAGAGGATGATGTTCCCTGGTTATTTGGTGAAGTTACGCTTATTTCCAGTTGATGCCCAATTAATAATAGCTTAAAACTGTACTAAGACTTTTGGAACAACCTTTATAATCCCAACCTATGATATTTTGTCTCTGCATGTGATTTCTCTATTTGGTCTACTGTATGAAGTGTGCTATATAATGCCATGTACTATGTCCCTGAATTGACCTATGTGTTTGCCATGCTGTGTGCACAATCTGTATATTAGAGATGTCATACCTTGGTAAAATGTCTATTATTCTGTAATGTGTATAAAGTAATGACTGTTTTCAATGGGTACCTACTAAATGTACTTAAGCACCTTGTATACTACTGGCTATGCTGCTGACTCAACAGACTTTCCCACTAAACCTTCCCTTCCAGCTGTCTTTCATATGTTCTCTTCTCCTATGAGAATGTAAGCTTCTTCATGGCAGAAAGGGACCTTTTTCTTTTCTTCCTATTCCTGAGTGTATAGCACCCAGTAAACAATAAATGCTTGTGGCTTTCCTGACTGCTTTTGGGAAACTTCAGAGCCATTTGCATGGCTGGATACTGGTTACTGGGAAACAGAAAGAACTTGAAAAGACAAAAACAAAGGAGTGGGTGTGTTTATCCACAGATTTAAGTGTATTTATCTCAAAAAGACAGACCAAGAAGTGTTGAACATATGAGAGAGGAAAGAAATTCATTGAGTCTAACTCAACTAGGACAAAGCACTGGGGACCTTCATTGGAAAAGATGAATCAGTGAAATCTCATGGCTACCTTTTATAACATTTGTTACAGATCAGTCACTTCAGTCATGTCCACCTCTTCACAACTCCATTTGAGGTTTTCTTGGCAAAGAAAGTGGAGTGTTTTGCCATTTCCTTCTCTAGCTCATTTTTCAGATGAGGAAAGAGGGTTAAATGACTTGCCCAGGGTCACAGAGTTAGTAAGCATCTGAGGGCAGATTTGAACTCAGAAAGATGCATCTTCCTGCCTCCAGGCCTAGCACTGTATTCAACTGTGCCACCTAGTTTCCCTAGAGAATCAATTAGGTAGGAATAAAAGGAACTGACTGCATTGAGAGCCCAGTTGAAATTAGGACACATAAATTTGTAATGGAGCCAGGAAGTGTGGCTGTATGTTTCTTTTCTCTTCCATTCAGAAGCACATGCATAGGAGTGGAGGAGACAGGCTGGGTGTAATCCAGGGCTGAAGTTTGACAAGGCATCAGTGGCAATAGATCAAGGGAGCAAAAAGGAGTAAAGAGTAGAAGATAATGTAGAGTTATCATATTGAAGTTATTTGAGGAAAAGGAATCAAGCTAACATGTAATCCCCCCCTCAACAATCTTGCCAGAAGCCCATGTTGGTTATTTATTGAACTATAACAAATAGTAATGTGGTTTCAGAATTGAATGAGATATACATTACACTAATACTAAAGGTACTCTCACCACAGTACCAAATAACAATAATAGTACGTTATACTTATATGGAACTTACAAAGAGCTTCCACATCTGGCTCCTCTATTGTCTATCATTCATTGTCTGCCCTATCTTTGCCTGCTGAAATCTTACCCATTTTCCAAAGTCCAGCTCAATGAATTCTAATTAGGGAATCCCTTCCCTAATGCCCATGGTCAGAAATTATTATCTTTCCTCCAACATCATCTAGTAATTTGTCTCTCTCCTGCTTTTAAAAATTTTAATTTACAATCTAATGAACATGAAATATGTGTGTGTGTGAGTGTGTGATTTTCCCTTTGCAACACTTCAAGCTCCATAAACAAAGGGGACATATTTTACCTGTTGTTCCCCACGACCTAGCACAGTCCTTTGTACACAGTAAACTTGAAGTTTTCACAAAAAATGGTAAGGTAGTCAGAACAGGTATTATTCCCATTTACAGGGTGAAGAAACTGAAGTAGAGGGAACTTAAATTACTCAGTTAAGGACATGAAGTTAATAAGTGAAGAAAGTAGAATTAGGATAAAGGTTTTGTCATTCATATTCCAATATATAAATACTACTTTATGGGCTCTATGCATAACTTGTGAAAATGATGATATTAAACATAAGACCATAAGACAATTTGTTTTTCAAATGATGAAGAAAAGTCAAGTTTGTGTTCCTACGTAGAAAACACAGGGCTTATGAAACTATGATACAAAAATGATAGAAAAATGATATCATTTCACTCTTCCCTCCCTGTCAAAAATATCTATGGAGGTATTCCAAGCAAAAGGCTTTCGTCCCTGATTATGCCCTGCCTGTCTTGCCTTTAAGTACCTCCCTTCACAGTAAAAGAAACATTTGAGTTTTGTTCTGAGGCTCTGTTTGCTCGCAGGGTAGCAGGAAGGAACATGGCCTCCACAGCCCTGTGGCAGGTTAAGCAGTCTGATTGAACATTGTTGCTAATTAAGGGCTCTTCTTATTTGGCAGGACCACCTGAGTATCTTCTGCACTTGTTCATGACAACAGTACCTCACTCAGAAATTAACTCTTGATGAGTGCAGACAGGGGGCCCAGCTGGTCCTCCCAAGTCTTCCCAAGTATATAAATGAAGTATAATAAGAACACTGCTGACTGCCAAGGGTAGAGGGACTATCCGTGACCTCTGAGTAAAAACCAGAGTATACTTTTACATTGACTTAATTTTTGGCACTAGGGATACATAATGCAGCTGGGAACAATGTGAACAGGGCTAAAATAATAGAAGATGCTACAGAGATCAGAATCAAATATTTGCTTTATTAAGTGAAGCCCTCTACCTCAAACCAAAAAGTCTATTAACAAAATCTTTCAATAACTCGAGGAACTATAATTTTCACTTGGTAAATCAGTTTACTAGAGTGTGTTTTCATTAAAACATTACAGTTCATAGACTATGTCAGAATATAAAAAAAAGATGGTCACGTATGCTTGTCAACATGGTTTGAAAATTAACAACTGTTTTACTAGAGTCAGAAATGTATGAATCAATCATCCAATCGGCAAGCATTTATTAATCACTTACTATTCTCCAGCTGCTGTGCTAGGCAATAGGTATATAAATTACCAGGAATTTTATATATTAACTTTTTATAGAAGGAATCAAGACATTCTCAAGCCTACTATTATTACACTTCAGTGGAGCAAGAATACTTAAAAAATACTCATTTCCAAAAGTGGGTAGTGCCCATACTCTACAGCTATGGCAATTAAGGCAAAGAGAGATGTTACAGGTTACATGTTGAATAAGTGGTGGAGGTAAAACTAACAAACAGTTCAATACATATGTACTCACTTATAGCTGTATATTTTTTAATAGGGCAAGGAACAAAATAAAATAGGTAAATATGCATCTAACACAAGACTAAACTAGTGATGAGTATACAGTGGATATAAGGGTTTAATAGCCAGCTGTCAAATGATTTAAAAAAAAAATAATCCTGATGGAGAACACACCAATATAGCTAGAATCACTATCTTTATTTTATAGCTGAGAAAACTGAGGCTCAAAGAGGTGAGGTGCCATTTTCACAAAGCTTATAATAAGAGGGGGAGCTGGGACCCAGATCCAAGTGTTCTCTTCACTCCCTGCCGCACTTTTCATCCCCCAGATCCAAGTGTTTTGATTCCAAGTCCAGTGATCTCTTCACTAAAGACATCCTGACTCTTCACATCTCTAAAGTTGAGACCCATCTCCCCATGGGCTGGGGCTGACACAGGCCAATCCCCTGGCAGTTTAGGTCTGATGTAACAAAATGAGATGCTTATAAGTCATTTTCTTAACAAATGGAGGCTTACTTAATGGGAGCATAGAAAGAATCCAGAGCAAGGAAATGGCACCTCACTCAGGTAGACATGGGCCCCCTCAAATATATCTGAACAATCCAAGACCTATCTTTTATCCACCATGCTGCCTCTCAATGAACTACTAAGCACTGAAAACTTCAGTGATCAGAGTAAAGGGTCCGTCTGTTTAAAAGAGGGAAAATGAAAGAAATCTCCACCAGAATATCTTCAGAGAAACCAGAAACTAAGTGCTCTTCCTTTGCAAACAAACAACAACAAAAACAACAAAAGAGAAATGCCATGGGATGAATCAATGTAATGAAGAACCTCAAGAATATAATGAAAATAACTAAGTCCCCAGAAAAGCAAATTGCAATGACAAGAAGTCCCAGAGTAATTAACCCAACACTATCTACTACTCTTTGGTCCTCTGTTCCCTTAAATTCCAACACTTGAGCCTGTGGAATATGAGGAGAACACAGAACTACACCACTCTGTACCTGCGTGGTTCAAAATAAAAATTAGGACACAGGATGCAGCCCAGGATGACCTACATTGCAAATCTGAGTTTAACCATAAATTAAAAAAAAAAAAAGATGTTTAACAATAATGAGGTATTTGAAACATTTTTAGGAAGGATATCAAAATTGGAGATTATTTGCTTCTCATGACCCCAAACAAAAGAAATGCAGAAGTTAATAAAGGTGGCAGCTAAGAAGAGCAACAGCAACAGAATGACAGGAAAGACTAGGAAGAAACTTCCTTCTAAATGGACAAAAGGAGAAAAAGAGGTAAAGGCAGAAGTCTGGAGGCAATAACAATTCAGAAGAGGGCCTGGGATACTCTGTATAAAGGTTAACCAATGTTTGGGGTTTTATTGGTTGGGGGGGCGAGGGGAGAGGTCCTTCATTACAACATGGGAGGGTACATTAAAGAGGAAGGTAGGGGGACAGAGAAGACTATGTGACATGCTAAGGTCCAGTCATGAGCTGGCAAGGTCTCCCCTATGGTCTTAGAAAGAGAACAATTTACAGGGGAGAAGGTGAGGCTAAGGGAAGGATTGAAAAGTGTGCGTGTAGGAGGGGGTGGGGAGGAAGCCTTTCTTTGGAGGCAGGAAGAGGTTCCACTGATGAATGCTCCTATGGGTGAAGAGAGATGGAGACTTTGCTTTGGATTTGGACTGGGGATTTGTTGTCTATTTGTCCTTAATATGGACTTGAAACACTTAGGAGAGTAGAAAATTATAGACCTGGGAAGGAGATTTTGAGGCAAATGGCGGCCAGGGGGAGGGGGGCAGTAACCACAGGAGAGTATAGATGAATGGTAGGTTTCGAAATCAGGGATGTGATAAGGGAGGGGCCCTACCACGGGGCAGTGCCCTCTCTGACACCTGAAATAATCAGCATTATTCTGAGAGTGAGGCACAATGGAATAGGGGAATCCAAGGGGAAAGTCCTACTAGACAATAACAAAAATTGCTTAGAGAGGAGACCCTAGAAGGGACATCATGGAAGATTTGATAGCATGAGAAATACAGAGGGAAAAAAGAGAGACCAGATAATTAAAGAGGTCATGAATCAGAGAATGAGGGTCTAGAATAAAGAGAAAATGATGATGGATACTGAGGAGAGCATGACAAATCCTTTTTTGGAAAGGGGCACACAAAAAATAAAAATTTGAAAAATAATGAACAGCACTAGCTAAAGGGGCAAAGAGGAAGAGGGAATCTACTTGACTGAGTCCAACTAAAAAGGGGGCAAGGGAAGAATGATAAGACCAAATAAAAGGAGGAAAGAAAAAGGAATAAACAAAACCCCAAATAGAAACAAACAAGAGGAGATCAGAGGTGAGGAGAAGAGAGCCAGTGGGTATAGGGCCAACTTAAAAAAGATAAAGGTAAAATAACTGAAAGAATGTATTTACAGCAGAAGGGCGGGGGGGTGGAAGGGAGGAGAGTAGTAATTTTTTTTAAACCGAACCCAAATTAGAGACAAATGAAAGCAAATACAAACCTAACTCTCATAATTTTAAATGTGAATGGATTTTTAAAATCCAATAAAATGAAAAAGAATGACAAACTGGATAAGAAAACAAACTACTTTATGTTGCTTTTTAAAACCCTATTTAAAAAACTTAAGACATACACAAATAAAAATGAGGAGATGGGGAAAATGTACTATGCATCAAGTGAATGCAAAAAAACAGGTGCTATCCTTATGCTATGTAAAAAACAAAAACAAGTATTCAAAAACAAAAAGGATAAACAAGGAGACTATATTATGCTAAAAAGAATTGTAGATAACAAACCAATATCAGTATCTAATGTATATGCTTGAAATACCTTTGTATCCATATTCATGACAGAAAAATTATCTGGTCTCTTTAAAATTTCCCCTAAAATATTTATAGCAGCTTTTTTTTTTTTTGGTGGCAAAATTTAGGAAATTGAGGGGATGCTCATCAATTGGGGAATGGCTGAACCAAGTTGTGGCAGATGATTGTGATGAAGTACTATTGTGCTATACAAAATAAGGAGGACGGTAAGGAAAACATGGCAAGAATTATATGAACTGATGCAAAGTAAAGTGAGATCATTGTGTACAGTAACATAGTAGCAATGTTGTAATGATGATCAACTGTGAAAGACTTGATTACTTTTAGACAATGATCCAAGACAATGCCAAAGGATGAAAAAAGAGAATTAATGAACTGAGTGCAAACTGAAATAATTTTCTCATTTTATTTTTCTTGCTTCTTTTGAAAATAAGGCTAATATGGAAATATGTTTTGCTTAATTTCACATATGTAATTGATATCATATTGCTTCCCTTCTTAGTGGCTGTTGGAGGACATGAGAAAAAGGGAGAGAACTTGGAATTCAAAATTTAAAAAGGAAAGTGAGAAAAATAAACAAATAATTTTAAAAATGGTTAAAATTGGATTTGCAACCTTAATATTAAAGATCATAATGTTAAAAAATTGGAAAAGAGAAAACAGATCATATACCTCTTGTGGTAATGGGTAGGAAATGTATTGTTAGGCAAATCAGAGATAGAAGCAGTTAAAAAAGATAAAATAAAAACTGACTGCTTGAAACTGAAAAGTTTCTGCACAGATAAAATTAATGCACCTAGGATAAAATGGAGAGAAATAAAATTTTGTATGAAATTTCTCTGATAAGGGTTTAGTATCTAAGAATTCTTTTTTAAAAAATGATTTTATACAGTAATTTTTTTTTGTTTTTTTTTTTGGGGGGGGGCAATGAGGGTTAAGTGACTTGCCCAGGGTCACACAGTTAGTAAGTGTCAAGTGTCTGAGGCCGCATTTGAATTCAGGTCCTCCTGAATCCAGGGCTGGTGCTCTATCCACTGCGCCACCTAGCTGCCCCCTATACAGTAATTTAATTGAGGTAAGTTAGTTGTTCAAAACTAACCAACAGACCAAAATAGCCCAGAAAATATCATAGCCATAAAACAATGCATCTTCTTGCCAAATGGAAGGAAATGTCAGCTAAAGGCAAAATTGGATTTGATTACAAAAATGAGATTATATACTTTAAACTTTTGCTTGAGGAACCTTACAGAGAAGGATGAAGGAAAATTTTGTGGTATTGTCTCACAAAACAGAGAGAAGCAGTAGAGAGTAAAACCAATTTAGGAAAATCATGGCAATATATACAACTAAGCGGAATTTTGATGATAAAAATGCAAAGAATACCACAAACAGAAAAAATGGAAACAATTTCCCCAAAGTGTTATCACACAAGCTCTTTTCTATCAATTAAAATCCATATAGATAGGAATGTACCTGAGAACTGATCATTAGATTTTGGATATAAGCATTTATTCCTATAATATTGCCCATTATTAGGTCTTGATTTATTGTTTTGTTTATTGTCTACATTTAAGGAGGTTTTAATAACTCAGCTTAATCTTAAAAGTCTATGGGCAGGGGCAGCTAGGTGGCGCAGTGGATAAAGCACCAGCCCTGGATTCAGGAAGAACTAAGTTCAAATCTGGTCTCAGACACTTGACACATACTAGCTGTGTGACCCTGGGCAAGTCACTTAACCCTCATTGCCCCCCCGCCCCCCGCAAAAAAAAGCCAAAAAAGACTATGGGCAAACATTTTGTTTCCTCCCTGGAGAGTTCAGTTGTTAAACATTTATCAGCACACTTCTGTATTGCTCTATTAACATTGTTTGAACTCATCAAAAGTACAGGAGAAGGCTCATGGAATGAAGTCATCACCAGATTAGAGGCCTAGTGACTATATGCTAATATATGAATTCTTAACTATCTAAGAATTCTTAACTGCTTTATAATATAGTTCAAGCTAATGCAGAAATATGCTTAATGTTAATACACACACACACACACACACACACACACACATATATAAAACCTATATCAGATTACCTGCTGTCTAGGGGAGGGGGGAGGGAGGGAGATAAATCTGAAATTGGAAAGCTTGTATAAACAAAAGTTGAGAACTATCTTTACATGTAACTGGAAAAAAATAAAATACTTTACTTAAAAAAATAATAATAATATAGTTCAAGGTCTGGAAATGTTTATCCCTTTTATCCCTACTCCTTTTAATAATTTTCCTTGTATTGTAGGTGTGTATATAATTCCAAGCCTTATAGGATATTTTTATATATTTTTAATGTAATTTTAAAAAATATAATTTATATAAATGTATGTATATATACACACAAATATGTATGATTATGTATATACAAAATAGCCATTCTCCCCAAAATAAGTGGTCAAAGCATGTGTAAAAACAATTCTTAAATAATGACTACTACAGTGCTATAAAAAATAACAAGCAGGTGGATTTCAGAAAAACCTGGAAAGACTTACATAAACTGATACAAAGTGAAGTGAAGAGAACCAGAAGAATATTGTACACAGTAACAGCAAAACTGCATGATAAAGAACTGTGAATGACTCAGCTCTTCACAGCAATACAATGATCCAAGACAATTCCAAATGACTCATGATGGAAAATTCTATCCACATCCAGAGTAAGAGAAAGAACTGACAGAATGTGAATGCACATGCAAGTATACAATTATCACCTTCTTTATATTTTTGTGTGTTTTATTTCTTCTGGCCAGTTTTTAATTTTACAACATGATGGAAATCATATGGAAATGTTTTTACATTATTGCACATACAGAACTTATATCAAATTGCTTTCTGTCTTAGAAAGGGGGGAGGAAGAAAATTTGGAACTCAATTTTTGAAAAAAAAAGTTAAAAAGTATCTTTACATGTAATTGGAAAAACACTATTTAAAAAGAAAAAATTTCCAATATTTCTCCCATATATGGAATTGATTAATTTGCAATTTTCTCCTCCTCAAAATCAACTTCTGACTTACTTCACTAATTCTATTTTCACAAATCACCTACAGAATTTTCCTTCTATTTATTCAGTTCTCTTCTTTTTAAAAATTCTACTACTTCTGGGGCAGTTAGGTGGAATAGTAGATAAAGCACCAGCCCTGGATTCAGGAGGACCTGAGTTCAAATCTGACCTCAGACACTTTATACTTACTAGCTATGTGACCCTGAGTAAGTCACTTAACCCTCACTGCCCCCACAAAAATAAATAAATAAATAAATAATTCTACTACTTCCACAGAAGAAAGAAATAAGAACCTTCCTAATGTACCACTCAACTATTTCATTTAGTCTTTTATTCAAAAATCCTTCAGTGGTTTTTCAAACAAAGTATTACTTCCTTATCCTTTAATTAATGGACTTAGTCTGGTTCCAAATCTATTCTACTACTATTCTACCTCACACCCTTTACCTTCCAACCAACTATTGCTTATTGTCCTTATTGTTCAATTCTTATCCTGCCCTCTCCCATTCCCCTGCATTAACTCATACTATTCCCAAGATTAAAATGTCCTCCCTTACCATTAGAACATAAATTCCTGTTAAGTAGGGATTTTTTCACTTTGTGCCTGTATCACAAATAAATGGAGCATAGTAAGTACTTAATAAATACTCGTTGGTTGATCTATGGCTTTTCAAATCATTCTTTCTCTTGAGGACCCAACTCATATGTCACCAGTATCACCAAATCTTAATCTATTCCTAGCTCAAAAATGATCCCTCTCTTGTGAAATATTTCACTTAACCCTTATTGCCCTGAAAAAAAAAAAAGAAAAGAAAAAAGAAGAGAAAAGAAAAGAAAGAAATATTTCATTGCTCTCTGTAGGGATTTCTCCTTTGCAATTATCACATTCTTCCCTGTATCACAGAAACCTGGTTACACATATTATTCCTATCTCATTCATTGTACTGTCAGATCCTTGAGGGCAGAATCTTATTTTATCTTGTTGTATCTTCAGCATCTGAGTGCCTTGCTCATATTGTTGTCGTTGTCCATCCTTCATTTGTAAAGAGAACCAATGACATCACGGATCATGTCTTGACTTTGCATAAATTGGATTTAAGTGAGTCACTATTCTGCCTTGCTCATGTTAGGTACTTAACACAGACTTGTTAAATTTAATTTAATTCCTGAAGACACAGCTAGGTGGCACAATGAATAGAGCCTGTGCCTGGAGTCAGGAATTCAAATCTAGCCACACAGCTCCTTGTGTGATTCTGGGAATGTCTCAGTTGGCCTGTTTCCTCAACTGTAAAATGGAGATCATAATAACACATGCCTCACAGATTTGTTGTAAGGATCAAAGGAGATAATGTGTAAAACACTTAGCATAGTGTTTTACACATTATCTCCTTTGATAGTAAGCACTTAATAAATGATTATTTCCTTCCTTCCTTCTATCCATCCTTCCTACTTATTAAGTCCCTACTACTTTTGAGGTATTTACTATAGTAGTTGCTAAGGTGTGTTATCAAAACTAGGTTTAGATTAAAAACAATTCCCTCTCCTCAAAGAGCTGAAATGCTACTTTGGGGATATATCAACTACACACAAAGTATGTGCAGAGTAATTTCAAGACCAAAGAGAGTGCTAGCAACTGCAGGAATCAGGAAGCTTGTATAGAAAGTGACACCTAAACTACTTTTAAAGAAGTTAGGGATTTTATGAGGTGCCATAGAAATGGATGGTAATATAGACTTTTCTACAAGTAACCTTTTGAGATCATTGAAAGAACTAAACTATTTCCCAAAATTCAATCCAGTCTAATTCAATTACAAGACCAGAATTCTGAGTCTATCAGCAGTGTCTATCCAAGATATGTGTACTGATTAGCTCAATGGACCATCCAACTATATATGCATGTACAATCAATGTATATCACAAATTTGAGTAAGATTTTGGGGGGAATTTGAGAAAGATCTTTAATACTTTGAAGTCTTAATATAAATGTTAATAGATTTTATGCTCCTTTCCTTATTTTAAAACACTGATTTTTTCCCCCCTATCTATAGGGTAGTATATTTTTATTAGTATTCCTCGTGCCTCAACCCTGGAATTTCTTACCAGATCATCTGCCCTTTCATTTTTTTAAAACTTTTTTTTTAACCAAATGATCATGCACTGTCTATTCTGATCCTTGTTTATGATATTACAGATATTAGCTAACCTATAGCACATTTGCAACATAAAGTGATATTTTATGGTCCTTTTCTTCCCTTTTTCTTGGTATCAAGACAGCTGAATCATTTTCAAAAACTTTATCTAAATAGGATATTCCTTCCTCATTAGATTCACCTTGCCTCCCCCTACCCCCTACCTCCAAGATTAGGCATTGAACTTCCTATTCTTTTTCTTAGAAATTATGCAATTTCTTGAATAAAGAAGAATGGAATTTAGTAACTAGTGAAACGAACTTAACTGGAGAGATATCTACACTGTGTGAAATTTGTTTAAGCTTCTTTTTAAAGTACTGCTCCATTACTGAAAATGTTTATGACTAAAAAGAAGATTGTGCTCTATTGTGTTAGAAACTTTCAAAGTATAATTGTTCAATTTGAGAACTTCAACTGGTTAACTAAACTTAATTAGTTCAACTATCATACCGATCACATCAAACACCCCTGTTTGATGTATTCTGCAAGATGACCAAGCCGCCTATAGCTGGCTCAGCTTCACAGTGAAAAGCCTCTAGGCTTACATCTGGGAACTGAAATAATGAGCTGTTTTAAGTGGAGCTTTTCTTCCATTTCTGGGGCTGCACTGCATTGACCTTCCCAAAATCAATCCTTTGTGGATTAACATATAAAGCAGTGTCGAATTAATTTCAGAAAGTGGATATGAGACCAGATTAGGATAATACAAAATATATAACTCCTAAATATAATAGGGCTTCTATCCATTCAATAAGAACGTATGTATGTATGTATGTATACATATATATATACACATATATATGTATATGTTGGGGTTTTTGTTTCCCTTGATGGGGAATAGTTAGAAGGATTTGAATCATGGAACAATTTATCAGACTAGTTAAAGCACTGCCTATTTCTGTGGCATGGCTAATGCATTCTTTTAGAAGTTAATCCTATTTCTAAAGACCCTCCTGTGAGGAGCACATACAGAATGAGAACTAAAATGCATTAAAATTCTCAACAACTTTGCCAAATGGCACACTATTAGACCTTGAGTGTCCACAATAAGATGCTTCATTAAAAGTCTTAAAGAATACACGTTTGTTCCGAAGCACTGAAAAGAAAGAGAACCCAGTATATCATCTGTGACACCTGTAACCAAAATATTTTTACATTAAGGTATGCCAAAATCATAAAATGAAACAGACTAAATGAATTGCTGGGAAAGGGAAGGATTTTTAAAAGAAATCTTGTATAACTATAAGCAGTCAAACCAAACTCAGTGCGTGATATACATTACAATATCATTTCCCACAATAAAAACTGTTAAACTCACTTTAAAAAGAACAAAACAAAACCGTGAAAAAGCACCTTTCCTGTTTCCCATAGTGAAAAATCTATGTGTTTGAACACTTTTTCATTATATTTTATTTGAAATCATTTAGGAAACAAAGCAGCCACTTGTTAAGATGTAGTCTAAGTATTTACAAAAAAGTAAAGGCAGCTAGCATCATGGGCAGAAAACAAAAAACTCAAGAGAATAATATCAATTGACTTTGTACTGATTGGCAGTCACATCAAGGAGTTTTATTGTCTCTAAATTATACTAGGAAAAAAAAGTAAGTTCTCAAGAATGAATAAGACATTATAAAAGAAACATCAACACCACTACCAGAGAAAATGAACAACTTGAAATTGTATAAGCTGGGGGGAACTGAGAAGGCTATATAAAAACAAACAAAAATCGTAAAAGGAAGCAGCTTGGGCTGCTGACCTCCAAAGTTTTATCAAAAGTTTATCAAATCCAGAAAACAGAGTAAGTCTCATCACTTGTTATCTTCTGTGTCACTATATGAACACCACCTCTTCCCTACTTAGAAACCCTGATCAAAAAGGAAATCACTCTTGGAAGACAATGAATGCTGCTACATCTTAAGCTTTCTTGGGTTACAAAACAATGAAACATACTTAAATAACATTCCAACTGAAGGACAGTATTGGAGAAGGTATAATACTATGAATATAGAAAAGATTTGGGCTAGGTAGTTTCTAATACAAAAAGATGAAATGGACTTAAGGATCAAATGATTTGTGGATTTCTATAAAGCCACCTCTAGAGTTGAGGGATAAAACTTTTTTGATCACTTACCACTCTTAGCAAAAAAAATCCCCCAATGAATGTATAGGCACTTATAAATTATAGATATTATACTAACATGCCATATATATGTTATAAAATATAAATGAAAAGACTTCAAAATTAGATAAAATGAAATAAAGTTTCTATTTTATTAATGGTATAAAAATCACTTTTGCTCTTGAGAGTAATGTAACTGAATGTTCCCTTTTTTTAAATCCCAGGGTATGCATGCCTTGGGAAATAGGGAAGATATAAATAATAATTGTCAGTAATTAATTATTAACTTAATTTAAGCAATGTAGATAAACAAATGGATATCCTTTTTAGATTTTTTAAACTGAAAAATACACAAATACAACAATCAAATGAATCTGATTGTTTTTCAGAAGGAATTATTTACATGTAGATATTTACCATACACAATGAAAAAAAAAAACCACCAAGAAGAATAAAGTAAACTGTCTCATTTCAACTAAGTAGAAAGTTTTCAATTATAAACCTGTTGTTCAGTCGTTTCAATTGTGCCTGACTTCATGATCCCATTTGGGATTTTCTTGGCAAAGATATTAGAGCAGTTTGCTATTTCCTTCTCCAGTTCATTTTATGGATGAGGAAACTGAGGCAAACAGGGTTAAGTGGCTTGCTCAGGGTCACACTCATGAAGATGAATCTTCCTGACTTCAAACCCTCCCCTCCCCACCCCCTCAAAATGTCATTTGCTTCCATATCTATTTGCCGTCTCAGGGAGGAGGGAGGGAAAGAGGAATAAAAATTTATTGGGGGCAGCTAGGTGGAGCAGTGAATAAAGCACCAGGCCTGGATTCAGGAGGACCCAAGTTCAAATCTGGCCTCAGACACTTGACACTTACTAGCTGTGTGACCCTGGGCAAGTCATTTAACCCTCATTGCTCCACCCCCCAAAAATGTTTATTACCAAAAAAATGTGGTTTGCTTAATCATTAAGTCTTAAGTACCATATTTAGTACCATATTTCAATTTCCTATTCATGTTGTTCTAAGCCAGGCCTCACTAACTAGCAATTAACAAAGTGGGGTCTACTTAACAATACCATGGAAAAGGATATTTAGCAAGGGTAGCAATGGGGTAAAATTAAGAGATCTTATAAGAGATCTGTAGATCAAAGATAATTAAGAGATTGAGGTGGGCTCAGCACACCTCCCTGAGTATGTGCCATGGTGACAGACTGGGTGATGAAGCCTGAGGAGCCTCCAGCTCTTTGCAGTTTATATGTAGGTGACAAGGAAGCTAGTTACTGAATCAAGCCTTAGACCCCTGGACCTACAATGCCTCAAGAATCATTTCATTGTATTTTACGGGGAAATAAATAGTCGCAGCCTTAGTAGATATGGGAATTACTTTATTATATATACATGGTTGGATATTGCTGTTAAATTTTGAAAATATGAGGAAAAGCAAGGCCAGATTTAGCCGGATTGAAGAGTGTAATAAGTAGATAAATGTATAAAAGGTAGATTGAGGATAGGTTACATTTCAAATACAGTAGCTTATATTTGAGCTTCGTTATTAGAGTGTAAAGTTCGTGTCACCATCTGAATGGTGGCTAAGATTCTAGCTATACTGTCTAAAAATCTAATGAGTGATCGCCAATAAATTAGAAGCTTTACCAAGAGTTTAGACTTTTAAGCATTTATTAAGGAGCATAAGAATTTGGTGAAGAGAGAGAGAAGAAGGCCTAGATTCAGCTATCTATCTCAGGGAGCCAGCATCTCCTGCTCCACTCCTCACTAAGGTACTGGTGAAAAAGAGAGAGAGAGAGAGAGAGAGAGAGAGAGAGAGAGAGAGAGAGAGAGAGAGAGCGCGTGAGCGAGCACGAGCCTTGCCCCTTCTTCATCCCGCAAACCTCCTGTGAAACCGGGAACATCCCATACACACACACACACACACACACACACACACACACACACACACACAGCTCCAAGCTAATTGGCTTGTAGCTTTGATCAACAGTACCCATGAGCAAATGTCACTTCCTGACGCCAAGGAAGTGACCTTCCAAGTCACATGGCTTGCCCTCAGATGCCTTCTCCTCATGGTGGAGCCTTACTACAGTAACTCTACAGCAGGTGGCGTCACTCCAATTGTCACATAATTTTTTTTTCTTTTCAGGCCTACATTCTTTCCTTCCCACCTACCCCATCCCTATCCTATTGAAAATAAAAAAGAAAATCTGTTAGAAACATGTGTAAGTCAAGCAAAACACATCTCATTGGTCCTATGTGTATATCTGCAGATGTAGATATATGTGTACATGTGAATATTCGTATGTATATATGCATATATGTATAAACACACCTTCTCAGAGGGGTACATGCTACAGCCACAAAGTGATTTAGGGAAGAGGTGGAGGCTGGGTGTGCTGAGGGGGTGGATTTTAGCAGCAGCAAATGCATAGCTACTTCTGTGGGTTCCCAGGTCAAGGTTAGGTTATAACCAACCTGAGGAATCTTCTCCTTCTATAGAAGGATGTAATGGAATGTACTAAATTTGATCATTGACAACGCTATGCTAAGGTTTAGTAAAAAATCCAGCAATTCAGTTAAAGAAGAAGAATCCAGCTTTCCAGACCAGAATCCAGCTTCCTCCTGATGACATCTTACCACTCCAAGAAGACAAGAGAACTGAGAAAAGACTTCCAAAGACTTAATTATTTTTTACTGTTTCATCAAGGAACACCTGTTCCTAGAAGAAACAAAGGGGGGAATGTGATGAAATAATGGGATTTAGCAGATACTCAAAGACCCACCTGGAGATTAATCAAGACTGATTAAATCAAGTGAGAGTGATTGACTGCTGATTAAGCCTACTTCAGGTTAATTGGATTGTATCAAGTTAATTGGATTGTGATCATACCTGGCTATCCCTTAAGAAGGTATAATTCTCAGAAACTAGACTATGAACTCAACTTGAGAACACCTTCAAAGACAATGGATTTGGATGATGCCAACCAATAACCTTGAAGCAGTGTGTAAGGACCGCCTCTGTTCCAGATCTATAAATAAGCTTCCAAAAACAGCTTGCTAAGGAGTAGCTTTTTTTTACCGGCTTGGCGGGACTCCTGGTAGCGCGGCACAGACGGTCTGACTCACTCCAAAGGTGGCCTAAATCGGTTTGGTGAGTTTTTATAAGGAATATAGACTAAGCCTAGATTTAAGACGATTTGTACTGTATTTCTATTTTCCTATCCTTCTAATCAACAACACCTTGTATACAATAAAGGCTCTATCTAGAAAACCAGAAGCTTCTTCCATTTACTAGTCTGGGAGATAAATTAAGGGAAGGGTTAAGTAGGGGAGATTTATGATCTAATATCCAATTTTAAATCTCACAAGGAGGATGCTGGGAAACTTGCAGAGTATCAGGACGGAGTAGAGTAGCGGAAGTATAGATAGAGCTGTTTTGAAATAAAACCCTATAATTGCCTAGTAAGGGCAAAATGGGATGCAAGCCACGTTCCCATCTTCAAATTGTTTGATCATGCATTCCTTCTAGTCATGTCATGGCTCCTTTGAGTTCATGACCTCCACATTGAAGACCCCTGTTCTAGAGCAGAGCTTCTTAAACTTTTTCCACTCACAACCCCTTTTCACCCAAGAAATTTTTACACAGCCCTGAATATGTAGGTTTACAAAATAGGTATACCTTTTACTGTTGCCAAATTTTTCATGACCCCCACATTCAGTTACATTACCCCACATGGGGTCATGACCCAGAGTTGAGAAGCTTTGCTCTAGAGCACTGTGATGTAATGGAAAGTATATTCAAAGTGAAGTCCTTGCACCTCATCCCTGACACTGTTACCCTGAGCAAACCAGTTAACCTCTCTGGGGCCTCTGGTTTTTGTTTTTGATTTTCATTTGTAAAGTCGGGGTCGGGAAGAATTGCAGTGCCCATCTCTCAGAACACTGCATAAACCTTAAAGTGGTATGGAGTGTGACAAATTCTGCTATCCCAATCCTGTTTTAATTTTTTGCATTTCTTAATTTCATCCAGGAAGTGAACAGTTAGTTGTCTAACTGTACAGTTACTGTTGAAGTTATATGTTATATGAACATATGAAGTATATCTTGAAGTATGATATAGGAAGTTGGCCTTAGTTTCTTTACCCCACAGGTTGCTCTTCTATGTACTTTTTTTTTGGGGGGGGGGGGCTGGGCAATGAGGGTTAAGTGACTTGCCCAGGGTCACACAGCTAGCAAGTGTCAAGTGTCTGAGGCCAGATTTGAGCTCAGGTCCTCCTGAATCCAGGGCTGGTGCTTTATCTACTGAATCACCTAGCTGCCCCTCTATGTACTTTCAAATGCCAGAATTAAGGGGCCTACCACTGCATATTTGCTATCTGATCTAGTTCATCACCTTTGTCTAGAGATAGAAAGCATGACTGTCCTCTCAGTGTTTTGGAGTTGAGTCATTGTGTTAATCAGAATTCTTAAAACTTTCAAAGTTGCTTTGTTTTATTATATTGTCATTGTAAAATTGTAAACAACATTATCCATTTTATCTCTTGTGCATCTCTCCAATCCTCCTTTGGTAAAGAATTTTTTTTACCCTCTTCATAGTTGCTAAAGGTTTCTCTTTCCCTTCTCCTCTAATTTCTTTATAATATGTATATATAGTTTATCTGTATGCCTTGTTAAGTAGATTCCAACAATCCTGTAGTTACTTAATAGAATTTCTCATCCTACACTTCTCATTGCAAAGTTTTGTTAGGACTATGTAGGAAAGCTGATGATTTATTTGTATTTATTTATATGCTGTCACATAGTTGAAGTTATTAATTATTTCAATCAATTTCTTAGGCATTGTATCAATCTGAAACTTATTGTTAAATAGGATGTGAGTTCATGATTGAAACTTAATTTTTGCCAGATTGCTTTCGCATTTTCCAATCTATTTTTCCAGAGTGAAGAGCCATATCCCAATTAATTACAGTGTTTGGGTTAATCAAACATTGACTGTTACTATGGTCAGTTGTTTCTGTATCTCATGTGCCTCATATGTTCTACTCATCCTTTTCTATTTTTAATCAGTACCAAAAAGAGGCTTCATAGAACAAATTTTTAAAAAATTAAATAAAACTAACAATTCAATGACTTCATCTGAAAGTACAAGCAACATTACACAACTGTAGCACACTCCTTGACTCTATTTTTTAATGTTTTAATTAACATTTAATTAAATGTTTTAAATAACAGAAATCTATTTCTTTTTCTTCCTGGATTCCACCCCACTGCAAAAAAGAGTAAAGAAAAACAAATGTAACAAATATTCAAGCGAAACAAATTCTCTCACTGGTAATATATAAAAAATATATGCTGTACCTTGTACCCTAAATCTATCACTTCTCTGTCAAGAGTTGGAAAGTATGTCTTATCATTAGTCGTCTCAAATCACAGATAGTTACTGTATTAATCATCATCCTTATAGCTTTAAAGGTTTTTATATAGTTGTTGTTATTGTATAAATTGTTCCCCTGATTGTGCTCATTTCATTCTTCACTGGTTTTTAAAATCCTTAAAATTGGTTCTTCTTACTTCACTCTACGATCAGTTAATTTTTTCCATATCTCTTTGAAATCATCCTTTTTCTTCGTTTCTTTTATTGTTGCATAGAGGATGTCATCACATTTATGTTACTAAACCTTACTCAGCCATCAAGTGATGGGAATCTTCTTAGCTTACCATGTTTTACCACCACCAAAAGGGCTGTTATAAATCTTTTTGAACATAAAGGACCTTTTACTTTTTTTCTTTTATATTTAGGTATATGTCTAGCAACGGTATAGCTAGGCCAAAGGGCACAAACTGTTTAGGAATGTTCTGTGCATAATTCCAAATTGTATTCCAGTATGGTTGTATGAATGTGGGAAGACTTTATGACCAAACAAGAGATAGAGAGGATGATTAGATGCAAAACAGATAACTTTGATTTCATAAAATTAAAAAGATTTCACACAAACACAATCAATGCAGCCAAAATTAGAAGTAAAGGAGGAAACTGGGAAAAATATTTTATTGTTAGTTTCTCTAATAAAGGCCTCATTTCTCAAATATATATGGAACTATGCAAAATTTATAAAAAAAATAAGAGCCATTCCCCAACTGATTAAAGCTCAAAGGATATTAACAGGCAGGTTTCAGAAGAAGAAATCAAATCTATCAATAATTATATGAAAAAATTGCTCTAAATCACTAATGATTAGGTAAATGAAAATTGAAACAACCTATCAGTTTAGCTAACATGACAGAAAAGGAATATGATAAATGCTAGAGGCTATATGGGAAAACAGGAATGCTAATACACAGTTGGTCTAACAGGTGTAACCATCTTAGGGAACAATTTGGAACTTTACCCAAAGAGCTATAAAACTGTGCATACTCATTGACTCAGCAATATCACTATTAGGTCTGTACTCCCAAAGAGATCAAAGAACATGGAAAAGGACCTACATATACAAAATTATTTGGAGCAGCTCTTTTTGTGGTAGTAAAAAATTGGAAACTGAGGGGATGCCCCATTAATTGGGGAATGGCTGAATAAGTTGTAATGTATGCCTGTGATGGAATACAATCGTGCCATAAAAAAAGATGGGGGTGGGAAGGGTGGAGATGGTATCATAAAAATCTGGGAAGACTTATATGAACTGACTCAAAGTAAAGTGAGAAGAACCAGCTGAACATCGTACAAAGTGACAATACTGTAACAATGATCAGTTGTACTCTCATTAATACAATGATCCTAGACAATTCCAAAGGACTCATAATGAAAACCGCTATCCATCTCCAAAGAGAAAACCAATGAACTCTTAAATGTAGATTGAAGCATACTTTTTCGCTTTCTTTATTTTTTTTGCTTTTTTTTTTACAACATAGCTAACAGAGAAATGTTTTTCATGATTTCATATGTATAATGGGTATCATATTGCTTGCCTTCTCAATGGGTGGGGAGGGAATTGAGGGAAAGAATGTGAAATATGAAATTTTTAGGAATGAATATTATAAATACATTTTTAAAAGAAAAGGAAGGGAGTGGTGAAGGAAGGAAGAAAAGGAAGGAGGAAAGAAAATAGAAAGGAAGGAAAGAGGGGGAAGGAGGGAAAGAGAATGAAAAGACTAAGAGAGGAAGGAATGAAAGAAACCACTCCCCAGCAGTAAAGAACCAAGGGAATAGTTGTTGTTTTTTTTAAAGTCACCAAAGGTGAAGAGTAGCTCAGCTGACAAAATAGTTAGGGGCAAGTAAGAGTGACTAATATTTACTTGCCTACTTACCAGCTCAATAGTAGCAACCACCACAACTGATAAAAGAGCATCAATAAAATGTCTTTTACAACAGCTCTTTTTCTGGTGCCAAAGAATTGGAAATTGAGGGGATGCCCATCAACTGGGGAATGGCTAAACAAGTTGTGGTATATGAATATAATGGAATACTAATGTGCTGTAAGAAACGATGAGCAGATGGATTTCAGAATAACCTGGAAAGACTTACATGATTTGACACTGAGTGAAATAAGCAGGACCAAGAGAACATTGTACACAGTATCGACAACATCGTGTGATGATCAACTGTGATAGATTTAACTCTTCTCAGCAATACAATGATTCAAGACAATGCCAAAAGACTTATGGTAGAAAATGCTATTCACATTCAGAAAAAGAACTATGGAGTCTGAAAGCAGATTGAAGCGTGCTATTTTTCACTTTTGTTGTTGCTTTTTTGTTATTGTTCTTATTTATTCTTTCTTGCATTTTTTCCCTTTTATTCTGATTGTTCTCTTACAACATGACTAATGTAGAAATATGTCTAATATGATTGCAATGGATAACCTATGTGAAATCATTTCCTGTCCTTGGAAGAGGTGAGGGAAGGGAAGGTTGGAGAAAAATTTAGAACTCAAAAAAAACCTATGCATGTAATTGGAAAAAAATTTAAAAGAACATAAAAAAGAATCATAAAAATACTTTTAAAAAGAAAAGGAAAAACCCCATACTCTAGAACTTTCCAAAGTGTAGAAGTTTATCCACCATCGCCCAAAACCAAGGTTAGCTAGCTATGTAATTGTCACATTTCCTTCTCACTGCATTAGATAATATCAATACTATTTTACTAAAACAAAAGAACAGAAATTCCACATTAATAGAAGCTTTCCCAAAAGTAAATTTTTATAAATGGATTGGCAATTAAGGATTCAAAGTATTTTAGTATTGATTCCCAACATGACATAAATCAATAATAAAAAACTAATCTGTAAATTTAATTGAGCAAATCCTTTTTTACTAAAACCTACCATAAGCATAATGTACAGATATTAGTTCCATTAGTACAAGTGTTCTAATCTTGTTTTCATAAAACAAAATGCTATTAAAATATTAGAGGTTTCTAGAAAAAAGACAAAATTCCTTTGTAAAATTTCAACTACATATAAAAAACTAATGATTATCAGCTGACACTTATAAACAAGAAAAATAAGATGAAAATTTCTGTGGAATAAGGTTCAGGGTAAGTTCCTAAAACCTGTGTGGAATTTGCTTCCTGTGATTCATCCTACATGATTTCTGTAGTTATCTTTGAAATCATTTCATATAATTCCTCACATTTACTTAGAGAAGTTGACTCATAATACAATGGTTTTTCCTAATAAGAAATGTTTCCCCAATATTCAACCAATAAGATGTCTTCAGCTACCATACTACTAAAGTCAGTATACTCAATAGCTACTTAGCTAAAAAAAATTAGGTGACACATTCAGTAAACATGGGTATATTGAAGAAAAAGCAAAAAACAAAAACAAAAGACCAGGACAGAACCACTACACTGAATAGAGGGGAAACTTGTCTTGAACGAAAATAATTATTTCAATGGGAAAATAAAAAGAAAGTTAGACAATTTAAGTATTGAGGTTATTTTCCTTCTCTTAAGGGGGTATAAATTATTTCCAAAAAACTGCACAGTTTATGAATTTTTCCATGGATCCTGATTAACCTGATTCAGAGCTGATTAACTTTTCTGGAATTTCACAATAGTTCACACCCAAAGATGAAAACTATGTCTACAGGCCAGACACCAAACCTATGCTGTCTGAGATACACATTCAAGTAAGCTTTTAGAACTAAAATAACTTGTATGTCTTTTCTACTACAGAGTGGCATATGGGAGGTTGGGGAAGAAGTAGTGTTTCTGCATGTAATTAGTGATAAAGGAACTTAATTTTACAGCAAACATTCTCTCCTCTTGGATTTTCATGACACTGCTCTGTGTACTTCTTTTGTACAATTGCCTATTTTTGTGTATCTGTAGATATGATGTAGCTCCCCAGTAGAAGGTAAGTTCCCTGTGGGGAGAAACTATCTAATTTTGATATTTGTATCCTCCTGGTGTAGTTCAGCTAGGTTTTCTTTCAAAGTTACTGAGACAATCTTGAATTCTGACTGATTCAGAAGACTAAGGCTCAGGCCACACACATAGCTTCTAAATGACCTGGGTCCAAAACAACCGGAAAATCAGGGGCTGCAGTCCTTTCCTGATGATTCAGACCATAGACCATCAGCAATGGCAATACTGAATACAATCCACTGAATCAATGCTTGATCTTAGGTAAACATCTATCCCCTGCTCAGAATGGTTTCCCTCTGCTAAATAAACTTTTGTTAACTGCTAGATGGATTATGAGTGTTTCGTTTCATTCTAATTTCAGACCCAAACTACAATCAGGCCTAGCCTATTACATTTGGAAACAGTTGACAGTTTTTTGACTGGGATTACTTTCTTGAAGGAATAAGAGAATGAGTGATATGGAATATGATTCCTGGTTGGCTTTTGTGCTTCTGATGGTACTTCTTGCATTACCTCTAGTTATCAATGACCATAAGGCTTTTTCCATTGCCTCTGAGGGACTGACTGATTAATTAATTAAACTGTGGCCAACCAGCAAGGAGAGACCACTGTGAATGTATTCTCTCCATATGAAGTGAACTTCGAAGAAAGCTGTGGTTTTAGGGCTACCAGATGTGTTGTCCTTGGGTCTTCCAATCTTATACAAGCCTTCTACAAGTTCTATACCTGTTCTCTGGTGGATTGCAGGGGACTGTATTCTCAGATGAGTTTCCTAAGGGAGGCAGAATTACCTCATCAGCTTTTCATTTTTATTCAGAAAATATCTCATCCCTGACATGTAAGTGATGTTTCAGTTTTTCATTTCCCAAGGATTCTAAGGCAATGATTATCTATGGGATGGCAGGCATAAGACAAATTATCTACGAAATTATATTTTTGGAAGCATGGAGATATCTCAGCAGCTGATAGATCTGAAAGAAAATAATGAAAAAACAAAACATTGCATACCTATAGAGTTCTCTAAATAATGTGCTTGCTTCCAAGTACTATTTTTCGTGAAATGACAACAGGGCCTTCATTTAATGAATTTATAACTTTCCTTTGACATTTATTAAACAATGTTAATTCATTCAAAGGAAGGGTAACAATTGCTGCTAGAAAATTGTAAATTAAAAAAAGACAATTTCATCATGGTCATTATGAAAAGGAGTATAGCAACTACAGACCTGATATCATGTAATCCATTGCTTAAAGTCACACTTTTACTGGCCCTGCCACAGAACAACAATGACACAGAGCATGCACACACATAGCAGCATTCCTCTTTACCTATGAGACACCTTTTTACTTTAGTGTCTGTCCATCTCAAGGCATTTATTTCTTCAGCTATTCAACTGGCAACTTTTTTGAAAGGGAGAAAAGACTGGTAATAAAAGGAAAGGAGGAAAAGAGAAATACAAAGTATATACTGTGTCTGATTATCAGTGAATAGGCAAGAAATAAGAAATGAACAGGAGTTTCAAAACACCTTAGGTATTTTTTTTTCCTTTTTTTGGTGAGGCAATTGGGGTTAAGTGACTTGCCCAGGGTCACACAGCTAGTTAAGTGAACTCACGTCCTCCTGAATCCAGGGTCAATGCTTTATCCACTGCACCACCTAGCTGCCTAGGTATTGTTTTGGTTTTTTTTTTAAATCCATCCTAGAGGGGAAAAACATTTAAGGGACTAGCATATATAATATTCTTTCTTCTCTAGTGCCTTTTGGAACTCTTTTTTGCAAGCTGTTATATATGCATGCATGCATGCATGTGTGTACACATATGTATGTGTATGTGAATGTGTGTGAATATAAGGTAAGTCCACATCCTCAGTGGCCAAAGAATAATCACATACTTCACTAAGTAGCCTAGAATTAAGTCTGATCTTGCTCAACTCTGGGAAACTCTATGTAACTTTGGGTAGTATATAAAACTTAACTTAGTTAATGTATTTTATCTCTTTTTATGCTTTCCTGTGTATTTTATCACCTGTCCTGTGACCACAACTACAAGATAAACTGGCAACACTTTCCTGAACCCTACATGAATATCAGTAGTAATTCATCTCTGCCTATAATCAGTACTCCTATTGCCCTGGCATGACATTTTGAGAACACTGGCAATGTATTTAATGATTCTGACTTTATTTTCCCTCTGTTCACCCGATATTTTATGCTATGGGCAGACATATGGACTATTTCTTTCAAATCTGCTGTAGAAGTCTGTTTCTATAAAACCCCAAGACAAGAACACTGCACTGGCACTGGGAATAGTACCAGAACATCTATATAGTGCCTTTGACTGCAGTCATCTCTGACCTTGATGCCTGCTGCCTTAGTGCATATTGCTTATGCTACCACACAGACCACTTCTGAGAGACAAATAAAGAACAAATCAATTACTCAAGGGCCACACTGTTAGCTAATCCTACCTGCCCATCACCACCTTCCACCTCCACACTGCCCTTTTCTGTCTACTGGGATCAAGATTGTGCCTTCCTCAACCCAACA
Organism: Dromiciops gliroides; assembly: GCF_019393635.1. NCBI lineage: Eukaryota > Metazoa > Chordata > Mammalia > Microbiotheria > Microbiotheriidae > Dromiciops > Dromiciops gliroides. The sequence goes on along the minus strand of NC_057863.1, from coordinate 262,340,460 downwards.
GATTCATGCCCCTCCCTGGTCAAAGTGGATCCTATCATTTATTGTTCTAACCCTGGCACTCTTATCTTTCCCCATCTGGCTACAAAGAATCTGAATTGGTTCTGTGGACAAAAAAGCTTATAAATATTTCCTTAGAATTGGCACAGAACTTGTGCCCCTTATAGTTTTTAATTCATAAGGAATATCATCAGCTCATGATGAGGTTTCACTGTGGTCCTACTCTCGACTTCCCTAGAAATTATTGCTGTCAACAGTGTGCTATCAGAATTAAAACTTCCTAAATTCAAAAACTCTACAGTGACAATGGGATTTCCATGTCTCTCAGGGCAGAATATGTGCCCTGATAAACACCTCTTTTCAATCCCACCTCTCAGAAAAGGCAACAATAAAAATAGAACATGGTTAAAATTTGACCAATTAAGAATCACATCTGTGTGACCCTGGGCAAGTCACTTAACCCCCAATTGCCTCACCAAAAAACAAAAACAAAAAAAAAGAATCACATGATCTCCATTTCATCTGAAGCCTCCTGCCTTCCTTACTCTATGTGGCAACCAAAGACATGAATTCAATTCTATTTCCCAGATTCCATGAATTGGTCATCTCATCTTGGGTCTGTAAACTCAGCTAAATGCTAATCTTTATAATCACTGTTTCCCCCCCTTTCTACTGCGTTTCTAGGTGCCTTATCAGAGGTCTCTGCAGTCCCAGAACTAATAACATTATGCAGCTCCCTCCACCACTCCCCATTCTTGCTCCAAAACCTCTAAAAATTACTGCATTTGAGGGACTACAGGAAATGGACATTACTGACTGGAGTTATTAATGCTTCAAAGTTAGGAGAGTGAAGACAAAAAAAAAGGGAGCAACATGTCAATACTTTAAATTTGTTTTTATTATGAACTGAACAAAGATCAACAAATGAACATTTCAATATACAAAGAACATAAGAAAGATGATTAAACTATGAGCTTGAGTGGACATTAAATTTAACACTAACAAAAGTGTCCTTAGGGGCAGCTAGGGGGTGCAGTGGATATAACACCGGTCCTGGAGTCAGGATGACCTGAGTTCAAATCTGACCTCAGACACTTAACACTTACTAGCTGTGTGACCTCAGGCAAGTCACTTAACCCCAACTGCCTCACCAAAAAAGAAAAGAAAAGAAATGAAAAGAAAAGAAAAGAAAAGAAAAGAAAAGAAAAGAAAAGAAAAGAAAAGAAAAGAAAAGAAAAGAAAAGAAAAGAAAAGAAAAGAAAAGAAAAGAAAAGTGTCCTTGCTTGAGTGCCTTTCTGAATTTTCTTCTGTTCTGTGTACTTATTTTTTTTAATTGATTTTCCCCTTTTTATGTGATTGATGCCCAGTAGCTCTGCCACCCCAAAATAAAAACCCTGCCTTCTAACAAGAAAAACAAATGGCTGAAAATGGATTATCTCATGTGCATTTCTAGTCCATCACCTCTTTTCCAAAAAGAAAGAAGCATTCTTCACCACTGGGATTCTGGAATCATGATTAGTCACTGCATTGATTACAATTCTGAAGTCTTTCAAAGACATTTTTTCTTTGACATTCCTATAGTAACTGTATACTCTGTTAACTCTTCGTAACCCTGTGGACCACAGCACACCAGGCCCTTCCATCCTCCATTATCTCCCTAAGTGTCCAAACTCATGTTTCTTGCTTCCACGACACTATCTGCTGTTGCCTTCTCCTTTTGCCTTCAATCTTTCCCAACATCAAGGCTTCAATCACTGTCAGCAGTGATCCTTTAGCCCAAAAATATAAAATCTTGACACGGCTTCCATTTCTTCTCCTTCTATTTAGTAGGATATGATGGGACCAGTTGTCATTATCTTAGGTGTTGTTGTTTTTTTTAATATTAAGTTTCAAGCCAGCTTTTATATTCTCCTCTTTCATCCTCATTAAAAGGCTTCTTAGTTCTTTACTTTCTGCCATCAGAGTGCTATCATCTGCACGTCTGAGATTGTTGATATTTTTCCTGGCAACCTTAATTCCAGCTTTTGATTAGTTCACCCTGGCATTTTGCACTGTTACTTTTTGACCCACATACAGGTTCCTCAGGAGACAAGGAGAATGATCTGCTACTCAACTCTGAGGCCCTGCCTCAACATTTTGTTATGAGCTCATTAGGCTTTAGTGTAGGCAATGAAGCAGAAGTAAATATTTTTCTGGAGCTCCCTTGCTTTCTCCACAAAGCAGTGAATGTCAGCAGTGTGGTCTCTAGTTCCTCTGCCGCTTCAAAAACCACCCTGCTTGGATTTCAGAGAAACCTGGAAGGACTTAAATGAACTGATGCTGAGTGAGATGAGCAGAACCAGGAGAACATTGTACACAGTATCAACAACATTATGTGTTGATTAACTGTGATAGACTTGATTCTTCTCAGCAATACAATGGTCAAAGATAGTTCAATAGGACTCATGATGGAAAATGCTCTCCAAATCCAGAAGAAAAAAAAAAAAGAACTGGGATCTAGATGCAGATTGAACCATACTATTTCTATTGTTTTTGTTGTTTTTCTTTTCTGAGGTTTTTCTTTTTTGATCTGATTCTTCTTTCCCAGCAAGACTAATGCAGAAATATGTTTAATGTGATTGTACATATATAACCTATATCAGATTACTTGTTGTCTTGGGGAGAGGGGAGGGAGGGAGAAAATTTGGAAACTAGAAATCTTATAAAAATAAATGTTGAAAACTATCTCTACATGTAACTGGAAAATAATAAAATTCTTTTATGGGGAAAAAAAACCAAGCCTGCTCTTCTGGTAGTTTTCAGTTCACATATTGCTGAAAACTCACTTGCAGAATCTTAAGCATAACTTTGCCAGCTTGTAAAATGAGTGTAGTTGTTTAGTAATTTAAACATTCTTTGGCATTGCCCTAATTTTAGGATTGCAATGTATACTGATTTTTTTTTTCCAATCCATGGACCATCATTGTGTTTCCTAAGGCGCACTTGACTTTATTCTCCAGGATGTCTGGTTCTAGATTAGTAATCTCACCATTGTGGATAATATCTTTCTTGGATAGTTCTCCTGTATATTCTTGCCACTTCTTAATCTCTTCTACTTTTATTAAGTCCCTATAATTTTTTTCTTTTATCATTCCCATTTTTGCATGAAACATTCCCTGGATATCTCTAATTTTCTTGAAGACATCCCGACTTTCCATTCTATTATTTTCTTCCATTTCTTTGCACTGCTCATTTAAGAAAACCTTTTTATCTCTCCTTGCTATTCTCTGGAATTCTACATTCAGTTGGGTATATCTTTTCCTTTCTCCATTACCTTTCCTTATTTCCTCATCTATTAGAGTTTTCTACTGGTCATAGCAAACACTCTTTCAACAACCCAAAAGGCAACTCTACACATGGACATCAACAGATGGTCAATAACAAAATTAGACTGTTTATATACTTAGCAGACAAAACTATATAGTTAATTAAAACAAGACCTGAAGCTGACTGTGGCTCAGATCATGAGCTTCTTTTTGAAAAACTAAGATATAAATTAAAGAAAGTAGGGAAGACAATCAAACCACTTAGATATGAGCCAAATAACATCCTTTATGATTATGAAGTAGAAGTGAAGAATAGATTTAAGGGGTTAGAGCCGGGAGACAGACTGCCTAAAGAACTATGAAGAGAGGTTTGCAATATTGTATAGGAGGCAGCAACAACAACAACAACAACAAAATTCCAAAGAAAAAGAATATACAGATACTTCGCTCCGTATCATGCATGCATCCTTCGGAAAAAAACACTGGTAGGTGCTGGACAAGGCAAGCACCAAATAATACCATGAAGAATTAAATATTATATTTTAATAGACAGGAAAAGATTTTATGTTAATGTGGGAGGCATCCCTATGTAAGCTTTCTTTTTAAGTCAATGATCAAGTTGTCAGAGACAAAGATGTGGTAGGCAACTGAAATGAATTAACTTTCAATTATTTAAACAAGCAACTGAAAATGAGGGACGGAACAATAGAGGGACAGAGATGGCATCAACGCCGATTATAACCAATTTTATTAAAAAGTTTAGGGGCAGCTAGGTGGCACAGTGGATAAAGCATCAGCCTTGGATTCAGGAGGACCTGAGTTCAAATCCAACCTCAGCCACTTGACACTTACTAGCTGTGTGACCCTGGGCAAGTCACTTAACTCTCATTGCCCCGCCCCCAAAAATTTTTTTTTAAAAAAGCAGTATAGCCAAGATAAATTAATTGTTACAATAAGGAGATCAAAAGAGTTTCCTTAATCAGCAAACATTTAATTTACTGGTCAAACAGACTAGTTTTCTCCATCAGAAAGGGTGGAACCATCACACTTGAACACTAACATCACAGTCCCTGAGGTGCTAACGGAGAAGGAAGAAATGGAACCAAAGTAAATAACACTTGAAAAGCAGCCAAAAGAGATCCATGCTGGAGGTGAAACTGTTGAGAGAGCACTGAGGGACTAATAAATTAGCATTTTCCCCTCTCTCAAATGACTTAAGATGTAAGGGAAAAAACCTCAGGCTTTTTTGATACTAAAAAAAGGTGAATGGAAGCACATCTATTAACTAACCACCCAGACATTTACTATCCTACCAAATAAAACCTTTGTAAAAGTCATCTATGCATCAATTCAGGGCATTCTCAATGAGAATAATTAAGAAGGAAGGACAGGCCTTTGCAAATTGCATTTGACTATGGACCATATCTTTACCATTTCACCATTAACATTAAACTCAAGTAAGATTTCTTATTGGAAAAGGCAACCTTTTTTCAAGGACCTTCTGTAAATAAAAATCACAAAATAGAAAGATGTAAACTTGCCAAAGGTACTCATCACTGTGATGGTAGAGATCCAGCACAGTGTCCAGTTCAAAAAGGCCATCTCTGTGGATGGTGAGGCCTTCCAGATGCCCTTGTTTGGGAATGATATTGTGCTGAATATGAATACATCAAGCCCCAGAACTCTGCAGAGCCTTCCAAACGAAATCTGTAATAGCTTAAAGGAATTTGTATAATTCATCCAGGAAAAAAGCAAGTGTGTGTGAAGAATGCCTATTGCCCTGATTTCAACATACATTTGGATGGATAACCTACAAAGTTTATCCAAAAGTATGTATATCTAGGCCAAATAATACCAACCTACAAGTTGAGCCCAGAGTTGAACAGAAGAGGTGAATGAGCTAGATTGCTTTTGGGAACTAGCAAAGCTCTTTTACAAAGAGCTTTTGCAAAGCCCAAGCTTCCCATAAAAGCAAAGGCTCATATTTTCAATATTAGCATTTTACTTACTGCTGTTATATGGCAGTTAAACAGGGAACACAACTTCCTCTAATAATTAAAAAAGAGTATCAAATAAAGGGCAATAGAGAGGCCCATGATGGTATTTGCTCAGGCTGCAACAGAAGAATTACTAAGAAAAAGAACATCGAGGAATTATTACAGTAAGAAAAGATTGCCTATAGTAATAAGATTAACTGACCATGAATCTTAAGAGTGCCTACCATGTACTCCTACTAGCGACACCAGCTAAAAAGAACAAAGCAGTAAGAGCAGCAAACAATCTGCAGAATAGAAACACTGTACTAATAAGACTTTATGTAGGATCATTAGACTTTTACTATAAACTAAAGATATGTTTTGTGGAACATTCGAGCCTTTTAGTAGAACTAAAACCATTTAGCTGATGAAGGATAGTGAAACTGGTTGATATTAGGGATATGGATTTATTACATTAGCAGGTTCAGAATGTGTCAAAAAGGTCTCAGAACAACTAAATGGATTTAAATTAGCTGGCACGGTTGTGGAAGTTGGTCATATGACTGGAAACACTAATGCTTCCAGTGCCAGTTCATTTTAGGGTAGTGATAAGGTGGAATGGACTGGAATTGGCTTGGGGATTAGTGGTCAACTCCAATTAATGGCAAAATTTGCAGAAGTTACTAGCTTTCAGGGTACTCCAATAGCACAACTGGCTCGACAAAGGTCTGGATCTGTAGCAGGATTACAAAACAGACTGTCCCAATAGGGTGAGGTTACAATGGCACAGTGGATAGAGCGCTGGGCCTGGAATCAGGAAGACATCTGTTTGCCTAAGTTTCCTTGTCCATAAAATAGCTGGAGAAAGAAATTGCAAACCACTCCAGTATCATTGCCAAGAAAACCCCAAATCGCAAAGAGTCAGACACAACTGAAAAACAACACAACTGAACAATAACAACACAACTTGAGGGGCAGCCACTTCTGTGTAGTCTCTTGCTACATGGTATTTCTAGTTGTCCGATATGGTTAACCCTCAAACAGAAGATGAACTTGGCTGGGATACAGAGATTAAAGATTATATGATTAAAGAATGTAGGAAACATGGAGAAAGTATCCGTATTTATGTTGACAAAAATTCAGCTGAAGCCAAAGTATATTTGAGGTGCCCTTCATTTGCTATAGCAATTGCAGAAGTGAATGCATCATCCTGAAGAAAATTTGCTGATGTGGGGGAAAAAAAGCCACACACATACTCTTTCAATTTACCACAATTACTGGTTCCCATTCAAGGGTGACGGGAGATTTAGTCCCTTTTGCACAGAAGTCAAGTGCCAAGAGCAAGAGATGAAAGGTGCCACCGGTAGTATGCTCCATTGTTACTCTTTTTTTTGTTTTTGTTTTTTTTTTACGGGGCAATGGGGGTTAAGTGACTTGCCCAGGGTCACACAGCTAGTAGTAAGTGTCAAGTGTCTGAGGCCAGATTTGAACTCAGGTCCTCCTGAATCCAGGGCCAATGCTTTATCCACTGCGCCACCTAGCCACCCCCACTGTTACACTCTTAATGTTGGGAGAAATTAAAGAAAGCCTCCAGAATATTGAGTGGGGCCCCTACCAACCCAGAGAAAATTTGAGAGGATACAGAAAAGAGTCACACAGGACAGGAGGCATGGATGGTTTGAATCACTGAAAGGAACTCCTAAATGAACTAGTTCACTGATTTATTTGAATATTATTTGAATCTCTTATGATCACCTCTATTCCCTGTTTGTTCAAGAACTTTCCTTATCTAGAGTTATGAAAGATATATCTTTCCCTTCTTTATTAATTTGTGTATGATATAACCTTTTATGTTAGCTCCATTTGGAATTTATTGAGACATATGGAAGGTGATGGTGATCTAAAACAAATTCTGCCAGCCTGCCATCCAGTTTTCCCAGCAGTGTTTGCTAATTATTAAGTAATTACTATAGTAATTTTTATCTTTGGGTTTACTGAACACCATATTACTAACTTCAATTGTCACTGGGTCTTATGTACCAATTGACTGGCTTTTCTAATTTTTAATCAGTAACAAAGAGTTTTGATGATTATTGATTTGTAGTATGTTTTCTGAGATCTAGTACTAATAGGTATCCTTAAAATCTACTACCCCAACCCCACTTTCCTTGACATTTTGCTGCTCTAGGAAATTACCATCACATTTCCCATCTTGACACCTTGCACTTCTCCTCTATACTGTGCTCTTCTCAAATCCATTGCCTCCTTATCTTTTCAAAGATCCTGCAATGCTGACCCTTATTCTTACTTGGATTATTCCCACCACCCACTGCTTTCACTCTCATTCAAGTGCTTCTGAGCAAAGCTATGGGAAAAGAAAAATGTACAACTGGGTATTTACTAAGGCAAGACAATTCTTTTATAGCTCCCTAAATCAATTCACTATCCCACTCACCACTGCAACTTTTCCAAATCTTTTCATCTCTCCTTAAACTACCCATGCTTCCCTCTCCCTCCACCTTCTCAGCTGAGTCTTGCCACATGTTTCACTGAAAAAAAAACAGATCATTAGCTGAAAATCCCTTCTTCACCCCTCTCCTAATTTCAGATCACTCAGATACCTCCTGCCACTATCTCCTTCTGCATCCCCATCTGAGAAAAAGAGGTTTGTCTTTTTCCTGGCCAAGCTAAATGCATTTACATGCTCAAGTGATGCTATTTCATCTTGTCTTCTCTAGCAGACTGCATCCAGTATCATACTACCTTTCACTAATCTTCGATCTATCCCCGTCTATTGGCTACTTCCCTACTGCCTACAAACATACCTGCATCTTCCATACAAAAAACCTTACCTGATCCATCCCCACCCACTTGCTAGTGATATCAGCCCATCTCTTTCCTACTATACATGGCTAAACTTTTGGAGAAGTCGACAGAATGCTGTTTACAATCAATACCTCTACTTCCTTTCCTCTCACTCTCCTTAACTCTCTACAGTCTGGTTTCCAAATCTGGCTCTCTTCCAAGTTACTAATGATCTCTTAATTGGCAAATCTAGTGACCTTTTCTCGATCTTCATCATTTTTTTTTTTTAAAGAAACATAGTTGAAATTAATCCATGTATGTTAAACAGCATTCCCAGGGGCAGCTAGGTGGCACAGTGGATAAAGCACTGGCCCTGGATTCAGGAGTACCTGAGTTCAAATCCGGCCTGAGACACTTGACACTTACTAGCTGTGTGACCCTGGGCAAGTCACTTAACCCCCATTGCCCCGCCAAAAAAACCCAACAACAACAACAACAAACGTAAAGCGTTCCCTTCTTTTTAAATTTTATTTATTTATTTATTTTTGGGTGGGGCAATGGGAGTTAAGTGACTTGCCCAGGGTCACACAGCTAGTGTCAAGTGTCTGAAGTCAAATTTGAACTCAGGTCCTCCTGAATCCAGGGCTGGTGCTTTATCCACTGCACCACCTAGCTGCCCCCTTCATCATTCTTAACCTGTTGATTACCCTTTCTCCTTGATACTTTCTTCTCTCCAACTTTTCATGACACTCCTCTCTCCTGTTTCTCTTCCCACTATCTGACCACTCCTTAGTCTCCTTGTTCCAAACTTGTCAGTTAGTCTGGTATGCCCCCATGCTTGTAGAAGGCATCCTCCTCCTCCTAAGCACCCACACATACAACCAGGTATCATATTCAATTCCTCATTTCCTCTCTTTCACCTAACCCTATTTTAAATACACTCTTACCAGCTGTCTAGTGAAGAGTCTGACATTTCTTTATATTAATCTATAGTTCAGAATTCTATGTTCCATTCTCAGATTCCATATTCTTAGCCAGCTATTCACTTTCTTTCTTTCTCTTTTCTTTTTTTTTTTGCAGGGCAATGAGAGTTAAGTGACTTGCCCAGGGTCACACAGCTAGTGAGTGTTAAGTACCTGAGGTCAGAGATTTGAACACAAGTCCTCCTGAATCCAGAGCTGGTGCTTCATCCACTGTGCCACCCAGCTGCCCCAAGCTATTCACTTTCAAAATCAATTTTTCTTTTTTACCTTCCTTTCTTTCAATGGGCAACAGTGAAAAATACAACCTGTGTGCCTGTGGTCTTCAGTTTCTTGCCCAAATCTTCATAATCATTGGTAATACTTTCTAAATTCCTTCTGGTAGTATATGTATCCCTTCAAATCACTAAGTGTATTATATGCATTGATATTTATAAAAATGCTATGAAAACTCAGGAGTATTTTACATCTTATGAATTCCTTGTTTTGTACACTTTAAAAAATCTAACTCCAAATAAAAAAGTACTACTTTCTACATCTTGAAATCATGTTAATATAGATGTAATAAACAATTTCAGGTATTTTCAAATACAACATGAAAAAATAAATCATCTGAGTTATAACTTCCATTTCAAGTCCATGTCCAAGGACAAGTGAAATGGCAGAGTTATAAATCCTGGAAATTGATTTGTAACTTGAACCAGTGGGTACTGTTATAACTTTTTTAAAATCCCACAGTCTCCAAAACTGTCCCTTTATCTTCTATCTTCCCAATACCTTTGTCTTCTATCTTCCCAATAATATTGGACCATCTGAGAATAAGAACTAAGATCCACAGCTGTGCATCATTTAGAGAAATGAGTGATAGTTTTACACACTATAAGTTAGTTTTACACAGAAGTGTAATTTTAGAGAAATATGGAAATTAGTTGCAATCACATTTTCTTAACCTAAATAATTAATGCTGTCATCCTAGTTACTATAAAATATATTCTAGTGAATATATTTCATCTTCTTTCCTCCATCCACAGATAACTGGAAAAATAATCTTCCCTTTGTATCAATCTGATTATGTCACTCTTCTGTTCAAAATTCTTCTGTGGCTTCCCAATATCTAGTGAATAAAGTCATAATTCTTGAGCCTGGAATTCAAGCTCCCTACAAACCATCAACACCCTACCTTTCTGTCCAAATCTCACACTAATTAATGCAAATACCAGATAATGCAGAGTCCTTTTGACTAAGAAGCTAAGATGAGCTTATCTGCAGAAAGCCAAACTAGGGAGCTCTGCAGTCCCCCCACTTAAAGGAATCACTTGTCACTATAAGTGTCACATTTTCTCAGAGCCCTTTTAAGGAAAATTGTTAGTTAAAAGAGCTTGTGACTGCTAGATTTGTTCAACAGCAGAAAAGGAGAACAGCAGGAGAGCAGTGAGGACCAGAAGGTGAGCAGTTAGCTGAGAAAGGGCTTTGTGTGATATAAATTGTTCCTGAAGGGACAAAGGATATCAAGGTCTGCAGTTGAAAATTGTGAGTTGCCCTGAACACCTGAACATTCCTCAGCCAAGTACTTCTCCGCAACATCTCTTATGTGTGGCCACCTTCCCCTATAGACACTACAGGATAATGGGAGATTATGACCTAGGGTTTTGTGTGGACTATGATATATTGATTATTACTATATTTACTTTATGTTAAGGAACTGTGGTGTTAAAATTATGTTTTCCCCTCTTCTCCTATTCTCTTCATCTCAAAATCCCTTAACATTGCCTCTTATTCTCTCCTCCCTTCCTCCAGTCTCTGACAAAGAGATGGTCCTTCTCCCTGCCAAGGCCAATCCTATACATGTGCATTTAATCTTATCTCCTATTGTTTTCTATAGGAAATAGCAACCTTTTTTTTTTTTTTAAGATTGCAACCTTAATCACCACTAACTCAAATCTTCAACCCCTCTCTATCAATTGGTCCTTCCCCTAATACCTTCAAATAATTTTTTTCAAATATACTTCAAATAAACTTTGGTCTTCCCCATCCTTAAAGAACAAGTAGGGGGCAGCTAGGTGGCGAAGTGGTTAAAGCACCGGCCCTGGATTCAGAAGTACCTGAGTTCAAATCCGGCCTCAGACACTTGACACTTACTAGCTGTGTGACCCTGGGCAAGTCACTTAACCCCCATCGCCTAAAAAAAAAAGAACAAGTAGAGCTTACCACACCCTTAAGCTATCATCTTAGATCTCTCCTTTTCTCAGCCAAACAAACTCCTTGAAAAAGCTGTCTACTTACACTGCCTCCCATCTCCTTTGCTTTCTTCTCACTCTCTCAGCTCTTTGCAATGTGGATTCATCATTCCACTGAACCTTCGATCTCTCTCCATCTTCTAATGATCTATCTATTAACTACCAAATATAATGGTCTTTTTTCAGTCCTCATTTGTATCTGCCTATCTGCTGTATTTCACACCAACCTTTCCTCCTGGATATTCTCATCTCTGGATTTTTGTTACATTACTCTTTTCTGGTTCACCTCAATCTTTCTTTTTCAGTCTCCATTGCTGGATATTGTTCATATTATAACCCCCTAACTTTAGGTATTCCCCAAGCTTCTTAACTAAACCCTCTTGTCCTTTTATACTTTATCCTGCTATCCTTATCAGTTCCCATGGCTTTAACTATTATCTTTTTCCAGATAATGCCTTTGTTTATATATCCAACCCCAGTTTCTATTCCCAGTTTCAAACATACAATCAACAAATGTCCACAGACATTCCAAACTGGGTATTCTGAAGATATTGTAAACTCAAAATATCAAAAACTAAACTCTTTCCCCCTAAATCCTACCCTTTAATATTTCCTTATTTCTGTCAAAAGCACTTTGGCTCTTCCAAATTACTAAGTTCATATGGTCATCATTATCCCGGACCTCTCACTCTCAACCCACATACCCAATCAGTAGCAAAATTACCATTTCTACTTTCACAATAATTCTTGAATCTGACCCCTTCTTTCCATTCATACAGTTACTATTTTAGTTCAGGTTCTCATCAGCTCTCACCAATAACCTCCTAATTGGTCTCCTTGCTTCAAATCTCTCACCACTCTAGCCTATCCTACACACTGCTGCCAGAGTAATTTTCCTTCCTTCAAGGGAGATCTATGTGACTCAATATTAGTAGCTTCTTATTGCCTCTTTTATGAAATATAAACTCCTCTGGTTAACTTTTAAAGTTCTGTAACCTGACCCCAAAGTGTCTTTTCAGCTTCACTGGACATTACTTCTCCTCCTCCTAAACTCCATGATTTAGCCACCTCAATCAATTCTCTCTGTTCCTCATAGATAGCACTCTATCTCTTGTCTCCCTGTCTTTACACTGGCCATTCCTCATGCAAAGAATTCACCCCCTTGATGTCCATCAGCTGGGGAAATCATTGAACAAACTGTGGTTTATGAAATATTACTATGCTATAAGTAATGATGAGGGAATGGTTTCATAAAAACTTGGATGGACTTATATGAACTGATGGAAAGTGAAATGAGAAGAACCAGGTGGACATTGTACACAGTAACAATACTGTATGATGATCCACAGTGAATGACTTAGGTATTCTGATCAAGACAAAGATTCAGGACAATTCCAAGATGCTATCCATCTCCAGAGGGAGAACTAATGAAATGAATGCAGATTGAAGCATACTTTTTTTAAACTTTATTTTTCTTTTTCTGGATGTTTTCTTTTCCAACATGGCTAATATGGAAATGTTTTGCATGACTTCACAAGTATAATTGATATCATATTGCTTGCCTTCTCAAGGTGGGGGAGGGGAGGTAGGGAGAGAGAGAATTTGGAACTCACAATTTTTTAAAATGAATGTTCAAAAATTTACACGTAATTGGAACTATTTAACAAAATAAAGATATATATTTTAAAATAAACAAAGATATCTCTGCCTCATAAGAGCTCCTTCTGTTCCTTTAAGAACAGCTCAAGGATCATCTTCTCCATGAAACCTTTCCTGACTTTCCCTATAACTAGTGCCCTCCCTCCCAAATTACATTGTATTTATCTGTATTTTTTAACTTGACTTTTATATTATATGTATATTTTTTCATGGACGTTTTTGTCTCTCCATTAGAATGTAAACTCCTTGTTAGTATGTCCCTTGAGAACTTCTCAAGTTGTCTGCAAAGTCTAAACTGCTTATATACTAATACTAATACATTTTAATTTCTAATTTGGTAAACATTACTAGATGTAATCCACACAAACAAAAGGTATTAGATTAAAAATTCGTTAAGGCAGGAACTGTCTTGTTTCATGTGTTAAGAGCCTGGCTATTTAGCTATCCTTGGCAATATCATAAGTATAATTGACACTGAATTAACTTACAGATGTTTAGTTCCCCCACTTGACTAGAGACAGAAAAATATGGCACTTTCTAAGGAGTAAGATTTACTAGTTTTATGGGTTGAACCCTGAAGGATCCTCACGACAATCATGGGGGGTATTTGCTATTATTCTCCGCATGTTATAGTGGAGGAAACTGAGGCAAACAAACCCCCTTTTATTTATTTTAAAATGACAGTGCAACTACTATTCTGAACTAGTATGTAGGGTGTAATTTCTAGTAAAGATATCAATATGTAAGATAATTTCTTACATTAAAACAAAATAGATTTTCCCAATTTCAGTTTGTAGGTTTTTTTCTTTAACACAAACATTAGGAGCAAGGAAAACATCTATGACATGATCTAGAGGATCTAAGTAATTATTTTCAACTCATCTGTCCCTTAATCACTTGTACTATTGCAATGATAGTGGAGGTAGTGGTAAAATACTGTACTTTTGTACACACACACACACACACACTTTCCTAGAGAATAGCTATTATGCTGCAACTGAGCTGTCATACTGATCTTCCGTAAGAAGAAAAAAGAAAGACGCAAAATGTATTCAAATAAAATAAGAAATAATGTTTGACTAATATCCAAGAGAGAAATCTGATCGATTAGGCTAGTAAGGAAAAGATGCATGCATTAGGTATTCTACTAATTACGGCTGCTTTGGTGGGCAATATCAATGTTGAAACAGATGTCAGGAACCTATTAACTAAGGGTTTTCAAACATCTGCTTACAATTTTAAGGCAATTGTAAATACATCACACAAGGTCAATTGGCCCAATTAAGATCTATGTGCAAATCCATTGCTGTAAGTTTCTTTTCAAGCTTTACATGGACTTGATTTTTTTAACCCTCCCTTTTTATCTGCAACCCAAGGTTATTTCTTTTAATACAGGAAATAGAGTTTAATAGATACTTTTAACCCCTGGAATGGTGATTTTTTTGGAAAAACACAATAACAATGACGCTTCAAAATTACACTTTTTCTTTTTCTTCACTTCCCATTATACCAATTGCACACCGCTAAAGCTAAAATTAGCTATACAATAATGTGAATATGATTAAGACTGTGATAATGACAACATAACCAACAAACATAATAATAGGCCAAAATAGATTTGAAAAATATTCTAATAAAAGCCTAAAAACATGACTAAAACAAGTTCATAACTCTAAGGCAGCTATAAAAAAAGGTTAACACTTCCTTGCCAAAAAAAACTAAGAGGATTGATAGATATCCTAAGAGCGCATGATAAACAGATTTTTAAAACTACAGAAATACTATTGGAACAAGCAGATATCACCCAATTGAACAATAGTGAAGGCTGGTAACAGGTTACACTCAGATACTCACTGGATTTGTTGAAAATAACCCAAAGTGACTTACTTCCAGATGGAGACTATGAAACAGCTAAGATTCTAAAATAAAATCAAAAGACTCTTCATCAACAACATCTGCATAAATACTAACAACATTAAGTTGACAGACACACTGAACAAAATGGGTGAGCCCTGTGGATTTGACTGTAAAAATAGAGGAGCTTATAATCATAATTCAGGAATAGGTTTTTGCTAACAAAAATTATAGAAGGGTCAGTTACCCCATAATGATATGAGACTTAGTGATCAGTGTAGACTATGCAAGAAAATGGTAGAAACCACAACATATCACCACAGGCTATAAAAAATTTCACAACTACCAAATATTTAGCAAAATATATCCTGGTGGCTAAGATTATGGAACAGAAGCTCACTATCTTTTATGGAGTGAGATGACAAATCTCAAATACAAACCTCAAAATACCTGGAAAACTCAATAAATAGACTATAAAGGAATTGAGTCACTAATAGAAACTGAGCTGTTGCCCAGTTTTTGTCATCCAGACAAAACACTGATTTAGAAAAATAATATTTAATAATTATAATACCAAATACCTATAATCTCCAAGCTACATAAAATTTTAAAAGCTTAAAAAATATAAAGACCAAGTAGAAAAGATGGGGAAAAAGAAGAGATAAAAATCATCCTTATTTTCTTCTCTACTTCTGGAATCATACTGTGGATATTTTCAGTTAACCTACGGAGCTTACATCGCAATACTTTTATTCAACTAAAAAAATTAGTTATTTTATCCATGTGTGCAATAGTTTGCAAAACAATAAAAGACTAACAGCAGGATAGCAACTTGTCATGGGGCTATTTCTATTTACCTACCCATCAAAAATATGAGAATAAGAACGGAAAATAATACTAGCACCTCACATTTTTATAACAATTATAAGGGTTTACAGTGAGGTGAGACATCTCATTTTATTTTTGTTTCAAGCAGGAACCACAGAAGAAGCAAACGACTATTTGTAAAGTTCACAGATGCAAGAGAATCCTTCTTTGATAATCATTAGTAAGACTGGTAGCTTTCCTGATATTTTTATTGGAAGCTTACTTGCTACCATATAATTTTTCATTGGATTCTTCCAAAAAAACCTAATAAATATGGGCAGCTAGGTGGCACCGCGGATAGCTGGCCCTGGAGTCAGGAGTACCTGAGTTCAAATCCGACTTCAGACACTTGACACTTAATAGCTGTGTGACCCTTGGCAAGTCACTTAACCCCAATTGCCTCCCCCCTCCCCCCCAAAAAAGCACCTAATAAATTATATACCTATGGTAAATTTTATCATCTATATTCCATAGATGGAAAAATTATATATATATATATATATACATGTATATATATACATGTATATATATACACATGTATATATATACACACACACATACATTTTTTTGGGGGGGGGTGAGGCAATTGGGATTAAGTGACTTGCCCAGGGTTACACAGCTAGTAAGTGTTAAGTGTCTGAGGCCGGATTTGAACTCAGGTCCTCCTGAATCCAGAGCCGGTGCTCTATCCACTGTGCCACCTAGCTGCCCCCAAAAATTATAATTGTTCCTCATCGTTGCAAAAATCATTCAAGTCAGAGAAAATGCTAGAAATAGAATATGAAATTTCTAATCTGAAACTCCTGAGAATATATTCAGATGTTTCTCAAAGACTCCTGAAACAAAGAAAAAAAATAGGAAAATAAATCTCACTTTGTTAATAGAAACTTAAAATAGCCTATGTCAAAAGCCAGGTGTTCACACACATGATAGCTCCATCATTTATGCAATTTGAAGGCTAATCATTTCTCCCTTTGTAGCAATTTCCAGATGTTGACTCCCTAACTCTCTACAAAGAGTTCCTTGAGCCCAGGACATCTAGCGCCACAGAGACCATCCTTCCTGACCTCCACTGCTACGGTGGAGATACAAAAGTGAAATAAAACATAGTCCTTGCCTTTAAGAAACTTATGAGATAATGGGGAGAAGGGGATTGGAATGGATAAGGCACATACAAATAACTATGACACAAGATAAATAACTGAGAGAAGACCAAATGTAGTATGTGAAAAGAAGCCCATCCAAACTCCTAGAATAAATTTGAGAAGATGCCACTTCCAGCTGAGGGATCAGGGAAGGTTAGAGAGAATTAATTTTATTTATTTAAAAAACATTCATTAAGTACTACAGAAGTCATAAGGGTCGTGTCTTGAGAAAACAGATGATGGTATTTCAGAAAATATTTGCAAAGCTACCCAAGAATGTTATTCTCTTGCCAAATATGAAATGGTAGTGGACAAGAAAGTTGCTCTTGGTAAAAAATTAATACAACTCTTCCATTTTAGATAGAATTATATTCAATTTATGCCTAAGAAATAGTGATCTAAGGGGCAGCTAGGTGGTGCAGTGGATAGAGCACTGGCCCTGGATTCAGGAGGACCTGAGTTCAAATTCTGCCTCAGACACTTAACACTTACTAGCTGCGTGACTCTGGGCAAGTCACTTAACCCCAATTGCCTCACCAAAAAAAAAAAAGAAAAAAAGAAAGAAATAGTGATCTATACTGTTCTTAATGTCTCCAGAAAAAGGCGATTTCATATTCTTCACTAATGGTGACAAATTTTAATACACCAAGCATGGTACAGAGAAAAAAAGCACTGAACCTGGAGTCAGGAAACCAAAGGACATGGCCTTTGGAAAATCATTTAATCTCATGGTTTCAGTTTATTGCATATAAAATGGCTAGATGATCCCTAACATCCTGTTCCCTTCCAGGTAAATCTATATTTCTGTGCTTCTATGTCTCATAATGATTTGAAACTCTTCCTTCCTCAACCCAATCCCTATAAATTCAAACCTATCCATATATCATTTTGTCCTTGCTTTATATTCTTGTACTTTGAAGGCATTTATTTATTAAGTGCCTACTGTGTGCTAGGCACAGGGCAAAGTACTGGGAATATAAAGAAAAGCAAAAGACAGTCCCTGCTCTCAAAGAGCTCTCAGCCTAATGAGGGACATAATATACAAATAATGATGAGCAAACAATACAGAAACAGGATAAACAGGAGATTACTTTAAAGGGAGGGTACTAGAATTAAGGGGTATTGGGAAAGGTAGAGAAGGTGACAGTTTAGCTAGGGCCTAAAGGAAGTCAATGAAACCAGGAGATGGGAGATGAGAAGGGAAAGAATTGCAGAAGAGAATTTACAAGTTGGGGGACAGCCAATAAAAATGCATGGAGAATAGCAGCAAGGTGGTGTAGTACATAGCCCAGCGGTTCTGGAGTCAGGAGGACCTGAGTTCTAATCTGACCTCATTCACTTACTAGCTGTGTGACCCTGGGCAAGACACTTAACCCTAATTGCCTCAAAAAAAAAAAATTCATGGAGTCAGGAGATGGAGTGTCTTGTCAAAAGAGAAAGAAGGTCTCTGTCACTGGATCACAGAGAACATTGTGGGGAGAAAATATAAGGAGACTGGAAAAGTGGGAAGAGATCAGATTATAAAAGACTTTAAAAGCCAAATAAAAGATTTCTCATTTGATGCTGGAGGTGATAAGGAGTCACTGGAGTAGTCTGGATGACTGTACTTAAGGAAGCTCCACCTAACAACTGAGTGGAGGATTAACTGGAGTGGAGAAAGATTTGAGGCAGGGAGATCAAATAACAGTCTCCTGCCATCATCCCAGCATCAGGTTATGAGACCCTGCAACCCGGGTGGAGGCTGTGTCAGAGAAGAGCAGGGAGTGGATACGAGAGATGTTATGAAAGTAATATTGACACGACTTGGCAAGTAGTTATAGAGAGTGAGGAGACAAAGATGATAGACATGTCTGACCTTTTTTTAGCTTGAGAGGTGCCAGGAAGCTAGCTAGAAAGCTCCAGTAAAAGTGTGCTATACACCAGATTATGGCAAAAAAAAAAAACCCAACAATGAAGAAAATAATAAAAGATCATTAAAGGGCTACTCTTTGTTGTTCAGTCATGTCTGACTACTCGTGACCCCATTTGGAATTTTCTTGGCAAAGATACTGGAGTGCGGGGCAGCTAGGTGGTGCAGTGGATAGAGCACTGGCCCTGGATTCAGGAGTTCCTGAGTTCAAATCTGGCCTCAGACACTTGACACTTACTGGCTGTGTGACTCTGGGCAAGTCACTTAACCCCCATTGCCCCCCCCCCAAAAAAAAGAAATTGATGCAGGACTTGGGGCAGCTAGATGGCGCAGTGGATAGAGCACTGGCCCTGGAGTCAGGAGTACCTGAGTTCAAGTCTGGCCTCAGATACTTAACACTTACTAGCTGTGTGACCCTGGGCAAGTCACTTAACCCCAATTGCCTCACTAAAAAAAAAAAAAAAAGATACTGGAGTGCTTTACTATTTCCTTCTCTAGTTCATTTTACAGATAAGGACACTAAGGCAAGCAGGGTTAAGTGGCCTGCACACAGCTAGGAATAATCTGATATGAATTCAGGAAGATGAGTCTTCCTAACTCCAGGGCAGGCATTCTATCCATTGTACCATTTAGCTGCCCCCAAAAGGCTATTCTACTAGATTTTATTTCTAGTCAACAAACATTTATTGTAGTGGTTCTCAGACTTTTTGATCTCAGGAACCTTTTACACTTAAAAAACAACAACAAACTATTGAAGAACCCTAAAAACTTTTGTTTCTTGTCTATCGATATGTAACATGAGAAATAAATATTGATACATTTAAAAAATATTTTGTTTAAAATAACCATAAACCCATTACATACTAACTTAAGGAACATTTTTATGAAAGATAACTATTTTTTTTTTAAATGTGAGAAGAGGGGCAGCTAGGTGGCGCAGTGGATAGAGCACTGGCCCTGGAGTCAGGAGTACCTGAGTTCAAATCTGGCCTCAGACACTTAACACTTACTAGCTGTGTGACCCTGGGTAAGTCACTTAACCCCAATTGCCTCACTTTAAAAAAAAAATGTGAGAAGAGTAGAAATGTGTTACATTTTTGCAAATCTCTTTAATGTTTCCCCTATAGAAAACAGCTGAATTCTCATGTCTGCTTTCTGCCGTTAACATGCTGCAATGTGTTGTTTTGGTTGAAGTATACAAAGATAATCCAGCCTCATTCAGACATGTAGCTGAAAAAGTGAGGAATATTTTAATGACCTTTTCAAATAGTTTAGGATATCACTAGTAAACAAGTGGTAGTTTGTTAAAGGTTAGCTCTATGTGGAATCTTAAACCATATCAATGAACCTTTTGTATTCTGTTACATTAAAATCCATTAATATATTTTGTACTTTTAAGGGTCTTTTATTCATCCACTGATGGTGTGGTAAAAAAAAATGAAAGTTTTTTAACAGTCGGTTAGGATAACTGAAAGACGCCAGTTTTTGAAGGACCACCCTTTGGGGAGGAGACCAACGGCATGAGCTACGCATGTCAGACTGCCTGCTAAGAACTCGACTTCCGGGGTGCGAGCTTAAAAGGCAAGGAGAGAACGGAAGTGGTTTCTTTTTCCTGCTCTGCTGGTCTCCTGACTGTGCTGCACAGACAGACGCTGACTGGAGTTTGACTTGGCCCAGCTCGCAGTTAGCAGCAGCACACGCTTGACACGGTTTCTCCCCAAAGGTGGCCTTGGGCTTTTGGTGAGTTTTATACGGAATATAGACTAAGCTTAGACTTAAAACGATTTGTATTGTATTTCTACTTTCCTATCCCTCTAATCAACATCACCTGGTAACTACCATACAATAAAGCTCTAAGTAGAAAACAAGAAGCTTCTTCCATTTACTAGTCTGGGAGATAAATTAAGGGAAAGGTTAAAGAGGGGAGATTTATGATCTAATATCCAATTTTAAATCTCATAATGGGTAGATCCATGATACATGGGTCATTTGGAAAATATTGGTTCACTGAGTTATACAGATTTTCCCTATGTTGTCACATTTCATTATACACAATCAAAAAATCAAATTCATTAACATTGCCACCAATTTCATTGGAAACATCTTTAAGTATTAGAAATCTGTCAAGCTTGTGGTGGCAGATGCAACTTTTCCAGAATTTTAATTTTTACTTGAAAGTTCAAATTTTACCCCTGGCAACACATACTGTAAGCTTTTTTCCTTGAACTGACAGGATTACTTTGTTCATTTCTCAGAAAATGTCTATAAAATACCCACATCTGAATAATTATAGTTGTTTGTCATATTCTCCCCCCTCAAAAAAAATAATGTGTTATGAAAACAGCCACTAATTCAGCTCTCCACTCAAACACTTACACAAGTGCATTCCCTGGAGACAACAATCATACATAGGTCTGCAGCAGAAGTCCTTTATGCGTACTTCCCATTTTGTCACACAGAATGTTAAAAAGAATGTAAACTCATGGGTAAAGATTTAGTAAAAATTAATGATTTGTATTGCTTCATCAAAGACACTTAGATGAGCCTGGCATTTTTTTAAACTAAGGGTGTCTGGCTATCAAGAACACAATACCAGCACAGCCTGGCACTTCTCTCTTGCAGTTTGACTTAGCACTACATCCACACCATGAGTACAATGTCATCAAAGTCATTCCAAGATATACAATTAGATTCAAAAAAGGTATGCAAGACTTTAAATATTTCACCAATACTTCTTTTTGCTGCCAAGAATTCATATAAAAGAAGATCCTCTATTATTAGTTGCTGCTGATATCAAATACAAGCAAAACAGCAAGTCCAGTCATATCTATAGATTCATCCATTAACAAGGCAAAAGTACAGTTCTGAGACAAGGTATGAAGTCAGTCTTTATGTCTACCTTAAAATCTTTAATTCAGAGATCACATAGCTGAAAACTCCACTGTATACTCAGGAGAGAATGAGGCTAAAAAGACAAATAACTGCTTAGTATTACTGGGAAAATAGCTTTGGTCTCAAGGATCTCCTGAAAAGGTCTACAAAACCTCCAGGGGATTCACAGACCACATAAGAATCACTGATTTATTGAATGCCTTTTTTTATACATACCCCTAAAGAAAAATGTTAATTATTTACTAATTTCCATTTTAGGACAATTATGTAATGGGGGGGGGCAATTGGAGTTAAGTGACTTGCCCAGGGTCACACAGCTAGTAAGCGTCAATCGTCTGGGGCCGGATTTGAACTCAGGTACTACTGACTCCAGGGCCAGTGCTCTATCCACTGCACAACCTAGCTGCCCCCAATTATGTAATTTTTAAAATTACATTTGATTAGAAAGACCTTATAGATGAAGACAATAGGATTGAGAGTGACATATGGGTGATTGTGGAGGGAAGCCAGAAGCAAGTAAAATGGAAGTGAATAATATCAAGAGAAGCCAGGCATGGCCCTAATTTCTTCCCAATGGGAGGAAAAGTAAAGGTCTTCTGGGTCCTAAAATGGTAAAAGGGAGCCCATTTGGCCCTTTTTACAAGGAACCTGTGATGTGATATGGGACGTTATGAGCTTATGACTCATGCAATTAAATAATTTTTCTCCTTTGGCTAGATCTATGAACTGTCTTGGTCTAGATAAGCAACAGCTGCATCACAGTGCTCTTGAGAGAGTCTGATATTTCACTGATGAATGAACACTTCTTATAGAGAACGAGTTCTTAACCTAAAGCCCATGAATTTATTTTTTTAAATACACTGGGAACCATATTTGAATAAAATTGGCTTCCTTTGTAATCTTACGCATTTTATTTTATACGTTTATGACCTTATTCTGAGAAGAGGCCCACAGGTTTCACCAGATTGCCCAAAGTATCCAAGACATAAAAAAAGATTAAGACCTTGGTTAGAGAGTGTTGTTGCCTTTTTTTGGTGGGGCAATGAGGGTTAAGTGACTTGCCCAGGGTCACACAGCTAGTAAGTGTCCAGTGTCTGAGGCCGCATTTGAATTCAGGTACTCCTGACTCCAGGGCCGGTGCTTTATCCAGTGGGCCACCTAGCTATCCCCGGGTATTGTTGATTTTTAAAAGTGGTTAAGGAGGGCATGATATACACTCAAGAAAAGGGGTCCCTAACCTTTTTTGTCTCAAGGAGTTGTTTGGCAATCTGGTGAAGCTCATGGACCCTTCTCAGAATAATGGCTTTAAGAGCATAAAATAAAATTAATAGTATTGCAAAGGGAATAAATTATATCCAAATGGTTATCAAAATATACATTTAAAAAAAAAACACAACAAGTTCTCAGTGCCCAGGTTAAGAATGCCTTTTCCATAGGGGTAGCTAGGTGGCAAAGTGGATAGAGCACCAGCCCTGGAGTCAGGAGTACCTGAGTTCAAATCCGGCCTCAGACATGACACTTACTAGCTGTGTGACCCTGGGCAAGTCACTTAACACCCATTGCCCCACAAAAAAAAAAAAAAAAAAAAGCCTTTTCCAGGAAGAACCTTTGAGGGTCTCGGGGTAGTATCAAGATCAGAAGAAATAATAAGATCAAAGAAATTACTGAAGGACAGGGATAACTAGAAGAGAAATTCAAGTTTAAAAGTTTGGAGTATTTTTTGTTTTATCTCTTCTTAAGTCATTTTTAACTTTCAACCTTGAACTCAGTTCACTCAAGACTGAGCTCTAAGAAAACAGGTGTTCTGCTTATCTAAACGACAGCTAAATCTGAAAGCAAACAACTTTACTCAATGCAGTAGCTTCAGCAACATTCTTGTCAATAAATACCTGTCTTTGCTCAGGTTTGTCCAACAATAAACAATTTAGAGTTCAATACACTCATCCATATTCTGTATGCAAGGAGATTTGCAAAGTGCTAAATCTGGAGTTTATTTAGTTTTGTGTTCTTAAAAAAATCCAGTGAAGAAAAGTACAATTAAGAAATGAATTTTCAATACTTCTTTATGCATATTCCTTTTCAAAAGGTCACATTTAAGATAGACCTAGTGCAATATGATCTTACTCTTTTCTCTTGCCATCGGTGATGACAAGTTGAAGATATAATAGACACAAATTGAAGTCTTAAAGAGTATATATAAACAGGGGAGAAACTGGGTTCTTTTTGACAAATGAGAAGATTAGTTCAGCTCCTCAGGCACTGGATCCTTTGGAAATGGTTTTGAGGTTACATATCCCATTCACTGCACAACATGAAAAAATGACACAATACCTCATGCATCAGAATTTACGATCAAGAAGAGTCTTCTAATTTATTATGCCATTCTGCAGCTTAGTGGCTATAAGACATTTTAAGTCATTTTACCACTGTGGTCCTCAATTTCCCCATCTGAAAAACAAGGGAGATGATCTAGATCATCTCTAAAGAGTTTGGCATCTCTAATATTCTGTTCTAATAAGAATTAATAAAGTAGATTGCTACAATCATAAAAATCACAGGATTCCAGAACTTAGATATAGTCTTGTCAGACTTCTAAAAGAAAAGGAAAATGAAATCCAGAGAAGTTGCTTGACTTTCCAAGACCACACAAATAATGACAAAACCAGCACTAGAACTAGTCATCTAATAGTTAGTATTAAACTCCTCCTTCCTTGGAGAACTATCATAATGTAATCCTATAAAGCTAATACATCCATCATAAAAGCATGTTATGGGGGCAGTGGATAAAGCACCAGCTCTGGATTCAGGAAAACCTGAGTTCAAATTTGGCCTCAGACACTTGACATTTACTAGCTTTGAGACCCTTGTCAAGTCACTTAACTCTCACTGCCTTGCAAAAAAAGAAAAACAAAACAAAAAACAGGTTATTAATTTAGAAAGATAATACATTGTCTTGGTTGCTCTATTAATCTAAGGACATTTTAAAGTAATGCTAGAGCAATGAAAGGGGAAGAGAAGGAAATAAGATTTATATAGTTCCTGTAATGTGCCAGGCACTCTGCTAAAAACTTATAAAAAATATCTCATAGTCTATGAGGTAGGTGCTGTTATTATCCTCATTTTATAGTTGAAGAAACTGAGGTTTCTAACAAAGTTAACAAAGGTTAGGTGACTTGTCCAGGGTCTTACAGATAATAACGTGTTTAAGGCTGCATTTGAACTTGGGTCTGCCTGACTCTAAGTCCAGTATTCTATCCACGGCAGGACCTAGCTTCTATTAATCCCAAATCTATTTTTGTGATACCCCAAAGTACTTCTAATTGTCTCAAGAAGTGTTCCAAACTATGTACTTGAACATATGCAATATACAGTTCTTTTAGGAAGGGATGGCCAAAAAAAACCAGAGAAACAACCAGTATAAATAAATAAGTGTCCTGTTCCTAAAAATCAAATCCATGGTCCAAAATGTCTCTTTGACTCCCCCCCAGACCAAAAAAAAAAAATATATATATATATATATAATTGATATGTATATATATACACACATATACATATATATAATTGATATGTATATATACACATATACATATATATAATTGATATGTATATATACACATATACATATATATAATTGATATGTATATATATGCACTTGAAATGTTAAATGCCCTTTTTACATCAATTAATGGTGGTTGCAATGATTCAGGAGGTTACAGAAACAAAAGAATCCCTTGGGAATGAAAGAGATGAGAATGCTACTTCTCTCTCTCTCTCTCTCTCTCTCTCTCTCTCTCTCTCTCTCTCTCAATAGACCCTAGCTAAATGCAGGCCCTTGGGAAGGAGAAAATGGAAAGAGTGAAAGAATAAAAGGTTCATTTTATAAGTATATAATAAAACCTATCAAGATAACATTCTTGCAGTACAAGGAAATCTAATCCTGAAATAATGATGACTAAATGGACTTAACATTAGTGTAAATAAATTCCATCTAAAATGTATTATTTTAACAATGATTCAGAAAGTGTTGAAATCAACTAGTTCATAGCATGCAAATTACTGAAATAATTTGGTAATTAAAGCATTCTTTATCCCGAGAAGAACCACCTGGGTTCTCAGGAACATAGATCATACCTTTTCTTCTGAAACACAACAAAAATTTGGTGTACTGCACATTTACACACGGATCATATATGGTGATATACACAAATAATTTCTGTTCCTATATTTCAATAGATAGCAAAAACCTAATAAACATTTTTGGTCCCCAAAACAAAATAAGAACATTTCAGGATATGTCTGATTTAGGCCAGTCTGGTATTTCTGGTTTGCAAGTAGAACAAAATGATAGTAGACTAACAGCTAACAAAAGAAAGTTTGCTTAGCTATAGCATAAAAAGGACACAAAGCAAGGGCAAAACACTGATTCAGTTGAGCATAGCTTCTAGCTTCTATGTTAGCCCCAGTTAAGCTGGAGGGAGAGCAAATCCTTACTCCTTAGGGGCTGGCTTTTATATTTAAGCAATCAGTGAGCTATAGTAATGGCTCATACCTTAGCCAATTAAGAACAGTTTCAATTCCCTTTAAGGAAAAACTAGCCAAGTGGCAGATATTAGTCTTTAGCTGGGACTTGAAGGAAGTCAAGGAGGCTAAGAGACAGAAATAAGAAGGGAGAAAATTCCAAGCATGGGGGACAGTCGGAGAAAATGCCTGGACCTAAGAGATGGAATGTCTTACTTGTGCCATAGCAAAGATGCTGGTGTCACTAGACTGAATAGTAGTAATTCAATACTGGGAAAGTATAAAACTGTCAAGACAGGGAGGGGGAGATTGTGTAGGGCTTTGAACATCAAACAGGGAGTTTTGTACTTGATCCTAAGGGGAACAGTATGTCACTGGAGTTTACTGAGTAAGGACGTGACATAGTCTACTGAGTAAGGAGGTCACATAGTAGGACCAGTGCTTTAGGAAAATCACTTTGGAGGATGGATTGGAGTGGAGAGAGACTTGCAGCAGGCCAACCAGTTAGCAGGCTACTGCAATTGTCCAGACATGAGTTAATGAGGGCCTGTACCAGGGTTATGGCAGTACCTGAGGAGAGAAGGGTTATTCATGGGATATTGCCACGGTGAAGCTGACAGGCCTTGGCAACAGACTGGAAATAGAGGGTGAGATGTAGTGAGGAGTAAAGGATGGCACCTAAGTATTGTTATTTCTCTTGAAATTCATGACTTCTTTTCCCTCCATATGTATTTCATTATTATTTTTCTAGTTCTTTAAAGTAATCCTTTGAGGGACAGCTAGATGGTGCAGTGGATAGAGCACCGGCCCTGGATTCAGGAGGATCTGAGTTCAAATCCGGCCTCAGACAAGTACTTAACACTTACTAGCTGTGTGACCCTGGGCAAGTCACTTAACCCCAATTGCCTCACTAAACCGCCCCCCCCCCAAAAAAAAAAACCCCACCAAAACCAAAACAATAAAGTAATCCTTTGAGGGGCAGCTAGGTGGCGCAGTGGATAGAGCACCAGCCCTGGATTCAGGAGGACCTGAGTTCAAATCCGGCCTCAGACACTTAACACTTACTAGCTGTGTGACCCTGGGCAAGTCACTTAACCCCAACTGCCCTGCAAAAAAACAAAACAAAACTCAAAACAAAAACAAAATAAAGTAATCCTTTGGTAGTTTGGTATGGCATAGAACAACGAAATTCATTTAGGTAGTACTGTCCCACCCATGAACAATTAATATTTTATTTAGTCTGATTTTTTTCTGTAGACAGGTGTTTATAGCTATATTTATATAATTATTATAAACATCTTGGAAGTTAAGCTCACAAGTATTTTATACATTCTGTAGTAATTTTGAAAGGAATTTCTTTTTCTAGCTCTTCCTGCTGGGTTTTATTGGTATTGGGCTTAAACCAACACTTTATACCATATTCCACAATACATTCTAAATGGATATGTGACAATATTAAAAATCATACTATAAAAAACTAGAGAAGTAGATTATATGCCTATTCCAGTTATGGGTAGGGGATGGATTCTTGACTGAACAGGGTATGGAGGTAATTACAAAATATAAAATAGATAAATTTGATTACATGAAACTGAAAAGCTTCTGACAGACAAAATTAATGCATCTAGGATAAGAAGCGAAGCAATTGAATAAGAAAAAATTTGTATTGAATATCTCTCCTAAGGAACCAAGATATATGAACAATTCATTCTCTCTCTCTCCTACACACACACACACACACACACACACACACACACACACACACACACACACAAAATCATTTTCCCCTAAAAGTCATTCTCTAATAGATAATTGGCCAAAGGAGATAAAAAAAAAATACTACTCAAAAGAAGAATTGCAAACTATTAACTGGAAAAAATGCTACAGATCACTAATGATAAAAGAAATGAAATTGAAAACAATCTCGAAATTTCATCTAATATCCTACAAATTGGCAACAATGACAAAAAATGGCAATAGCCAATGCTGAAGGGGTTAAATTATTTCCTTTTCTACTCCCTCCATGTGTCTCTAAGATCTGGCTCCCTCCTGATGACATGTAGTCCCTGAACACCCTTTGTAGCACTGGTTAAATAATTACATGTTTGCTCCAACTTACTTGTCAAGATGGGGGAGTTGGAATACTGTTTGCTCACCACTGCCACTTCCAGCTTCTCCCCCTATCACCATGACTTGGTAACCTCTTCTACTCTGAAGTATGTTCAGTCCATCTCTACTACCCAATCAAAATTCTCCCAGGTGTTAACTACTGACCTTCAGAATTTCCCCCCTCTTTACTCAAAGAATTCAGTGCCTAGGTCATGGTCCTTCTCTCCTTCCCATCTCCTGTTCTTATAATAGAAAACTTCAACATAAATATTGATACTACCTCAAAAATTCTTACCTCCTAGTTCCTCAAATTACTAATTTCTCATGTCCTGTTCCTCCACCCTACCTCAGCTACACAGAGTTGGTCATACCTTTGATCCTGTCATCAAACACAAATGTTCCACTTTCCATGTTTATGAACTCTGAAATTCCCTAATATGATCAACAATCTATTTTCATTCTACTTTTCCCTCTGGCTTGCAACAACAAACCCTATTCTTTGTCTTTCCTGTGCCTTTCAATCACTTCATTCCTTAGTTCTTTCTCAGGCCATCACTCCCATAAGGTCAACACTGTACTCCCTCCTCTTCTTATCAATTGCTCCCTTATTCTAGCAAGATCTTGCTCTGCCAAACCTTAGCCTTAGATTACATTTTTTTTTAAGTGAGGTAATTGGGGTTAAGTGACTTGCCCAGGGTCACACAGCTAGTAAGTGTTAAGTGTCTGAGGCCGGATTTGAACTCAGGTACTCCTGACTCTAGGGCCGGTGCTCTATCCACTGCGCCACCTAGCTGCCCCCTAAGATTGTTCTTTTTTTTTTTTTTTAAGTGAAGCCTTAGATTACTTCCACCATGCCCTTACTTTGCTCCTATTTATGTGCTCCTGAATGAAGCTGGAGAAAATCATGAAATCATGCTGCCTGTGTTAACTACAAATTTATGTTACTCAATCTTAACTGGGTGCCGCCCACCAAGGCAAGGCATTTCTTTTATATCTGCCTAACTGACTCGTTAAGCCAGTCATTAGAGTGGCTTTTCCAAACCTTTTTATCCCTCCTCAAACCTCCCATAGCTCCCCATTCTCTTCACCCTCTCAACTAAGAAGAAAGAAAGAAAAAGCTGATAAGAAACTGGACTTGTATTTCACTGAAAAAAAAAAAATTGAGGTCATTCACTAAATACTCCTCTTCTTCCTCTCCTCAACCCACTTCTTCCAGATTCCTTCTTCACCATCTCCACCTTCACCCCCTACATGCATTAAGTGGCCCCATTTCATCCTGTCTTCTCCAGCAGATTGCCCCCTCTTTTATAGCCACTCTTTCACTTATCTTCAATCTCTCCCTGTTCACCGACTGTTTCCCTATTGTCTACAAACAGGAACATATTTCCCATGTCCTCAAAAAAAACCCTCACTTAATCCATCTCTTCCTGTTTATTACTGTCCCATATCTCTCCTCCCTTTTATGGTTAAATTCCTTGAGAAGGCCATCTACAATATGTGTATCCATTTCTCTTCCTTTTTTTTAACTCTCTGCAACCCGACTTCTGACCTCATCTTGACCCGCCAATCACTTTCTTCCCCTTGACACTCATCCCTCTAGGTTTCTACGTTTCTATGATACTACATTACTCCTTTGCTGGAGCCTCATATACATCATGGCTGGTAACTGGGTGCCCCATTAGATTCTATCCTGCATCTCTATGCTATTTTACTTTCTGATCTCATCAGCTCCAACGAATCTCTATGCCAATGATTCTCAGATCTACTTATCCAGCCCTAATGTCTCTGCTGACCTCTCCTATATGTCTGACTGCCAATTGGACATCTTGAACTGAATGTCCCAAAGACATCTTAAACTTAACATGTATAAAACTGAACTCATGGGGGCAGCTAGGTGGCTCAGTGGATAAAGCACTGACCTTGGATTCAGGAGGACCTGAGTTCAAATCCAGCCTCAGACACTTGACAGTTAACTAGCTGTGTGACCCTGGGCAAGTCACTTAACCCTCATTGTCCTGCCCCCCCCCAAAAAAAAGAAAGAAAAAGAAAACCGAACTCATTATCTTCTTCCCCAAACCCTTCCCTCTACCTAACATCTCTATTATTGTTAAGGGCACCACCATCCTCAACTTCTCACTTTCTCACTCACCCATATCCAAACTGTTACCAAGGCCCATTAATTTTCCCTTCAGAATGGTTCTCTCCTCTGCCACTGAGACCACCCTGGTGAACACACTACTCATCTCACACCAGGAATATTTCAGTAACCTGCTAGTTGGTCTCCCTGTCAGAAATATCTCTCCACTCCAGTCCATCCTTCTAAAGCACGGGTCTAACCATGTCACCTATCAACTCAATAATCTCCAGTAGCTCCCTATCACCTCCAGCATCAAACAAAAAATGCTCTACTTGGTTCTTCAAAGCCCTTCATAACCTGCATTCCCCCCCAACCTTTCCAGTCTTCTTATACTCTTTGCCCCTACATACACTATGATCCAGTTACATAGGGCTATTACACAATTATCTGACTGAAAGGTCAAGAATCTCATGGAAAGAAAAAGGACCTACAAGTACCTGATCTTAAATTATACTACAAAGTAATAGCTACTTTTTAAAATTGACGTTAGTTAAGAGGGAAGGGAAAGAGAAGGGAATAAGCATTCTATATCACCTGCTATGTTCCAGGCACTGTGGTAAATGATTTTTTTTAATATTATTTCATTTCATCACCACAACAATCCTGTGAGTCAGGTGCTATTATTAGCCTCATTTTATAGTTGAGCAAACTAAGGAAAACAGATTAAATAACTAGTTCAGGGTCATACTGCTGGTAAGTGTCTGATGTCACATTTAAACTCAGGTCTACATGACTCCAAGCTCAGCACTCTATCCACTGTGATACCTAGCTGACTGAAAAGCTGATTTACTAGGAAAGCGGATGCACAACCACCTAGAAGCAAGTTAACATAATACTATAGTGTTCAACAGGCCCAATGAGGTCAAGTGAAAAACTTTTGGGAAAACTGGAATGCAGCCAATAAATAAATAAATGCAGTGAATGAGTGCTAAGTCCAACAACTCGCCCCAATATATCACTCAATAAGCTGCAAATGCATGCATGAATTAAATTAAAAGTATTAAAGATGAATCACACCAAAAACCTCCAAATAATGCCATAAAAGTATTAAAGATCTCAGGAAGGAAAAATTTGAAAAACCTCTAATATAATAGATAAATTAATGAGAAAAACAGTAATAATAGAAGGAAAAATGGCTTCCAAATCTAGTAAATGAAATTGGGAATCTATGAATAAATACTACAAAATAAAGGAAAACGATTCAGCATTTTGAGATGCAGGACCCTGTGGAATTTAAGGAAAACATGGAATAATAATACACTCTTTCTAGGTAATTTAAAAGAAAAATGAGAATTAGGAAATCAGAATTGATGTCAAGTAAAGCAAAATGTATGAGCAGAATATAAAAACTAGAATCTGCAATGGCAAATCTCATCAAAGAACACAAAATAGAAAAATGGATTGGGAATGCAAACAAACAGAAGTGAAGGACAACTTTGAAGAGAAGGAAAAAAATGTAAAAATATACCCCCTATGCAAGCAAAACACACTGCTTTCAACAAGAAGGTGCATAGATTAAACCTAAAGACCACAGATCTTCCAGAAGAACACAACAGAACAAAAAACCTTAACACAATATTTAAGAAAATAATAGAACAGAACTGCCCCAAAATTCTGAACATAGACATTAAAATTGAAAGAATTCACCAATTCCAGGAGCTGGAGTCAAGTTGGAGGAGAGGCAGTAACCCAGCTGAACTCTCCCAACATTCTGCTCCAAAAAAATTTTAAATACTACCTCAAACCAAATCTTGGAGCAGTAGAGCCAATAAAAGACGAGGGTGAAACATTTTTCCAGTCACAGTATCAGGGCAGAGAGAAGCCCCTTGTGGTCAGTTGGTCACAATGGAACAGAGATCCTGACCACAGTTACAAGAAAGAGAGGAGTGCTAGTGTTTGTGGCTATAGGGGGAGCAGAAGCCCTTCCAAGGTAAAGACTAGAGTCCAGGCCAGGAGGCAATAACCACACCTCTCCCTGGATCACATCACCTTGGAAACACGAAAAAATTTGTAAACCCCCAGAACTAGCATTGAAAATGTCAGAATGAAAAGAGCCTAAAGCTTGGGACAGTGCCTCCCCACCCCAAGGTGAGCAGAGCCCAACTTTAATATTAAAATTGAAAGTCTAGAAAAAAGGCTGAAAAAAATGAGCAAACAGCAACAACAAAAAGAACTTCACCATAAAAAGCTAATACAGTCGCAGGGAAGACCAAGACAAACTCAGAAGACAACAATGTATAAACACCTACAAGCGGGGCGGCTAGGTGGCGCAGTGGATAAAGCACCGGCCCTGGATTCAGGAGTACCTGAGTTCAAATCCGGCCTCAGACACTTGACACTTACTAGCTGTGTGACCCTGGGCAAGTCGCTTAACCCCAATTGCCTCAATAAAAAAAAAAAAATTTAAAAAAAAATTATAAACACCTACAAGCAAGGCCTAAAACATAATTGGACACAAGCCCAACAAAAATTCCCAGAAGAGTTAAAGAAAGAGATAAAAATTGTACAGGAAAACTGGGGAAAGAAATGAAAATTATTTCAGAAAATTACGAAAAGAGAATTAATAGCTTGGTAAAGGGGGCACAAAAAATACTGAAGAAAATAATACCTTAAAAAACAAAAGTGGCATAAAACTAAGAGAGGCACAAAAATTCACTAAAGAAAAAAACGCCTTCAAAAGCAGACTTGGCCAAATGGAAAAAGGAGGTACAAAACTCACTGAAGAGAAGAATTCCTTAAAAAGCAAAATTGGTCAAATGGAAAAAGATCTATAAAAGCTCATAAAGGAAAATAATTCCTTAAAAATGAGAATGAGACATGTGGGAGTTAATGACTCCATCAGACATCAAGAAACAATAAAAACAGAGTCAAAAGAAGAAAATGTGAATAGCTCATTGTAAAAACAACTGATCCCAAAAACAGATCAAGGAAACATAATTTAAGAATTACTGGACTAGGGGGCAGCTAGGTGACACAGTGGATAAAGCACAGGCCCTGGAGTCAGGAGTACCTGGGTTCAAATCTGGCCTCAGACACTTAACACTTAGTAGTTGTGTGACCCTGGGCAAGTCACTTAACCCCCATAGCCCTGCAAAAATTAATTAATTAATTTTTAAGAAAAATAATAATTACTGGACTAAGGGACAGCTAGGTGGCACAGTGGATAGAGCACCGGACCTGGATTCAGGAGGACCTGAGTTCAAATCTGTTCTCAGACACTTTACACTCATTAGGTGTGTGACCGTAGGCAAGTCACTTAACCCCAATTGCCTCACAAAAACAAAACAAAACAAAACCAAAAAAAAAAAAAAAAGAATTACTGGACTACTTGAAAGCCAGACGAAGAAGAAAGAAAAAAGAAGAAGGAAGAAGGAAGATGATGAAGACGACGATGACGAAGAAGACGAAGAAGACGAAGAAGACGAAGAAGACGAAGACGAAGAAGAAGAGGAAGAAGAAGAAGAAGAAGAAGAAGAAGAAGAAGAAGAAGAAGAAGAAGAAGAAGAAGAAGAAGAAGAAGAAGAAGAAGAAGAAGAAGAAGAAGAAGAAGAAGGAGAAGGAGAAGGAGAAGAAGGAGGAGAAGAAGAAGAGATTAGACATATTTCAGGAAATTTCCAAGGAAAACTGACTCCATCTTAGATCCAGAGACTAAAATAGAAATTGAAAGAATCCACTGGCCATCTCCTGAAAGAGATCCCAAAATAAAAACTTCCAGCAATATCATTGCCAAATTCCAGAGCTCCCAGATCAAGGAAAACATATTGCAAGCAACCAAAAAGAAATAATTCAAATATCATAAAGCCACAGTGAGAATCACACAATATTTAATGACTTCCACGTTGAAAGAGCAGAAGGCTTGGAATGATATTTCTGGAGACAAAGGAGCTATGATTACAAGAAAAAATAACCTACCC
Source organism: Dromiciops gliroides (assembly GCF_019393635.1). Classification (NCBI taxonomy): domain Eukaryota; kingdom Metazoa; phylum Chordata; class Mammalia; order Microbiotheria; family Microbiotheriidae; genus Dromiciops; species Dromiciops gliroides. Next base: position 262,306,156 of record NC_057863.1, on the reverse strand, counting down.
AGCAAAACTGAGTATAATCCTTTGGGTGGGGGGAGGGCAGAGAGGGATGGATATTTAATGAAACAGAGGACTTTCAAGTATTCCTGGTGAAAAGATCAGAGCTGAGTATAAAAAGGTAAAAATGAAAGAGAAATCATAAAGAACTCAATAAGGTTAAACTGTTTACATACCTATATGGAAAAATGATACATATAACCCTTAAAATCTTTATTATTATTATTAGGGCAGGTAGAAGAAATCTACATAGACAGAGGCATGGGTACAAATTGATTTATTTTGGGATCATCTCAAAAAAATGAAAGGATTAGAAAGAGGTATGCACTAGGAAAACAGGAAAGGTAGAGGTAGAATAGGGAATCTTTTTCTCACATAAAGGAAGTGCATAAGGAAGAGAAAAAGCTCTTCAGTGGAGGGGAAAATGAGAGGGGGTTGACACACAATGCTAGCACCTCGCGCATCACAATTCAAAGAGGAAAGAATGCCTACAAAATAGTGGCAGAAACACCTAGATGCGAGAGAGCCTAGGATAGATACCTTGGAAACATTGATTGAAGAAAAATACAGAGAAAGGAAAGAGACCAGATGATTACAGAAGTCATGAATTTGAGAATGAGGGTCTGGAGTAAATAGAAGAGAAGAGTGAGAAAATAGAAGAGGAGAGTGAGAAAAAATCCTTTTTGAAAAGGGGAGCAAAGGAAAAATTTTGTTTTACTCTAATGAACAGGATTAGCTAAAGAGAGAAGAAAGTTAATGGGAATCTACTTAACTAAATAGTAGTTTTTAAAAAAGGGTAGAAATCTATAAGCAGATAAAAATAAGGGAGAAAGTTGGAAAGAAATCCCTAATGGGAAAGGGGTGACAAAAAGAGGGCACAAGAGGTGAGGGGAAGAGAACCAATGAGAAACAGGGACATCTTAGAAAATGATCAAAGTAAAAGAATTAAAGGAGAATAATATTGTGTTTAAATCAAAAGCAGAAAAAAACCACCATCACTACCATAACTTGGGAGCGGCAAGAATGCTTTATTGATGTTTGGAAAACATTATTATAATTGTTTAAATCTAAGTAGAGACTCTACAACCAGATGGCTACAAGGTATTTTGGGCTCCCAAAACATTCTGTTTTGTGTCCCCACACCCAAGTCTTGATTTGGGTCCACCCAAGTTTGTGTCCTAGGTTCCCTTCAGGTAATTTGTGTGTGACTTGTGAGATACTTTTGTCAGATGATTCATGTGTGACTTGTACAGAAACCTTTGTCAAAATCCTACATAATGGGGGCAGCTAGGTGGCGCAGTGGATAAAGCACTGGCCTTCAATTCAGGAGGACCTGAGTTCAAAACCAACCTCAGACACTTGACACTAGCTGTGTGACCCTGGGCAAGTCACTTAACCCTTATTGCCCTGCCCCAAAAAAGAAAAAAGAAAATCCTACATAATGTAAACCTTCCAGAACCTGGAAAGAGAGAACCACTCCTTTCTGGTGTACTTTCTCTCTTTATCAAATGACCTAATAAATTTCTTTCTAAAAAGTATTTTAGGTTTTAAGGCTTGTTCTCATGAACAACATGGGAAAAAAATTTAGAGAAAGAGAAAGGAAAATATAAACTTAACATAACTTTAAATGTGAATGGATTAAACAAGCCAATAAAATGAAAAAGAATGACAGACTGGATAAAAAAAATGCAATCCTATAATTTGTTGCTTACAAGAAACACATTTAATAACAAGGACATACACAAAATAAAAGTGGATGGAAAAAAATTTACTATGCAAATGAATCCCAAAAAAAGTTGCCATAAACGATCAACGAGAAAAAAGTCCCCCTATACTCAAAAATATTGTTAGTAGCACTTTTTGTGATAGCTAAGAAGGGGGCATCTGGGGGGGGGGGGGAGTAGACTATTACCATGCTATAAGAAATGATATATGTGATAACTACAGAGAAACATGGGAAGATCTATATGAAATGATGCAGGTCAAGTAAGCAGAATCAAGAAAGCAACATACCTAGTAACGACAATATAAATAGAAAGAACAATGACATACCAAATTTAAAAATATATGGCTGTGTGACCCTGGGCAAGTCACTTAACCCTCATTGCCCCATCCCCCCAAAACACATACACATTTATGCATGTATGCATGCATGTATATATGTGTATGTGCGTGTATGTATGTGTGTATGTATGTATGTATGTATGTATGTAACAAAATTATAAAGATCAAGTGGAATTTGAATGAAAAGATGGTAAGACAATTCCAAACTACCTCTTCCTAGGGGTGGGAGATTGACAGGCATTAGACATTGCATGTTTTAGGATTTTTTTTATGCATCAATGATTTATGCTGACCTTTTTTACTCCCTAAAAAATACTATGTCATATGGAATGGCTCCCTGGAAGGGGGAAGAGGAGGTATATAAGATACTATTGTGATGCGAGATACAGAAAATATCAATAAAAACTCATTTATAAAAACAAAAAAAAGAACATCTTTGTAGCCAGTGAGGACACTCAACCTAATAACTATTCCTTTTCACTGGATATCCCCCCCCAGGCCTAGAATTCTCTCCCACCTCACTCTATCCTCTGGATTCTTTAGTTTCTTTCAACACTTGGCACTAATCACATTTTCTGCAAGAAGCCTTTCCCAGTTGTCTCTCCCACTGTCACTCCCTCCAAGTGTCTTGCCTCTAAAATTACTTCCTATTTACACTGTATGCAATTTATATATTAGAATGTAAGTTCTTTGAGGGTCAGGAATTTTTTTTGCCCTTTTTGGGGGGAGGGGAGTTAATCCATAGTGCTTAGCACAGTGCCTGGCACATAGTGAAGACTTAATAAATGTTTGCTGATTGATTTTAGTTCATTAACTCCACATACTTAATAAAGTCTCTTAAGACTCTTCTTCATATTTAAATTCAAGATAAGAGTCAAATTCAGTCTCAGGAAATAAGCTAGGTTGGTTTTTTTTCTGTTTTCCCTTCACGAGAATGTCTTGCCACACTATACTCTATTTTGTCAGTTTCTCATAGAATCTTCACAGAATACTCTGTATGATGCTTAAACATAACACAAAAATTAAGACCATTTTGATAGGAAGGAAATTAATTTTGCTCTTCCTTTCTATATTTGTTCTCCACAGATTCCTTATAAATCCTCATAAATAAAATATAACACATATGAGCTCCCTCTGACTCCAAAGGGTGAAAGCATTTCATAAGACATTTTAAATGACTTCAAATCATCAGGTGTAATAGCCTTTTCTATAACAATTCATTTGGTCGTTAAAGATTTAACAGTATCTGTAGTCTGTATGAGAGAGCCAACCAAAAACAGTATTACATTAACAACTGTGCCTGAGTTCCCTAGAGCCCCAATAAAGTCAGCAGACAAAATAATAGAGAACAAATCTCAAAACTTGGATTTGAAAAGATGAGAGGTTAACAGGGAAAGATAGTTGAGGGTGAAGAGAATATCTATAGGAAAATAAGGAAAATTAGTGGCTTTACATTTTCAAAACAGATGCACTAAGTTTTATTTGGAGCTGCTCTTTAAGGCCTTCTTTAATTCTAAGATTCTATAGTTTCTATGTTTAAATGTTAATCATAGAATATTTTAAATTAGTGTGTATAAACACACATATGGTTGTGCTGGGGTTTTTTTATCCTAAATAAAGTTAAACCATTTTGTATATTTTACAAAGGTGGGAAAACCGAAAAGCAGTGAGAAAAAAAAAATTACTTCCTTAAAAAAATACAAGTGAAATGTGATTATTGTCCTTTATAAGGCATTTCCCAGTTTTACGTAGCCTGGCTATTATGATAGATAACAGGGTAGGAATAGAAAAAAGAGAAATGTTTCCCATTGTTAAAATAAACAACTTAGCAGTTCAGACTTTGGCAACTTTTCCACAGAAGGAGACACTTATATACTTTAACACTTTGCCACTTACAAATTAACACTCAATCAGCAACTAATAACTCAAATTTATTTTTACAGAAAACCACAATAAAATCAGTGCTGAAATATCTTACACATATATCCCCTTTATTTTCTAATGGCCTTCTCTAAAGGCTAAAAGAATGGAAAGGGAAAATGGTTTTCAGATATATCTTGAGGCCATTTTCAAAGTCTAAATGAAGCAGAAGAAAGGAATAATTATTTAGGGTATTCTTGCCCTATATAACTTCCCTGAATTCAGCACCCCAATAAAATAAGAATTTTTAAAAAATAATTCTTAATGACACTGCTCAGATAACTTGAATAAAATAGACAATTCTCACTAAATTTAGATACTTCAAATTATATCAGTCAGGGGCAGCTAGGTGGCGCAATGGATAGAGCACCAGCCCTGGAGTCAGGAGGACCTGAGTTCAAATCCGGCCTCAGACACTTGACACTTACTAGCTGTGTGACCCTAGGCAAGTCACTTAACCCCAATTGCCTCACTAAAAAAAAAAAATATATATATATATATATATATACACACATACACACACACACACACACACACACACACACACACACACACAACTGGATTCCTGTAGAGATCTTAAACTTACTATGTCCAAAACAGAACTCATTAACTTGTCCCAAAGACCCTTCCCTCTACCTATCTTTCTTAGTATTGTAAAGGGCACCACCATACTCCTAGTCATCCAGGTTTACATTTTAAGTATAAGAGACCACTGTCTCATCCCCTGCCCCATATCCAATCTATTGCCAAAGCCTGTTGATTTTAACTCTCATAACATCTCTCCAATACATCTCCTTTTCTCCTCTGATTTGGCCACCACTCTGGTGCAGGCCCTCATCAACTCATGCCTGGACTACTGCAATAGCCTGTTTTTTCACCTGCTTGCCACAAGACTCTCTCCACTCCAATCCATCCACTCAGCCTCCAAAGTGATTTTTATAAAGTGATGGTCAGCTTTAAGATTTAATACAAAATGCTCTGTTTAGCATTCAAAGCCCTTCATAACTTAGCCCCCTCCACTCTTCCAGGCTTCTTATACCTTACTCCCTGCCGTATAGTCTTCAATCCAGTGACATTGGCCCCTTGCTCTTCTATGGATAAGATATTCCACCTCCCATCTCTGGGTATTCTCACTAGCTGCCCCCCATGCTCTTTCTTATCTTGGCCTTCTGGCTTCTGTTAAGCCCCAGAAAAAAATCTCATCTTCTAATGAAAGCCTTTCCCAATCCCTCTTGTGCCTTCCTTATGCTGATTATTTCCCATTTACCTTATATGACTTTTTGGTACATAGTTTTTTGCATGCTGTCTCCCCTATTTGATTGTGATCTCCTCAAGGGGAGGGACTATCTTTGGTCATTCTTTGTATGCCCAGAATGAAAAATGGCTGAAATGTAGTAGACACTTTAATAAATGTTTATTTCGGGGCAGCTAGGTGGCGCAGTGGATAGAGCACCAGCCCTGGAGTCAGGAGGACCTGAGTTCAAATCCAGCCTCAGACACTTAACACTTACTAGCTGTGTGACCCTGGGCAAGTCACTTAACCCCAATTGCCTCACTAAAAAATAAAAAAATTTAAAAAATAAATGTTTATTTAACTGATTGAAAACTGGGGACATTTTCCATCAATTCCCTCTTTTTTCCCATCCCAAAACATCACTATCGTCTCTTCTCTCCTTTCCCCCAGTCTCCAATAATGAAGAAATGCTTTTGCTTGCCAAGGCTAACCACTCTTCATGTACCCCTCCCTTGATTTAAGTCACTCCTATCTTCAAAAGCAAATTATTCCCTAAATAATTTCCTGTCAAAAAATTAAAGAGAGGGAAAAAAAAAGAAAAATAATTCCGTCACTCTTTAATCTTCCACTTCTCCCTATCTATTGGTTCCATCCCTACTGCCATTAAACATGTCCAAGTCTTCCTTTTAAGAGCATTTACTAGATCCTCAAACTATTGTCCCGTCTCTCCTTAGTTTCTTAGTCAAACTCCTAGAAAAAGCAGCCTACATATACTGCCTCCATTTCTTCTACTAGTACTAATTAATCCTTTGCAATATGGCTTCTAACCCAGCTTTGTGATTAACTGAATGACTGGGGATAAAATATAAATTCTTCTGTTTAGCTTTTCAAGCACTGTCCAACCTGGCCCCAAACTTTCTAGCCTCTCCAACTCTAAAATCCAGCCATATGAGCCCTGTCTCTGCTCTTTACACATGGTGCTTCATCTCCCATCTCCTTGCCTTTATACTTCCTGTCTCCCAAGTCTAGAATACAATCCCCCTTTACTACTGCTTCACAGAATCCCTCTCTTCCTTCAAGATGTAACTGAAGCACTTCCTTTTATATGTAGCCTTTCCTGATCTCCCCAACTGCTTGTGCCCTCCCTCCCTATTTTATATTAACTATATTATACTTATTTGTATTTGTGTTCCCAGAACTTAATGGTGCCAGGCCCACAGTAGGTGCTCAATAAAGGATTATGGGATAGACTGGTATCAAAATTCTTCTGAAATGTTAGATTTTACACATTTTATTTTTGAGCAGTAAGAAGAAAGGAAAGGTATTTGGGAGATAGTGAAATGTACTTAGAGTGATTACTCCAAGGTCACAAATTTAGTCACCCGTTAAACCCAGAAGCTAACAAGGTGATTTTCTGGCTCTGCCTACTGCTTTTTCAATCATACTGAATCAACTTCCTTTATGTAAGTGAACACACCTATTCTCAGCAAGACACTTGCTCTTACCAATTTGGCAAAGTGTTCACGATCTTACCATAAAGGAAGGGAAATGTTTTTCCCTTAATTTCTTAATGACTACTGGTTAATGGCATTATAATTAAAGCAACTATCATGTGCAAAGCACGATCTAGAGTTTTCCCAAACTGTTTCAACAAATACAAGAAAAAGTATTCTGAATCCCTAGGGTAATTTAATATACTATTGCTAAAACGGTTTTAGATTTTATTCATTCAGTGCTTCTAATAACTACAATTTCTGCCCCCAAAGCTCTAAATTAAAATTTACAGTTTGCAATTATAATTGTAAAATTTATCTAAAAGTTTTAAAACTCTAAATATAAAATTATAAAACTAATTATTAAATAATTATGAATATTTTATGTGAAACATTCTGTAAGGATTAAAAGTAATCCAGCAAGATCTCATATGCTTACCATATAATCTGCAAGATTTCAGATTACATTTATTTATTTTACAGATTTTATTAAATATAATATTTCAATGAGATAAGTAACTTAGAAAGTGTTTATCATAATATAATAATCATATCCAAATTTAATTTTTATGATGAACTTTTTTTTACTTGAACAAAGGTTTGTGATATTTGGCTACAGTCTTAAATCTGGTTCTGCATCAAGTTTATTTCTATATTTTTATTTAAAATAAGAATAAAGTGAAAATCCTTGCTATGCAAATATGTGGCAGAAAATGGTAGAATTTTACAAGCTCTCTTGCTGATGGAAATTCATTCTGATTTTTTTTAGCCACTTAACCAATCAACAAAAATGAACAGCTAATTATGATACCAAATACTTACTTTTCTGCTGGCTAATGACAGTTGCTGTATTAAATGAAAAATATCATTTTAGTGCAATTGCATAGATTGCCTCATTATTAACAAGGTTTTTATATAAAAAATGACTTTTATAAGGAACAAATCTCTTCAGATGTAACTTCCTTCTCTTTAACCACCAGTACACCAGCTATACTGTCATAGAAACTCTACTGAATTAATTTATTTTGTTAAATCAGCAACTTCTGAGAATTTCATATAACATCTGGTACTATACTCCATAAGATGTTTTGTCTTATTTTTTATAAAAACATGCCCCAAGCTTGCAAAAGTTCAAGTGAAATACAATTTTTAAATTGTTATATCTAATTTCCAGTCATGAAAGTCTAAAATCATGTAAATTAATACTCAGCTTTTTTTTCATAGAGTTGTTCAATGATGCTTAAAACTGCTTTCCTTTTAGGAACAGGAAACTAAATTAATAATTAATAAAGGAAAATATCATAAATTAAAATCAAAATACTGAAATCTACTAAAAATGACCAATTTTGCCAACCAGTTAATTTAAAAACTTGCCAAGTAGATCAATTCAAATAGGAAAATAGTCTTAATTCTGTAATGAGAGGCAATGTAAGGTTTGTTTCTGAAGAATATTTGTGATGGTCTGTGATGGTTTCAGGATGGCTTGTATCATATATGCACAATGACCATGGTTTTCAAACAGCCTAATATGTGTGCTACAAGAACAGAAATGTTCATAATATCCTGGTCACATGAGAACACAGCTGGCGAGATACAATTAGAGGCTAACAGCAGGGAATGAGGAAGCTATTCTGGTGTATTGTACAGAACACAAATGACAGTATTCCCGTCTGCCTGACCATGAATTGGGAATTGGTTTGCATTCGAATATCATATCCTTATGGCAGTTTGAAAACTGCAAAAACAGAAACAGAGTTTGAATTGCTGCATGAATATTAAAATAAATTGTGTGCATGATTAAGATTATTTCAAATCACTGCAGAAACAAACGTATAATGGTTGAAAAATGCACATGCTTATCACAGAAGAAAAAGTTATTTATAACATAACTGAGCAATTATTTAATTCATACGGCTCCAATGGAAGAATTTTAGCAAGAACCTCTTGGACAAATCACAAACAACAAATTAACAAATTTAATGAACCACTAAATGGGAATTACTCATCTTAATGAGGGGATGAAAAAACTCTCCCTCCCCAAAGTAGTTTGTACTAGACTGAATCTTAATGAAACAGATAGGAAGTATGTAATTAGGTATTATTTTTCCTATTTAATAGATAAGGAGAAGACTGAAAACATAGGATAGCTAACTCTACATTCCCTTGTCATCACCAACTATCCATGAAACATCTTCTTGATCTGTCCTCTGACTTCAAACAAAACAAGTTTATTTCTTCTGTTACAGGCCTTCAAAAACTTGAGGAAATAAAGTATACCCTCCAACCCTTCCTTAAGCATTACTTTCATGTGCTAAACACAAGTTATTTTCGCTGATCCTTATACAGCATAGTCTCCTACTTCTAACCAATCTTACTTATCAGTAAGCCTTATAATAATAATACTCTTGATATTGTTAAAACTGACTTAATATAACACACATGCATTCCTTATTATACTCTTTTACTTCTTCTTTCTCAGATAATTTCATGATTGTCCATGGCCCCAAATCATATCTTAGTCACCTATGGCAGAACCATAAATGCACCATAATCTGCGGGAATCTTCCTGAAGCTTGAAAATTGATAACATCTGAGTGACCCTATAAAGAGTCCTTTCAGAAGGAAAAGTATGCCATTCAACCCATCAATAAATTAATACAAACACTGATACCTAATAATAGCTCATTTTCAGATATTTGAGGCAGCTAGGTGAGTCAGTGGATAGAGCTCTGAGCCTGGAGTCAGAAAAACCTTAGTTCAAACCCAGTCTCAGACACTTACTAGCTGTGTGACCTTGGGATAGTCATATGAATTGCTGGCCTCAGTTTCCTCAACTATACAGTAGGAACAATAACAGCTCCTGCTCAGAGTTGTAAGGATCAAATGAGATAATATTTATAAAGCACAGTGCCTGGCACCCAGTAGCTGCTGTATAAAATTATTATTCTCCTTTCAGGCTTATAGGTAATAATGTACATTCCTTACAAGTTGAAAGAGGGAAAGTTAAAACTTAGAAGTGCCCTGACCTCAATTCAACTGTCTTTTTCAAAAACCCTTATTAAAAAGGGGTCATCACAGTCATAAAATTCCAAAAGTTTTATAAAGTGTGATAGAAATTTCTAAATTTTCTACTGATGATTACTATTATGATATATTCCAATAATTTATAATTATTCTATATCAGATATATGCTAAATGGCATCAGCCACTATAATACATTTTTAGAATGCATTTTTAATAAATAGTAAGCAGGTGGCTATCTGCAATTTCTACTGAATTTCATATAACATCTGGTACTGTGCTTCATATAAGGTGTTGCGTCTGATTTTTTTTTTAAATAAAAACATGCCCTAAGCTTGCAAAAGTTCAAGTGAAATATCATTTTTAAATTGCTATATCTAATTTCCAGTCATGTAAGTCTAAAATCATGTAAAATAATACTCAGCATTTTTCACAGAGTTGTTCAATGATGCCTAAAACTGCTTTCCTTTCAGGAAAAGGAAAATATCATAACCAATTAATTCGTGATTTCACGTGCGCTCTCTTAGTTTGAGACTGAGATGTAATAAATTGTATAATCTTTCGATTTGAAAATATTAGTTGAGTAGCAACAACGAACATTGGTTGTAAGTGTCTGGTTAGAGGCAAAGCAAAAAGCCAACAGAAGCATCAGTATTCTGATGAGGAAGTCATGACCTGCAATCAGCAGTTTCCTTTCATTCACCTAGTCAGCATTTTCAGGATTTCCAAGGAAGATAACCATCAGAAAGAAGCAAAGGAGCCAAAATATTATATATAGCACCATAGAAACCACCAGAGAAAATAAATTTTCCCCAGAACAATGAAGACCAGACACTACTCAATAGCTACTAAAAGTTTAACAGGGGAGCTTCATATGTGCATAATATCTTAAGGAGCTTAGATCCTTCAAACTGTTTCATTCTTTGTCCTTGGCAGCCCAAGAGTCTAGCACAGTGCCTGGCATGAAGCAGGCGATTATTAAATGCTTTTTGGCTAACAGTGCAAAAACGGGGTAGATTTGAGACTTCAAATCTTAAAAATCATGGTTACAACTGTTAGATTAGCACTGTGTCTATTCACTGCCTTTATGAAGGTCTGAGTGCCTCCAACCTAAATATTTTCCCTGATTAAGAAAAAAACACATCAAGAAATAGAAGCACAGAGATCACATTACTTAGATCAGAAGTGACTCCCTGCAGCAGCAAAACTCTCAAGTTTGAGCCAAACCAGATTAAAATGTAATTGAGAAATGTTTAACTAACTAAATAAAAATACAACACAACATAGATAATGTTAATTTGTGGTTTTCTAAGTCAATATGTGTCTATCACTCCCTTCCCCCATTCTGTTTCTAGTTGAATTTGACACTACTGCATTAGATCATAAATTCCTCCAGAGCAATCTGGCTCAGGACAGGTTTTGAATCAAACAGTAACTTTCTTTTTTAACAATTGCACTTCATCTTTAGCTATTACCTATAATTGCAGGTTTTAATTTCTGTAAAGCACTTAGCATAATGCTCAGCACATAGTAGACATTACATTCCATCTGTTGCTGTTTGTTGTTGTTCAGTCATGTTCTATTCTTCATAACCCCCTTTGGGATTTTCGGCAGAGATACTTCAGTAGTTTGCCATTTCCTTCTCCAATGAATTTGAGGCAAACAGGGGTAAGTGGCTTGCTTAGGAAGCCACAGCTAGTATGTGTCTGAGGTCAAATTTGAACACAAATCTTCCTGACCCCAAGCCAGCACTCTATCTTTTGCACCACCTAGCTGCCCTGAGACATTATATAAATATTAGATATTATCTTAATAAATCTGTTACTAAATGAATTAAGCAAAAATAGATTAGTAATGAATGCTGACTTCATAAAATGTTAAAGTAACTTATGCCTTAATGAATGATTCTAATAATAAATATTTTTCAAAAGCATTTAAATTCTAGCATTTGTTTTAGGAAAAATGAGGGGAAAAACATTTTTCATCTGCCCGCAACCAAAATGTAGAGACTTTAACTCTAAAAATTCTGTTTTATTTTACCTTTAATATGGTTTCTAAGAATTTTAAACATCTTTTCACCTTGATTCTTTCGATAATATAATAACTACTACTATCTACCCTAAACAAATAAGGAGAAAGTTGTGCCTGATGGGAAGACAGACCATGGCAAGCTCTTCAGAAATAAAATAGTTAACAGTGACTCTAACATGGGGGAACCCTTAGCCATTAAGAAACAAGAACTGCTTTCTAAGCACAAAGTACCACAAGTTAGAGGATGATGCCACCACTTCTGTCACCATCTAACACAGGAAAGGCCTTGGCTGGTTAGAAAGGAAGCTTGGAGAAAGGGCTGACATTCTAAGGGGCAGAATTCTGAAACTAAGTCATTGAACACCCTTTTGACCAACTGGTTTAATGTAATGATTTCTTAGAGAAATAAAGAAATTTTTATTCAAAAATATGTTAATTTTCTAAAGATCCATGATTACATCAGTTTGGGTACTCTCTCCAGGGATGGAGAGCATAAACACCTTATGACTTGTGAGATGGTCTTCAAGAGTTCTTGTGGATTATGAAAAAATACTCTGAATCACTAATAATAGAGAAATGAAAATTAAAACAACTCAGAGATACCTACCACCTCATATCCATCAAATTGGCTAAGTTGACAACAAAGGGAAATGACAAATGTTGGAGAGGCTGTGAGAAAATAAATATATTAATGCAGCATTGGTGACGTGTGAACTCATTCAGTCATTCTCAAAAACAATATGAAACTATACCCCCAAACCCATTAAACTGTGCATATCCTTGGCCCAGTGACACCACTACAATGAAAGAGGAAAAGAACCATTATGTTGCAAAATATTTTCAGGCAGGTCTTTTCATGGTGGCACAGAATTAGAAACTGATGGAGGTACCCATCAATTGGAGAATGACTGAACAAATTAGACTATATAAATGAATGTGATGAAATACTGCTGAGCTATAAGAAATTATGAAGGGAAAAGGTAAACCCAAGATGATAGAATAGCAGAAAATAGTACAGTGAGCACCACCCCCCCAAAAAAACCCTTCCTCCAACCAGATATAGAAAATGCGACCAACCAAATCCTGAAGGGAAATCCAAGAAAAAGTAAGAGTGAGTTATTTATCCAGCTCAAGTTAGCATGGGTAAACAGAGAGATCTGCAGACACTAGGGAAAGGAACTGACCACGAGCACACTCATGGAGCATTACAACACTAAGGGAGTCTGTGAACCAGAGCAAGAGGAAGTTCTAAACCAGCCAACTGGAAGTCAGTCTCCCTTCAGCCTGGTCTGGGTCACAGATCCAAGGCAAACTGAAAAGGGAATCTGTGCACAGGGGTGGTGTTCTGTTTAGGGGTAAGGAGTGCTTGCAGGCCCTAGGTGAGGTACTAAGAGAGAAAGAACTTCAGAAGCAAGTAGCATCTGTGTAACTCTAAATAGAGAAGCAGAGGCAAGATCATAGTTCCAGATTCCATCCCAGTCCAAAGCCAACAGAGGAATAACCAGGACAAAAATCCCAAACCAAAGTGGGGTGGGGGGAGGGGTGGTCCATAATTCTATTGCTCTGAATCAATAAAGCTTCCCAGCTGGCTCATAGGAGCTAAGTCTAGAAGCATCTTATTGTTTTCCTTCCATTTCAAAGAAGACCAATTACATTACCAGGTGATGTCTTGACTTGTGTATGAACTAGATTTAAGTGAGGCAAAATTGCACAAAGTTGCCAGTCAGTCTCAGTCTCTCAGTCTCTCTCTCTCTCTCTCTCTCTCTCTCTCTCACACACACACACACACACACACTCACCAAAGTCCAGTGGCAAGGCAAAAGTCAAGATGACTGGTGATAGCTCAGGATACAGTGGATGGCCTTGGCTTGACACCAATGGCCAAGCCTTTATCTACTGCCTTTGGAATACCATATTCCAAACTCCCCTATTCTATATAACTGTAGCGGGGGCAGCTGGGTGGCACAGTGGATAAAGCACCAGCCTTGGATTCAGGAGGACCTGAGTTCAAATCCGGCCTCAGACACTTGACACTTACTAGCTGTGTGACCCTGGGCAAGTCACTTAACCCTCATTGCCCCGCAAAAAAAAACCAAACAAAACAAAAAAACAACTATATAACTGTAGCTGCCAGTTCTTTGCATCTCTTTCTTCATTTCTTCGAGTACTCTTATAGTGCTTGTAGCAAGATCTTTTTTTTTTTCCTCTGAAATTGTAGTTGGAAATGTTGTATAGTTTTTTCTTACGGGTTTACCTATTGGGCTTCTGTAGGATTTTGTCGGTCTCTTTGTGAAATCCTGAATTAGATGGATAAGCTTATAGCTACTTCTTTTTGGTTTTCTGCATCACTGCTCTTCCTGGTGCATTTTTAGGAACTTATTGGGGTATTTGAAAGGGATTTGTGCTCTACTGTTGCTCAGACCAAATATCAGGTCAGAAACTTGGACATCAGACTAGGGGGACAGTAATCAGACTGAGCCCTAGATCAGCATAATTTGTAAGCATTGGAAATATAAGGGAAACATAAAAAGGTAAATACAGAACAATGATAGGGACTAAACAAGAATAAATGGCTTACATTCAAATGTGTCCCCTCTGAACTCTATCATGATCAGGGGTCATAGAGAAAGTCAATTTAGACAGAGAGGTTGTGAGCGTGGGTTCTGTTATGTCTTGATGACCTTAAAAAGGGAATGGAAAGAGAGGGGATGAGAAATACATTGGGAAGAAAGGAAAGGAAGGTTAGGGAAAATTACCTCACATAATGAGGGTGTACAAATTAGACACCTATAAAAACAAGAAGGAAGTGCAGGGAGCAGCTGACACTTTGACTTCATTCTCATCTAAACTGATCAAAAAAGTAAAGAATATACCCATACAGTAGAATCTGTAATAGAATTTGAGACCTTTATGAGACACAGAGACAGCTGAGTACAGATATATATTTTACTCAACAAGGAATTAAAAGGGAAAGGGGAGAAGTGCTAAGCAAAACAAAGTATAACTAAGAATGTACAAAAATATTTATAGATCTTTTTGAGGTGGCAAAGTCCAGTAATCTAAGAGGGTGCCCACCAATTGTGAAGTGGATGAATAAGTTATAGTATGTAAATGTGATGAATCACTGTGCTGTAAGAAATTACTGAGGAAATGGTTTCAGGGAAACTTGGGAAGTACTTGTCTTTTTTTTGGGGGGGGGGGGTGAGGCAGTTGGGGTTAAGTGACTTGCCCAGGGTCAAACAGCTAGTAAGTGTCAAGTGTCTGAGGTCGAATTTGAACTCAGGTCCTCCCGATTCCAAGGCTGGTGCTTTATCCACTGTGCCATCTAGCTGCCCCGGGAAGTATTTGTATGAAATGATACAGAGGAAGTGAACAGAAGCAGAAAACTAATTTCTACAATGTAACTATGGTAAAGAGAAATAACTTTGAAAGAATTGTTAATATTGATCAACGAAATGACCAAACTTGATTCCAGGTACTAGTGACTCAAACACTCATGTTGAAATACACTACCCAACTCTTGGCAAAGAGTTGAAGGACTGAGTACAGAACCAAGACATTTTTTTGGTTGCTGTTTTTGTACGTGGCCAATGTGGAGATTTGTTTGCTTGATTATACATATGTTTCAAGCATAGTATAACAGGCATTTTGCTTTTCTTTCATTCTCAGTTGGCACTGGGAGTGAGGAGGCAGATTAAATATATGTAATTTTTAAATAAAGAAATGATAAAGGGGATAGTTTCAAAATAAGAAAACTTGAGAAGACTTTTTTGAATAGATGCAAAATGAGTAAAGCCAGGAGCAATGATAACAATATTGTAAAAAGAAAAAATTTAAAAAGAAGTAGGAGGGGGCAGCTAAGTGGCACAGTGGATAAAGCACCGGCCCTGGATTCGGGAGGATCTGAGTTCAAATCCGGCCTCAGACACTTGACACGTACTAGCTGTGTGACCCTGGGCAAGTCACTTAACCCTCATTGCCCCGCCCCGCAAACCTAAAAAGAAGAAGTAGGAAATCTGATCAACACATTGACCAACCACAATTCCAGGGGCTAAATGCAAGCATTTGGCTAAATGACCAACCACAAATCCAGTGGCTTAATGCAGGCATTTGTTTCACTCAACTATAAATATTTATAACAAGTTTTGTTTTTCTTGCTTTTCTCTGTGTGGCAGAGGGAGAAAAGAAGAAGGAGAAAATTCAGAGCTGAAAATAAAATAGAATTTTGGTTACAAGAGTTCTTATGGCTGAAAATTAAAATTTCATATACTAAAATCAACTTATATAAGAACCTCAGTAGCTTCCCTACCATGAAGCTCAGGAGAAGCTCAAATCCCAAGAACAGCTCTGCTCCTTTAGGTAGAGAATTTGAATATAAACTAGCTGCCCATTACGCAGGAGTCTGCCTCTGAATTAGCACTAGTCTCCACATCCAGGCTTCTCCCTCCCTCCTTCCAAGGCCTGGTCACACCTGACCCAGATAAGAACCATTTAAAAACCCACCAGACTTTGCCAGTTTGGCTGCCATTTTCCACTGGGCTCCAGCAGATGTGACCCTTTTTCATCTTCCCTGACATCTTCTCTTTACTCTATGCCCCCTTAATAAATGAACCCATTCTTAAAAAACAAAAGAGTTGAAATGGCAAGGAATTTTTGTTACTATCATGTAAAATTTAACATATACTTTAAAAAAATCAAACTGTACATCATAAACTGTAGTTTAGTTTTACATACAACCTCCTTTTCTGTTCTTTCTATGTTGAGCTATTTTATTAATGTCTAAATTCAGAATAAAAATTATAAATAAAATTTTAAATCCATGCACAAATGTTGAATAAAGTATTAATAAAGATGCTACTAATTCAAAACATTACCCACTGTGATCAGGATATATTTATACCAGAATGCAGGGATGATCCAACATTAGGAAAACATAAAAGATCAAGACCCTCAAAACAATAGAAATCACAGTATATAGAATACCTGTTGTTGTTTTTAAAAGCTACTGGCAAAACACAACTTATTGATGTTTATCATACACATACATATATATGTGTGTGTGTGTGTGTGTGTGTGTGTGTGTGTGTGTGTGTGTGTGTACATAGAAATAAATGGACTTTTCTTTAATCTGTAATGGAGAGACACTATTGGCCTTTCTAATAAAATAAAGCAAAGATGTACATTGTCAACACCGTCATTTGATAAAGTTCTAAAAACACTTTAAAACAGTAGGCCACACATGT
Source organism: Dromiciops gliroides (assembly GCF_019393635.1). Classification (NCBI taxonomy): domain Eukaryota; kingdom Metazoa; phylum Chordata; class Mammalia; order Microbiotheria; family Microbiotheriidae; genus Dromiciops; species Dromiciops gliroides. Next base: position 262,289,156 of record NC_057863.1, on the reverse strand, counting down.
AGTGGAACAGGATATTGGTGGAACTAAGGAGGCTTGAGTTAACCAACCAGACTCCCACAAGACCAGCCCAGACTGTTGTCAGCAACTGAGTCATGGACCCATGAAAATTTCTTTATGCCAGGTGCTTTGATCTGAGAATGAGTAGTAAGACCTTTGGACAAGAAGTGCATAAAAGAAGTTTTTAGGATTTTAGCTGGAAGCTGAGGATGTCTTGAGGGAATTTCTTTGCCAACTACATTTAATCTCCTTGCTGGTAGCTTTTATCTGTTTTTATCTTCCTGAACTTCTTGTTAATCACCTTCAGAATTTTTTTAACAGCAAGTATTAGAATATATTGAAATGTGTTTTTCTGTTTGTTTTTGTTTTTTAGTGAGGCAATTGGGGTTAAGTGACTTGCCCAGGGTCACACAGCTAGTAAGTGTTAAGTGTCTGAAGCCGGATTTGAACTCAGGTACTCCTGAATCCAGGGCCAGTGCTTTACCACTGCGCCATCTAGCTGCCCCGAAATGTTTTTCATAAAAGAACTGTTTATTGACTGTTCCTGTATTAGCTATTGCACCCAGTTGAAGAATAATGATTTGCCGAACAAACTGGGGAAATAAAACACAGGCAAAGATTAAACCAATTTATTGCTATCTGCAGGTCTTAAAGAATTCTAGAGATTAAACTCAAAATTAATTGAAATAATAACTTTAGTAAAGATGTATAATGTGGGTTTCAAGTTTTAATAACTTTAAGTTTATATATGTATATGTTTATACACATTTATATGTTAAGATATCTACCTATCCACATATATACTTGGTCAGTGATGGCAATGTAAAAAAATTATTAAAGATATGACATATCTATATATCCACATATCTACATAATGTACAAATAAATTTATCAGCGCCTCTGTTTATTACTAAGAAAATCCAGCAGAGAAGATAGAAAAGAAAAATTCCAACTATAAAACATGTCAAATATCTGGGAGCACAAGACATGCGGAGAACATACATAAATGCAGCTATAAGAAGTTTACTGAAATAAAGGAAGAAAAATTAGTTGGAGATGTTAACTGTGCACGTTGGCCCATGTTAATAGAATAAAAATGATGATGCTAACAAAATTAATTTGCAAATTTAGTACCAAACTAATGTTGCTTATGATAAATTGTGCCTCCCATTTTTTGGCAGAGAGATGATGAAAACGCAGGAGACATATGGTTGTTTTTTTTTAATGGTCAGTGCATTGATATGTTTTGCTTAATTGTATTTATTTGTCAAAAGCAAGGGCTTCAATTTAGTGTATAGGTTGAGTAATTAGGCAGTGATGGGAATGCAAAAAATATTTTTAAAAGAGCAGAAACTAAACAATAATTACTAGTATTAATGTAGAACTTTAAAACAAAAAAATACACAGGAAAAATTTAGAAGAGGTCACAAACAGGGTATTTTGTTTTTTAAATTGTGTTAAATTTATTTATGCTTTTAAAAACTACATAATGGAAGTTTACAGTTTCTTAATAATCTTCTTCTTTCTACTTTGTAAATATTTTAAATAATGAGACCATTGTTAATCTTTTTTTTTCAAGAATGCAAAATAATGCACTTTATAGCAAACTTGAGAATCAGATGTGCAACTGGGAGTTGCATTTTCCACATAACTTATAAAACGCACAACATAAAGCAAAATGACATGAGGTGTGAGAAATGAAAACTTTATGTGCATACAAATTTAGATTTTTAAAAATATATTCGCTAGGAGCATAACTGAACAGAAATTAGGCTTTGGGGATTTAGCATAACAAGGGTAAAGATTGTGGGTTTTCATATAAATTTTTCTACATAAAGTCAATGTCACGCAGTTTACCATCAAGCAAGTCAATTAAGTTTACTCCTACTTTATACTTCTAGGAAAATTTTATGGTGGCTCTTGGATGGGGGGAGGGGATACATGTAGGCATCACCAATCAAAAAGCACAAGTGTATAAGGAAATGCTCTTATATTACATCCAGGCCTTATTGGTACTATCCTTTATGTCTTAGGAGGCCACGGTCTTGGTCTCAGTTTTGTTATTAAATCATTTAATGTCTTAGACAAGAAATTACCCTTTCAAAGTCTCAGTTTCTTCAACTGTTAAAACTGAGCACTGAATTAGATCATCCTTAAATTCTCTTCCATCACTACCATTTTAGGGGCAATAATGTCTATAGTGTAAACTTAATTGTTTGTATATTCAGGTGACAACTTAAATGAAATGCATTCTAGCACCTGGGAATGGCTTTTGCTTGAAAACTTGAGGTAGGGGACACCCATTACCTCATTAGGTAGTTCATTTTACTTTGGAATAATTCCAATTGTTTGGAAGATTTTTCTTCATATATGCCTAAATTTCCCTCTTTGTAACTTCCATCCGTTGCTCCTCTCTGGGGTCAAGAACAAGTCAAAACCCTCTTCCATGTCACAGCCTTCCAAATACTTAAATACAGCTATCAATATAGCTAAATGTCCCTGGTTCTTTCAAACGATCCTCAGACAGCACAATCTCAAAGTCCTCATCATCTTTATGATGTGACTTTCCCTGAATATTTTGTAGCTTATCAATGTCCTCTCTAAAATCTAGCATCCCGAATTAATATAGTATTACTGCTTTGACTTTTTCCTGGTCAGAATACATGTGGAACATCACCTTCCTAGTCCTAGACATTAGATTTCCATAAGAAGGGTCATTCTTTGGAGTTCACTTGACTAAGGCATAACTCTACTTCAGTGTTATGAAAAAAAGTAGTTGCTAAATGTTTTTAAAGAAAAGAACTGCTCCGTGTTCTAAAGAAAAGAAATGCTAATTTGCACATGATGATAAGTAATTGTTTACAATCTATTATAAAATTTGTACGGGGCAGCTAGGTGGCGCAGTGGATAGAGCACCGGCCCTGGTGTCAGGAGTACCTGAGTTCAAATCCGGCCTCAGACACTTAACACTTACTAGCTGTGTGACCCTGGGCAAGTCACTTAACCCCAATTGCCTCACTAAAAAAAAAAAAAAAAAAATTTGTAGCTGAGGAGCAGAAAGGAGAGGAAAAGTGATGAGAGAGAAAAGATACATCGCTACATTACCACCTCTTCTTGCTACAAGGTTGAGAAGAATTCTGCAAAAGGAATAGAGCTGGAGAAGCTTTTACAAATATCAGAACAAGAGGCACGAAGTGGTGGATGCTGTAGAGAAAGTTCAGGTGAGCAAGGAAAGGCTTAGAAGCAGAGAATCAAAGAAAAAAAAAGCAATAGCAGATCAACTCATCCAGCTGAGATGTCATGCCTTGTGAAATGTTAATCCAGCACAAAGTGGAACTGCTTAGCAGTAGAAGCTTGTTCATGCTCATTAAGGAACTTTTATGAACAGTTCCTGAGACAGAAAGAGGATATAACAGCCTACATTTCCAGAGTTGTGATTGCCCTGGCTGCTCTATTACACATGTATGCATGTGCCTTGCTACTTTTAAATGTGTGCCCAATCTCTCCATACATTGCTGGCAAATTATGGTTTGGGTTTATGGGTTCAATGTTTTGTAAATATGTGTTTGTTTTGCATTTTCAGCAAATGGTTAATATTAATTGAGTATCAGTGGTCATTTTTTTCATAGGAAATACTCTAGCTGACACTCATGAGCTACAGTGCTGGTAGGAACAGTTTGCTGCAGTGTTCCTCTTAGGAAAATAAGAATACTGATTATAGCAGCTGTTCTTACTTGGGAAAAAACCACAACTTTCCAAGCTGAGGGGAAATCAATCAAAAAGAAAGGGAAAGAAGGCCCCAGGAGCAAGATGGGAGGGATACAGGGAGCAAGAGTACTTCCCATTACATATTAATAATAGCTAGCATTTATAGAGGGCTTTAAGGTTTGCAAAATGCTGTGCATATGTTATCTATGATCTTTACAACAACACTGATCTAAGTGCTATTGTGGGTTGGCTCACTTTGAGCAGGTGCTATACTTTTTTATTAACGCTACATGCAATATTATTTTTCTGGACAGCCATATCACACTATTGATGATTTGTATTGAGCATGAAATAGACTAACCACCCACTTCTCCCCCCCCACCCCAAAACCTTTTTCAGATGATATCTTGACTAATCATGTCCCCAATCATGTCTCATCTTGTACTTACGAGGCTGATATTTTAAACACAATTTTAAGACTTCAAATTTCATCTTACTGGTTAAAACCTAATTTCTAGCTTGTCAAGAACTACAGTTCCATCTTGTAAAACTGGTTCAATGTTCACTGTTATAGAGAAGTCTAAGTAAGAACAAATTTAAGTTCAATGGGAAGGAAAAGGGGGAGGAGAAGTCTGAGATGGGAAATAGATGGCAGAGAACAGCTTTAGTTTGATGCTAAATAGGGTCAATAATAAACTGCATTTCAATTATGCAGTTTACAGTTTAGCACGAAAACTGTTCATGTAATGAAAGGTAATTGAAGCTAAATATGAACTTTTAAAAAAATTTTAGTCAATACCAAAACAAGATATTGTATATATTGTCTTAGTTTATTTGCTGTTTACCAGTGATTTTCTAAATAAACCATCATGTCATCAGCACATAGGCAGCTAGGCACCTGAATGATTCAATGGATAGACCACTAGACTTGAGTCAAGAAAACCTGAGTTCAAACATGACCTCAAATACAATTCTGTACAATACTGTCTGAGACATTGGATAACTCCTTAATAATAAAATGCTAATAGCAGTACTTCTTGTTTTAGCAAAGAACTGGAAACAAAGTAGATTCCATGAATGAGGCAATGGCTAAATAAATTATGGTATATTCATGTAATCAAAAAGCATGGGGGCAGCTAGGTGGTGCAGTGGATAGAGCACCGGCCCTGGAGTCAGGAGGACCTGAGTTCAAATCGGGCCTCAGACACTTAACACTTACTAGCTGTGTGACCCTGGGCAAGTCACTTAACCCCAATTGCCTCATTTAAAAAAATAAAACAAAAACATGGAAGACTTATGTGAAATGATGCAAAACAAACAAAATCTGAAAAACAATATGCATGATGATTTAAATGTAAGTGAAAAGAATAAGCAAACCAAACCGAATCTCATATGATTATAATGAACAGAGAAAAGATTAAAAAAATGTAACTCTCTTTTTTTTGGTGGGGGGGGCAGAGATGGGGTACTATGGGTGTAGCACATGCTGTCAGACTCAGCTGATATGTCCGTTAATTTTACTAAACTGCTTTTCTTCCTTTCTTTTTTGTTTTTTGTTAAAAGGGATGATTCCCTGGGAATATGAGGGAGACAAATACTTGGAAATGAAGATAGCAGAAAGATAGGGGCAGCTATGTGGTGCAGAGGATAAAGCACCAGACCTGGATTCAGGAGGACCTGTGTTCAAATCCCGGCCTCAGACACTTGACACTTACTAGCTGTGTGACCCTGGGCAAGTCATTTAACCCTCACTGCCCCACAAAAAATTAAATAAATAAAAAATAAAAAAATAAAAACAGAAAGATAATAAAAATTAAATTTTTATAAACTTTTTGATAACTTGGTAGTATTTTTTCCTGCATTTCCAACAAAATGTGAAGTGCCTCCTTTATACTTCTGATGGTCATCGGAATAAATATTGAATAGTTAGTTAGATAAGGTCATAAAGAGTAAAAGAGAAAAAACACTTGATCAGTCCTTAAATCTTTTTTAATAATAACAGAAACACAAAAATACTACCATCATCCTTAAAAACAAAACAAAATCAATGTAATTAATACCAAAAAAACCCCAACACTTTGAAGAAACTAAAAATGCTTCAAAGCAATTTTGAAGTCAGTGGAGTGATTCTTCTAGGTTCTTCTTTTCTCTTAGTACACTTCAGTACAGATACAATTACCTCAACATTCCTAAGTCAGTTCTTTGAAAATCACCCACAATCCTCACCCCCCCCCCCACACACAAAAAAAATCCTCTGAGATCCTGGGGGAGCAAATAAAATTATTATGCAGAACTTATTTTTGTAATACTTAAGAGTGGCTTCAATTTATGCAGTGCTGACAAAACAGTTGATATACACTATCTTATTGGATCCTCATGCACAGCAGCTTTGTGTAGTAGGTGTCATAAATATTATCCTGACTTTACAAATGGGAATTTACCCTGCAACATATGGCTAATAAGTAGCAGAGAAAAGGCAACAGTTATCAATTTTCCTATCTACCAAACAAGAGGATTAAACTGGATAACAAAGCTTCTCTCCAATATGAAATTTATGATTCTATGACTCAATGTTCTTCCCCTTCCAAAAAAAGATGATACTTTTTTTTAATCACTGTCAGTTTCAAATGGCCCTCCTTCTTCTTTATCCCTCTACCCACAAAGACACAGTAAGTTAAGATCATAGAATTAAAAGCTAAAAGACATCCCAGAGGTTGAGTCCAACCCCCTCATTTTATATCTTACATATGATTACAAACTGAGGCAGAGAGATTATATGACTTTTTTTTTTTTAGTGAGGCAATTGGGGTTAAGTGACTTGCCCAAGGTCACACAGCTAGTAAGTGTTAAGTGTCTGAGGCCGGATTTGAACTCAGGTACTCCTGACTCCAGGGCCAGTGCTCTATCCACTGTGCCACCTAGCTGCCGCAGATTATATGACTTTTTCAGGGTCATAGAACGATTAACTGTTTGAAGTAGGATCTGAACCCCAGAAATACCAAACCCTAAGTTTATAAGACCCTAGGCAGACTATTATCTCTAAATCTGTGAAAAATCAGGTCACTCACCCTCTAATTCTCAAAACAAAATCAATTTTAACTTATGCTGAAATATGTCATAGTCCAAATTTGGGAGAAATATGTCAGGAAATGATCTTACAATTATAATACGTAATAAGGTCTTACAATTCTAGGAAAGCTGCTTTAGGATGGACACACACATACACATACACACACACACACACACACACACACACACACACACTTCCCCTAACCCATCCTCACAAGTTAAAAATCTGTATCTCTTTTGAGATAAAAGTAGAAAGACTTAAATTTAAAATTAGAAAGATTTAAAATCTTAGGAAGATTTATTGAGATAAAAAGAACCCAGCAGTTTCCTTGCTTAGCCTTAAAATAAGATTAGTTCGTTCAATAATACCTTGTCATGTTTCTATAATGATCTTTCTTTCCCTCTAATACTTCTCATCACCCTTATGCAGTCCATATCCACCTTAAAAAACACACACACTGCTGCAACTGAAAGTTTTGAATGAGCTACTTGGTTCAAGACAGTGTTTCCCCATGACAGTCATCATTTATCATGAATGATACCACCCTTGAAGTCTGAGTGTTTACATCATAGGAGCGATTCCCAGCACAGGTTTTTCCCTCTCTGGCATGTCCTCCCATTTTCTAATTGAAGACTTCGAAACTCATACACCAGTATTAGCTCTCGAATAACAATCATCATAATGAATACAAAGTGTAGGCTACTTCATTTGACATGAAATTGGTGCCAATGATTTGATTTACACGTTTGCTCTTAGAATAGAATTCAACATTATCATTTCGTACACATGGAATCACAGTTTCTGATCTGGATCTTGGGGACCAAACCTGTCACTATAAAGAAAAGGAAACATACCCAAAAGGTTGTTACTTGCCCAAGGTCATCCAGGTGATAAATAACAAAGTTATATTAAAGTTCGCTGTCTCCAAATCAGCACTCTTTACTTATACCTAATACAATTAAAATCCTATTGCACTATAATCATGAAATTTCATTTTATTTGTCTATATCTATAATAAAGCCTCAAAACATTAACCATTGGGGAGGGGGGAGAGAAACCTGCTGGATGAAGGAGGGAGGGAAGAGCACACTTGGGTACAACGTATATGTACCATTTCCCCATTGTCTCTCCTGCTCCCATGCTTCTCCCCCCTCACTAAAAAAGTCTGAAATAACTACTAATAAGTCACTCACTGCCAAGTATGATTTCATCATTTTCCTGCTCACTAATTTGATTATTCTTGTGGGAGAGAAAAAAAAGTGAAATTGATGAATGATTCCTTGTGCAATGCAGAAAAAATTTAAGGTTTTAGATCTTAAAGTGACAGAATACCCCTCATGCAGAAACAGAACATGATTCACTATTAAAAATGTATATCTCTAGGGTATTTCATAGCAGATAATGGGTTCAGCTTGATGAATGGAAATGTAAGTTATTTTGAGGTAGTTTTGTCCAAATCACTTTTTACTTCAAATAGAAGTATTTAATTTTAATTACTTCATTTAATATTTACTTTTATTTAATGTTACTTCATTAGATATTTACTTTAAAACAGAAGTATTTAATTACAAAAGTATTTCACTTGATTTTCAGAAGTATTTCCATGTATCTGGAAAAATCCGTTTTAACTGCTCATTAGTCCATAAAGCAAAGGAGAGAAAAAAATGTAAATATTTGATTGATTAATCAACATATGTACAAAATGTAACCATATTTTTTTACTCTAGCACTTTAATTTTTACACACACACACACACACACACACACACACACACACACACACACTCTTACAACATAATCCTTAAAGAAATAAAGGACATCTTAATTAGATTAAATTGGAGAGCTCATTCAGTGGCCCACTCAGGGCCATGCAAATACACTAAAAATGATAATACTATTGAAGGTAATTTGCGATTTGTTGCTATATAATCAAAATACTAAAGAGATACTTTAAAAAGCAAAATAAACTAATAATCCATGAAGATGAAGAGTTAAAATATGAATGAAAAGTGAAAAAAAGAATACCACTTTTGTATATCAAAGTATATGATAAAGTAGTAATCATCAAACTATTTTATACTAGTTACAAAACAGAAAGAAAATCTATGGAAAAGATAAGGATAAGGAAAAATAAGAATATAACTTAATAACCTACTGTTCAGTAAGTCTGAAAACAAAAATTATCTAGGAAAGAAGTCCCTACCTGAAAAGAATTGCTGGAAAATTCAGAAAGTAGGTTTTTAAAAGTATTTTATACCATGTATCATAATAAATTCAAGATGGATACATGGCCTGAATAAAGATAATAGGGATACAGATTAGGAGTAGACTTGAGATCTTAGCACAGGAAACTTTCAGAGGGGGAAACTATCAGTGTAGCTCAGCACCTGCTCAGAACCTATACTTTTTTAGAGTTCCTAAGGGTTATGGGATTTTATGTGACTTGCCCAGGGTAACCCAGTCAATATATGTAAAAGGTAGAACATGAACCTAGTTAAAAGTCAGATCATAGAAATTAGATCACAAGGGGGTCATATGCCTTTTACAACGACCTGCAGTAGATAAATTCTTCACCAAATAAGGGACAGAGGTGATTAAAAAATATAAATAGATAAATAATAGAAGGTTCAAGGATATAAGCAAAGTCTGAAAGGTATTTCAAACTATTAACAACCACATTAAAGAATGTTCCAAACCACAACTAAGAGATATGCAAATCAAAACAACCCTGAGGTTTCAACAAATTGACAAAGGTGACAAAGGTGACAAAGGATGGAAATAGTCAAAATGGAGAGGATGTGCAAACATAGCCACACTACTGCATTTTGGATGGAAATATGAATTGGTACAACCATTCTGGAAAGCAATTTGGAATTAAGCAAATTAAAAACAATGCCCATATACGTTGACCCAAAGATTTCTCTTCTAGTCATATAAAGGAGCAATATAGCAAAAAGAAAGGTCTCATACAGAAAAAAAATATCACTTTCGAGTCAAAGAACTGGAAATACAGACAATGCTCATTTATTTGTTGTACTACCTGAATATAATGCAATATTACTGTGCCTTGAAAAATAATAAATATCATGAATATAGAGAAGCACTGAAAGACATATTTGAACTGATATGCAAAATACATTAAACAGAATGAGGAAACATGCATAATTACTTTGAAAAAGAGAGTAAGTACAAAATAATCAAAAGCAAATGCTACAGAGTTATAAAAACCAAGGTTGGCCCTCCAAAAATAAACAAAAAGAAACTAGGCGCCATTTCTTTGCAGAGATGGGGAAATCAAATTTATGTAGAATACTGCATATATAACTCAGACTTTTAAAAAATGTTTGTTATTTATGCAGAACTTGTTTTTTGTTTTTGTTTTTTTCTTTTCTATTTAATGAATAACTCTAGATAGAAGTATAGGGGATGGAGACAATATGAAAGTAAGTGACGTTAAAACAAAAGATATCAATATAAACTTATTTTTTTTAAATAACGGCATTACTCATGCAGAATTCATTCCACTAAATCAACCAGCCAATCTGCTTGAGTCTTAAATATTCTGAAGCATGTGAGAGATTCTGAGCAAGGAGTGAAAAAAGTTGATGGAGTTCAATGATTGGCTTCTCTACAATGACAATGACCCAACTCACAATGAAATTTCTTGAGAAACTTGAGAAACTAGTTTTAATCAAACTGAATAGCCACATCATTCAACAGATTTGGCTATGAATTATTTTTTCCATTTTCAAAAACTAAAACCACCCTCAAAAGATGAAGATTTGACATCATGATTATATTCAAAAGAATGTGATACAAGTTTTAAAATCAATTTCTGAAATTTCTGAAAAGGATTTCCAAAAATGTTGTGAACAAAGATAACATTGTAGAAAAGGTCATATGCAGCCTTGTGAAATAACTATTTTAAGGTGTTCCATAACATACTTAGATAAGTTTTTGGTAAATAATAATACAGCCAAATAAATGTTCTACCCTTCAAAATTCTTGAGAAATTTCAGGTTTCCCAATAGTAATGTGTTCTAAAGCATTGAAAAGATATTGAGTGCTGGTTCTGAAATAAATCCTCCAAATATTGTTATACTCCCAAATTATACTGTAGTAATAATATGGCTTCAAATAATCCAATTTATTTGTTAAGTACAAGGCACTAGTCTATTTATATAATCAGTAATAATTCTAGTGAAAAGAGCTATTGAAAATGTACTATTCTAGAGTCTCTTATTCCATGGAATTGCTTATATGTCCAGTACCACACTGTCTGAGTAAAAGGACTTTACTAAATCATGTACCCATAGGAGCTTGGCACTTGAAAGATTAAGCTGTTCAGATAATTAGTTGAGGCAAACTATCTTACTAAAACATGAGTAGCCCACTAGAATGATACTATGGATGCTTAAATAAATCATCTTAAAAAGCTGGAACTATTTTTAAGACATAACTTTGTAAATATACTCACAAAAAGCCATTTCCTGTAACTAAAATTCTTCAAAAGATTGTTCACTTTTAATAAAAGTGCCCAACTATGCTTTTAAAAATTTCTTGTTTTGGAATCGGTCCTGTAAACTTTTTTTAGTTGTCTTTCTATAATTTCACTAACATCTGCTTAATTTAAGCTACAGGTATATTTATAGTTTTCTCATTACCTTAGTCCACATTAAGAGTACATGATGATACAACATAGGCATTAATATGCAAAATATCAACAAAAGCCATCTGGAAAGCTAATGAATAATCAAGGGATTTAAAATTAAACTACAGAATTTTGCCTTAGAATCTTTAGGACAACACTGTCAAGTTCAATCTATTCACTTCAACTCCTGAATCAATTTTTCAAACTTTATGACAGGTCTAATAGTTCCCACCTGTTTCTCCAGTTTGACTCTTGACTGGCATGTTACCAGCTAGGGTGGAAATGTAGACAAAGACCCCTATTAGGATCTAGCGATTTCTCTACTGTGAGGTCACTCAGCCATTAAATTAGTTCCAGCCCAATTTCTTGTCCTCTCAGGACTTGAATCTTCCCCTCCCCCATGGGGGGGGAGGGGAGGGTGCTCCATGAGGAGGGTTGGAGAGTGAGAGGAAGGAGGGGAGGGACTGAAATGGATGTTAGGAGGTAGAGGAGGAGGAAGAGGGGGAAAGAGGGTAGAGGAAAGTAGCACACGGGAAAAAAGAGAGAGACAAAGGTCTGATATTGAATTAAATTCTCATTAACCTTAAATTCTTAAAATGAAAAAGAAATATTGTCAATATTAAATCATAATGATTATTTTCTTCAGGCAGAGAAGCACGTGCGCACGTGAACACACACACACACACACACACACACACACACACACACACACACACCTGGGGAGGGGGGTAGTAAGGGTAAATAAATTCTCAATCTTATTTTAGAAAAGGAACCATTTTACAAAAAGAAAAAAAGTCTGAGCTAAATTTTGATTTCTAGAATATTCTCAGAAGTGACATTTGGATAAAGGGGGAAGGAGGGAGTCTAAGTTTAAGATTCTAATTTAGACTATCATAATATCCATTACAATCTAATATTTAAACTTCACATATGACAAAATCAAAGCCCAAAGAAATAAAATGACTTGCCTAAGGTGATGCAATGATTTAGTATCAGATTTCGGACTATAGCCTAACTATCTTGACTACCAATCCAGTGCTCTTTCTATTAAGATATGATACCTATTACTTCCCCCACCCCACCCCACCCCCTACCCTTTTCACCACTGCCTTTCTCCTCTACCTCTGCAGGTACTCTAATCTTCTCATAGGTCCAACTTAAACTCACAAAATAATCCAAGGGACTCCACAAGCTACACTGAGGCTGTATAAACCTAATGTCTTAACTAAACCCTCTTGCTGGTTCATGGCTTTTAGCTATCAAAAGGATTCTGGCTTCTCCAAAAGTATGCTAAGACATGGAAATATTACCCCCCCTTATGCTTTCTCAAAATAGATATTAAACTCAACATACTATACAGCATATAAATCCATTTAGGTTTCCCAAATATTCCTCAGCCACTTCGTGGTCAAAATATATTTAAGAGAAAATTTTTTTTAATTATTAAAGCAGCTAAATAGACAGCATGTGTATTTTCAGTGGAATATAGTCAGAGTACCCCCCCCAAAAAATATGGACACAGGTGTGCACGTTCATTCTCATTCTCTCGTTCTCTCTCTCTCTCTCTCTCTCTCTCTCCTCCTGACTCCAAGTAAAAATTCCATGACATCATTTTTGTTTTAGGCATGAAGATCTCCCATGTTTCTTCCAACATTCCATCTTCCCACTGTTTAATTACAACCAAGTTCCTTCCAACTATACTGAGTCATCAGTATCTGGGACAAGTTTTATGGCTGCAAGATGAGTTGACTTTCATACAATGGGATCGAATGAGATCTTTCATTTGATAACTTATGTCACAGAACTTCAACAGGATCATAAGTTAGATAAGGTTTTCACCTAAATGAGGGGGAAAGAAAATTCCCTTCAAAATATGCTGCTAATATATAAGATTAGTGGAATGGTATGATCGTCACTGTGCACTAGGAAAGTCTTATTTGACAGCACTACACGGAAGGGAATGGGGAGACTGGCAGGGAGATTATTTTTAACAGTCCAGGCCAGATAGAATGATGACCTGAATGTGACCTAAAGTGATGGCTATAAGAAGAGTAAGAAGAAAATAGAGAGAACTGATAGGATTTAATGACTCGATTAAGGAAGGGAGAGAAAAAATAGTCAAAAACCAGTTAGTGAGACCAGATTTGAAATTTCAACAGCATAGGTAGTTTCTGGTATGGGAACTCCCTTCACAACTCACCAGTAATATATAGTGTTCAAGACTTACTAGGAACACTGAAAAGTTAAGTAACTTGCTTGCCCATCATCACAAAGCTAGAATATTTCAAAGAAAAGACTTGAATCTAGGGCTTCCTAACATCAAGGCTAGCCCTTAATCCACTTTATCCACTTGGATATAATCTTGTTTAGTCCGTGAAAACTGGGATGGAATACTACCCAAAAAAATGTATGTGAGTTTAACTAACTCACAAGGGTATCCTATGTAAGACTCAGGTTTCACCTATCATATTTACTTCTACACATAAAAGAATGTCTTCTGATGATAAGAAAAGTAACATATGTGCATGAAGAAAAGAACAACTGAGAATACTGTTTCTAAAGCTCTACATACACCCTACCTAGTTTGCTGAACTGGAGGTAATCAAGTCAACAAGCATTAAGCATTTACTATTTGTCAGGTATTCTGCTAAGTGTTGGAAATGGGTAATAAGCTAAAGTGTCATTAAATTGTAAAGTGGGAATAATTCCGTGGACAGTAAGCATCGTGTAGCATAAAATAATGAAAACTGATGTCCACAGTGAAGATTGTGAAGCACAACAAATTCTGAAGTGCCTTCTGAGGCAACAAATTAAATCAGGTTTAGCACAATGGTATGTATAATTTTTTGAAGATTCTAATTAATTCTTTGGAAATCAGTAATCTACACATTTGTCTATAGACAATACTGTGTCCTTGTTGACATTTACAAGTCAAGTCCCATGCAGTATTTTGGCATTTTTAATTTTTAAAACAATAGAAGAAATATTTTGAATTTGTTTCTCTCTGCTTTACTCAGATAAAAATGGAAGGAAAATAAAAGGCAGGTATTTCTATGTGATCAGGTAAAAATGTAAAAAGAAAAATTGTATTTTTTTAGAAAGGAAAACATTTTAAATAATGCTTCAAAAACTCTGTTATGGTTGTGTCCGGTAAGATGCTTTAAAACACCACCTCATACTTCTTTGGAATCGAGTTGTTTTAGAAAGAGAATTTTTATTAGGGCTTTTTTTTTTTTTATTATTATTAGGAAAGAGGTCTCACTACTAAAGGAAACACAAAGGAATGCAGAAAGCAGCATGGCAGTGGATAAAAAACTAGCCCTTAGAATCCGGACGTCTTGGGTTCAAATCCTGCCTATAACATCTACAAGTCACAATTTCACAGGCAGATATCTAAGACTCAGTTGCAGAACAGTTCAATCTGAATTGATTAAAGTAATTTCCTCACATGTGAGTTTACACCAACAAAATGACAAATCAAAACAAAAAAAAGAAAAAAGAAGTGGGAAAAAAACAAAACCCAACGACTCACCTCCAATTGAGGCCTAGCTCCAACCTTCCACTACATTACAAATGAGGATTTCACTGACTGCAATACAAGCAAAACCTAAATTTTTATAGAGGCCATACTATATTATTACACACACAAAAATCTATCCAGTAATATAAAATAATTTATACACATTATAAAATAAATACATTGTAATACTTAATATTATATACAGTGATGCAGTATGTGTATAAAGTAACAACTGTTATATGGCATACAGCATATGAAATATAACATTATTATATATTATGCAATCATGTTCTATGTGTACATGTGTGTGAAAATACATGTGTATATACTAACCTAGAAGACATACACACATATCCATACTATAATATATAATTATAGTCCCTGGCTGGGGTGGCGGAGTTGGAATACTCCTAGCTCCTCATTGCCACTTCCAGGTTCTCCCCTTTCCTCCATTCAGTAACCTCTCTTCCTTTGAGGTTCATGTTGTTCCTATCTACCACTCATTCAAAATCCTGGTAGCTGTTGTCTACAGACCCACAGGTGACTCCCCTTCCTTCCTCAGTAAGTTTGGTACACAGTTCACAATTCTTCTTTCCTCCCCAATTCCAGCCCCCATGCTAGGAGATCCCAACATACATACTGACTCTCCCTCAAATTCCCTAACCGTTCAGTTCCTTAACTCACTCACTTCCATTTAGATACTCCTCCACCCCACCTCAACCACACAAAAAGATGGCCATATCATTAATTTTGCCATCACCCACTGTCACAATTGATATTAAGGTAAACTCAGGCACAAAGTTAAAAGCACATTCAATTTACTGGTAAAGCTAGCAACAAAAAGACAGGGCAAATGAGGACAGAAAGCATTTTTACAGATAAAAGCTAGAAGGAAGAAGCACAGACAAGCCAAACAATATGATAGGGTTAACAAAGCATATAGCATCATAGATGGGAAAATAATATGACTGCCTGAAAATTTGGAATGCAAGGCTAGCAACCTTGTTTAAAAATGCTGACTGATGGGGCAGCTAGGCAGCATAGTAGATAAAGCACCGGCCCTGGATTCAAGAGGACCTGAGTTCAAATTCTACCTCAGACACTTGATACTTGCCAGCTGTGTGACCCTGGGCACATCACTTAACCCTCATTGCCCTTCCCCCCCCCAAAAAAAAGAGAAAGAAAGAAAGAAAAAAAAGAATTATCTTAGGGGGTAGCTAGATGGCACAGTGGATAGAGCACCAACCCTGGAGTCAGGAGGACTTGAGTTCAAATCCGGCCTCAGACACTTGACATTTACTAGCTGTGTGACCTTGGGCAAGTCTCTTAACCCCAATTGCCTCACACCCCCCCCCCAAAATGCTGATTGCTTTATGGAGCCCATCTGCATCCTGCAGTACTTGTTAGTGAAACAGAGACTTCTAGACACATACCTGTATCTTGCAAAGTTTGTTAGTCAGATAACAGGTCTCCCTCAATTGTTCATGGGTACTAAGATGTGTAGAGATAATATATTTCTTTAAATTAAAGTGATTTATGGGAGAACTTATCTCAGAAAAGAAGGCTGAACTCAATTCAAAGACAAAGAAAAAGAAAAAGAAAAAGATTTAGGTAGTTTTAAAAATACTGAATAAATTCAACTACAAATAGAATTACAAAAATAGCATCCATTAAGAAATGGAATCAATTTTACTTTCTCACCACAAATGTATCATCTCCATGTTCAAGAATTACAAAATTCCCTTGTTTTTTACCTCTCCCTCTGCCTTGTCTTATTAAGTCGCAATTACTCTTCTTTCTGTATGGTAACCTCCAATCCCTTGACCCTTCAGTTCTCTCCCAGGCCATATTCCCTGCACTAGCCATTGTCTTCTCTCCATTTTGACCCCTTGGTGAACCAATTAAACTCTATACTACCCTCCCCTCTTAAATCCCTAGCCCCCTTCTCTTATTGTCAATTATACCCTACCTAGCCTCAACCTTGGTTCACTCCCATCATTCATCTCCTTAGCTCCCATGCTGCTGAACGAAGGTGGAGAAAATCATGCAACCATTCTGACTGGGTCTACTACAAATTTATGTTCTTAATTGGGCCCTCATTGCTGCTAGGCAATCCTACTATACCTCCCTAATCAACTCATTATCCCACTCTCCACAGCAACTCTTCAAATTTTTTCATCATCCCTCCTTAAGCTTCCCGTGGCTTCTCCTCCCCCAGTCTCGGTGCTGAAATCCTTGCCTTGTATTTTACAGGGAAAAAAATGAGGTTATTCACTATTGAGCTCAATCTTCTACCCTCCTCTTCATCTTCTATCATGCCTTCTCCCACTATCTCCTCCTTCACCCCCCATCTCACATAGCCTTACTCCTTACCAACTCTAACTTCTTTACTTCTCCAAGCAATCTCATTCCATTCTGTCTCCTCCTACAGAACACCCACTCAGTCACCCCAAGTCCATCACTT
Organism: Dromiciops gliroides; assembly: GCF_019393635.1. NCBI lineage: Eukaryota > Metazoa > Chordata > Mammalia > Microbiotheria > Microbiotheriidae > Dromiciops > Dromiciops gliroides. Next base: position 262,271,747 of record NC_057863.1, on the reverse strand, counting down.
ATTTTTCATCTCTCCCTGTCTACTGGTGCATTCTCTATTGCCTACTAACATTCTCATGTCTCCCCTATCTTAAAGAAATTCTCACTTGTTTCATCCATCTCCACTAAATATCATCTTATATCTCTCATGTCCTTTGTAACTAAATCCTCTAAAAAACAATCTACAATAAATGCCTCAATTTTCCCTCCTCTAATTCCTTACAATCCATCATTCTACCTTATCATTCCAGCAAAACTGCTCTCTTCAAAGTTACCAATAATTTCTTAGTTGCCAATCTAGTGGCCATTTCTCAATACTCATTCTCTGCAGCCTTTGATATTGTTGATCACTCCTCCTTCATACTCTCTGCTCTAATTTTTCAGGATACCATTGTCTCCTGATTTTCCTCACACTTACTGACCACCCCTCAATTTCCTTGGCTAGATTCTCATCCAGCTCATGCCCTCTAACCATAGGTGTTCATCAGGGTTCTGTTCAGGGCCCTCCTCTCTTCTACTCTCCTTCACCTGGTGATCTCATCAGCTCTCTACGCTGATTATTCTCAAATCTACCTTTCCTTCCCCAACCTCTTCCAGCCTCACATCTCTAACTGTCTTTTAGACATCTCAAAGTGGGGGCAGCTAGGTGGCGCAGTGGACAGAGCACCGGCCCTGGAGTCAGGAGTACCTGAGTTCAAATCCGGCCTCAGACACTTAACACTTACTGTGTGACCTTGGGCAAATCACTTAACCCCAATTGCCTCACTAAAAAATAAAAAATTTTTTAAAAAATAGACATCTCAAACTGGATGTACAGAAGACATCCTAAATTCAACATGTCCAAAACAGAATTATCTCCCTATAAAACCTCCTCGCCTCCTAATTTCCCTATTACTGTAGAAGGCAACACCATCCTCCCAAACCCTCAGGCTTACAACCTAGGAGTTACCCTGGATTCTTCACTCTCTCTCTCTCACCTCTCATATCCAAGCTGTTGCCAAGGCCTATAGATTTCACCTCTGTAGCATCTCTCATTTACTCCCCTTCCTCGGCTCTGACACTGTCTCTCTCAGCTCTGGGCATTTTCTTTGGCTGTCTCTCGGCATGCCTGGAATGTTCTCCCTCATCAGCTTTGGGAACTGACTTCTTTGGCTTGCTTTAAGTACCACCTAAAAGTATCTTTTTCCAGAAGCCTTTTCCAATCCTTCTTAATTCTACTTTCCTCTCTTAATTATTTCCTATTTATCCTGTACATAGTTTGGTTTGTGTCTATTTGTTTGCATGTTGTCTCCTCCATTAGACTGTAAGCTCCCTGAGGGCAGGGTCTGTCTTTCACCTCTTTTTGTATCCTCAGTACTAAGCATAGTGCCTCACACATAATAGGTGCTTAACAAATGTTTGCTGATTGACTAACTGATATGAACATCAATATTATTATCAAAAGAGGCAGCATAGGGGCAGCTGGTGGCACAGTGGATAAAGCGCCAGCCCTGGATTCAGGAGGACCTGAGTTCAAATCCAGGCTCAGACACTTGACACTTACTAGCTGTGTGACCCTGGGCAAGTCACTTAACCCTCACTGCCCTGCCAAAAAAAAAAAAAAAAAGAGGCAGCATAGCATAATGGATAGGGAGCTGGTCCGGAAACCAAGTCCCATGTCTGACACATATTGGCTGTATGACTCTACTAGTCACTTCACAGAGAGGTGCCCAGAGCACACTAAGACTATAAATTGCAGAGAAATAAAGTACCAATCTACATTAGTAGAGAGAGTTTCCAAATCAAGGTTTTCCCTATACTAACCAAATCACAGGTGCAGTCTTTACTACTCTTCCCATTATTGTCTCTCACACACAAAAAAGTTACTTATTGCTTCTATGAACAGGAAGGCTTTTTGTGGTGGTGTAGGGAAGAGGAAGGGGTTTGACTTTTGCTTCTCAAGGTCAGTGATAGTGATTTACACATATAAATCATCACCTTTCATTCACTTGCATTAGGTCATAAAGTGGAGAATTTGGAAAGCAATAAAAAAAAAAAGATTGATCACCTGAGAAGTATAAATTAGCTCAGTGAAGCAAAAATTTTAATTAACCTGGATTTCTTCCCAAGATTGTCCCAAAACAATAAATATCAAAGCTATGAACACACATGGCATAAGCTGAAACCATATTAAATTCTTTTCAACAAATGGAATGTGGTAGTCAAGAAAATAACAGTTATGACATCATCCTACATTAAACATATAATTAATTCTAAAACATGACTCCTTTAAAAGTCTCTTCAGCAAAGTATAAAGTATGTACACACACCACATCATACACCCATTCAAACATGGGTAGTCCCATAAGAGTGAATTTCTACCTGAAAACACTTGATCAAGTTGTTTTTTGAGGCATATGATCTTTAGACTTTTGCACTGACAGGGGCAAATGTTTTCCGTATTTATACATTCTATTGTATCTATAATTCTGTTTTAACATTAATGTTCTGGCCCAACTTTTTCAGAGCCAGTCCTGCTATATATCTCCCAAGAGGTTCCAAAGTTCCCTCAGGGTTGTATGGGTCTCTTTTTTCTACTACAGTGGCTCAAGCACCCACAACTGGTATTCATCCATTTTTAAGGGGCCAGAGACTAATATTCCCTTTTTCTCAGCGGCACATGGCACATACACAAAAACTGACCATGTATTAGGGCACAAAAACCTCACAGTCAAATGAAGAAAGGCAGAAATAGTAAATGCATCTTTCAGATCATGATACAATAAAAATTACATGTAATAAAGAGCCATAGAAAGGTAGACTGAAAATTAATTAGAAATTAAATAATGTTATCCTAAAGAATGAGTGGGTCAAACAACAAATCATAGAAACAATCAATAACTTCATCCAAGAGAATGACAATAATGAGACAATATACCAAAACTTATGGGATGCAACCAAAACAGTTCTTAGGGGAAATTTTATATCTCTAAATGCTTACATGAATAAAATACAGAAAGAGGAGATCAATGAATTGGGCATGCAACTAAAAAAGCTATAAAAAGAACAAATTAAAAATCCCCAATTAAATACTAAATTAGAAATTCTGAAAATCAGAAGAGAGATTAATAAAATTGAAAGAAAACTAAAGAATTAATAAATAAAACTAAGAGCTGGTTTTATGAAAAAATCAATAAAATAGATAAACCTTTGGTTAATTTGATTTAAAAAAAGAAAACCAAATTACCAGTATCAAAAATGAAAGGGGTGAATTCACCACCAATGAAGTGGAAATTAAAGCAATAATTAGGAGCAATTTTGACCAACTGTATGCCAATAAATTTGACAATCTAAATGAAATAAATAAATGTTTACAAAAAATATAAAGTGAGCAGATTAACAAAAGAGGAAATAAAATCCTTAAATAAGCCCATTTTAGAAAAAAGAATTGACCAAGCCATCAATGAAGTCCCTTAGAAAAAATCTCCAGGGCCAGATGGGTTTACAAGTGAATTCTATCAAGCATTTATAGAACAATTAATTCCAATACTATACAAATTATTTGTTAAAATGTGAAAGAGTTCTACCAAATGCCTTTTATGACACAAATATGATCTTGATACTTAAACCAAGCAAAGCCGAAGCAGAGAAAGAAAATTATAGGCCAATTTCCCTAATGAATATCAATGCAAAAATTTTAAACATAATATTAGCAAGAAGAAGTGAGTGAGGCCATATCTTATCCAATCGAAGTGTATCCTTAGTGAATAGCCTTTCTATGCTATGGCTAAGTAAACTTTTTGTTTACTGTCGAATGACCTGCAAGTGCCTGATTTCATCCCAACATAGAACCTGAACTAACAGTGCTTCAGCCAGGTGCACTCTCAACATTTGTCATCATGAAGCAGCAACTTCTGCTGATTAATTTGGGGAAAAATTAATTTCATCTGTTTTATGTTTGTAATCTCTAACCAAAGTCCATGACACATGAGGTAGAGAGGTAAATCCTGGCAGTGAAAGTGCTCAAATACCCCAAAATGCTTAAAGAGTATTTTTAAAATTAAATTAGAGAGGAAAATACTAGAAAACAGGTTTTTAAAATGCAAAATTATGTTTTTATATTGATTAAACATATCTTAGATATCACATAAATGTGCTATTCCAAATACTTCTGCAAAATATCTCAAAGTGAGACAGCACAAAAGGAGAAAAAATAGCCTAGAGTAAACTCTACTTCTCAGATTTTTCTTTGACAAGAATTCATTTCTTCAGGGGTTATTCTGAGAAGCCTAATTTAATGAGGCAGTCACTAGATCCATGACCACCAATTCATTAAAATATAAACCTTGTTGAAGCCTTAAGATGAAACAATTTCCTAATCACTACCACGTTCTTCTAAAATAGGAGAGGGGGTCTCTTTCCTTGTTCACTTTTTTTTAAAAACTTATTTGGTAGCACTTATCAGCATCATACTACATATTTTTATTCACATTCTTTTCTGATCAACTTTTATCCAGAATCTTACCCATCTAGAAGACTCATTGTGGATGAAGTCACTTCAGCAAACAGAATTATTTTTCCTAGTTGCTTTGTCTGCAAATTTTTTCGATAGATTTCCAGGTTAAAATGTTCTTCTGTTTCAAATTCCTCTGTTTCAGTGATAACTGGCATGTGAGATGGGGTTACTTCCAATTCTGGTTTATAGGATGAAACAAATTTAAGGCTCAGCTTGCTAAATGTCATTACTCCTTCAGGATCCACATTTCTTTCAAGCCACTGCATAAAGGAAACTCGGACTTCCTGCATTAAAAGGGAGAAATGAAAAGGTCTAAATCATTTCAATTCAACAAATAAGCCTGTACTAGGCACTGGAGATAACAAAAATTATTTTTTAAAATAGTTCCTTAAAAAGATTTAAAATCAAGTAGGAACCAGATTATATTTTTAAATGATTATCATTCTTCACGACATCAGTGGATCTGTGAAATTCACTGAAGGGGGCATTCCCTCTACCAATTCCATTTGTAACCTATCGATGCTTTTCAATGTTATGTAAGTTGTGTCCATTTGTCTTCCACAGAGGGATGCCACAATAGGCTGAAGACTTTCCTTTAGGTTTTTTTTAACATGTAGTTCTTTATCAGTATAGCACTCAAGTTTTAGCAATACTTGTTATGGTTTCTCTCCTTTACTGATACTTCCTTGATAATATCTTCCATGCCACTTCTAATACATAAAAGCGATCACTGGTAATATGCTACAATCTACTGACATACAACATAAACTGCTCTATTTTCCTTTGGAAATGACTTCCCCGGGGTCATACAACTACTAAGTGTCAAATGTCTGAGACCAGATTTGAACTCATGTTCTCCAGATTCCAGGGCATGTGTTCTATCCACTGTGCCACCTAGCTTCCCCCATTTGACTCTTCAGAAACTGACTTGCAACCATATAAATAACTGTACCAAGAGAATACTGGTATTAAAAACAGGATTTGGGGGGCAGCTAAGTGGCACAGTGGATAGAGCACTGGCCCTGGATTCAGGAGGACCTGAGTTCAAGTCCGGCCTCAGACACATGACACTTACTAGCTGTGTGACCCTGGGCAAGTCACTTAACCGCCATTGCCCCGCAAAAAAACAAACACCAGGATTTGGAATCAGAGCATCTAGAGATGATTGGAAGTACAAATTCTCAAATTGTACAGCATTTTCTTCCATCAGTTCTGAGCAAACCTCACTGACCTTCAATAGTATTCATCTAGGATATGAGTACTGATGGACTAATTCAATAGGCTGCCTATCAAAATGAAGTTTATAATCTAAGCAACAGATATTCTTCAGCCATTTGCTTTATCTTATGTGGATTATTAGTCCAATCTCTTTTGAGTCATCATGAATCTTACTGAAGAGGCCCTGGGGCCTCTGGAGCTTGATGCAATCAGCACAATGTCACCTCAAAACAGGACCAAACAGAGAGCTTTACTATGAAGAGTCCCTTTGCTATGTGAAGTCTGTACTGGATGTTCTGGAGCAGCTAGGTGGCACAGTGGATACAGTGCTAGGGCTGGAATCAGGAAGATTATCTTCCTGAGTTCAAATATGGCCTCTTCTGTAAAATGAGCTGGAGAAGGAAGGAAATGGCAAACCACTCCAGTATCTTTGCCAAGAAAAACCCAATGGAGTCACGAAAGTCAGACATGACTGAACAATTGGATGTTCTCCACAATGGTGGCGAAGACCTCTGTTTTGCACACATCTCTATTATATCTCTTAGTTAACATTGATAATCAGAGGACTATTGCACAAAGTTAGGCAAATGAGAATATGAGTGAGGTACAAAGTGCTATGAGAGATTAAAGGAGGGAAAAATAGAAAAAGATCCTTTGCACTCAGAATGAGGTAATACTCAACAAGAACCAGGACAAGGTTTATACGGCCAAGATAATATTTAAAAATTGCACTCCCTGTTGTTATGATACATTAGAATGATAGCATAATCGGTTTAGAGATGAAAAAGGGCTTTGCTGGTCAGTGAATCCAAACCCCTTGTTTTACAGATGAGAGAACTAAAGCATAGATCACAAAGCTAATAAGTGTCAGACATGACTGAAACAACTCAACAGCAACAAAAGTGATGTCAAACTCACAGGGGTCACTAGACTAAACATGGAGATCCCTCCAAGGGGCCTATTAAGTTAGGAGTTTTTTATGTAATATTATCTATGTTTTATTATATTTTTATTTCTTTTATTAAATATTTCCCAATTGCGTTTTATTCTGGTTTTTGCTCTACTCTGGATTGTCGTGGGCCACATGTGGGCCATGTGTTTGATGTCTATGAATTAGGTTATCTACCATTTAATCTGAACATCACGTATATATCACTTCTGTTCTGCCAAGACCTCTTCCTTTACTGCGCCTACTCAATGGACACAGATTTAGAAACATCACAGAATAAAAACTCAGAACATCTTTAGGCTTTTGGCAATTAAATGAACATTAGTAAATCTATTTCTGGTCCTGATTCACTGATGTAATTTATAAGCAGAGGCAAGTAACAATCATCTGGATTGTTGTAAAACTGTTTAAAAGCAGTAGTCATCTGTTTTTATTCATTTCCCCAATCATGTTTTATGTTTAAGCACTATGAATGAAAGTAATTGTCAGGGTGGGCTGCAAGAACATCTACCTGCTCTAGAAATTAACTTCTCTCTTCCACACAGTTGCCAAAATGCACCAGTTTAACTGTTATTCCTCTGCATAAGTCTTTAGTAACTCACTGTTACTTCTAGGACAAAAAACAAAATGTTTTGGTAAGCCTGATATTTAAATTCCTCTCCAATTTGACTCCATCTATCTTTTTTGTTTTTGCTTAGAATAACAACAACAACAAATTTCCTGTAGACTTCTAAATATGTCATACAAAAGATTCATAACCTTTTCTTAAAGGGAAGTTTCTACACTTCATGGCAAAAATCACAGTTATTATTAGTGAGAGCTATGCTATTTAAATGTTCTCACTTTTGTTCCAAGAACCAATCATGAGGGCAAGCTAGGTGGTAAAGTGGATAGAGCACCAGCCCTGGATTCAGGAGTACCTGAGTTCAAATCCGGCTTCAGACACTTAACACTTACTAGCTGTGTGACCCTGGGCAAGTCACTTAACCCCAACTGCCTCACTAAAAAAACCCAAAAAACAACAACAACAAAAAAAGAACCAATCATGAATATCTAGTCTAAGGAGTTAGATTGGCCCAGAGGGGTATCAATTAGTACAATTAGCATTTCCATTTTTTTTTTTATAAAAGCCCGGGGGTAGGGGCAGCTGGGTGGCGCAGTGGATAAAGCGCCAACCCTGGATTCAGGAATACCTGAGTTCAAATCCGGCCTCAGACACTTGATACTTACTAGCTGTGTGACCCTGGGCAAGTCACTTAACCCCCATTGCCCCGCAAAAATAAATAAAAATTTAAAAAATTAAAAGCCCCAGGGCAAAAGTAGCCCACAAAACTGCAAGGGGAGTGGCCCGAGGGGGGAATATTTTTATAGCTAACCCTGATGATTACTTTTATTCACAGTACTTAAAACATGATAATGGAAATGAATAAAATAAGATAGACTACTGCTTTTAAACAATTTCAAAATAATCCAGGTGATACTAATGTCCATTATATTGCCAAAGACCTGAAAATGTTGAGTTTTTATTTTGTGATGTATCTAAAGCTCTGTCCCTTGCAAAATAAACAGAAAGTAAGAAGTTACCCATCAACTAGGGAATGACTGGATATAAAGTGCATGAATATAATTAATTTAAGAAAAATATGGTTTCAGAGAAACATAGGGAGACTTATATGAACTGATACAAAGTAAAGTAAAAAGAACCAAGAGAACAATTGATATAACAATGATGTGAAAAAAAATACTTATGAACTTTGATCAATTTAATGACCAACCACAATTCCAGATTATTGTTAATGAAGTATATGCTACCCGCCTCCTGACACAGACTCAAATTGCAGAATGAGACATACATTTTGAGTATATAATCAATATGAGAACTAGTTCGGCTTGATTTTGCATATTTGTTACAAGAGTTTTGGGTTTTGGGGGGAGAGATGGAAGGGAATGTGGGGTTAATAGGAACCTCCTCCCCCAAAATGAAAACAGAAGGAAAATGAGAAGAAACCACAAAAACCATGAAAATTTGAAAGTTCCATATTGAACTTATGACACACTTAGAAAGAAAACCAAGTTCTAGCTGAGAGACTGACAATTTTATGTAAGATTATCTGTCCTGCAATATATATTTTCATTATAGATGGAATATGCATTTAATTCTATTTTTGTAAAGTTCAGAATAAAAAATAAATGGAAGAAAAATAAAGAGACAGCTTTTAGAATAATTCAAGTGAAAGGTGATGATGGGCCTGAACCAAGGTAATGGTCATATGAATGTCCCAAAGCAACCACTTCTAACTGTACCAGCACAAGGTATCTTCTGCCTCCTGCCAGACCAATCTCCCAACTGGGATTTAAAGATCCTCCAGTGCAAAGTAAAGAACCATTCTTTCAAATTGAGTCCTACCATCTCCTACTACATATGTTCTGAGAGAGTAGAGGAACGGTGCTCACCATTCAATGGTAAATATTCTGACACCTGGTCACATCCTACTGACTCTAAACTCCTCTAGATGACCCATTCCACACCTCCTATCATCTAATTCCTCATTCCCAACCCCCTCAACTCTCCCACCCCAAAGATGCATCCTAACCACCTGGCCCTTCCACTGTGTTCTCTGGAATGTCTGTTCCATAGGCAACAAATTTCCCTTCATCTGAAATCATTTCCTCTTCTACTGCTTCCATGAAACAAATTTCCTTCCCCGATAACACAGCTCCCTGGCTACCCTTTCCTGTAGCGGATATTCTCCACTCATTCTCTTAAGATCACTGATGGGAGAGTTGGAACACTCCTTGACCCTTAATGTCATTTCCAGTTTCTCTCCCTTTCCCCATCCCTCAGTAACCTCTTTTCTTTTGAGGTTCATACTATTAATATCTATCAGCCAATTAAAATCCTGGTAGCTGAGGTGAACTCAAGATGGTGGAGGAAAGGCAATGACTCACCTGAGCTTTCCCCAAGACCCTTCCAAATACCTTCAAATAATGTCATAAGACAATTCCTAAAACAGCAGAACCCACAAAAGGACAGGGTGAAATAATTTTGCAGCCAAAGACAACTTAGAAAGTTGGCAGGAAAGGTCTGTCACACCAGGGTGAGAGTGAAGTGCAGTCCAATGTAGGCTGCACCAGCTCAGTCACAGTCACATCCCCAGCAAACCAGGAGCAGGCCTTGGGAACCACTGAATCAGCAGCTGCAGCAACTGCTTCTAGAACCCTTAGCCCACAGACAGTAAGGGGGTTGAACAACTGACCAGAAGGAAATCACGGGGGTCTCTTTGCTAGCACTGAGGCAGGACTCTGTTGCTTTGCCCACACTTGAATCCAGGTACCAGGCTAGGGTGGCAGTCCCAGGGTGGGGAGGAACACTAGCACACTAGCAAAAAAAGCAGGCTTGAAGTCACTCACAGACCAGAACACAGGCCAGGAGAGTAGAAAACACACCTCTCCTTAGATCATACTACCTTGGAAGAACTGAAAACTTACAGATCCTTAAAAGTATCTCTGAAAACAGCTGAACAAAATACCTGAAGCTTGGGACAGTGATCCCTCCACCCTGGAAGCAGAGCCCTAATTTAACAAAGAGTTAAAAGTCAAGAAACAAGCTGGGGAAATGAACAAACAGAAAAAAATTCTGACCACAGAAAGTCACTATGGTGACAAGGAAGATCAAAACACACCCTCAGAAGAAAAATGCTAGTAGCCACTACCTACAAACCCACAGGTGACTTTCCTTCCTTCCTCAATGAGTCTGATACCTATCTTATAAATTTTCTCTCCTCCCCAACTTCTGCCCTCATATGAAGAAACTTCAACATTACATACTGATTCTCCCTCAAATGCCTTAACCACTTAATTCTTCAACTCACTCACCTCCCAGGAGTTATTCCTCCACCCAGTCTCAGTCACACACAAAGATAATCATACCCTTTATCTCTCCATCATCTATAAATGCACCACCTCTATCATCCTGAATCCTGAAATCCCCATATCCAACCATAATCTATTGGTTTATCCACCTCTCCCTTTGCCTTTCCTTATAAAGCCCTACTCTTCGTCTGCACAGTATCCTCCAATCCCTTGACAACTCAATTCTCTCCCTGGCCATTTCCCCTACACTTGCCACTCTCCTCTTTTTTCTATCTTGACTCCTTATTGAACCAATTCAACTCTACACTGTCTTCCGTGTTTGAAACCCTGACCCCTTACTGTATCTCCTATCACACCCCACAAAGCCCCAACCTTGGATCACTCCCATCAATCATGGCCTTCACTCCTACACATGTGCTGCTGAATGAAGGTGGAAAGAAATCACACAACCATTCCAACTGGGTCCGTTACCCATTTATGTTACATAACTTCAACTGGGTCCTCACTGCTGCTAAACAATCCTACTCTACCTCCCTTGTCATCTCACTATCACACTCTCCACAGTGGTTCTTCCAACCTTTTTGCCCCTCCTCAACCTTCCCATGGCTCCCCCTCCCTCCACCCTTCTAGCTTAATGTCATTCACCATGAGTTCTCCTCTCCTTTTCCTTATATCCTGTCACTCTGCCACTATCTCCTTCATTCCCATCTCACATGATGAAAAACACCTTATTCCTTACCAAGGTTAATCCCTCTACTTATTCAAGTGATCCCACCCCATCCTATCTTTTCCAACAGATGACCCGTCTGTCATCCCCAATCTTTCATTTATTTTTAGTCTCTTCCTCTCTATTGGTTCATTTTCTACTGCCTACAAATATGTCCATTTATGTCTCCCCAACCCTGGAAACCCCTCAACTGATCCTTCCATCACTGCTATTATCCTGTATCTCTTCTGCCCTTTGTCGCTAAACTCCTCAAAAAGGCCTTCACTTTCTCTCATCACTCTCTTCTTAATCCCTTACAATCTGGCCTCTGACCTTAGCATTCCACCAAAACTGCTCTCTCCAAAATTACTAATGATCTCCTACTTGCCAAATCCAATGTCCTTTTTGCAATCTTCATTCTTATTGACCTCTCTGGGGCCTTTGACACTGATGATCATTCTTTCCTTCTCAACAGCTCGTCTCTAGATTTTCAGGACACCATTCTCCTTTGGTTTTTCTCCTACCTCTGACTGTTCTTTCTGTCTCCTTTCTGTCCGCTGGATCCTCCTGCAGATCATACCCTCTAAGTATAGCTGTCCCTCAGGGTTCTGTCTTGGGCCCTTCTCTTCTTCTATGCTGCTTCACTTGGTGATCTCAATGGCTTTCATGCATTTACTACCATCTCTACATTGATGATTCTCAAAACTACCTAGCCTGCCCCAATCTCTCTGCTGATCCCTAATCTCACATCTCCAACTGACTTTTAGTCAAATCAATTTGTATGTTCAGTAGATATGCTTTTTTTTTTTTTTTAGCGAGGCAATTGGGGTTAAGTGACTTGCCCAGGGTCACACAGCTAGTAAGTGTTAAGTGTCTGAGGCTGGATTTGAACTCAGGTACTCCTGACTCCAGAGTTGGTGCTCTATCCACTGTGCCACCTAGCTGCCCCTTCAGTAGATATCCTAAACTCAACACGTCCAGGATAAAACTCATTTTATCTTTCCACCTAAACCACACCCCCCTTCCCTATTATTGTAGAGGGCAACACCATCCTCCCAGTCCCTCAAGCTCACTCACATCTTGTGTTCCTCACTATTTCTCCCCCACCCTCATCCAATCTGTTGCACAGACTTATGCATTTCACCTTTGCAAATATGCCCCCTTCTCTCCTCTGACATTGCCATCATTCAAGCTGAGATCATCATCGCTTCAGATCTGGTTTACTGCAATAGTCTGCTGGTGGCTTCTACTGCCTACTTCTCTCCTACCTTTTCAGTCTTCTTACAATTTACTCTCAAAAAGGTATTCTTTGATCCAGTGACACTGGTCTCCCGGTCATTCCACAAACAAGACCCTTGATTACTCAGCTCTGGGCATTCTTTCTGGACATCCCCCATACCTGGGCTCCTCTGCTCCAACTACTGACCTCTCAAGCTTCCTCTAAGTCCCAACTAAAATCCCAACCTCTCTTAATTCCAGTGCCTTCCCTATGTTAATTATTTCTTATTTATCCTGTATATAGCTTGCTTGTATATATTTGTTTACATGTTCTCTCCCCCATTAGATTGTAAGTTCCTCAAGAGCAGAACTGTTTTTTGCCTTTGTGTGACCCCAACATTTAGCATAGTGTCTGGTACATAGTAGGCACTAAAGGGGCAGTTAGGTGGTGCAGTGGATAGAGCACTGGCCCTGGATTCAGGAGGACCTGAGTTCAAATCTGGCCTCAGACACTTGACACTTACTAGCTGTGTGACCCTGGGCAAGTCACTTAACCCTCATTGCCCTGCAAAAAAAACCCCAATAAACAAACACACACACACACACACACACACACACACACACACACACACACACACACAAAACCCCCACAAACACAGTAGGCACTAAATAAATGTTTATTGACTGATTAATTAATGAGTTCCAATTGGGATATATTAAGTTTGAGATGTTTATGAGATCTCTGGATGGAAATATTAAGAAGGTAATTGGTAGCTAGAGCCAGGCAGAGAAATAAAGATGAAAGAAGTTGAGGATGAGTTTTGATCTGTACTAATAGAATCAAGGAATTATGTTAAAGTGCCTCATATATCTCCCTGCATTTTTTTACCCTACAGGGATTTTTACAGGGTGGGCCAAAAGTCACAAAGTCAGAAAGGGGATTCAATATTTAATAACTCCTTTATTTTTTTGTTGTTAATTTATAATACCATAGCATAATACACAGTATATGTAGGAAAAATATATATATATATATAGGAAATAAAGAAAAAATAATTTTCAAAAAGTGATTAAAACATCAGACCACTTCGTGACTTTCGGCACACCCTGTATTTTGCTCATTCTCAGTTCTACTGGCAGCATTGTATGTACCATGCACTATAAATTCACCCTATTTAATCTGAGCTAGGCCACCAATGGGGCTCAAAAAGCCTTTTATTTATCTTTCAACTCCTGATCAAATCACCCACAGTGCCTATATTAAATACTATCTCCCCATCCCTTAATCTCACTCTACTCACCCACCCCCAGAATTTTTAGCACGTGAACTTGACCTCTCCTTTCCTGATGAGATTGAAGCCATTCAACTTAAGCCCCTTCAATTCCCTCCCCATTTCACTTCTCTGTGTAGTCAGTTATCTACCCATCTGTTCCTTTTTTTCTTCTGATTCAAAATTATATGTGGCTCTATAGATATACGCTAACTCCTCTATCTATGCCCTTAATCCCCCTCCTCTTCAGAACCCTGCTACAACAACAATCCTTATTTTTCCTATTGGATCATCTCTCTTCACTGGCTCCTTTTTAAACATACTCAGGTCTTCCCACCTGGAAAAAAGGCCTGCATTTTTTTACTCTACTAGTCAGTCAATAATCAGTCAGTAAGCATTTATTAAGCACTTCTTATGTGCCAGATTAGACACTGGTATGATATATCCACATCAAAGAAGGCACTGTGCTCTATGAGTAAAGTAGAATTATAGTTGCTCAAAAGAAAAGTGAGATGTACAAATTTAGAGACATCTCCACCCCAAATGTTCATATGGATTATTTATGCGCAACCTGTGGTAGAGGCTTCTAAGCTTGTATTGGTCTGATCAGCCACAACTAGACACACTGCACCTTAACCCCAACATATTGATGTCATTTTGGTCCTCTTCAAACACAAAGGACAACAACCAACCAATCAATAATGTGCCAGGCATTGTGATGAGGTCTAGGAATACAAATATATGTAGCTCTACAAGTAAAATTCTCTCAAAGAATTTACATTCTCATGGAAGACAACACAAAAAGGGAAGGCAAAAAAAGAGGGGGGAGAGTCAGAAAGTATCACTCATAAGAGTATGACAGAGTAAGTCCAGAAGAAAACCTGGAGAGGAATGAAACAGCTGACCTAGACACCCTCATTAAATAGGGGTTCTGAGAGGAACCATCCAATAAGAAGGAAAGACTACAGAGGCAGAGAGTATTTCCAACATGTGAACTCCAGGACTGGAGGGAGACTTTAGAATGAAGAGATGGGACATGGTAGAAGTGATCCAGTGCAGCGTGGAGAGGAAAACTCACTCTTTCCTTACAGGACTGTGAGGCTATTATTCTGCTTTTTAATGGATGCACCTTCCTCGTAATTTCTACAACTATTCTATTTTTCCATTTTCCTCTTTAGTCTCTTACTTCTACTCTCACCAGTTCCTCTTTTTCCTCCCATTTCTTCTCTCTCTACATCCTTTCCCTATGTGATTTTGCTACTCGCCCACCTTCAATGATTACTTTTATTCAGATAACTCCCATATCTGTCTCCAACCCCTGACCTCTTTGACCTCTTCCCTGAGCTCCAAAAAGAGATTTCTAACTCCTGAATGTCTCTTACTGTATGTTCCATAAGCATCTTAAGCTCTACATGTATAAAAATTAAATTTATCTTTCCTCAACTTGCTTTTTTTTTTCTAGTCTTCTCCCACCCACCCAAGGATCCATTCCATGTAACAAAACAAAACAAAAAAAAGGGGGTGGGGGGTGGGTAAAGCAATTAAATGCTTACCAACATATCAAGTGAATCCATGCTCACAGTTCCCCACCTCTCCAATGAATGAGGAAGACGTACTTTCCCATCTTTTCCAGGTCCAAATTTGGTCATTATAGTTATACTGAATTATGGGTTGTTGATTTTTATAGGCATAATAACTCTACTAGACCAAACACTCACTTCTAAAGTAAAATTTATTCTGCATGAGTGAAAGTTATGAAACTGAGCTAAAAAAAAAAAGAGAGAGAGAGAGAGAGAAGCTATAAGACTTACTCAAGAGATAAGTATCTTCAAAAGACTAACTTCAGCACACTAGGCTTATGAGTCTGTAAAAGTCTGATTAATCTGACCTCTGCAAAATTCCCTACGATTTTTCTAAGTCAAAAACAAAAAGGTTTCTGACATGGGAAAAGGAGGTATAATGCAATGGAAGGAAAGAGAGGACTGAATGAAAAACCAAGAAATCTCTCAAATACAGTAGCCTATGTTCTAGTACTTATCATAAACAGTGAGAAAGGCCTAACAACACAAGGACCTTGATAAAACTTTCAAAAGATTCATTCCAGGGGGCAGCTAGGTGGCGCAGTGGATAGAGCACCGGCCCTGGAGTCAGGAGTACCTGAGTTCAAATCCGGCCTCAGACACTTAACACACACTTACTAGCTGTGTGACCCTGGGCAAGTCACTTAACCCCAATTGCCTCACTAAAAAAAAAAAAAAATTCATTCCAACCAACACATAATATGCCACCTCTAAGGAATAAAAGCAACAGGACCAGTCATATGCATCAGTAGAGTGTGGGACTGCCAATATGGCATCATTTTTAGTAATGCTAAAATACCCCTACCTGTCCCCAGATATCTCCCACAATGGAACTTTTAGTGTGTACATCTGCTATCTTCCTGCTTTATGTAAAATTCCCAACACTAACACCAACTCTGAATCAGACAGCAAAAGTAAGGACATTTCTTTCCAGGAGCTACAGTTAAAATGCATGTTACTCAATAGGAGAAAAAAGCCTCCAGTAAAGAAGGATGTGGAGAGAAAACTGACTAAAACCATCTCTCCTACTCCTGTTCTATTAGCAAGTATTTACATATTAGCATAATTTTTGCCTTTAACATTTTGGAAAGACATAGAAGTTAAAGAGATTAGCTACAGGTAAGTCATTGGTGGAGAGGGAGGTTTTTGTTTTGTTTTTTTAACCGCTTTTTTGATATATACTTGTGCCTGCAGAGAACCTCCCAAAGCTTTCCTTGGAGAGGGGGCTGGGACCTGGACTTGCCAGCTCACCCTCCACTTTCCTTCAACAGTTCTATTAGTTTCAAATTCACAGACTATAAATACTCCCCCTGCTTTCCAGCTTTTCCCACTAGACTGTAAGCTTCTAGAGGGTAGGGATTTCTTTCTTTTTCTTAGTTGTATCCCCATTGCTTAGAGCAGTGCCTAGCACATAGGTGACACTTTAATAAATGTTCAATGAATTGTATCTTCCTTTTCCATCTGCAGCTTTCATTTCATTTTCTATCCGCTGATTTCAACCCCAGGAATATCATACCTTCCCCAGGATAATCTCACCACCTGAAATCTCATGAGAATGAAGATTGATCCATCTTTGATATTCAACACCTTCTGAACACCCTGAGCTAAGTGGAAGGTGAAAGATAGAGTAATAAATTCTTTCCAAAGCCTTCCCTTAATAGAGTGCTCAGAACTTTCCAGTTTTCTTTCTTTTCCATCAGCTGCCCTGTTTGCATGCCCCATCTCCAGGCACCTCTGTCTCATCCCCAAATCCCTGGCTTTTCAGCTTCCTTTTGTGTATTGTCATCCCCCATTAGACTGTAAGCTCCTTGAGCGAAGGAACTTCCATTATTTGGATTTCCAGCTCTTAGCACAGTGCCTGGCACATAATAGGCACTTAATAAATGTTTATTGACTTTTATTGAAAGCACCACAGCAAATGAAAAAGCAGGCAATCTATGTCCAACTGAATCAATGTTGGTTCCTTGCCAAACATCCTTCCCATGTTTCTGTTAACAATTAGGTGGTCTACCGGTGTCTCATTTCATCCCAATCCCAAAACTGAACCAGGACTGGTCTACAACATTTAGTGTTAATTGGCAGAATTGGATCCAAATGACTTTGTGATTTAAGAAGGGAAAGGGCTTTACAGACAAAAGTGACCTGAAGCCCAACAAGGAAGCTCCACATCTTATGATCACTATGCTATTGGCCCTAAATCCCACATATATCCATGAATGGACACACACGGACAAAAATGTTTATAGAAGCTCTCTTTGTGGTGGCAAAGAATTGGAAACTGAGGAGTTGCCCATCAATTGGGGAATGGCTGAACAAGTTGTGGTATATGAATGTAATGGAATACTATTGTGCTATAAGAAACAATGAGCAGGTGGATTTCAGAGAAACCTGGAAGGACTTTCGTGAACTGATGCTGACTGAGAGAAGGAGAACCAGGAGAACATTGTACACAGAAACACCAACATTGTGTGATGATCAACTGTGATAGACTTGGCTCTTCTCAACAGTGCAATGATCCAAAACAATTTCAAAGTATTCACGATGGAAAATGTTCTCCACATCCAGAAAAAAAGAACTATGGATTCTGAATGCAGATTGAACCATACTGTTTCGACTTGTTGGCTGTTTTTTTTTTCTTTTATGAGGTTTTTCCCTTGTGTTCTGCTTCTTCTTTCACAACATGACTAATACAGAAATATGTTTAATGTGATGGCACATATACAACCTATATCAGATTGCGTTCTATCTTGGGGGACTGGGGAGGGAACGGAGGGAGGGAGAAAAATCTGGAACCAAAAATCCTATGAAAATAAATGTTGAAAACTATCTTTACATGTAACTGGAAAATAATAAAATACTTTTATGATTCAAATAAATAGATAAATCCACAAATGGGGTCCCACTGAACTTACCTGAGAGCATGTGACCACTAGAGATATGTGCCCAGGATACTTAGAAACATGTGCCCAAAATGATAAACATTGTAAAATGACATCTGCTGAACTGGCTTAATTTTATGGGGGGGGGAGGGGTAATCTTGATTCCACCACCTGTGGTAAGCCTGGGCCCTCCACAAAGATTGTTAATGTGGAGACTGTCTAAGAACTATTCTCAATGAATTACCTGGGACACTTAATATGGCATTTAGGAGGCCATTAAGGTACATTACTGCAATATAGGGGTGGTAGCATCTGAAAGGACAAAGGGGAAAAGAAGCAGGGAGAAAGAGGAAGAAAGGAAGACGAAAGGGAAAGAGGCATAGAAAAAGAAAGACAGAGAGAGTCCACATTTATTAAGCACTTACTGTGCCAAGCACTGAACTAAGTGGTGGGGATACAAACACAAGTAAACAAGACAGTTCCTGCCCTCAAGGAGTTTCTATTCTAAAAAAAAAAAAAAAAGGAGGAAAAGACATAAAGGAGTGCTTCGAAGCATGAGAGAAGAGGTAGACAAGACAAAGCATAGTACAGAGATGGCCAAGAAGCCTGAGTCTGGGCAAAATAAGGCAAAAGTCCACCCACCAGAGCCCAGGGGAAGAAGATGAAAGTCAGAATGGTGGCCACATGTGCTCAACTGAATAGATGCCACATCCTTGCTGAATATCCTTTCTACTCTAATAATAAATAAACCTTCTGTTAACTTCCAGATGGGTTTATAAGGGTCTCATTTAATTCCAACACCAAATGTGAACCACTTGACCAACCTAAGTTAGGACTGGCCCATACTTTATTATCAAAGATAAATATTCTGGGGGCAGCTAGGTGGCACAGTGGATAGAGCACCGGCCCTGGAGTCAGGAGTACCTGAGTTCAAATCCGGCCTCAGACAAGTACTTAACACTTACTAGCTGTGTGACCCTGGGCAAGTCACTTAACCCCAATTGCCTCACTAAAAAAAAAAAAAAAAGATAAATATTCTGAACCCTATCCTGGATTTCTGACAGGTAAACTTTTGCCTTAACTCACCCAAAACCAGGCCCCCAAATTTCACTTCCCAGCCATTTCCAAACCATACATGCATACCTTTCCCTTCCTCTGACTTCCTAGTTCCTTTTTTTTGTTCTGTCTCCGTTCCATTAGAATTTAAGCTCCTTGGGGGCAGCTAGGTGGTGTAGTGGTTAAAGCACCAGCCCTGGAGTCAGGAGGACCTGAGTTCAAATCTGGCCTCAGACACTTGACACTTACTAGCTGTGTGACCCTGGGCAAGTCACTTAACCTTCACTGCCCTGCCCTCCCCCCGAAAAAAAGGGAATTTAAGGTCCTTGAGGTCAAGGTCTGGCTTGGTAATACTTGTAGTCAGATCCCCAGTGTTCAGCACAGTCCTTGGCACACAGTAAGCACTTGAATGCTTTTTCATTTATTCAAGAAAACTAAACTCAGACTGCCTGTCTAATTGCATCTTATCTAGATAACAGACATCTTGATCCATTTAGTTTTTTGTTTGATTATTTTTCTCTTTGACTCCCTCTTCTATTTGGACTCTTCCTAATACATCCTCTATCTATGACGGTCACAAACACCTTTGGCAAGTATACAGCTCTGTGTTTAATGCCTTCAATAAAAACAATCAGAGGAGCATTTGGCAAAGTTGTCTCTGAGGTTATACCTATATCAAGGAATTAGGTTTGAAATTAACAAATGCATTTATCTCAGGATCATATACTTAGAGCCAAAAGGAACCTCAAAGTTCATCTAATCCAACCCCCTTATGTGACACTGAACAAATGGGCCTAAAAAGCATCACTGACTTGCCCACGCTCACATAATAAAATAAGAATAAAAAGAGAACCAGAATTTGGACCCAGGTTATTTGCCTCCAAATTCAGCATTCCATGCACCATACCTCCTTTGGAGGAAAGCTTTGAAATCTCTCATTAGTAATAATATTTATATAGTGCCTGAAGGTTTACAAAACACTTTACATTGATCATTTCATTTGATCTTCATAACAGTACTATTAGGAAAGGTTATTACTCCCAATTTACATATGAGGAATCTGAGGCTGAGAAGATAAGTGACTAGGTCAGGGTCACATTGATAATAAATGTCTGAGGCAGGATCAAGCTCAGGTCTTCTGTGGCAGGCAAAAGATGAAATGACTGAAGAAATAATGGTCTGGGTTTCTGATCATATTGATTTCTTAAGCAATGCATTCCAAAGGTATAAGAAATCAGGATGAGTAGCCTTCCTCAGCTTTTGGCACTAGACCCCCCAAATACAGAGGGAAAGAGATTGTTATGCACTAAAAACAATTAATCAAATAAGACCAATTATTTAAAAGAAAACAGGAATCAAAATTAGGTGATATTATTTCTAATCAGAGAAAAGATTAGGGACTTTCCAAGTTGGGAAATGCAGAGAGAACAGGTGTAATTCCCTGAAATGAGAAAAAGAGGTGTCTCACTCTTCCCTTCCCAAGTGTATTCAGTCAAAGGAACATGGAAACAATAACTGATTGGCCAATACAGGGCTAGTTTTCAGATAAGACATATAGATTGTTTGAGATGTATAATAGTTAGAAAACTCCTTGCATCACTCTTCAGGTGTGACCAGGTTTCTCGTCAGCATAATCTAAGTACATGTTTAAGGGTCTCTAAGCAGCTGGTAGAGGTGGTCCAGATTCCTAGCCACTCAGGGTTCAAACAATACAACAAGGGTTTCTCACAATTCTGACAATAAAATAAAATTTTGTCACAGGACAGAATTTGGACAGGACCCATAACTGAATAGAAAGGGCACTGAGCTAGCTACAGAATTGAGTCACAAGATGGAGTCAGTGTGATTCAGTCAATTCCTACTATCACTTGCTATTCCAATTCCCTCCCTTCCTGACCTCAAGTCCAACACTCTATCTACTATGCCACCTACCTGCCCCTACTGAGTCAAACTATTTTTATAACCAAAAAATAATAAACACTACATGATTTTGTTATTTTTGCATTCAAAAACATGTATATTAAAAATATTCTCCTAAATTTATAAAAAAAAACAAGTACCCAAATTTCTCATAAAAATTTCTTATATTGCTACCTTTACTTAGACGTAGCACGCCAAAAGGTAGCATAGAGTGTAAATTTCTCTAAATTAATAAATAGTAAGCAAGTTATACAGGCAGTCTTAACATGTTGAAATAAAATGCTGGCTTGCTTCCTAGCAACCTCTAGTGGTTCACATAAATATAGCATGGTACAAAAGAGAAGGAACAAAATTTCACAACGGCATTGTTAGCATTAGTGAAGAAGTCAAAATAATCAATTATCTCTAACCACAAAGGCTTCCAGAGTGGCTAGTTACATTAATGATAGTCTAGCTGAGTGATATATGAACTAATACTTCTAAAATGCATTTCTATCTATATAATTTCACATTAAAATTCCACAGATCAAGGCTAGGTGGGCTATTCATTTATAGACTAAATCTATAAGGACCACAATGACTATTAGGACAAATTAGCTAACAGTCTAATTATTTTAATAGGATTAGAAACAGGAGTTCATAAATTCTAGGGTTCAGTTATCTGCATTGTATCTTTCAATTATAGATCTAATTGAAGAAAAAACTCTACAAACACAGTATTCAGAACCTGACTCACCTGAAGACAAGGAAGCCTGTGTGGAGAAACATTTAGTACCATTCAAAAACCATAGAGACTTTTGGCCACAGTGTTAAGTAGTTTTTTTAATCTTTGCACAAGTAGAAAATAGTTCTGCTCGCCTGCTTCCTGTGTAATTCCTCAAAACCATATTATCAACACTGAGTTTCATAAAAACTAACATTTTATTCCTTTTTGTGTTTCTATAATTTCCTTCAGTAACTTTCTAAAAGCAAGAAGCACTCTTACCGGGCTACATAAAACTAATTAAGATGTTTGGCAGTGTTTAAAAATAGAGCTATTTCCACAGAATGGAAAAATTACCTTGGCCAGGATCCTTAATAGCACAATTTTTCTGTGGCCATTAATAATAATTTGTTAGATCATCAAACTAGGATTTGTTCACATCCCTATGCAATTTCACTAGGGTTTTCTGTATGTAAGAAATCAGTAATTTACTGAAAGCTTATTTGCACAGAATTAAACACAAAAACACATCTTAATCTCAGGTCTTTAATTTTTTCTAAGTTCTACAGCATATCTGGTTGGAAATGAATATTTGAGCATGCGTAACAAATGAATGCTATTCAGTGAGACCTAAGATTTAAATTTTTCAAACTAGAATTTTAAGCTTACCAAAATTTATTGATTGTAGCAAAAAAAAAAGACTTACATCATGGAAGGTGAGTTAAATTACAACATTTTGACAGCAGGCCCTGGTGGCCAGTTTAGCAAAAAAATATTGGTTCTAATCAATTAATCAGGGAGCATTTATTATTAAGACCTTACTATATACATGTCAGGACAGGAATACAAGACAAAGTGAAACAGCCCCCCCCCACCTCCGATAGCTTACATTCTAACTGAAGAAACAACATGTACAGATGTATGTAACCATACAAAGAAAACATTCAGAATTAATATCAAGGTAGCGCTGGGAAGGTATGGACTAGCAGGGAAAGGGGAGAAGGGAAGAACAGCAAAGTATTCATGAAGAAGGTGGAACTTGAGCTGAGTGAATAGAGTTGGGAAAAACTTGAAAAGGTGATAGATGATGAAGGCTTCCACTAGGATGCTGGTTGTGAGAATCGAGGAGGCAACTTATGTCAAAGATGTTGGGAAGATAAAAATAAGAAGTTTTAGCAACTGAATGGATTGGGTAAGTGAGAATGAAGAGTTGAGGATGATAGCTTCTGACTGTTGGTGACAGAGAATAGATGTTTTTCTTACTGAAGGTTAATGAAAAAGGTGGAAAGGGGCAATCCCTTCTCTGATAAGGGAAGCAAAATAAAAGAGAATGATCCAAAAGTTGATGGGGCAGAAAGTCCACAGACGATCATTGGAGAACAGGAATTGACAACATGCAATTTCTAAGTGGTATAACAGATAAATGAGAATTTTTGAGTGCCCAATTTATATCCTGCACAACAAAAATAATGTTCTTGCTTTTTTGTGACATGCCTAACTGGTAAACATGTTTAGTATGATTTCATGTTATAACTGCTATCATATTGCCTGCCTTCTCAACTGATGGGGACAGGAAGGAGGGAGAAAATTTGGAACTCACAATTTTAAAAAAGAATGTTAAAAATAAATTAAGTTGGGGCAGCTAGGTGGCGCGGTAGATAAAGTACCGACCCTGGATTCAGGAGGACCTGAGTTCAAATCCAGCCTCAGACACTTGATACTTACTAACTGTGTGACCTTGGGCAAGTCACTTAACCCTCACTGTCCCACGAAAACAAAACAAAACAAAAAGATAAGCAGGTAAAGCACAGTATGCTTTAAGGCATAATAAGTAGTGAAATAACATAATAATGGTTAATATTGATATAGCACTAGGGGCAGCTAGGTGGCACAGTGGATGGAGCACTGGCCCTGGATTCAGGAGTACCTGAGTTCAAATCCAGCCTCAGACACTTGACACTTACTAGCTGTGTGACCCTGGGCAAGTCACTTAACCCCCATTGCCCCGGAAAAAAAAAAAAACAAAAGAAAACAAAAATATATTTATATAGCACTACTATGTGTCAGGAACTGTACTAACCATTTTACAGATGAAGAAACTGAGGCAAAGTTAAATGACCTGTCCAGGAGCACATGGCTAGTAAATATCACAAGCACAATTTGAAGTCAGGTCTTCCTGGCTCCTGGCATAGGATTCTATCTGCTGTACCACCTAGCTATATGCATGTTTATCAGTAATAAACTCAAATGACAGAATAGCACAGCATCTAGATGAGTTAAGCAAAAATTAATGAGATTACAGGGGAGAGTGGAAAATAAAACAATAATTGTTAGGGACTTCAATATGATTTTTTTCAAATCTAGACTAACATAACAAAAGGATAAATGAGAAAGATGCCAAGGACCTCAAAAGAATTTTAGAAAAGATAAACATGATGGTAATTATTGAATGAAAATTAAAATTTCTCAGCTTTTCATGGCATTTTTATAAAAATCAAGGGTGTCCCCTCTCTGCCTCCACCCTCCACCCTAGATCCTGGCTTTACCAGAAACTATTCAGGAATTATTCCCAGAAACTATGGTCAGGCAATGAGAAGATCCAGAATAATCAGGGACCTACTTGCCCCCTTATCTTTGTACTCTGACCTGACTGTTTGCCTGCTCACAAGTGCTTAGAGAAACTGGTAGTCAATAACTCCATTTCTTCCAATGAGATGGAAGACCACCAGATCTTACTGCCTGCCCTGTCATCTAACCTACATATATAAACTCTGGGCCTTGCCATCTACCCCACTACTGAACACTGAAGAGTTCTGAGGCTTTCCATGTATCCTGCAGATGAATATTATTGTATGTGTTGTTTTGCCTAATTAAAGTGTCAACTCCCTGAGAGCAGTAGCTATCTTCCTTTTTCTATTTATATCCCAAGCATTTAGCACATAGTAAGTACTAATCAAGTTTATTGACTTTTCATGTGGCAAGGCAGAAAGAAGGAATAAACAAATGTAGAAAATACAGAGCTTTCGATTAGTTTCTTAATGATAAAAAAAGAAATCATCTGTGTTTTCCAAAACAAAGAAGTCTTGCTGACTGTAATATTCAACACATAAACTTATTTTTGTGGGAAATCCGATTTAGAATGTGAACTTAAGATCTAAAAGAGGTACAAGGCCATAAAATTAAAAATCATCTTCTCTCAAAGAGGAATAAAAGACATATTAAGCCATTATACTAAAGGAGTGATCTGTTATAGTACATTTGTTCCCTATTATTTTTTCATTTGCATTTGTTTTTATAGTTCTCTAAGTATATCCGTCAAGGGGAAATGAGAAAATGTAACACTCAAAAAAGAAAAATTACAGGATGTGAAAAAAAATAGAATGTATTTCCTTCTAAGATTTGAGATCTCCAGATACAGATATTTTATTATATTCATGGGTGCGGAAAGGCCTCCAATTACAAGAAGTTACATTTCTTAAAAGCTGACACTAAAAATTATTCCAGCTTTTTTAAAAATCATTTAATTTGAAAGAAAAACAATGATATATTTTGTGCTAAATAGGCCTATCATTAAAAAACAAAAAAACACAACTCCCCCCCCAATCCAAGTATCATATAAAACCATTTCAAGTCTACAAAAACATTAAAAACATCTAGATTCCCACACACATATTTGGAAGTAAATATAATTCTTTTTCGAAAAAAGCTGGCTCTTTGGAAGGGGACACAGAAAAAGATAAAGATAGAATTTCTGAAACAAAAGGTATCACTAAAAATCAATTTTTTAAAAAACCAGAAAAAGGAAATTAAATCTCCTTAGTTTTCTGGGTGAATTAAATGGAATCTATATAGATATAATTTCTTAAGATAGTTCTTTAAGCAATAATTTTTACATATAAATTATAAATTTCCAAACAATTGTCTTCAACACTAATAATTCTATTACTAAACAAATCAGAAGTTTTGAAAAACTTTAAAGAGGAAAAAGACCCAGAGAACAATAAATCTCTATTACTATACCATTGGAAAAAACCATAAAGATCACTCAATATATCATACAAATACCTTTCATTATTTAACTCAGTGAACCTAAAGGTGAAAATATGGAGTGACCAGTGAGGAAATTAAGATGCTTTAAATAAATCTAGAAATACCATAAGCATCACCATCTCATCTCTTCCAAAAACAGTGTCTCTCTTCCTAAATGTTTACTATCACTAAAGCTGTCCCACCTTCCTATCCATACTTCCAGGTTACCTGACCACAAGTACGAGTAAACATTTTCTCTGATATTCATGACCTCTGGATCTCTCCAACTCAGAACTATGCACAAGAGATAGAGCAATTTCAGCTGTATCTACCATCTAGGACACCAACAACCCAAACAATGTTAAAACAAACAAAAAAAACAAAGCCCATGAACTAATGGCAGAGAAGGCTAATCCTTTATTTCTTTTTCTTTCTTTTTTTTTTTTTTTTTGCGGGGCAATGGGGGTGTAACGATTGGAATAACGCCACCTGCTGGATACTTACTGTAGAAGAGTTCTGCCCATGAAGGGAAGGTCTTTGAGGGCAAGACCAGGAGTCTTTTCTTCAGGAGTCAGGAAGTGACGCGGACTAGTGGGAGGAGGGAGGAAGAGACTGGCGCTCAGTCTCGGGCTCTCTCTGTCCTTTGGACTCTGGTGGAGAGCGGAGCTAGAAATGTGCTCTCCCTTTAACAGATAGGAATCTAGGCCTTTCTCTCTCTTTACCAAAATTCTTATTCTCCTTAATAAATGCTTAAAAGTCTAACTCTTGCTAAAGCTTATAATTTATTGGCGACCACTCATTAGATATTTTAGACAGACTAGCTAGAATTTTACCCCTTAACAGGGGTTAAGTGACTGCCCAGGGTCACACAGTTAGTAAGTGTCAAGTGTCTAAGGCCAGATTTGAACTCAGGTACTCCTGAATCCAGGGCCAGTGCTTTATCCACTGCACCACCTAGCTGCCCCCTAATCCTTTATTTCTAACATGATCACTAAGAATCCACTCCCCCAGGACCCACCATAAGGGCAGTGCTACCCTACTGACAACATGCTTGCAATAGACCTCAACTCTAAAACCTCCCTCCTCATAGTGTCTGGGAAAACTGAAATGCAGAAATTAGTGCTGGCTGGGACAGGGAGTGGCAGCACTCCATACTTCATTAGAGCTAGGCTAGAAACCTGATAAACAGAAAATTGGGACAGGATGCTTGTGTGTCACTGTGGGGCACATGGGATACAGAGAGTTCTGTCTCAACGGAAATAACTTGGGGCAGAGACTGAGGTTGTGTGTAACATAAAGTGCCATGCTTGGGAAAAGGATAAAGAGAAGGCTTGGACAATTTGGAATTATGCCCAAAGGGCGATAAAGCTGTGCATACCCTTTGACCCAGCAACCCCACTTTTAGGTCTTTTGCCCAAAGAAATCATGGAAGGGGGAAAGGGACCCACATGTACAAAAATATTTATAGCTGCTCTTTACGTGGTAGCAAGGAATTGGAAGTTGAGGGGGTGCCCATCAATTGGGGAATGGCTGGACAAGTTGTGGTATATGAATACAATGGAATACTATTGTGCTGTAAGAAATGATGAGCAGGAAGAGTTCAGAGAAACCTGGAGGGTCTTACGTGAGCTGATGATGAGTGAGATGAGCAGAACCAGAAGAACATTGTACACAGTATCATCAACATTGAGTGTTGACCTACTGTGATGGACTATATTCTTCTCACCAATGCAATGGTACAGAAGAGTTCCAGGGAACTCATGATAGAAGAGGATCTCCAAATCCAAGAAAAAAAAAGAAAGAAAGAACTGTGGAGTATAGATGCTGATTGAACCATATTATTTCTTTTGTTTTGGGTGCTGTTGTTTTTTTTTTCTATTTTGAGGTTTTGCATCACTGCTCTGATTCTTTCTCTTGTAACAGGATTAATGCAGAAATAGGATTAATGTTATTATGTGTATATATATGTGTGTGTATATATATATCTATATGTATATGTATAGATATATATAGATATAACCTATATCAGATTACCTGCTGTCTAGGGGAGGGGGGGAGGGAGGGGAGGGAGGGAGGGAGAAAAATCTGAAAGTGTAAAGCATGTATAAACAAAAGTTGAGAACTATCTTTACATGTAACGGAAAAAATAAAATATCTCAAAAAAAAAAAAAAAAAAAAGAGAAGGCTTGGAGGTCTAGCCCCATAGAAACTCCCATCAAAGTAGAGAGAATTAGAAAAGGAGCAACAAGGACAAGAAAAGGAGCAAATGAGGATAAAAGGCAATTTCAGCCAAAGATCTCACAAGGAAGAGCCTTAATTGAAGACTTTAAACACTGCACACAAACCAACACAAAAGTTACTAAGAGAAAAGAATATGGCCTCCAGACCAACTAAAAGAGTCCAGGGATCTATGAATAAATATTGGAGGCCGGAGGAAAATTAATCAAAACCTGATGAGGCAAAGAAAACTATGAGTTCTCAAGAAACCACAAAACCACACAGCAGAGTGTTTCTGCATAGTTAAAAAGAAAAATAAGAATTTATGGAAACAAATTTATTTTGCCAAATCAATAGTAGAATAGAAAAATTTGAATCCATAGTGGTCTCAGGAAAAAAAGCAAAACAGAAAATATGTCACTGGGTATGCAAATACACAAAAGTAAAAGGTAATCTGAAAGAAGAGAAACAAAAAACAATGATTTTTTAAAAAAAAACCTGATTTTCATACAAGCAAAACATATTTAAAGGCAGTATACATATAGACAAATGAAGGACTATAGGACTCCCCATAAAACCTTTTAAGTCAAATAACTTAAACAACAAATAAAACAAGAAAACTGACCACAGTTTCTCAGAAGAAAGTAAAACATCAATCAAAAAAGTGAACAAATTGCCACCAGAAAAAAAATCAAAACCCTATTCTGAAAATTCCCAGACCTAGACTAATTAAATTTTAAAATTTCAATTAAAAAACTAAAATTTCCACAAACAACCAGAAGACTTTCAAATGTAAAGGAAAGAAAATTCAAGTAATACAAAACTATTCAGCACCCACCAGAAACTTCAGGTAAAAATGAAATATGCTTCAAAGAGCAAAAGCACTAAAGATGCATCCCAAGGTGATATAACCAGCAAACCTATGCCATTAATGAAAAAAAGATGAATGTTTCAGTAAAAAGGGCCATTCGAAGCCTTCCTAGAAAGAAAACCAGACCTGAACAAACTATTTTGGTCAAACAAAATTTGAACTATCTTGTTCAAATACAAGAAAGGCAAATCCAGCAATTAAGGACAACAACAATAAAATAACAACCAAGAAGCCATTATGAAATTTCTTTCTAAAAGTACACAAGGAGACAAGAGTAAAAGGCAGAAGGCAAATAGAAGTGATGGTGAATCAATAAGCACGGACAAAACTTCACAACAATCCACTTATAGGTGAAGCATTGTTTATTTCTGTTTTTCTTCTTTCTGGGAGGGGGGGGAGACTAAACTACAGAAAGGGAGAGCATATAAAAGGGGAGAAAGGAAGAAGACAGAAGGGAATGTTATATAGCCTAATCAAGTGAAAAATTAACATGAAAAGAAAATAACTCCTGTAGAGAATGGGTGATGTGACAATGAAAGGATTGAAACAAGTTGGGGATGGGGGGGGGGGTGGGGGAAGGGGCTCTTGTTTCAGTGGTGATGAATGCTCCCACGGAGAAGTGTAATAAAGGGAGATGGAGACTTGACACTGGGTATAATCTGCAGGGATGTGCTGCTTAGAGAAAACAATCATCCAGCCTAAGGAGAAGGGAAATAAAGCTTTTGGGGGCAACTGACACCCAGTGGAGTGGGAGGGTATAGACTCAAGGTCAAGATTGCATGACAAACAACCGGGAAAATGCTCATGGGGAAGGCAAAGGTTAACTATGAACTGCAAAATCAGAGACATAGAAAAACTTCCAACATATGACAATATGAACTTTATGATGGCAGGAACTAATATTTCTAACAGTGAGGTAGAAAAGAAAAAGAAGGTCAGAGGGCAAGACAGACAAGGCAATAACATAGAAACTAAATAGGAGAGGGAAACCAACATAAATAACTCAAAAGCTTTCAGTTCATGAGAAATACAAAGACTAAATAAGTATAAAGGTCATGAATCAAAGTCAGGAATACACAGTAAAGTAAGATAAATAATGAAGAAAATAAGGGAAAGATATTTTAGGAAAAAGAACAGAAAATTAAATTCTTTTTCAAAAATTAATGACAAAAATTGAAGGGCAGCAGAGGAAGGGAGATTTTTCTTAACTGAGGGGGAAGGGGGAGAATTAAAGAACTAGATAAAAAGAAGAAGGAAAACAAAATAACAGGCAAAACTCCAAAACTTGGGAAATGGCTTACAAAGAAGAGAGAAAATAAAACTAGGATTGCCTTAATACATGGTAATTTTTTAAAATTCCATGTGGTACTGAGAAATATGTATACTCTTTAGAAGATGCCATAAATCTTTTAGTTCTAGTTTAACTAACAATTTGTTCAATTCTATATTTTCCCATTTCTTTGTTTGTGTTAAAATAAGTGCAGTAACAAATTGCTAACATGGAAACTACATTATGCTGAACAGAACCATAGACAACAAACCAAAATCACTAAGAAACATGTTCCAAATGCCTTAGCATCTAAATTAATAAAGGAAAAATTAAATGAACTATAATGAAATGTAAACAATAATGCAATAAATAAGTCTATCAAAAAGACAAAGAAATGGGAAGATATAGAATTGAACAAATTGTTAGTTAAACCAGAACTAAAAGATTTTTGGCATCTTCTAAATGAAATTGCTAAAGAGTATACATATTTCTCAGTACCACATGGAATTTTTTTAAATGACCAAATATTAGGGCACAGAGATATTTCAAATAAATGTAAATAAGCAGAAATAATAAACAACATCCTTTATAGGCCATAATACAATAAAAATAGTATTAAGTTCAAGAAACAAACACATACACAAGCACAAAGACAAAGACCTAAACGGAGATTTAATAATGAAACTCTAATGAGTGAGGGAGAAGTTATAGAAACAAACAATTAATAATAATGTGAAAAAAATAATGGTGAAACAATACATTAAAATTTCTGGAATGCAGCTAAAGCAGTTGCCAGAGGGAAAATCATATCCCTACAAACTTAAAACTAACAAAACAATATAAATTTAGTTTTAATGCTATAGCAACAGAAATATGAAAGGGCCACTTTAAAGAACTCAATAAAATAATAACAAAATCTATATAGAAACATCCCTACTTGCTGATAACAGGAAGGTTTACTCAGAAAAAAAAAAGGAAATCAGCAAGGATACTAACTGAAACAGTTAAGTGCCAGTCAAGTTGCATGCTATAAAATAAACCCTCAAAAATCAAGATATTTCTATATAATAGGAAAAAAATCAAGGAAGTAATTTTAAAAAGGGGGAAACCCCATGCCAAACAATCATAAAATACATAAAGTATCTGGGGATGATCCACCAAAACACACAAAAGATTTGTACAGATTCAATTGCACAATGTTCCTTAAAGAAATAAAGGCCAACCTAAATAATTAGAGGAATATTCAGTCATCATGGCTGAGTCATACTAATAAAAATGACAACATTACCAAAGTCAATTTACACTTTTAATGCTATACCAATCTAACTATCTTAGGAATAATTTACATCACTTGGAAAAATAAATGATCCAGACTATCATAAGTGTTATATGTGTTGTACATATTTTCAGGCTTCTTTGATATCAGTAATGCTGATTTTTTTTTCTGCTGCTTTCTCTTTTTTATGTCTTTAAAAAATACTATTTTCTTATTTGGCATGACTATCTAGATTTGGGAAGCTAGATACCACATAGGAAACTATGTGGATTTTTAAAAACAAAAGACATCAATAAAAGGTTTTTTTTAAATATATATAAATCCTTCCATCTTGGCATGTAAATCTATTCTGATTCTAAGATCCAAAATATGACAAGAAAAATTAAAGTGCTCAACTTCTATCTATCCCTTTTTATTTCTTTCTTTCTTTCTTTCTTTCTTTCTTTCTTTCTTTCTTTCTTTCTTTCTTTCTTTCTTTCTTTCTTTCTTTCTTTCTTTCTTTCTTTATTTTTGGTGAGGCAATTGGGGTTAAGTGACTTCCCCAGAGTCACACAGCTAGTAAGCGCCAAGTGTCTGAGTCCAGATTTGAACTCAGGTCCTCCTGCCTCCAGTACCAGTGCTCTATCCACTTCATCACCTAGCTGCCCTTTTCTGTCCCTTTTTAAAACAGGAAAACAGAATAATCAGGAAGGACTAAATTCCATTAGAAATTATCTGCTACCTGGCTTCAAACTCCAAAATTTCTGATAACATTTCTGTAAAAGCAAACAGAACTTGCAAGCAAGAACAAGCAAGCAATGTTCTCCAGTTGTGGGATGAAGAAGAAAAAAGACAGAACGAACATGTTCAATCTATACTCATCATACATAATGGAAGCCATTACAGAATTGGTGAAAAAGACCAAAAAAAATTTTTTTAAAGTAAGATCTCCATATATTTGTTCCAAAAGGTCTTCTTTTGCCATTCACAAACACATGACTGTAACTGATAGGCACAAGTAAATAATATAAGCAGAATCGCCACTTCTGAAACATCATCTCCAAGAAGGTAAAGAGGCAACAAGGCACAATGAAAAGAACAAGTCTTCTTTTTAAGAGTTCAAATACAAACTGTGACACTTACAAGCTAAGAAACTCTGAGCAACTAACAGTCTACCTGAACCACTGTTTCCTCTTCTGCAAAAGTGATAATACCATTTTCATTAACAATCTCACAGGGTCTTTCTCAGGAAAGTAATTTCGAAACTTTAAAGTGCTATAGGAACAGGCTATTTTAAAACTTTTTGAGGAAAAATTCTCTTTAGGAGGAACATGAGTTGCCAGTTTTTCAAGGTCAAAAAGAGAAGAAAATTCAAACTTCTTTAAAACAAAAATTAACCAAAAGAAATTAAAAGTGAAAAGGAATACATATCAATATCTGATGCAACAGAACACTTAAAAAGAAATTAAAATAAAATGGGAAACTTTTTTTAAGATAAAAATAAAAAATCATTTATGAAGTGCTTACTGTGTGCCAGGCACTGTGCTAAGCTTTAGGATGAGTCAGCTCAGGCAATAAAGATTTATCAAGCAACTACTATGTGCCTGAATGCTAGAGATAAAAAAGGAAGCAAAAGATAGTTCCCTGCCCTCAAGGAGCTCAAAATCCAGTGGGGAACATACCACACAAATAAATATTAACAACTAAGACAAATACAGGATAAAAAGGAAGTAAATAAGGAAGGGGGAGGGGGGCGCAGCTAGGTGGCACAGTGGATAAAGCACTGGCCCTGGATTCAGAAGGACCTGAGTTCAAATCTGCCCTCAGACACTTGATACTTACTATGGCTGTGTGACCCTGGGCAAGTCACTTAACCCTCATTGCCCTTGCCCCCCCCCAAAAAAAAAGGAAAAGAAAGGAAATAAGGTAGGAAAGGGACAAAAATTAAAAGGGGTTGGGAAAGGCTTCCTCTAGAAGATGGGATTTTAGTAGAGACTTTAAGGAAACCACGGAAGCCAGTATGTAGAGTGGAAGAGGAAAAGATACCCAGAGCCAAGAAATGTAGTGTCTTGTTCATGGAATAGCAACGAGGCCAGAGTCACTGGATCAAAGAGAACAGGGCAGGGATTAGATGCAAGAAGACATATGTAGGAGGAAGCTACCTTTATGAAACGTTTTGAAACAAAGAAGTTTATACTTGAGACAGAGGAGTTTATATTTGATCCTCGAGGGAATAGGGAATCACTAGAGTTTATTGAGTAGGGGAATGACAGGGTCAGACTTGCACTTTAATGGAGATTGAATTGAGGATTGGATTGGAGTGGGGAAGAGACTTGAGACAGGCAAACTTCTAAGTATGAATTGATAAGGGTCTTCACCAGGGCAGTGGCAAAGGAGAGAAGGGGGGGTGTATTAGAGATATGCTGCAAAGGTCAAATCACCAAGGCCCCTGACAACAGATGAGATGGATATGGGGGTGTGAAATAGTGGAGAGTCAAGGATGACACCTAGCTTGTGAGTCAGAGTGACTAGGAGGATGGTGTCAAACTCTACAGTAACAGGGAAGGTGGGCGTGAGAAGGGTTTACAGGGAAAGATAATGAGTTTGGTTTTAGACATTTTGACTTTTTGGAATAAAAATCCCTGTTTTCACAGAGCTTATATTCTAATGGAAGGAGATGATACTTAAGAAGAAGCTGAAAAGGGGACTGGAAGAGAGAAAGAAGGTATCCAAAGTAGAGAATGGTAGAAAAAGAAGTCTAAAGAGTTTGGCATGGAGTCCAGAGAGGAATAAAAGAATGAACACTTCTGGCCTAGGCACTTTTCTTCAAACAAAGGTTCCAACGAAAGGGCTGCAAGAGTAGAATGATCTCTCTCATTCTTCCATGGTAAGAAGGTTACTGGATCATAGTGAAGAAAGAAGTTAAGACAGGAGTAGAACCCAGAGAGGAATGAAGAAAGATCTTTCATATTTGAGAATCAGCTGAAGGAAGCCTCCCAAAAAAATAAGGATATATATACATATAGATATGCATACACATACATACACACATGTGTATACATATATGCATGCGTGTATGTGTGTAAATACAAATAGATACAGATACAGACACAGATGAAGAAAGTTGTTCAAAAATCTCCCTTATAAAACTGGACTAAAGGTGTCAACCAAAACAATGTTTGGGAAAATCTGTGGATTTTGCTACTCTGTCTACTTTGAATTTCACCTCTATATATTTGATCAACAATAGATGTCTCAAGTCTTCCTGTAGGAAAGAAAAGTATAGGGGCAGCTAGATGGCACAGTGGATAGAGCACCGGCCCGGGAGTCAGGAGTACCTGAGGTCAAATCCGGCCTCAGACACTTAACACTTACTAGCTGTGTGACCCTGGGCAAGTCACTTAACCCCAATTGCCTCACTAAAAAAAAAAGATAAGTATAGAAAGAGTATAGTAGCTTGAATGAACACAAAAAAATTAGTGGGCAAAGGAAAATATATAAAGTATTCATTCTTTTATATTTCTATATCAGAACTTATCAAATCGTCTTGACTGTGGCCATTATAAATTTAATAATGTGTAACGATTAGAATAACGCCACCTGCTGGATACTTACTGTAGAAGAGTTCTGCCCATGAAGCGAAGGTCTTTGAGGGCAAGACCAGGAGTCAGGAAGTGACGCGGGCTAGTGGGAGGAGGAAGGAAGAGACTGGCGCTCAGGCTCTCTCTCTCTTGCCTTTGGACTCTGGTGGAGAGCGGAGCTAGAAATGTGCTCTCCCTTTAATAGCTAGGAATTTAGGCCTTTTTCTCTCTCTTTACCAAATTCTTATTCTCCTTAATAAATGCTTAAAAGTCTAACTCTTGCTAAAGCTTATAATTTATTGGCGACCACTCATTAGATATTTTAGACAGTTTAGCTAGAATTTTAGCCCTTAACAAATGAAAAGTCAGTTAAAATTAATAAAATGCCCTATTTTAAGCTAAAGGGAAGGAAAAGAAAGAAGACAAAGAGATACAATAAGTTCTTTACAAATTCATTGCTTTAAAATGTTTACTTCAATCTACCAGCTGGCCGACCTGTGAGTTAGTGGCAAATAGTAAAACTTTCGATGTTTGGTTGACTCAGTGGTATAACAAAATGCATACACTGAGATTTGAGGATTTTCCCTAATTTACATTCCTAAAATTTAACTGATTCTTCAAGTAATGCTTACAACATAATTCAGAAAGTCTCCCCCTCTCCAGCACATTAAGCAATTTCAAAATGTAGGTTTAAAAACAAAAATTTCAAAGCAAATACCATGCTAAGTACTATTTCTCAAAAGCTAGGGCTATCTTATGAAGGAAATAGGAGTCAGTTATACACATCTATTTTATCTTGAGCATCAGAGACATCATAGGGAATTTATTCCACATGCTGGTGCAGTATGTAATACATGCTAAAGCTTAACCCAATAACCAATAACAACAAAATCTTAAGAATTCTAAGTAACCTGTTTGAGCAAGGGCTGTTCACCTGGGATCCATGAAGCTATTTAGTTTGTTAATACTGCAATAACTGTATTTCAATATAATTCAATTTCTTTGTAATCTTATGTATTTTTGTTTTAAGCATTTAAAAACCTTATTCTGAGGAAGGGTCCAGGGGCTTCACCAAGTGATTAAAGGGGCCAATGACACATGAAAAAAAAAAGTTAAGAAGCCATGTATTAGAAAACTTTAGATTGATTAGGTAAAGAGAAGAGGTAAAAAATCCCTCCACTAAAATTATCAATCTGAAAAAGATTGGGGTATTCCTTAATCTGTTAGTAAATATCAAATAACAAAGTAAAAATTAACAACAAAAACCAGGGTTTTTTAGTAATTTAAATTTTAGAATTCATGTAGTCCATTTCCTTAGTATAAATCCCACAATTTCTCTGCTTTCAAAGTTAAAAAGGAGCATAAAATGTACTTTATCATTTTAACCCAGTTTAATAACAAACACAGTTGTCATTTCTTGTTATGAAGTTACATCTGTGATCCATGGCAAAGTAACATGATAACATCTCACAAGATTCCAACCAATGCCAAGCTTGCTTCTATTACTCAGGTCGAGTACTCATAATTAGCTACAGACCAAAAGGAATGTAAGAAAGAAGATCAAGCTTTATAGTTTTAGAAAAACTTCATGTCCACCAAATCCTAGATGTCAGTTTAATCAACAGCATATTCCAATTGCTACAGCTATGCAAAAAGAAAAAAATCTCAAATTTTGGGACATGGGTACCAAAAAAGATCAGATAGCAATCTTGCTAAAAAAGTCGTGTGGAAAAGTTAATCCCCTTGTGCCTCTGGTATGACAGAAGGGGAACAGCAGATAGTGACAGCTGATACTCCCGAGGGAGAGACGGAGGTATGATGACACCAACTGGCTCCATTGCCATCTATGGCAAATTCACTATATATTGCCATCCTCTGACCTAAAGGTACCTCACAAAGTGAAAAATTTTCTTGTTTGTGAAACCTGCCTTTCCCAGGAATAAAAAGGGGGGAGGTGGAAAGGAGGGAAGGAAGGAAGGAAGGAAGGAAGGAAGGAAGGAAGGAAGGAAGGAAGGAAGGAAGGAAGGAAGGAAGGAAGGAAGGAAGGAAGGAAGGAAGGAAGGAAGGAAGGAAGGATAGATTGAAAATTAAAAGGCAACAAGTTGTAGGGTAAAGAGCAGTAGAAGACTGGGGTCCCAGGCCCCACAACACCACTTTGATGAACTTGTCTGAGCATTAGTTTCCTTATCTGTAAGATAAGTACTATCTAATCCATCAAGGTGATGTAAGGAAAGTACCTAATCACTCTAAAGCATTGTATATAATGTGAACTACAGTCCAATTTTCAGCCATTTTTCAATCGTGTCCAACTCTTTTTGAGCCCATTTTGGGGTTTTCTTGGCAGAAATACTGGAGAAGTTTGCCATTTCCTTCTACAGCTCATTTTATAGATGAGGAAACTGAAGTAAACAGGGTTAAGTGACTTGCCCAGGGTCACAGAGCTAGTAAGTGTCTAAGGCTGGATCTGAACTCAGGAAGAAAAGTCTTGGGGCAGCTAGGTGGCACAGTGGATAGAGCACTGGCCCTGGATTCAGGAGTACCTGAGTTCAAATCCGGCCTCAGACACTTAACAGTTACTAGCTGTGTGACCCTAGGCAAGTCACTTAACCCCAATTGCTTCACCAAAAAAAAGGAAGTCTTTCTGTCTCCATGCCTAGCACTATATCCACTGTACCACCTAGCTGCCCTACAGCCCAACTACTTGCTTTAATTGAACTGTAATCTCCTGTAGAGCTGTTTTCTATATACCCCATAAAATGCCGTGTAAATCCTATAATATAAAAATCACTCACACACACACCCTCCCCCCCCCTCACCCTCACATCCCCAAAGGGAAGAAGAAAATAAAACAAGGTGCTGCAGGTCTACAAATCTGCAACCAGAGTGGAATGATGTAATGGTATGGCAGCTCCTCCAAAGATGACTTCCCAGCTTTCCTTTTTGTCTAAGAAAAGCCCTATCTCTGGCATGTGTTAGATTTTCCCCTCCTATTCTAGGCTTCCAGGATAGGGACTTGTGAGCAAGCAAAATAATATCTGCTACTTCCACTTCCAGATCTATATTATAGAACCTTTAAGCACAATAATAAGTTCAGAATAATGGGAATATGAGGCCAGAATATTCCCAAATCTACTTAACACTAAGTAATAAGGGAATTTATGGATGGTCTTACCCATGATGCCAGGTGCTACAGGGCCATACAGGCCCAGATGGACACATCTATGAAATTGGGAAGAGGTAAAGAGAGGGAAACTGTCTCTCAACTGGTTTTGAGGGTAAAAGCAACAAGCAAGAAACAAAGAACATGAATAAGATATTAATTGTTCTTTGATATAGAATGAGTCTTCCCAGGGAATTTTGTCTTTTTAAATTATCTGGTCACAGACAAGAGAATCCCAATGGGCTGTTTCTCTGAGATAAATTAAAGTCCCCATGGAGGTGCTTAAGTGTTGTTGCTTTTCCTTAGAATTCTAAATAAGAAATTCTACCACAGATTCTACTGGGGAGCAAAGTTGAAATCAAATGAGCAAACTCAAGTGAGCAAAGGCACAGCAGTATGTTTGGAGGAATAAGAGCATTCTATTTTAGTTTCAATAGAGATTATGTAGACAGAAAGTACCCTAAGAAAAGACCAGAAAGGAATTCACAGCTTTATCAAGAATCCTCTTTTGTGTCCTGCTATATACATAAAAATGCTTCTTTTTGTATTTAAGTTCAGAATTTAAAAAAAAAACACGTAAAAGACTAGAAAGGTAGGAAGGAGCCAGATAATGAAGGAACTTGTTTATACCAGGATAAAGAATTTACATTTCATGAAGTAGGTAACAAGGTGTTACTGAAGAATTTTAAAGTCTCTGGAGAGAAAGTAAATTTGATGGTGGTCTGAAGGATGATTTTGAAGGACTAAGAGATAAAAGGGATATTAGCATACACTGGGAAATATAGATGATGTAAAAACAAAAACATCAATTAAAAAAAATTAAGGCTTTTCTTAATAGTCTAGGCTGGTGCTAATAAGAATCTAGACCAGGGTGACAGCAGTGGAAATTGAGAAGAGACAGAGTATCTAATAAATTATGCAGAGACCAAAACTTACAAGATTCTCCAGTTTCTTCAGTTCTAAAAATGACCTAGTAACCATTCCAGTATCAGTAGAAGACAGTATATCATAACAAATGATGGGTAACTAAGTTTATGCTTCCAACTTTACAGTCACTTCTTATTTAGTAATTCTCTATTTCTCTCAGCACTTAGAGAATGACAACTAAGAGACCCATCCCTCTGAAAAGGCTTACAAAGTCAACCATTTGACTGGTCCTCATAGAGAAACAAAATAATCCAAAATAATAATTAAACCTCCTACATATGTTAATACATACCACAACTAGGTAACTTGAAAATTTTAAAACATATCCTATACCCAGTGATTTTTACCTAATTTGCTGGGTCACAAACATTGCTATCATTTTTTGTTATTGTTCCATTTCTGACCTAGAAGTCCTAAAGTAACATGAGAACTGTTCTATTAGAACAAGTCACATGACCATCAGTACTCTAAACAAATAGAAGAGCTAGCTTCCAACCAAGGTGAGAAAATACACTTAGTAAGGGAAGAAAGACAAAAGGTATTGCCACTGAAAAATTATTAAAGTTATAAAGAGTCTTACACAAAATGGCTACCATAGAAAAGTGACTTACTGTCAGGGCTAAAACCTGCCATAGGGGCTGACAGATCCAGTCTTAATTCAACAACTTTAAGAATACTATGAAATGGGGGCAGCTAGGTGGCACAGTGGATAAAGAGCCAGCTCTGGATTCAAGAGGACCTGAGTTCAAATCCAGCCTCAGACATTTGACACTTAATAGCTGTGTGACCTTGGGCAAGTCACTTAACCCTCATTGCCCCGCAAAAAAAAAAAAATTAAAAAGAATACTATGAAACATTGATACCTGCTTAATATCTTTTTAAAATATTCAATCACTTCCAATGCAATATGAATAACACATACCTCCCAAATCATTTGTGCTATTCAGTAAATAAAGAACTATAGTGTAATAGTAAAAAAAAAAAACAACCATATAAATATATCTTGTATTGAGTGCAAAAACTTATTTTTATTTTGACATTTTATATTTCTTAACTGTTTTGCTATGTGCCCTCATTATGATATTTAAATGATTTCCTTGTTTAAGGATGTTTTTTAAAAAAACAGTGACATGAAACAAAATGGAAAATTACTAGGCTGAACTATGCCTAACTGATGTCTTTTTTTCTCAGGAATATTCTTTCCTATGTTCACAGCCACAAAAACATCATCGTTAGCAGTCAATTTAACTCAGCTATGACACCTTGTGGCAAAAAACTATTAATGATTCCCAGAAACAGCAAGATTATCCACTGTTTCCAAGACATTTTAATGTAAAATAACAGCTCACATTTATTCAATACTTTAAGGTTTATGAAGTGACAGTCTCAAAACAACTCTATGAAATAATACTGTTAATAAAAATAATGAAAATAAATAAGATCATATTTAGGCAGTCCTTTCTCAGAGCAACCCTGTACAATACACACCCTAATTCATAGATAAAAGGAAACTGAGATTCATGAAGATTAGATTCTATCTAGTAAATATCAGAGACAGGATTCAAACATGTCTTCTAACCATTAGATATTAATATAGCTCTTTCCGCCATCACAAGTAGGTCCTAGAAAAGATCAGGCACCAGGGTCTAGCATTTCATGAGGCAAAAGATCAGATGAAGGGGATCTATAGCAACAAAACCAGTGATATATGAATGGAATCCAAAAAGCACTTGGCCTCTTTATATGAAGAGATGATCATCACTGTGTAGGATTCTACTTCATATATTTAAGCCTTGCAGTTTTTCAGTGTGACTCGGGAGATGCAGCAAAAGGTAACTAAAGCAGCTAGCACTCATATAGCACATTGTGTACATTACATAATTTGATCTTTTCAAGAACACTGGGAGGTAGGAGCTATTATTATTCTCACTTTACAAGTAAGAAAACTGAGGCTAAGAGCCTTGCCTGGGTTTACAAAACTAGTAAACATCTGATGCTGGATTCAAACTAAGGCATTCCTAACTCCAATGTACTGCACCACCTAACTGAAAAATTCTGCTCTGGACCCCTGTTCTTGCTTTCTGTAAAGGCCCACAAGAGAGAGTTCCCCAAAAAAGGAGTTCTAAAATGTCTCAGTGTCAGAATCTAAGAAAAAACATAAGAAAATAGGGATGCCTCCTGAATTGACACCAATCATAAAAGTTTTTAACTAACTTCTTCAAATCATAACAGAAAAAAATCCAAAATTAATATAAGGAACATATTCTGAAAGAAAAAATTTACACTTATAATTTATTCTTTTAGTATGCTGGTTAAAGCCAAAATAACCCCTTGACTACTTGACAAATTAACCAGATTAAAACCCTGTCAACCACTTTCAATACACAAAAGTAATATACACTCTGGCCTCCAAAACAGAAAAACAATTTACTGGTAATAAATCCAGTAATTCTTTTACACAAAAGTATTATACACTCTGGCCTCCAAAACAGAAAAACAATTTACTGGTAATAAATCCAGTCATTCTTTTAACCAAAAATCTGTTTGTTACAAAGAATGCAAGAAGAAAAAAAGAATTAATAATCAGTTCTACAACTGTTATATAACCAAAATCAATTACTTTTCCTCGTTTCCATTAACTTAAGCATTTCTACTAATAATCTAACAACTAAGATAGTACCTTCCTGTTCTACTATAATTATTATCAGTACAGGGGCAGCTAGGTGGCGAAGTGGATAGAGCACCGACCCTGGAGTCAGGAGTACCTGAGTTCAAATGCGGCCTCAGACACTTAACACTTAACTAGCTGTGTGACCCTGGGCAAGTCACTTAACCCTCATTGCCTCACTAAAAAAAAACAAACAAAAAAAGAGAAATTGTCATTTTAAAAAAAAAGAAATTGTCATTTGATCCACCCAACAGTCACATGATACAACGTATTATTTATAAGGAGAAACTTTTTTTGGTGGGATTTTTTTTTCGGGGCAATGAGGGTTAAGTGACTTGCCCAGGGTCACACAGCTAGTAAGTGTCAAGTGTCTGAGGCCAGATTTGAACTCAGGTCCTCCTGAATCCAGGGCTGGTGCTTTATCCACTGTGCCACCTAGCTGCTCTCATGGTGGGATTTTTAAGTTGATTCATATATTCTATTCCCATGGTTGCCAAATAATGGGGGTATCTGCTTAACAAGAAAATATATCCTTTGAGAAAATTTCAAGAACTAATGAGGCCAAAAGAAAAAAGTTAGAAATAAAATTAAAAATAAATTTAAAAAAAAGAACTAATAAGGCAAGATATGTTACCACACGTCCAATGCCTGTACATTCTATAATTTTTTCTATTAAAGATATACTGTAAGACCAATATTACTGAAACTATATTGAAGAGCATAATCTATGGACAAAGATTAAACCAAGAGCCTATAATTAAATATGCTGTGCCTGAAACAACAGTGAAATGATGTCCTGAGTAGA
This sequence comes from Dromiciops gliroides, assembly GCF_019393635.1. NCBI lineage: Eukaryota > Metazoa > Chordata > Mammalia > Microbiotheria > Microbiotheriidae > Dromiciops > Dromiciops gliroides. The sequence continues at coordinate 262,229,118 of NC_057863.1, read as the reverse complement.
ATCCAGGAAGGAGGAGTAGTAACTGACTTACCAAACCACAAAGAAGTTCTCATTTGTAATTAGCCTCTTGTAAAACAGCCTCTTAGAGTTTATAAAGTACTTTGAGACACACTCTCTTAGATGTAAGGAAAAAAAAAATTTCTTTGCCTCTACCTTTGAAGTATACCCTTGCTGAAGTTTCTCTGTTACATGCCAGCAATAGTTTAATGCAAAAAATGGTGAGATAGAGAAATAGCTTTTAAATGGTCATAAAGATCAGTTCTGGCTTGTCTCTAGAAGAGTCCCAGACTCCAGTTTTGCCACATACCTACTTCATAATGTTGGCCAGCCATTATTCTCTTCACAATTAAAATGTTATGGTTGAAGGAATTTTCCAGTACAAATGTTAAAAAAGTCTGGGAACAGCAGACAAGTAGCCCCAACCATTCCTCCTCCTCTCTGAATATCTCATTTGTCACAGGTTCCTAGAAATTTCAGCAAGGTAGTATGAGAAGAATTCATACTTCTCTTCTTGCCCCATTCCAACTCTTCATACCACAGTGAAACGTAGAAGGGTGAGGTGTAAAAAGAAAACTTTATACACAAAATAGATAGTTGTCAAGAGGTAGTAGAGAAAGAGTCAGCCTTGGAGTCAAGAAAACCTAGGTTCATGTCCAGCTTCTGATATATGCTACCTGTGTATCTTTGGACAAGTCCCTTAAGCCTTGGTGATGAGGGCAATTTTCAAATATAATAAATTTTAACCAGTGGAAGAAATGTATATGCCAGGAGTTTTCTATACAGAAGAAATCATAGATCCTCCAAATAATAACCAAAAGAAGATAACTATTACTTTAATCTGACTCTGTCCCTTGCCTAAGGGCTTAGTGAAAAGAACATAAGGTTATTTGATCTGTCAGTCAACAAATATTTGTTAAGCATAGTACCAGTGCAGGGAAGAGAACTAAACATGAAAGATAAACAAAGAAAGGCAAAAATATGGTCCCTGATTTCAAGGCACTTAGAAAAATTCTAGGAGCTGGGAATGTGTAAATAACAATGTAGATACAAAATATATACAGTGTAATGGAAGGTGATCTTAAAGGACTTAGCAGTGGAGGGACCTGGGGAAGGCCTTCTTCAGAAGGTAAATTTAAATTAAAGAATTGGGTTGATATTTTCTCCATTATTAAACAGAACAGGGAAAGCTGAAGGAGTTTTCAGCTACTCAGATCCAAGTGAAAAACAAAATTACAACATCCATCCCTAAAAATTTAAATATTTATACACTGGTTTATAAGAGCCAACTATTCTCAGTTGAAGAATTTTGCTTAAAAACAAAAAAACAAAACAGATCTATTACCAAATCATTAGAAGGGGAAAAAATCCAAACTTTAGATTCTTTTTAAAAATACCCACACCTATAATGGAAGACACACAGCCAATTGCTCTCCAGCTCTCTATCCTGGACTTCCTTTTTATTTTCTCTACTTGCTCCTTTCATATCTATAATTTTGATCATGGCATGCATCTTGCTGTGTAGACCTAGTATTTGTAAAATAGTGACTTCTTTAGTTGCTTCTAGAGTTAAAGCTTTCATTGAAGCCACAGTGATGCCCTTGGGACCCTTAAACTGTACCCACCAAACTTTTCACTCCCTCTCTCCTTAATTGACAGGGACATCTCTATGCCCCATTTTTTCAGCCTTGAAGAAGCTCCAGAAGATGGCGCTTTGGTCCTTTCTTCCCAAAAATAAGAGTGGGGGGGGGAGGAATGTTGTGTGAATGCAGTGGGACCCCAAAAAACCTAAAGACCCCAATCCCCGAAGAATCCTAGAACTTTCCCCGGGGCAGGGGAGGGGGGTTGGAGGGCGGGGTACAGTTCTGCCACCTCAGGAATGGGTATTGCTAAATATGGCCCTAGATGCTGATAAGCAAGGTCTTCAAGATGATATGCAGGGGGTAGCTAGGTGGTACAGTGGATAAAGCAACAGCCCTGGATTCAGGAGGACCTGAGTTCAAGTCTGACCTCAGACACTTGGCACTTACTTGCTGAGTGACCCTGGACAAGTCACTTAACCCTCATGGGGGGGGGGGTGAATGATATATAGGATATGGATGGATGCCACATATTCTACTGATACCCCATTATTCAAAGATCCCCCTCCCAGTTATCTTGCTCTTCCCTCCCCTTTATTTTGTAAACATACAAAAGACCAGGTCTTCTCTCACTCAAGTGAGACAGCTTTACATAGTGATCTGTCTCCCAGCTATATATTCATAATAAATCTTTTTTTTCCTGTGGGAAAAAAACAAACCATACCTTACTAAACTAATGCCCTTGTTTTTTTAAGGATTTCCCACTCCCCATGTGGGCAAGTTGGAAAATAACTCTCTCAGACTGCTCAAATGAGGTAAATGAAAAAGGAATTCCCACCAGTTCAATTACCAGTGTATTCTTTTTTTTTGGGGGGGGGGGGAAGGCTGGGGGGCAGTGAAGGTTAAGTGACTTGCCCAGGGTCACACAGCTAGTAAGTGTCACGTGTCTGAGGCCAGATTTGAACTCAGGTCCTCCTGAATCCAGGGCTAGTGCTTTCTCCACTGTGCCACCTAGCTGCCCCCAAGACTGATTCTTAATGGACAGCTCTCTTGCTTTAGAACTGAAAGATATATCAGGTCATCTAGTTCAACCTCCTCATTTTTCAGATGAAGAAACTGAGGCCCAGAGAGGTCATCTAGTTCAACCTCCTCATTTTTTAGATGAAGAAACTGAGGCCCAGAGAGATTAAGTGACTTACCCATGGTCACACATTTAAGAAGCATTAGTGACAGGATTTAAACCTACCTCTCTGACTCTCTAGTCAGTGTTTTTTTCCACTGTACCATGATACTCTCTCCTATGAAATGTGTTAAGCTGCCAAGGTGACAAAGTACAAATGACAATGACTCACTATTTTTTTTCGCTGGTGACCTTTTTTTAACATTTAACATTTAAATAATCTTTTATTTTCCCCCAATTATATATTAAAAATTTTTTAACATATTTTGAAGTTTTGAGTTCCAAATTCTCTCTCCCTTTCTCCCTTCCTCCTTTGCTCTCCCCCTCCCCTCCCTGAGACAGCAATCTGATATAGGTTATGCATGTGCAATTACCAATGACTCATTTTAAAGGTCACTCATTTCAGAGGCAGCTGTAACTTAGTAGGAAAAAATTAGAGTAAAAAATCTGAGCCCTAATGATTTTACCAACTTGCCTATTTTAAGCAAGACTCTTTGAGTCTGTTTCCTAACCTGTAAAAACATAAATAGTAATCCTTGCACTATTTCTCTCATTAAGTTGTTGTAATAAGTAACTTATGGAGCCCTATTTAAATGGGAGCTAATTTCACATGGGACAAGGAACTCAAAATATCATTTTTGTCCAGACCTATGATTTCATTGCTGTGGGGAACTCCAAGTATGGAAATTAATTATACCAATACAGATCAGCAAGTCATCTGTACCTTTAGTCTTAGAGTTGTCATTCAGTCAGTCAACAAGCATTTAGTAAGCATTTACTATATCCCAGGAATCATGCAAAATACTGAGAATAAAAATAAAGGCAAAAATAGTCTCTGCCCTCAAAGAACTCACATTCTGATGAAGGAGACAACATGCCAACAAGTAAGTACATACAAGACACATATAATAAAGTAGGTGAAAAGTAATCTCAGAGGGAAGCTACCAGGAGGGAGAGATTGAAAGGCCTCCTGAAGGTAAGATTTGTCCTGAGTCTTGAGTGAAACCAGTAAAACCCGGAAATAAAAGTGAGGAGGGAAAGTACTTCAGGCACGGAATGAGAGCCGATGAAAAGACAGAGTTGGGGGCAGCTAGATGGCGCAGTGGTAAAGCACCAGCCCTGAATTCAGGAGTACCTGAGTTCAAATCCGGCCTCAGACACTTGACACTTACTAGCTGTGTGACCCTGGGCAAGTCACTTAACCCCCATTGCCCAGCAAAAAAAAAAAAAAAAAAAGACAGAGTCGGGAGATGCAGTGTTGTGTAGGGCAAGAACATAAGTGTTGCAAAAGCATGAAAAGCATAGGAAAGAATCAAGCAAAAGGAAACTAGAAAGGGCAGCTAGGGGGCGCAGTGGATAAAGCACTGGCCCTGGATTCAGGAGGATCTGAGTTCAAATCTGACCTCAGACACTTGACACCTTCTAGCTGTGTGACCTTGGGCAAGTCACTTAACCCCCATTGCCCTGGCAAAAAATAATAATAATAATAATAAAATTTAAATTTAAAAGATCTTCTAGGTTATTTTGGGGGCAGCTAGGTGGCACAATGGATAAAGCACTAGTCCTGGATTCAGGAGGACCTGAGTTCAAATCTGGCCTCAGATACTTGACACTAGCTCTGTATGACCCTGGGCAAGTCACTTGACCCTCATTGCCCTGCAAAAATAAATAAATAAATAAAAGAGGACTAGAAAGATAAGAAGAGGCCACATTGGAAAGGGCTTTAAATGGCAAACAGAGAATTTTTATATTTGACTCTAGAGGTAAGGGAGCCACTGGAATTTATCAAGCAAAGGGATGGCATTAGTCAGACCTTCAATTTGGGCAGATCACTCTGGCATCTGAGTGAAGGACGAAGTGGAGAAGGAAGAGACTTGAAGCAGGAAGAACAACCAAAAGGCCGGTCAGGAGGTGACGAGAGCCTGCAACAGGAGGTTGGCTAGGAACTGGAGAGAAAAAGATGCATAGAAGAAATGTTGTGACGGTAGAAAATAATGAACCTTGGTAACAGCATGGATTTGTGGAGGCTTGTCTGGGGCTATAACAAGGTAGGTGGCTTACCCATTTATGGTCACATAAATGTTATGTCAGCAGCAGGACTTTAACTCAAATGTTCTTAAGTCCAAGATCAGCCTTTTGACGGACAAAATGAACAAGGTATTTAAAGTTGCTTATATCAAACAATTTGTTATTCAGTCATTTCAGTCATATTCAACTCTTTGTCACTTCATTTGAGGTTTTCTTGGCAAAGATACTGGAGTGGTTTACCATTTCCTTCTCCAGCTCATTTTACAGATGAAGAAACTGAGGCAGAGTTAAGTAATGTGTCCAAGGTCACACATCTGCCTTAAATCTTGATTTGAACTCATGTCCTCCTGACTCCGGGTCCAGCATTCTATCTACTTTGCCACCTAGTGCCTATATTAAACAGCTACAAACCCACAAACGTTTATTAAGCATCATCTAGATTATCAAATACTCTCTCAAATTAACTAAATATATTAGTTTGCCTAGGTAAGTAAATACAATTAATCACTGAACATGTATTAGAAGAGTTCTCTAGCCAAACAAAACCTAAGTCATAAGTTTATCATTACCAAAGCATCATCAACTCAACCAAAGATTTTGGTATCTAATTACATTCAAAGCAACAAAAAATTTTATTCGATATCTTGCAAAAAAAATCAAGAAAGCTGAGGGAGTAGGGGAGAGGAGAGAGAGGAAGAACAAACAGATTCCTAGTAGACAGTCTGGGAATTTCCTTCACCTATCCCCTGTGGCTTAAGAACAGAACATCTTGGTTTCGTGTGTCACTAGGTGGCAGACTTCAGAAGAATGAAATAATCAAAAGCTCTAGTTTCTTAAAAAGATTTCGAGATAGGACAACAATGAAGTTAAAATACAGAAATAAAACGTTTCTCCCTAGTTAACATGTTGGCAAAAGAGGTGCTAAGAGTTTCCTTAAAATCTCAAGAATCACATTTTTGATGTGATTGGTTAGATTGTCCACATATCAAGAAACTACATTTAGAGATGAAAAAAATCCCTTCTCCCCATAATATTATGTTATGTATGCACATACACATATTGACATACATATATACACGTTACATAAATGTGTGTGCACATGTTAAATATATGTATTTGTGTATTATATATACAAAGTATCACTTTAAAGATGAAATCCACGTGGTATGTTTTTTATGGAACAACATATAAATATATTCACTCATATACATATGTGTATATGTGTATATTTCATTTAAAGCTGATAAAAAGAGGAAAAAAGTAAACTTCCCTTGGAATTTACTAGATTAAGTTCACTTATCACAAGTTAAGGTTTTCTAAAAGCACTCACCTCCTCAGCTGTGAACAAGTAAAGAGGAGTCAGGGGAGGGATTTTCTTTAATTCACAATTTAAGCCAAGGACAGTCAGAATCTCCTTAAGGACTTCATATCTGCTAAAATTGCTTGATTTCAACAAATCAAAGGCATCTTGAGTTTGTATTAAAGTGTTGGGAGGCATTTCCAAGTGCACCTAAAGAAAAGAATAGAGAATTAGGATGCTATAAGATAAACACTCATCAGTTAAACAACAAAAAAAAAGTCAACAAACTTATCCAATGATGAGTAATGTTGAAATTTAGAGCCTGAGATAATTAGCTGTTATTTCAATAATAGGCCAATTAAAAAAAAAAAAGCCTTACTAAAACAACAGACAATCTCGTTCTTCTTCCAGGTAAGAGAAGTGCCTGAGAGGTCTTTAATAACATTGCCACAAAGAAGATTTTGAATTTGAGGACTAAGAAAGTCCTCTCTCTACATATGTCAACAAAAGTACTAAAAGCCAAAAAGTTTCTTACTCCCTATGCTGTAAACCAAGATAAAATACCTTAACTAAACCTGAAAGATAAGTCATATTGCCATAAACAACAATGCGCTCCCCCTCAACTAAAAAATTTTTAAGTGCAAAGTAGTATTTGTACACACTCAACCAGCATATATGTTCACGGGGCTGCCATAATGAAGAGACATGCCATTATTTCAGGGGTACCAAAAAAAAGGGCATTTTTTACCTTCCCCAAAATAGTGCCTCCTGGCTGATGATAGATATTTCAAAATCAGACAATTTCTTTATCTTAGGACTCTTGCCCAGTTAAAATACAAATCCCTCTAGGAAGATAACACATAAAGTCTTATCAGTTATATATGCCTTACTGTGAATTGGCATATCATATCTTGTATCTGTCCAGAGAACAGGTTTTTTTCAAGGTGGGGAAGTGGGATGGGGTTCATAACTGGGAAGAGAGAAAGGGAAGAAGAAAGTGGTAGAGAGAGCTCAGGGTTATTGCTGCTGGAGAAGAACTTACAAAGCCCCTGCTTCATAATTGATCACTGTCGTCATCATTACTGTTATTATTGTAAAATTGAGTCCAGGAATATGTATTTTACTTTGTTTTTTTGGTAGTTCTCTCTGGCCTAGAGTTTTATAAACTCTTCGGTCATACCTGAAACAATTATGAAGCAGGGGCTTCATAGTTCTTCTCCAGCAACATTAACCTTGAGCTTTCTCTACCACTTTCTTCTTCCCTTTCTCTCTTCATAATTGTTTCAGGTATGACTGAAGAGTTTATAAAACTCTAGGCCAGAGAGAACTACCAAAAAACAAAGTAAAATACATATTCCTGGACTCAGTTTTACAATAGTAACAGTGATAATGATGACGACAATGATCAAGATGATGAAAATAATGATGACAGCCAGCATTTATATATCAATTTTAAGGATGGCAAAGCATTTTATAAATATGATCTTATTTTATCTTCACAACACCCTTAAGAGGTAGGTGCTAATATTACCACTACTTGACAGATAAGAAAACTAAGGAAAAACAAGGTTAAGTGGCTTTCCCAGGGTCACCCAGCTAGTAAATACTGTGGCTGAATTATAAACTCAGTGCTTCCTGACTCCAGTTCCAGCACCCAATCTACTGTACTTCCTAGCTACTTTACAAATACACACATACAAACATTCATGTCTGAAATAAATGCAACCTATCTAGTCATAAGCATAAATGCTAAAAGTTGAGACTAACCTGGTAGAGCTTTATATACAAAGTACTTACAGGAACTTAAGGGCCCTTCCACCTCTAAGTCTATGAAGTTCCATGGCTTATGTTCTCTTGGTACAGGACAACCTCTATACCTCAGTGAGGTTTTGGAATAGAACTTGGGAGAACAGGGGGTACTATGTGTGAATTATTTCTGCACAAAATGGGGAAAAAAGGATCCCCATTGGTTAGCTGAGATGACTTGAAGGAAAAAAACAGGTAAAAAAGGAATTCATCAAAACTTTAAACTGGGGGGGGGGGGGATCTTTTTATACCTGTTTCAATAAAATTGGCTCTCTTTGTTATTTCATGGATTTTGTTTTATGCCTTTAAAAATATTATTCTGAGAAAGAGTCCACAGACTTTAAAAGATTGACAATGGGGTGGTCCATGACCAAAAGAAGTCTAAGTACCCCTGTCTTAGGGAAGGAGTGACACTTTCAAATCTCCCTCTTTCCACCAGCTCTCAATTTCAATGAACTAATCATAAATGTTTTTTAAAAAGCTAAAGTCATGGGTTGGTGTTTTTAATAAAGTCCTAAATCCCTAACTTCCAAAATGTGTTCTGAGAGCAATACACATTCAGCAGTTATTAAACTGCACGTACTCTTTGACCTGTAATACTGCTACTAGGTCCATACTCTAAAAAAGATAAAGAAAAAAAGAAAAGGATCCATATGCACAAAAATATTTATAGCAGCTCTTTTCATGGTAGCAAAGACGAAGAGGTCATAGTATATAAATGTGATAACATATTCTTATGTCATAAGAAATGGTGACAGGGATAGTTTCAGAGAAACCTGAGAAGACTTATGATTTGATGCAAGGTGAAATATGCACAGTATAGCTCAAAACATATTTTCTTTTCTTTCTGTTATTTCTTTTTTTGGACATAGCTAATTTGGGAATTTTGCTTGATCATACATATTTATAATAGGTTGTTTTTCATGCCTTTTCAGTAAGTGGAGAAGGGGGAGGTAGGGGGGAGAGAATTTAGAACTGAAAAAAAAATAAAATAAAATAATTTTAAAATAAGATTAAAAAAAAATACAGTCAGCCCAATTCCCTATACCTTATGGTGATAATCACTTATATTCAGAATGATAAGCCTGAAGCATTGCAAAACACTAAACCAAAGAAAGGATCATGTTCTCTGTGCTCTTCTTCCTAATTCAAGAAAGTAGACTGATATATTTTGGAAACATATTCCACATGAAAGCTTGAAATACAATGGGTTTCCTAATTAATCCTCAATTAACCAAAAAGTTATTTCAAACATCTCCCCAATTTAAAGGATTTGGATTATTCAAGATGTATGCACAATATGAAAAGTAATCTAGAGTAAACCCACTGTTCAACATGACCCAAGGAAAAACCCTCGGTTTCAATTGAGTCAAAATGATCCTCAAAATGCAAACTTTCTCAACCTTTTTAAGGCAAAAGCCCTAGAAAAAGTTAAACTTCTCACAGGCTCTGTCCTTAATACCTGGCAAAGAATAGCTTCTCCTCCATTTGTTCCAAACGGCAAATGAACAATCGTCCTGTCTTTGTCTATGTTTTCTAAGTAACCCTTGAGCTTTCCGGGACTGAAAAGCTCCCCAGTGTCTTCTTCATAAATGCTGCCACTGGTCAAGACATTCAGTTTCATTTCATTGTGATCAGCCTTGGAAAAAACCAGTGTCTGAATGGTCTTCTTCAGTTCCTCTTTGCTTCTCAGCTGTAGCCCACCAAATGTGAAAGAGGAAGATAGCCCCAAAACCTTCCCACCTTGGGACAAGTACACCATGAACTGCTGGTAAATTGCTTCAGAAATGGGCTCCTCTGTAGCAATGATCAATAATAAACAGTTATGTACCCATGGATCACTGAGCACAGTCTTCTTCTTCAGGTGGTAGATTGTGTAACTGTTAGTGTCAACACAGTCAGCTAGAATGGAACGGAGCTGCTGGAATTTTTGATGTGCCTCCTGGGGGTCAGAGCCCACAAAGAGTAAAATATTTGGTGGCTTCCCAGTCAGATTGACTCTCGTCCCTTGGCAGGCTGTGTCAACACTGCCCTCTGGGCTGCTACTGAAATCATTAGGAAGATCAGGAATGTCTTCTGCAGATGCAAATCGGACAGATTCTATGGTGCTGCTTTCTAGTTCCAAACATTCATGGCAGCTTGAGAGATGCAAGTGATGATGGTGCTCATCAAAGTCAACTCCCTTTTCTGTTGCATTGGTGGGTTCTTCCTGTGAAGCACTTCCTTTCTTCTGATTATACTCCTCATCTTGAACCTTTTGGTCATCACTGTCTAAATGCTTTGTCCCTTCCCATTCAGGTTTGACTTTAAAAGGTAAAGTTGAGGTCAATTCTTCTACTTCTGTGATCTTGGATGATGTCAACTCCTGCAGCTCTTTCAGCATGGAGTCCTGAAGATGTACAGCTAGGGCATGAGGAGAAAAGAATTGTTTTTATTTTTGCTGACAAAATTCTTTTCAATGCATCTGCTAAATTCCCAGTGCATTCCAAAGTGAACCCCCCACATTATACTATCTTCAAGAAGTTAGGTGAAACACAAAAAAAACTGCCATCAACATTCCGTGCAACCTTTGTTCAAAGGAAGGACAAGTATAGAAAGGTTTTATAAAGTTAGTTGCATCAACATTCAATGAATTTGTTCTATTTAAAGTTGGAAAAAAGACAATAATAAAATTTTTAGGTTCAGAATTTTAGACTACTCAAATTTTATGCCAAAATCACATTTTCCATGCTAAAGCAATACAACCCAAGGTAGGTATTTCACTTTTTCATTTACTCATAACCTCATTTCAACAACACAATATACCCAAGGAACTTCCCACACACATTAAATGGCAAATATCCATACTGCTTTTTCTTATATAAAATCACACAAATTTGAAGCTAAAACTATCCCCAAAACCTATACAAAGTGATTCAAAACTAAATTAACAGAACCATAACTGTAAACATTGACTACAAGTACAAATAACAAAAAAAAAAGATAGAACAAATGGAAGAGAAAAGAGAGAAAACCAAAAAAGCAAGCACCTAGAAGGAAACATGGAACAAAAGAAGCTTTTCACTGGTTTGACTGCTGTTAGTTCATTTCATTCAAACTTTAAAAATGCCAAGGATTTTAGGTAAGAGTTTACACATTTTGTACATCTGCTCATTTGTTTTTATTGTTGGTTATTAAGTTTATAATTTTAAAAAGGAATAAAAAGAAAACACTGCTCATAGGCTTTGGAGTCAAAAGACCCAGGTTTGAATCCTATCTCTGACATTTACCATATGTGTGACCTTGGGCTAGTTACTTGACCTCTCTGGGTGTCAGTTTCCTTATCATCTATCAAATAAGGGGAGGTGAGCCAGATATCCTCTGAAATCCTTTCCAGCTATAGACCTATTATTCTAAAGTCCAAAAATGTTTTGTAGAAATGGTTCTTTTTGGGGGCAGCTAGGTGGCGCAGTGAATAAAGCACTAGCCCTGGATTCAGGGGGACCTGAGTTCAAAGCCCGCCTCAGACACTTGACACTTACTAGCTGTGTGACCTTGGGCAAGTCACTTAACCCTCATAGCCCTACCAAAAAAAAAAGAAATGGTTCTTTTTAATATTTGCTGGGCACTTTAATTTAAAATTTATATACCCCAAACCAAAAAGCAAAGCAATTTACACAAGTTCGAGGTCCTTCACAATGACAGATACCTGTTCAAGACCTAAATTCACTAGGACCATAAACTCTTCCAAATTAAGGAAGAAACATTATCAAACTACACTAAATTAAATAAAGATTTTGGGATTGAAAACAAAACAAAACCAAACAAAACTTTTCCAAAAACACTTTAAAAACAACATTGAAAGGGGCAGCTAGATAGCGCAGTGGATAGAGCACTGGCCCTGGAGTCAGGAAGACCTGAGTTCAAATCCAGCCTCAGACACTTAACACTTACTGGCTGTGTGACCCTGGGCAAGTCACTTAACCCCAATTGCCTCACCAAAAAAACAAAACAAAAAAAACCCAACATTGAAAGAAAATTTCAAAAAACTAAAATCCAAGACACCAAGTTTAGAGATGCCAGCAACTGCTATAACTTCAATCAAACTTGTGGATTAAGAAGGAGAACAAAGTAGCTAAGAAATGGTTTTAAGTGAGAAATATTCTAACGGCAAAAATAACATGGCTTCTGAATTTAAAGACAACACTCTAGAAAGGACAGCAATAGGAAGTCCACTTTAAGGGTATTCTGTAAGCTTTTCAATTAAGCATAATAAATCAACCAGTTCACAAGCTTTATGAAACACATATTATGTGCTGGGCACACTGGACGTAGAAAGAAAAAGTAAAAACAGTTGCCACCCTTGAGAGGTTTACATTCTAACAGGAAGAAAACATATATGAATGAGTCTATACAAGAGCGATACAGAGTAGAAAAGAGAATTAGAAGGTAAAACCTTATGCAGGATGTGGCACTTGGGCTGAATTATAAATGAAGCCGGGGATTCTAGTGTCAAGGGCTGAAAGAGAAAGCATTAAAATACTATACAAGAAAAGAATCTTATACAAGTTAAATGTTTTGTTTTGGGATTTTTTTCCCCAAGGCTTACAAGAGTCTGAAATAAATTGAAAATACTCACTGGTTTCAAATCTTAGTAACTAAAGGAAAAAATAGTTCTTTGGGCTAAAATAACTTATTACCGGTTACTATTATGAAACCACTCATGAAGATACTTACAGACAATCTTTTGTGGTACCATTCCATTATCCATCTGGAGCCTGTTTTCCATGAATGCAATGCCCAACTTGCTGAAATTATCTATACTTGCTTCTGCAAATAGCTTATAAGGCTCACCAGGTCTGCAGGCTAATGGCAAACAACAGTCTGACCACTTTACAATCTAAAGGGAGATAGAAATAAAAGAGAGAAGAAATAAAAAACAAGAGATTAATGTAGACACTTTAAAGAAAAAAAATCTTTTCCCCATAGAACCAACCTATGAGGAATATTTTGGCTCTGCCAAAATTATAACCTAACAGCATTAATTACTGTGAATGACTGTAGTTTAACTTTCCCAAATGCAGAAATGGTTTCATTATGCAAGCCTGATCTTTCTATTTAAAATCACAGTTTACAAAGAAACAAGTGAAATCTTTTGACTCCAAAGAAGGAAATCCTGAGCCAAGAGAACAAAGAGCAAGCCAAGGATGGTGACCGGGCATGGTCAAGGCTTTTATCCTCTTGATGGAGGTAGATGATTATACATTGATCAAAGCTAATTGGTTAGCATCATTCAATTCCACTGGTTGACATAACTTGAGGGTGGTCCAAATTAAAATGAACTCACAGAAGACAACAGGGAAAAGAATACAAATATCCTCGCTTAAACTGCACAGGGCAAAGTCATTATCTAGGTGTGGTTTAATCCTATCAGTCCTTCAAAGAACTAGACAAAAGAATCTATCCCCATTTCTTTAGTTCCCTGGTCTAGCCCCAAACAAGATTAGAACTTCCTCAAGAATTGGACTTTCTTGAGGGCAGATAGGTGGCAGTGGATAAAGCACCAGCCCTGGATTCAGGAGGACCTGAGTTCAGATCCAGCCGCAGATACTTGACACTTACTAGCTGTGTGACCCTGGGCAAGTCACTTAACCCTCATTGACCTGTGAAACAAAACAAAAAGAATTGGTCTTTCTTGAGTTGGGGGGGAGGGGCCTGATCGGGGTCCTCCCAAGAAATTCATTATTAATAATTATTTTCTCACAGTGATGTGGCCCCCCCACCCCCGTAATTGATCAGATTGATTGTGAGGTGTCCCAAAGAATTACAAGACTTGGGGACTCAGTTTCCCAAGTTTTATTGCAATACTGTGAGTGATCACAGGGAGATCATCACCATGGAGATTGGTGTCTCCAATAAGGGGAAGAAGAATAGTCATATTTATAGTGAGAAAAAGTAGGTTATCTCCTTATTATCTTAATCTCCTCCTTGTGGGAGGTTCATGGGGAATCTTATCCTAATTTAGACTTCCAGAGGTCCTAAGACAACCTCCAAAGCGGGTACCTTTTTCCTTGGAGGTGTGTTTTTGACATTTGGTCCTTTCTGCGCATGTCCCTAAAGACATACCTCAACTTGCCAAGGTCAGAGTATCTCTGGGTTTTTGATCTCTCTTTACTTAGGCCTGGTTTCCAGGTGTCCTGTCATCTATTTTAAACATTTCTATTGTTGATTACCAGTTAGGGTCTCTGTGACCTGTCTCTGTTGATAGTGAGGCTGGATAGGGACAAACCCTCTTGGTTACTGTAAGAACACAAACCTTAGTTTCTCTGTTAACTCTTTTAGGTACTATTAATAAGGACTCAAGCCTTAATTTATCCATTAACCCCTTTTTGCCTCCTCCATCAATAGTACATAATCATACTTCAGTTATTCAGGACTAACAACACTATGTATAGACCCTCCAAGTAGGCTCTTTATTACTGCTGTGGTAAAATATGAAAGTTTTTAACAGTCGGCTAGGATAACTGAAAGACGCCAGTTTTTCAAGGACCACCCTTTTGGGGAGGAGATGAACAGTCCGCCTGCTGCGCATGTCAGACTGCCTGCCGGGTTTTTTGACTTCCGGGGTGGAGAGAAGGGGAGTAGCCTTTTTTGCCGGCTTGGCGGGACTCCGGGCGCCCGGCACAGACGGTCTGACTCACTCCAAAGGTGGCCTAAATCGGTTTGGTGAGTTTTTATAAGGAATATAGACTAAGCCTAGATTTAAGACGATTTGTACTGTATTTCTGTTTTCCTATCCTTCTAATCAACAACACCTTATATACAATAAAGGCTCTATCTAGAAAACCAGAAGCTTCTTCCATTTACTAGTCTGGGAGATGAATTAAGGGAAGGGTTAAGTAGGGGAGATTTATGATCTAATATCCAATTTTAAATCTCACACTGCCCTATTCCTATTTTTGCCTCTTGCTATGTTACAAAGTCACATTTCCTCCAAAATGATAGGGAAAGATATAAAGAAGTTAAATTCAAATGCTAATTGTTAGGAGCTGTGATAAAAGCTTTGGGAAAAATTTAAATGATGAAATAAAGTGATTAGAGATTATCTGCAGAGTTCACAATAGTACTCCTATTACTAGAGGGTAAGCCTTACAACCCAGGAGGAGACTGTGATTGCTGGCATGAACAAGAGTTTCAAGAACCCCAATAAGGGGCAGCTAGGTGGTGAAGTGGATAAAGTACCGGCCCTGGATTCAGGAGGACCTGAGTTCAAATCTGACCTCAGACACTTGACACTTACTAGCTGTGTGACCCTGGGCAAGTCATCCTCATTGCCTCACCCAAAAAACCCCAAAAAATCCTCCAAGGAAGGGGGACTCACTACATTTCAAAACAATCCACTCCACTTTGGAACAATTGAAGGGTCCCAGTAAAGTTTTCCTACCCAAAATATTTCAATTCTACAATTTAACACTGAGACAACTATCCCTTTCAGTTACATATGACGTTTTCCTTTTCAAGAGCACAAATACCCCTCTGGAAGAGGAAGTATCCACTAGACAATTATCAGATGATTGATTCCCTCCTAGACAGAGAGGCATATAAGCACAGGATAACTAAAGTAAATGCTGAAGGGAGAAAGCTGCAAATCCTTTTTTCTTTTTTTACAAAAGAAAAAAAAGTCATGCCCCTTCCCCATACTTTTCATAAAACAAGCAACATCATTTCATTTGCTTGTATTTTTTTTACACCTTTTCTTTTTTTAGGCTGCCTGCCTCAGTTTCCTCATTTGTAAAATGGGACTAATAATAGTACCTACCTCCCAGGGTTACTGTGAGGATCAAATAAAATAATATTTGTAAAGTGCTTTGCAAATCTTAAAGGGAGCAAAGGTAGCACATTGAAGAGATAGGAATGAGAAAGGTGGGGGGAGGGGAAGAGAAGTGGAAGGGAGAGACAGTTACATGGTCACATACTTTAGAATAATCACCTTGGCAGCCTTGAGTGGAAGGGGAATTAGAGTAGAAAGAGATCTTTTTTTCAGGCCAGGAAACCAGTTAGAAAGCTATTGCAATAGTCTAGATGAAAAGTGATGAAAGCCTAATAAAATTGTGTTGTGGTTCTGTGAGTGGAAAAAAGATGTATATGAGCTATGCAATACCATACTAAAGAGGTGAAGGATAGATAATTCCAAAGGCCTGAAAATGCTCTCTCATTCCCCACCCCACCCCCAACTCCACTATCACGTCCTTATTCTTAGAAGCTAAACTGTTCCAAATGGACCCCTAAGATCTCATTAACTTAGGTTTTTGGTTGTCGCATCGCACTGTTGACTCACATTGAACTTATAATCCACTAAAACTCCCAGTCTTTTTTTCTGAATGGATGCCTAACCATAATTCCCCCAATACTACTATACTTGTGAAGTTGATTTTTCTGTCCAAGTGCAAGACTTGATGTCACTATTGAATTTCTTCTTCTTGGCTCAATGCCCTACCTCTCGTCAAGATCCTTTTGAATCTTGTCATTCAGTGGGTTAACTATGACTCCCAATTTTGTGTCATCTGCAAATCCGACAGGTTATACCATTTATGTCTTTTTCAGTCATTGATAAAAATGTTAAACAATGGAGGGCCGAGCACAGACCTACTGACACCAAATAACTAGTTATGAATATATCTTTATGTTTTATTGTCTGTTCTCTATCTCTCCATCTTCTCCACAGAAATAATATATTTGTCAAAAGCTTTGCTCAAAGCAAGATAAGGCAATAAGCATTTATTTGCACAGGCACTGGGAAACACTAGGGAAACAAATACAAGCTAAAAGAAATACAGTCCCTGACCTTAAGGAGTTCCTCCAAAAGATCTTTAAAGGGGTGAGATGGGAGAGATAAAGGTACTTGAATCAGGGGCATGGTGCTGAAGTCCAGAAAGTCAGAAGCACAGACAGAAGGAGAATAAAGATTGGCTTGCCTGGACCCCTGCACAAAATGGAGAGCTGAGGAGGAACTGATCAGTGGGATAAGGGAGCGAATTTTGCAGAGGAATATTTCAGAGTGAAAAGACCACAAAAGTTGATGAATGGTTTCAGGTGAGAATAATAAAGACATAGTATAGTGTTGAAGTCTGGAAAGTCTGAAACATAGTGGAGAGGGGCAAAAATGCTCAAATTAAGATAAACTATATCTACACGATTTCCTTCACTGACTAGTTTAGTAAGCAATCTGTCAAAAGGGAGCTAAAATTAGACTGAAATCACCTGTTCTTAATGAAAATAGGCTGGTTCTCTGTAATTTTTTACTTCCCTTTCTAGACATTCACAAACTATTTCTTTAATGATTCTTTTCAGAGTTTTCCCAAGAATTAAAGTGGAGCTCACTACATTTTAGTAAGATTACTGCCCCTTTCCAATACTGTAGTAACTCTCCTGTTTTCTCAAACAGTGGCTCAGTAACATTCGTCAGTGTTTTCAGTACTCAAGAATGTCATGCTCTCAGCCAGGTGACCTGAATTCATCAAGAGTAGCTAGGTGCTCAATTACAATCTTCCTTACTTATCTTGGATATCAATTTCCTATTAGTCATTTTTGTTCTGTCGATTCCAGTCAAATAAAACTTTGCCATCCTTGTCAGTTATCACTGTGCCATGCCCTTCACCAGGCAAAGAGTCTGTCCTTGGATCCTCCTTCTGCCGACACAAGTTAAAAAACAAACTTTGTTGTTGCCCTTGATTTTTCTCATTAGCTCGTTCTGAGATTTTGCATTCCTGACACTATTTTTTCATGACCATTCTTCATTCACATATTCGTTTGTTATCTGGCATTGCTTCCATTTTCTGTAAATTTCTTTTAGAATTTAAGTAGATTTGTGAGTTCTCTGTGCATAAACATTAGTCTCTTTTTGCTCTTCAAAGGAATCATTTCCCTTTGTGTCTTCAAATTTTCATTCTTGAGCCTCTTCCATCCTTTCTGGGTTAATTTCTCCTGAAGCATTTTTTCCATGGATCTTATCTTTTCTTTGAAACCTTTGAAATCCATTTCCTGAAAATTTAGGGTGTATGTTAAGACTATGCCCAGATTTCTTCTCCTCCATCACAAGCTGGAGAATAGAAAGTCACTTTCTCCCTGGATTCTCATCATTTCTGCCTCCAGCAACCAGTTCCTGTTAGCAAGAATCAGATACAGAGGAGAATTTCCCCTTGTTGGTTTCTCCACTTTTTGAAGGATGAAATTATTGATATGGGTCTGGGGTAAATCTCCTTGAGAGGCTAAACTATAGGACAAACACACCTAAGAAGTAAGGGAAATATAAGTCCATTAAGCAATGTATTTCAGCAAAAACAACTGACCTGAAACAAACTGAGTTGAGATATTTAAGAATCACCGGACTTTCTGAAACCCATGACCAAAAAAATAGCCTAGACATCATATTTCAAGAAATTATAGGAAAGTGGCAACAAGATGGCTGAGTAGAAGCAACAGAGCTGGAAGATAGTGTTGGAGATAATGAGTGACTGAGTCATGAAGAAATTGCTCTACGTATTCTTCTGTAACAAAGATGGAAACTGATCCACCTACTCTCTTTGGGCCACATCTCTTTTGGGGCACACACAGTGTTTTCTCTACTATGAATTCACACTAGCAACAATCAATAGTGGCTAGAATTCCATGGCAGTGGGAACATGTGCTTCCCCTGGTAAGCCTGTATTTCTGTCAACTTTCTCCTTTATGTTTGTTTTTGTTTAGTTATTCCTAAAACTGTATTTTATAAATTAATTGCTATTATACCAGTTTGGTTTTTTTAAAGTAATAAACATTTTAATTTATAGTTTTGGGTTCCAATTTTTATCCCTCCTTCCCTCCCTCCCCTGCCCCCTACCTGAGGTGATAAGCAATCAGATATGCATTATACATGTATGATTATGTAAAACATTACTATATTAGTAATTTTGTATATGAAAACTTCAATAAAAGAAAAAAATGAAAGAAAGTGGAAAAATAGCATGCTTCAATCTGTGTTCCATCAATATCAGTACCTTCTTTGGAGGTAGATAGTATGTTTCATTAATAGTCTTTTGGGATTGTCTTGGATCAGTATATTGTTGAGAATAGTTAAGTTGTTCACAGTTTTTCCAGCAAGCAATATTGCTGTCTCTGTGCACAATGTTCTCTTGGTTTTGTTCACTTCACTATATATCATTTCACACATGTCTTTCCAGGCCTTTCTGAAATTATCCTGCTTGTCATTTCTTATAGCAAAATAAGATTCCATCACCATCATATACCACAGCTTGTTTAGCCATTCCCCAATTGATGGGCATTCCTTTGATTTCCAATTCTTAGCCACCACAAAAAGAGCTGCTAGAAATATTTTGTACAAATAGGTCTTTTTCTCTTTTGGAGAAAGTCTTTGGAATATAAACCTAGCAGTGGTATTGCTGGATCAAAGGGTATACACAGTTCTACAGTCCTTTGGGCACAGTTCCAAATTGCTCTCCAGAATGGCTGGATCTTTTCACAACTCCATCAACAGTGGATTAGTGTCCCAGCTTTCCCACTAGTACTAAAGTACTAGTCATCCCCCTCCAACATCTAATATTTTCTGGGTTTTGTTATATTCACCACTTTAAGTGTGAGATGATACCTCAGAATCGTTTTAACCTGCATATCTCCGATCAATAGTGATCCAGAGCATTTTTTCATGATTATAGATAGCTTTGATTTCTTTGAAAACTGCCTGTCCATATCTTTTGACCATTTATCAATTGGAGAATGACATATTTTTATAAATTTGACTCTCTACATTTGAGAAATAAAGCCTTTATCAGAAATATTTATTATTACACCAGTTTGGGCAGTAAGCATTTATTATTAATTAATATTATATATCAGTGCAGTATTAACCAAGAGTCTCCTTAACTTCTCAAGGTCTCAGGCCTTCAGACTTACATTGTCCTAAGAGGAAGAGTGCACACCAAGAAACAGTTCAGAGCCAAGAGAGCATCCAGAGTCAAGAGAGTGAGGCCCTGTCATGAACAAAGTTTTATCCTCTTTTGATTAGAGGCAGGTCATTATACATTAATCAAAGCTAATTGGTTGGGGGCAGCTAAGTGGCACAGTGGATAAAGCACCAGCCCTGGAGTCAGGAGGACCTGAGTTCAAATTCAACCTCAGACCCTTGACACTTACTAGCTGTGTGACCCTGGGCAAGTCACTTAACCCTCATTGCCCTGTGCAAAAAAAAAAACAAAAAAAACAAAACAAAAAAAAAAACCAAAGCTAATTGGTTAGCATCATTCAGTTCCACTGATTGACATGGCTTCAGGGTCAAGGAAGAGTATACAAAAGACTGAGTAGTCCACTGTATAGGTGTGATTCTTTACGGAGCTAGACAAGAGTCTATCTCCATTTCTTTTGTTCCCTTGGGTTTATCCCACACAAGAGATAAACTTTGGTCAAGAACTTATACTGTTAACTAAGCTATTTGGAGTTACGTAGCTATTTTTTTCAAAGGGAAACAGAGTCTTTTTCTCACTCTTTCTCTCCCTTCTTCCCTCCCTGATGCTGACTGCAGTGGTATCAGGGGAGTGGGTGAGAGAGAATAAGTCCAGAGAATTTTATATGACTGGTAAAAGCAAGCAGAAAGAAAGTTGTACCCTGTTTGCACTGACAGTGTGAACAGAGAATCTGAAAGTAAAGTTTCGAAATTTTTGAGGGAAAAAAAAAAGAGTGTACTGTCACTTTAAGGGCTTACCTAAAGGTCTGTGAATGTGGGAAGAACCAAAAAGTAATTGGGTTTGATTGGAAGATCTAGTTGGATATTTACAGTCTTGAAAACTAAAGTACTAGTCAATTTTAAAGTCATTTTAAAATTGGTGTATGTGTGTTAAAACTAGAAACAACTGTAAATTATATAAGACTCCAACACTTTTTTTTGTTATAGACTGTTAATTGTTTTGTTTCCTCTCTAAGACAAAAAGGAAAGCACTGGAAGAATTGTGGAGCTAAGGGGAAACTTGGTAAATTATTGTATGGGAAAAGACGCAGAAAAAGAGACCTTCTAGACTCCCCTTACTTTGTAAACTTGCCAGAAAAGAGCTTGTTATGTATTATGAACTTCCTAGACAAGGAATGGTCTTACTGAGAATTTATGTTTGCTTATTATATAGAAGTAATTTCTAATGATCTTTTCACTAGGATAAGTTTAAACTTAAGAAGAAGGAAAAGACAAACCAAGTGAAATGTTATGTGAAACCTCTTACATGTGTGTAAACTTTTTTGCTCATTGCAACTCCATGAGAGTAGAGATTTGCTATTCAAGATAAAAAATTGGGGGGCCTTAATTGATATTGTTTTGAGTTTTTAATTCAGGTATAGTTGTCTGATGGATCATTAAGTCAGTAATCCACCAGTGGAGAGAACGCCACAAGTTATTCAGAGGGAAAGAATGTACTGCTACAGGTGGAGGTATCTGGGGAAAAAGCCAAGAGAACAATCTTGGTCTCACCTAAGGTAGGAACCTTCTAGCTCAAGTTTTCCCACTGTGTTTCTGCTGAATAGGAAATGTTTCCCACCTGGCTATTGGTTGTTGCTTGTGGCTCGAACCTGAAATCAAACAGAGCTAAGGATGCTTTATTCTGGCTATTATAATCATGTTCCTATTTTTCTTTTTTCTTTTCTTTTTCTTTTTTTGGTAAGGCAATTTGGGTTAAGTGACTTGCCCAGGGTCACACAGCTAGTAAGTGTTAAGTGTCTGAGGCCAGATTTGAACTCAGGTCTTCCTGAATCCAGGGCCGGTGCTTTATCCACTTCGCCACCTAGCTGCCCCCCTATTTTTTCTTTTATAGTAAATTTCTATAATCAGAGCAAGTAGTCAGTAAAAGAAATAAGCACAGTGCAAGTATGTAAGATCTTACTGTTTTCAGTATAAATGTGTGGTCACTCTATATGCCAAACAACTAGGTACATTAATACTCAGGCTTTCTATAGGCCTGCTAATGCTTACATAGTATTTGTGATAAGGTTAAATTTACTGGGTATCTTCCTTTTTGGTTTAGAAGAAACTGAAATTCCTCTCCATTGCAAACAAATTTTGATGAGAGTGGGGATGGTAACTAAGAGGATTTATTTAGGTTAAAGACAGTTATGAAGGGGCAGCTAGGTGACTGGACAAGTCACTTAACCCCCACTGCCCCGAGAGAAGAAAAAAAAAAGATAGTTATACATTTCATACTTTCCATTTGGGAACAAAAGACTATTGACTTCAAAGAATTCTCCTGTGAAACATGGAAAGGAGATTCTAGGTGTGAGAAAATAACGGGTCTGGGAATGCCCAGAGCCTCCCTGGTCCAGGGGATTATATTAAAATTGACTGGATTGACTTTGCTGATTAACTCACTTGAAGTTAACTTGATTGAAATCACACCTACCTGAGAGCCTGACTCTCAGGGAGTAGGTTCTCTGACCTCCATATGTTCTGCTCATGGACCGCCCTCAAATCTAATGAACCAATGGAGTTGAGTGATGCTAGCCAATTAGCTTGGAGCGATGTGTAGGAGCCGCCTCTCGTCTGGACCCAGAGAGAGCTTCTGCTCTCACAGGCACAGGAACTTGCTCTTTTTGGCCGGAGACTCGGAGGTGGTGGGGCGCGCACCTTATTCTAAGTACGTAGGGTTTCTGAACTCCACATGTTCTCTCTTTACTAATATCTAATGTACTCTAATAAATGCTTAATGCCCCAAATGGTACAGTAGCCTCTAATTTCTAAGTAACAAATATATTAGAAATCCCAGCTAATTTTCCCTACACTTGGGACAGTAATAGGACCACCACATTTAATTTTCCTCACCACACAGGTCTACTTAAGGCTGTAAACCTACCCAGTCATGTCTCTGTTATGCACTGCCGAGGGCACCAAGTAATTAGCTCCTCCACAGCACAAGGGAATCACAGGGTGCTAAACTGGCTGCCAGGTCCATTCACCTGCCCTAGCCCTGGCTCCCTTGCACTCTACTGTGCACCTAGATATCTTCCCTTCCCATACCAAGAAGGAGACTAACCTGGGTAAAATTATAAAGGATGGTGGCACCCTCCTTCTGGTTTGCTGCTTCTCCCCAGGAATATGACATGGAAACTTGCAGTGTACCCTCACAATTCCACTCACCTGGGCAGGAAAGCTCTAACCACTTTAGTAAAGTCTCTCTTTACAGGCAAGGCCATCTCCAAGACCATCTGATGTGTCTGCAATTTCTGTGCCCTCTGTACACAAGCCAATACCCCTGGGGCCCTCAAACCTCCCCTTCTCCTTAAACCAATCCAAAGACAAGGGAACTACCAAGAGAAGATCAGCAGATTTTACTCACTTACCACCTTATAAAAGGGATGGGATATTTTTAGTCTTTGTAGATCTTTACTGGATGGGTAGAAGCTTTTCCCAGCAAAAGAGAAAAAGGGCAGGATAAAACAAAAGCCCTTCTCAAGTCGTAGTTTTGGACTTCCCAAATCACTCTAGATGATAATAGTCCTTCCTTCATCTCTAAACAAGCCGGGCCAGGGGACCTAGTGCTTCTGAAAACTTGGAAAACTGAGGTACAGAACCAACTAGTGCCTCAGCGGGAGGGTCCCCAACAAGTCATCCTCTCAACACTCACAGCTGTAAAGCTTAAGGGGCAGAATACATGGGCTCATGCTTCTCGAATTAAACCCTTTGTCCCCTCAGAATCAAACAGAGAAAAAGGACATATGTTCCTGTGAACCAGTGGAGGATCTCAAGTTTCTCTTCTGCCAACAGACACCCTGGAATGAGCTCCTTCTCCTTTGTACCCTCATTTTTTACTTTTGACCCTTCTGCTCCTTGTACCTATACTACCCAGCCTGCTGCCTCAGGAACTGAACCGTCCCACCTTCGCCACTCCCCTTACCATCCTCTGGGCTCTTCCATGCCTTTTGAATTATGCACTCTCTGCTACCTGGAGGGATAATGCCCTGATTCAATTAGTAAAAGTGGTATTGGGGGCAGCTAGGTGGCTCAGTGGATAGAGCACCAGCCCTGGATTCAGGAGGACCTAAGTTCAGGTCCAGCCCCAGACACTTGACACTTACTGGCTGTGTGACCCTGGGCAAGTCACTTAACCCCAAATGTCTCACCGGCCCCCCCCCCCAAAAAAAGCAGTATCTAAGGCAGGCCCTGTTGATTGCTGGGTATGTAAGAGACACCCACAGAGTGAAGAGAACTCTTGGCCCCTAGCTCATGGCCTTAATGTCTCCAGGTCATATCTTATATCTGTACTTTTAGGGAAACACTCTATTGGGGCAGCTAGGTGGCGCAGTGGATAGAGCACCGGCCTTGGATTCAGGAGGACCTGAGTTCAAATCCGTCTTCAGACACTCAACACTTATTAGCTGTGTGACCCTGGGCAAGTCACTTAACCCCAATTGCCTCACACCAAAAAAAAAAAAAAAACCCCACTCTATTATAGAAGGCAGGCCTCAGATCTAGTATGCTTGTCTCCTGAGACAATTCTTCTCAATGTTGGGCTAATGTTATTTAATTGGTAAGGTCAACCAAGTGACCTATCTGCTCCTCCAGCACATAGGTTTATTTGTGGTCATTATATAATACCCATGGCATCTCAGGCAGAGACACCTAAGGAAGCTTTTAAGTCCATGGTCCTAACCACTTCCTGCCTCAGCCTGTACATCAATTACTGTCAGTGCACCTTGGGTTTTATAGATCATCAAGTATCCCTTATAAAAACCCTCTGAGCCCTGTCCCTCCTGAGGAAGGGCAAAGGGCAAAAAGGGGGTCTTGGGACAATTTCCTGTGGTGGATCTGTAAAACCTCGGTGCTTGCCATTCCTTTGGGGGGCTTCCTAGAACATGAGGCAGTCCTGACTAATCTGACCTTAGCAATTAAAAATATTTCTTATGAAACTGCTTTGGGCCTTGAGAATCTCCAAGAGTCCCTAGACTCTTTGGACAACAGGATAGCCTTAGACTATTTACTTACTGCCCAAGGCAGAGTATACAAGGTTCAAAATACTTAGTGCTGCACATATATCATGGCACACACAGCCAACCAATTGTTCTCCAGATCTCCACCCTGGACTTCTCGGTGGTTTTCATACCTAGAATTCTGATCACTACATGCATCTTGTTGTATGGACCTTATATTTGTAATACTGTCACTTTGGTAGCAAATACTTGGAAGCAAAAGGGATGCCCATTGATTGGGAAATGCCTGATTATGGTATATGTCAGTAAGGCAAAACAAGAATGGTGAATAGCATGGAGGATTGCAATGAAACATGGAAGAACTTCTAGGAATTGATACTGAATACAGAAAGCAGAACCAAAAGGTTTCCAAGTCCAGGGAATTCTGAGCAGCCTGAACAAAAGTACAGAAGGTTTATTCACAGGAAGTTTCTAATAAAGTTCACTGAAAAATCCAGAAGAATGGCCTGGAAGTTAGTAGATGACTTAACTTAGTGGACAACTAAATTACAAAAATTACAGTAGATGACAACTTAGATTTAGTGGACAACTAAATTACAAAAACCTTAAGAGAAAAAGCCAGACAGAGATAACAGCATCTAAACAAATTAAAGGCAGTAGTGGGGAATAATAATAAGTATTCTCTCGTTCCTCATGAACCTATGAATCTAGGGGGCAGCCAGTTGGCGCAGTGGATAAAGCATCGGCCCTGGATTAAGGAGGACCTGAGTTCAAATCCGGCCTCAGACACTTGACACTTACTAGCTGTGTGACCCTTGGCAAGTCACCTAACCCTCATTGCCCCGCCCCCCAAAAAAACCCAAAACCAAACCAAAACAAACCTATGAATCTAGAAGGGTTACAACTAAAGAGAAATGGAAGGGAGGTGGTAGCCTCAGGGAAAAATAAGGTTTCCTTTAAAGCAAGAAGATAGAAGCAACGCTGTTTGAAAGGTACAATGAAGTAGAGGGAATTTTACAACAGAACAGTGATTATGACAAAGGACATTCAAGTGGCATAAACTAGGTAATGGATAGCCTGAGTTGGTGTGGGCTATGTAGAAATTCCAACGGCAATTGGTCTTGTTAAATTTAATTTTCCATCAGGCTACAGATATATGCAGCACTATAGTAGAATATTAAGTGATATACTTAAAACTACAATTATTCCTTAAGTATTTAATTAGCTCAAATCTTTAGAAAGACACATAAGAAAAATGTCACTTACCGTTTCTGAAGGGAAAAATGGTGTTGGTAAATTCTGACTTCGTAGCAAAATGCTTTCTATCACAAACGCTATGTGTTCTGCTTCAAGAACATCACCAGGATAAATAAAAGGAGAAACAAGAAGTAGAGCCCACTTATTTAAGTCATCAATGGACTAGGATGGAAGAGGAGAAAAAGAAAAGGAAAAGAAGTTTAGATATCACTGCAATATTTCTACTATTCCAACAGTACAGTTCTAGGTGATCTGAGTACTGCAGGTTCATTGCCAGACCACCAAGATAAAGCAAACATCAAAATAAAGCAAGTTATATGAGGTTTTTTTTGTTTCCCAGTGCACATACAAGATAGTATTATCTCTAAAAAACCAATATACATACCTTAATTTTTAAAATACTTTGATACTAAAAATATGCTAACCATTCACCTGAGCCTTCAGCAAGTCATGCTCTTTTTCCTGATGGAGAGTCTTGCCTTGATGTTGATGCTGACTAATCAGGGTGGTGGTTATTGAAGACTATGGCAATTTCTTAAAATAAAACAATGAAATCTGCCACATCATTTGCCTCTTCCTTTCACATTCCATGTCATCTGATAGCATTTTTACCCGATGTAAGACTTCTTCCAAAATTGGAGTCAATCCTCTCAAACTCTGCTGCTGCTTTAACAACTAAGTTTATATAATATTCTTCAATACTGTTGTGTGTCAGGGAATAGGGAGGCCCAAGGAGAGACAGACAGACAGACAGACACTGGAGAGTGGCCATTTGGTGGAAGTCAGAAAAGAGGCATTTATCAATTAAGTTCACCATCTAAAATGGGCACAATTCGTGGCATCCCAAAACAATTACTAGAGTAACATCAAAGATCATTGATTACCGTAACAGATATAACAATAATGAAAAAGCCTGAAATATCGCAAGAATACCAAAATGTGACACAGAGACATGATGTGACCACATGCTGTTGGGGAAAATAGCACCAACAGACAACACAGGATTGCCACAAACCTTCAATTTGTTTTTGTTTTTTTTAATGCAGTATCTGCAAAGTACAATAAAGCAAAGAGCAATAAAATGATGTATACCTGTACTTTATTTTTGTTTTTGTTTTCTGTTTAGTTTTTTTGCGGGGCAATGGGGGAAGTGACTTGCCCAGGGTCACACAGCTAGTAAGTGTCAAGTGTCTGAGGTCGCATTTGAACTCAGGTCCTCCTGAATCCAGGGCCAGTGCTTTATCCACTGTGCCACCTAGCTGCCCTGCCTGTACTTTTAAAAGAAAAAAATTAGCCACTAGAATAAATATGGATAATTCAATTCAACAAATGTTTATTAAATACCTACTATATGCCAGGACCTGTGCTGGGGCTAAAAAACCAAAAAACAATAAAAATGAAACAACCCCTGGCCTCCAGGAGTGGTAATTTCATGTGTCACTCTTTTTTTTTCCATAAAAGTATTTTATTATTTTCCAGTCACATGTAGAGATAGTTTTCAACATTTGGTTTTATAAGATTTCTAGTTTCAAATTTTGCTCCCTCCCCACTCCCCAAGACAGCAAAGCAATCTGATATAGGTTATAAATGTACAATCACATTAAACCTATTTCTACATTAGTCATGCTGTGAAAGAAGAATCAGAGCAAAAAGGAAAAACCTTAAAAAAGAAAAAAAAAAGAAATAGTATGGTTCAATCTGCATCTAGATTCCATAGTTCTTTTTTTCTGGATTTGGAGAGCATTTTCCATCATGAGTCCTTTGGAACTATCTTGGACTATTGTATTGCTGAGAAGAGTCAAGTCTATCACAGTTGATCAACACACAAAGTTGCTGATACTGTGTACAATGTTCTGGTTCTGCTCATCTCTTGTGTCATTCTTTAAATGATGACAATTTAAATAGCTACAAGATCTCTTCTTTATTGCATATTTAGCTATTTGTGCTTAAGCAAAATGTCCTCAAACTTGGTTTCCATCCAGCCCTGCCCCCATTAGAAATATAAAAAACATTTTAAAATGATAATCACTGAGCATATTTATAAAAAAGCAAATGTGGGACAGCTAGGTGGTACAGTGGATAGAGCACCGGCCCTGGAGTCAGGAGGACTTGAGTTCAAATCCGGCCTCAGACACTTAACATTTAGTAGCTGTGTGACCCTGGGCAAGTCACTTAACCCCAATTGCCTCACTAAAAAAAAAGCAAATGTAGAAAGCATATAGAGCTAGAGAATAAAATAAAGCCATGTTGACTGTGTATGATATGATTATGGATTTGAGACAGATTAAACTCTGAGGATGGGGTCTGGAAGGTACCCAGCCCTGCCCCAGTATAGTTCGTTTAGAAGTTTATTGCTTGTCAAATTCTCACTGTCTCCTTTAAGTTTTATTGCCAATTAACAGTATTTTTACTTCTGCTCAGTCTCCCCACTTGTCAGCTACATATTAGTTTTGTCTGCAATCCATCATGTGTCAGAACCCCAGTCAGTGGGTCAGGGAGTTTGCCCACCAATTCAATACTCGGGACTCAAGAAGAAAGGACGGGGCTCGGCACAGGATGCAGCAATTGAGTTGAGACCAGATGTTAAGTGACATGTCTCTTTTTCTCAGAGCAGAATCCCCTTGGCCCTGGGGTCCCAACAATGGATTATTCTTTTCTTCCCAACATAACCGAAGATAAATTTTAACCCTGTCATCCTTCTAGAATTAACACGACTACAGAACAATGCTGAAGCACCTGAGTGACTCTTCCTGTTATTCAGGTTGAATATCTTTAGAGACAGGGGCCGGGAGAGGGGAGTCAGTGGGAACTGTGAGATCTGAAACATCTGACTGTCACTCCCCTGTTTCCTCTTCCTTTGGTTTGACCTTGTTCCCCCTCCCCTTTTCCCCCTTGTTCCTGGAACACGTATGCATGTCTCCATACATTGATCAAGAGCTGAACACGCACCCTGGGTGAGACAGGATTGGATGTTAGATTGTGAGCTCGACCTAGTGTGCGTAGGGACTTCCCCTCTGACCAACATTCCTATATAAGGTTAAGGCATGTATTAGCTGGCATGGCTCAGGCATTGAGCTTGCCCATTCCTATGGGAATGTAATAAATCTGTCTCTGCTTGACTTGGTGGTCTCCTTGAGTTATTTGGGTAAACTGAGGCAGTTTGCTCCATACAACTAGAACTACCTCAAATGTACTGGGCCCTCACTGCAGCAAGGAAATTATTCTACACCTCCATAATCAATTTGCTATCTCACTCCCCACAGCAGCTATTCCAAACCTTTTCATCCCTAGAGCCTCCCAGAGCACCACTTCCCCCAAACCTCTGAGCCATGGACATTCATACTTGACTGAAAAAAAAATTATGAACATATAAAGTTCTCCTTCCTCCCCTTCCCCTAATATCCTGGTTAAGACAAACCCCTCTCCATGCACAGCTCCCATCTCTAAACATTGTCCCTACTATCGTCCTCAGTCTCCCTCTCTAACCTTCCATCTCCGTCTCCTGGCTGTTTCCCTGTGGCCAACAAATATGCCTTTATCTTTTCAGTCATTAAAAAAAACCAAACCTTCATTCATTCATTCTAATCATCCCCACTAGCTAAGATCCCATATCTCTTCTCAGATAAACTCTTTAACAAAGCTATCTGTGTTACTTGCTTCCATTTCCTCTCACTCATTTCTAGCCCTTCTGCAATCTAGCTTTTAACCTCATTATTCAATTGAAACTGCTCTCCTACAATATTACCTTATGACCTCTTAATTGCCAAGTCTAATGGCCTTTTTTCAACCTTTCATCTACTTGACTTCTGGGCAGCCTTTGACACTATTGCCCCTCTCCTGGTTTCTCTCTCTCTCTCTCTCTCTCTCTCTCTCTCTCTCTCTCTCTCTCTCTCTCTCTCTCTCTCTCTCTCTCTGTTCTCTGACTGCTCCTTCTGTCTCTTTTGCTGTATCTTCATCCATATCACATTCATTAGCTGTGGGTATCTCCCAAGAATCCTTCCTGGGCCCTCTTCTCTCCTCCTGGTTTGATGCTATCATCAGCTCTAATGGGCATCTCAAACTCAAAACAGAACTCGTTATATTTCCCTCCAGTCACTTCTTCCCAACTTTCCTAATGCTGTGAAGGGTACCACATCCTCCCAGTCAACAAAGCCTACAACCTCAGGGTCATCCTGGACTTTTCACGCCCCAATATCACCCCACATGTCCAATCTTTTATCAGATCTTGTTATTACTTCCATGTCTCTCATATATTTCCCCTCATCTGTTCTATTGCAATAACCTCCTAATTGGCCTACATATTTCAAGTTTCTCCCTGCTCCAATGCATTCCCCATACACCTGCCAGTGATTTTCCTATAATAATGACCAGACATGCCACTGCACTACTCAATAAACTCTAGTGGCTCTCTATTACCTATGAAATCAAATATAAAATGTTCTACTTGGCATTTTTTAAAAACCTTTCACAACCATTGTTGCCACTGGAAAAATTGACAGTCACACTTTTCTCTGTGGCATGGTTAAAAATGGAATAAAGGATATTCACAGATCTTTTTTTTTTGCTTTTAATACGTGATCACACAAAAATTAATTCTAAACTACTGTTTTGACCACTTGGAATTTTGGATTGGGGGATAGGT
This sequence comes from Dromiciops gliroides, assembly GCF_019393635.1. Taxonomy (NCBI): domain Eukaryota; kingdom Metazoa; phylum Chordata; class Mammalia; order Microbiotheria; family Microbiotheriidae; genus Dromiciops; species Dromiciops gliroides. The sequence continues at coordinate 262,198,396 of NC_057863.1, read as the reverse complement.
TTTTATTTTGGTTTGTTTTTTTGGTTTGTTTGGGTTTTTTTTGCAAGGGGCAATGGGGGTTAAGTGACTTGCCCAGGGTCACATAGCTAGTTAAGTGTCAAATGTCTGAGGCCAGATTTGAACTCAGGTCCTCCTGACTCCAGGGCCAGTGCTCTATCCACTGTGCCACCTAGCTGCTCCAAAAGGAAGGCATCATCTTTTTGTTTGTTTGTTTGTTTTTTGAGGCAATTGGGGTTAAGTGACTTGCCCAGGGTCACACAGCTAGTAAGTGTCTGAGGCCGGATTTGAACTAGGTCCTCCTGACTCCAGGGCCGGTGCTCTATCCACTGTGCCACTTAGCTGCCCGCTGTGGGATAGGTTTTAAATGTGTAGAATTCAACTCTTTAAAACACTTTTCCAGAATTTGTGGAAAAATTTTTTTATTGAAGTAGGGTTTTTTTTTTATGTTTTAGTTTGTATTTGTAAAAAAACAAAACAAAACAAAAAAATAGCAAAATTGTTGTGCCTTCTATTTATCTCTCATTCCAGTTTTGGTAAATTGTTTTAAAATAAATAAAAAATTAAAACATCTAAAAAAAAAACCCTTCACAACTTGGCCACCCACTACCTTTCTTCTCTTTTTGCACTTTACTTTCCAAGATGGACTCTGCAATTCTGCTACAGCAACCTATTAGCCATTCTGTACACTTCAACACTCCAATCTCTCACCTCCAAGCTTTTGTACTTACTGTCCCCCATGTCTAGGATGCTTCCCCTTTTCTCCTTCAACTCTTAGCTTCCTTGGCTTTCTTCAAAACAATTTTTTGTTTGTTTGGGTTTTTTTGCAGGGCAATGAGGGTTAAGTGACTTGCCCAGGGTCACACAGCTAGTAAGTGTCAATTGTCTGAGACCTCATTTGAACTCAGGTCCTCCTGAATCCAGGGCTAGTGCTTTATCCACTGTGCTACCTAGCTGCCCCCCAAAACAGTTTAAATACCATCTTCTGCAAGCAGCTTTTTACCAATCTACTTTGTATCTAGTCCCTTAACTCTGAGATTACCTTCCACTTAGACTGTTATCTATCTTGTATGTTCATTAGTTGTTTCCATGTTGTCTCCCTCTTCCCATTAGAAAGTGAGTATCCAGGGGCAGCTAGATGGCGCAGTGGATAGAGCACCGGCCCTGGAGTCAGGAGTACCTGAGTTCAAATCCGGCCTCAGACACTTAACACTTACTAGCTGTGTGACCCTAGGCAAGTCACTTAACCCCAATTGCCTCACTTAAAAAAAAAAAAAGAAAGTTAGTATCCTGAGACCAGGGACCATCGTTTTGCCTTTCTCTATTTCTCCAATTCTTGTGCCTTGCACATAGTAAGTGTATGGTCTGCTGACCAAAATAAAAAGTAAAAGGAGTCTTATGCTCAGTGTTTTTATCTTCTACAATCAGTGGCATTAACTCCTCTCCCATCACAGAACCAAATACAATACAGAGCAGTCTTTCCGTTAATTATTCATAGCAGAAATAACATAGTTCTACTCAAGAAGATCTGGATACTAGGTTATCTACTTGATACTAATCCAGCATTACAATACAATTACAAGAGGGGCAGCTAGGTGGCACAGTGGATAAAGCACCGGCCCTGGAGTCAGGAGTACCTGAGTTCAAATCTGACCTCAGACACTTAACACTTACTAGCTGTGTGACCCTGGGCAAGTCACTTAACCCCTATTTCCTCACTAAAAAAATAAAATAAAATATAATTAAATTAAATTAAAAAAATAAAGGACGAATGACACTCTGCTATGTGTTGAGGATACAAAGACAGAAAAATGAAGTAATCCCTGTCCTCAAGGAGCTTACATTCTATCAGATGAGGCAACGTGTATGTTTGTGTTTGTGTGTGTGTGTGTATGCATAAAACTGGAAGGCAGTATATTCTAGGAAGGACAGCCTGTAGAAAGGCACAAGCATTTATTAAGAAAATATTATTGGCATACTGGTTCAGTGGATAGAGCACTGGGTCTGGAGTCTGGAAGATGTGACTTCAAATCCAACTTCAATCACTTACTTGCTATGTGACCCTGGGCAAATCACTTAACTTCTGTTTGCTTCAGCTTCCCCATCTGTAAAATGATCTGGAGAAGGAAATGTCCAAGAAAAGCCCAAACAGGATCTCAAAGAATTGGACACAACTGAACAACAACAAACATTCCTGAAACTATGCCAAATGTTTTATAAATATTATCTCATTTGATTCTAACAACAACCTGTTTTATTATCCCCATTTTACTGTTGAGAAAACTGAGGTAAACAGAGGTTAAATGTTTTGCCCTGGGTCACACAGCTATTAAGTGTCTGAAGTTGAATTTGAACTCAGGTAATTCTGATTCCCGAATGTATGAGGAATGGCAACAAGGATGATTTAGCTAGACCTTAGAGTGCAAGTGGAAGAATGATGTATGAAATGATTGAAAACACAGACAGCAGCCAGGTTATTAAGGGCTTTATTTATTTTATTTAAGTAATAAACGTTTTTATTTATGGTTTGGGGTTCCAATTTTTACCCCTCCTTCCCTCCCTCCCCTCACCCCTCCCTGATAATAAGCAATCAGATTAGATTAGATATTATAAATGTGCAATTATATAAAACATTACCATATTAGTCATTTTGTATAAGCAAATGTGAATAAGGTGGTGCAGTGGATAGAGCACCGGCCCTGGAGTCAGGAGGACTTGAGTTCAAATCCGGCCTCAGACACTTAACATTTAGTAGCTGTGTGACCCTGGGCAAGTCACTTAACCCCAATTGCCTCACCCCCCAAAAAAACAAAAACAAACAAAAAAATAAATAAATAAAATGTGAATAAAATAAAAAAATGAAAAAGTAAAAAATAGCATGCTTCAATCTGTGTTTCATCTACATTAGTTGTTTCTTTGGAGATGGATAGTATGTTTTATCAATAGTCCTTTGGGATTGCCTTGGATCATTGTATTGTTGAGAATAGTTAAATCATTCATAATTCTTCATCAAACAATATTGCTGTCTCTGTGCACAATGTTCTCCTGGTTCTGCTCACTTCACTATATATCAGTTCATACAAGTCTTTCCAGGCCCTTCTGAAATCATCCTGCTTGTCATTTCTTATAGCACAATAATATTCCATCACCATCATATACCAGAGCTTGTTTAGCCATTCCCCAATTGATGAGCATTCCTTTGATTATGAAGAGCTTCAAATAAAGTTTGCATTTGAGCCTAGAAATAATTAAGAGCTACTGGATTTTATTGAGCAGAGGAGTAACATCTGAGGATGTGCTTTAGGGAAATCTCTTTGGCATTTATGTAGATTGGAGGTAGATTGGAGAGTATATTTGAGTCAGGGAAACTAATTAGGACAAACTTAAGTTGATTCAGAGAGGCTCATCACGAGAAGGCTAACAAGTGATCATTTTTTGCCTACATCAACTCATAAAACCATCTACTAAGGTACAGAGAGGTTATAATATACTGCAGTCAGTACCAACCAACCAACCAGTCAGTACCAATGAAAGTCACATATCTCTTGTGTTTCACTCAATTCCTACAATTTGGAGAGTACTCCAAAAGGATAACTCAAGCATAACCTTGTATTTCTGTCAAGACTGAACTGTGTTTCTAGAATTATGCATAAGTTTTTAAAAGTCTTATTGAAAATCAACGTTTTGGGTGTATTTTAGACATAGATTGACATAGATAGAACATTTAATATGTATTTAGTGACAGGCACTATGCAATATATTTGCTTCACTAGCATACACCACATGGGTATAAGTTTGGTACCAAAAAGATGGGCATTTCATTTCACAGGAACCTGGGGTTCATTAAAAGGGTTTTGCACAATATTAGACAAACTCTATACAATGTCCCTCCAAATGCATGTTGTAATATGGGCAAAAGACATGCCTCAGTCACTTGGTCTTTCCTATGTAAATGATCAGACCAAACTCCTTTGAGAGGTTACAGATCTCTTCCAGCAGATTCTGCAGTATTCTACAGTTTGATGCAATCAGCAAAATGTCAACAAACAGGAATATCTAAAGGACCTCACCATCCACAAGGAATTCCACTTCAATTCAGACTCTGAACTAGACCTCCTCCAGGACAGTGGGAGACTGTCTCCAAATAACCAAAAATTAATCACACAGCAGGCAATAGAAAGGCACATGGAAGGTGTGATTTATAACCAATAAAGAACTTCAAAGGACAGGAATCCTATAAGAATCCTTCAAAAAATCCTATAAGAGAAAGAAAAGATGGGCTTATTATGTGGTGAGGGTGAGAAATGATAGGTGGTCACCTAGTGAGTTTCAATGGTACCTTCAAAATGTCAGCAGATACTGGAAAGACTTACATGAGCTGATACAAAGTAAAATATGCTGTATACAAAATAACAGCAATATTGTAAGATTATCTGCTGCAAATGACTTAGTTGTTTTCAGCAATGCAATGATCCAAGACAACTCTGAAGGACTTAAATGAAAAATGCAATCCATCTACAGAGAAAGAACTGATGGTATCTGAATACAGATGGAAGGACATTTTTTGTTGTTGTTAGTTCCTTTTTCTAAAGTTTTTTTGTTTATGTTTTGCACAACTGCACATGTATAACAGTGGATTGCTTGAGTTCTTAAGGGGGGTAGGGAGGGAGGAAGAGAATTTGGAACACAAAGTTTTAAAAATCGGTTATACAAAGGCTGTGAAGCTAGGTGAATAGAAAAATGATGACACCCTTGACAGCAATAGGGAAAATTGAAAGGGGTGGATTTGGGATGATGATGCTCGAGTAGGAAAATATTGCTCAAATATCTTTAACAGTTCTCAATGAAAGTCAAACATTTTACACAGTATTCAAGGCTCTCCTTTAGCCTGAATTTACCTTTCCTGGCATATCTCAAATTACACTTCCTCACTCCACTCAAGTTGTACTACTTGACATTATTTGTACATATCCTTCCTTTCTCCATAATTTTATTCACTCAGCTTTCAGAAGGTTTTTCCACCTATTTCTCAAGTCCTGGCATAAATGTCATCACCTCCACTGTTCCAGTCAACAAGCCTTTATTAAGTATCTACTATGTAGATGGAACTTAGTAACCTCTCCTTTAGCACCTATCAAATTCTACCTCCTATTATTTAGTTGTGCATAAGTCCTATCTCTCTCCCTTTATATGTATGTGTTCTTTAGTCCAGGAATTATGTTTGATTCATCTTTGCATTCCATACAATTCTAGCTGAACAGTGATGCTGTCCCCATGAAGCAATAAAAATGTGAAAGAAACTCTAATATTTCAACAAATATTAGTCAGTAAACATAAGAAACATATATGTTTAAAAATTAATAGCCATAAAAGATAGAGATTCACAACCTAAAGAAGCAAAGGCAGATATATAACCTAACCCCAAAACCTTGTAAATAAATACATGATTTCTGCCCAATTGTGTCAGGAAGGTAAGTGATCTGGTAGAAAAAAACACTATATTTTAAATCAGCACATGAGTTTGAAGTGCTCGCTTCTGTAAAGAATTGTTATTTGAGGTGTTTATGACCCCATCTTTTGGCTAGAATTTTTTAAAAAAACCTTGCTGCACACACTGGCCTCTGGGGCTCCGCAAATGGCAGGGTGCTCCACCCACTGGTTGTAGCCATCGCCATGGCATTGGTACCTCACATCATCACCACTGGCCAACGCCTACATGGGCCTGGCAAAATTATGATCGGAAGCCCAGTGAGGGCAGTCATGTGACTGTCAGAGCGGCCAGCCAATTGGCTGGGGGCTGTGTGTGGTCAGCCTGGGGTCTGCTGGGAAGAAGGGAGGTTTGTTTGCCATTCTAGCTTGAAGCTGGAAGGCGACAGGACACTGCTGTGTGTGCTCAGCTGATTCCTGGGTGGTGGTGGTGTTCAGGTTGTATAATTTCCCTTTCCCCATTTTATTTCCTTTCCCTTAATCCTACTGATCCTGTTTGTGTTTTTTTAAGTTCGTTCTTGTTAAATAAATCCTGCTCTGTTTTGAGGGAGGCTGTCTGTCTCCTTCCTTGCCCCAATACTGCCACAAGCCGCTTAGCTAACACTCCCCAATTAAAAATTGGTCCCTACACTTCTTAAATTTCTCATAGATCTTTGCCTGATTTTCCTTGCCCTACTATCCCATTCTATGCTGTTATACTTATTTGTATATGTCATATATCTCTTTATTTATTAGTGTAAGCTTTTTAAGGGCAAGGACTCAATCATTTTTCATCATTATATTCTTAGCACCTAGTCAATAGCAGGTTTTTGTTTGTTTGTTTGTTTTGTTTTTTGGTGGGGCATTGAGGGTTAAGTGACTTGCCCAGGGTCACACAGCTAGTAAGTGTCAAGTGTCTGAGGCTGAATTTGAACTCAGGTACTCCTGAATCCAGGGCTGGTGCTTTATCCACTGTGCCACCTAGCCGCCCCCCTAGTAGGTTCTTAATGTATGTTGAAATAAAATTAGCATTAGAGCCAATTGTTGTTTTATTGTTGTTCAGTAATGTCTGACTCTTTGTGACCCCATTTGGAGTTTTCCTGGCATAGATACTATAGTGGTTTGCCATTTCCTTCTCCAGCTCATTTTGCAGATGAGGAAACTGAGGCAAACAGGGTTAAGTGACTTAGCTAGGGTCATAGAGTTAGTAAGTATCTAACGCCAATTTTGAACCTGGGAGAGAAGTCTTCCTAACTCCAGTCCTGGCATTCTAGCTACCATACCACCTAGCTGCTGCTTAGGGCTGACTATGTTAGCTCTAACTGAATAGGCAAACTTGGAAGAACTGACAGAAAAAAATAGTCCATTATCAGCCCAGTTAGTACTAGTTCAAAGTTATTGAATCTAGACCTTCCAACAAATTTCTGATAAGTGCATTTTTCTATTTAACTAAAGTAGGAAATAACTTAATATTTGCATTACAAATGCTCTCGTGACATTTTATGCATAATAAGACCATGTGTGATTTTACCCAACCATTTAATATCTTCCTTTCTTGCAGACACTTGAAAATTGATCTCCCAATGTTCTTGAAATTATGTCATCAACATAGATTTCTTCTGTGTGTGCCTGGTCTGGTCCATTTGTTCTTTCCTTCTTCTTTAATGTCATTTCCACTTTCTTTTATGGAGTACCTGAGATCATATGATCATAGATACAGAACTGAGAAGGAACCTCAGGTATCATCTACCCTAATTCCCTCATTTTACAGATCAAGAGAGGCCAGTGAGCTGGAATTTGAAGAGAGGATTTCTGACTCCAAATCCAAAACTCTTTCCACTATACCACATTGCTGCTCCCTAATGTAAAGTAATGTAAAGAACCCCAAATGTGGTAGTTCCACAGTCACAAATGATGAAAGTAGCTTGTAACATATAAGTTCCATCCCCCCTGGTGCCCACTTTTGCAATAAAATCATCCAAAAAATCGATGTCCACGTTGATTTATTCTATTTTCATGCTGTACAACAGATGTTAATATATTAAGTCACAGGGGGCAGCTAGGTGGCGCAGTGGATAAAGCGCCAGCCCTGGATTCAGGAGGACCTGAGTTCAAATCCAACCTCAGACAATTGACACTTACTAGCTGTGTGACCCTGGGAAAGTCACTTGCCCCACCAAAAAAAAAATTTATTTATTTATTTATTTAGAGACAGAGAGAGAGAGACACACAGGAAGACAGTTGCGACAATCAATATATTTATAGATAGTCGCAGCTGTCTTCCTGTCTTTTTGCTTTTGCGGATCAGAAGCAGAACAAAACAAGATTATCAGCTATCCCAGAAAATTACATTTCATCTTGCCTGTGACTCTAAGAAACCAATTCCACCAATGCTTGTTTGTGTATCTATCTACAAAGAATATATGAACCTTGCATTTAATTACAACATCTTGAACAATTCAGTTTCATTTACAATGAAAATGTCATACACATATATATTTTCAACTCACATTTAGCATGCCAACAGTGAAATTAATATTCAGATTTGACTTAAAACAGTCTAATTCTTAGTAGCCTCAGCCCCATTTTCAGTCATCAAAAGATAGCAGAAGAGAGGCAGGTAGGTGGCGCAGTGGGTAGAGCACGGGCCCTGGAGTCAGAAGTACCTGAGTTCAAATCCCGCCTCAGACACTTGACACGTACTAGCTGTGTGACCCTGGGCAAGTCACTTAACCCCAACTGCCTCACCAAAAAAAAAAAGGGGGGGGGAGGTGATCATTTAAGACTGAGTGGCCTTTATTCATGGTCAGTGCATTCACCACCTGGTATACTGGCAACAAATTAGAGATGAGCTTTTCCATGTCAGACTATCCTGGTCCTCCAACAGTATGTTTAAAGGTTCATGCATCTAGAGAAAAATGACAGAAGCTTTGCTCCACTGACAAGCTTTCAAGAAAGTAGGGTCACCTCCATACCACAGTGAGGCATTAGGTTGGAGGAGGAATGTTTGGAAGGTTTCCATTTCAAAGAGTCAAAGTTCATCTAATCCATCCCCTCTCCTTTTATAGATGAGGAAACTGAAGCCCACAGAAATTAAGCAACTTATCCAGTCACACAGGTTGGCATTTGACCTCGGGCTCCTCTAACTTCAGTGTTCTTTCCACTGAGCCACACTGCCTACTTTCACGTTATTCAGCACTTTTTCATGTAGCATTTTACACAAATCTTGATCCTCAAAATTACATTTAATCAAAATGAAAATAGTTTGTAGAAGTTTCCAGTTCTGCTCCCTAAATAGTAATCCCAGGAGTAAAATTTCGTTTGAAGAAACATAAACTGTATAAATATTTTTACAACCATTGCAAGGCCACACAACCGGCCAGTAAATGGCATAGCACAGTTTGGGTCTTCTAAGTGCAAGTATATGCTATTTATTTCCATGCCTCCTGACTCTTACATCCTTATGAACCCAAACTCCTAACAAATGCAGTTTCTTTTCAGTTGGTGCCAAGTGTCTATGGTTCACAAAGATAAAAGATAATGGCTGAAGGAAATACGGTCCCATGTCATGTTACGGAATCACCCACAAATCGATAATAAAAACTCGCTTTGTTTTATATATCATTTTACAAGTTTGAAAAAGCTTTACACATAATTTGAACCTGACAACAACCCTGTGAGATAGGTACTAAGGGTATTATCATCCCCATTTGGGAAATACAGAAGAGAAATTCGAACTCAAGTCTTCCCGTGCAAGTCCGCCACTATTCCATTCTTGATAATGGGAGGCCAACCAAAGCCAACCTGTCATCTACCCTCCACCCCCAATCCCACAAAACCGAAAAGAATAACCGAAAGAATAAGAAACTACCTGGGTCTCGTCAATGAAGAAGACTCGGTTTCCCATCCTTAAGCAGATACTGTCGTCAGTGACCCCCGGGACCCCCGGTCTGGGCCTCGGCTGCTCCAGCTGCTGCTGGCTGCCCCCGCCGCTGCTGCAGAAGGTGAAGGAGCAACGGGTACGGTGCAGCCTGCGCACCGTGCTGCGGATAATGCGCGCGGGCCGCGCCCCCCAGCGCGCCCACAGGTACAGGTAACACAGCGTGATGAGCATGCCCCTGGAGCGCCGGCGGCCCCTCTGGGACCCCGCCCCAGGCTGCTTTCACCCCCTCCGCCCAGACTCAAGCCAGCCCGGTCCCGTCTTTCTCCGGCACCCGCAGCGTCTAGCGCTTCACGATCTGTGAACTAACTCTCCCTTACCCATTTCCACTCAAAAGCCTACGGTGCACGCATGGAAGGAAGCAACTAGGCTTCCAAAGCCTCTCCCCGCTTCCCCGTCAAGGTCCCCGCCCCCGTCCCCACTTTCCTTAGGCAGCCAGCCGGCTAATCACTCACCCGGAGCAAGGGTCGCAAATCCCACTCCACCCCCCCCTCCCCGGCACAATCTCTACCACTTCCTCCCCGGCCCCTCCTCCTGCTCTTATTGGTTCTGCAGAAAGAGAAAGCTCGAGCCTGATTGGGCCGGCCGAGAGTGACTGGAACAGGCCATGCCCCCACTCCCCTCCCTTCAGCCGGGGAAGGAGTCCGGGCAGGCCCGAGGCATACTCCGCGCGACCTAATACCCATTTGTGCTTTTCCCAGTCTTCTTCTCTGGTTGTTGTTCAGTTGTTGGGTTTTTTTTTTTTAATATAAAAGTGCCTGATTCGCCAGACTTACCTCTGTGGGCTATTTCTCTTAACCAAATCATAAAATCATAGATTTTTAAAAAATATATTTATATTCATTTTGTTTTTTTAAAAAAAAAGCCTTTTTATGTGGGGAAAAAAATTTAACATCTATTTTTTAAATTTTTGAGTTCCAAATTCTCTCCCTCCCCACCCACCCACCCATTGAGAAGACAAGCAATACGACGTCTATTATACATGTGAAGTCATATATAGCATTTCCATATCAGCCATGTTGCAAAAGAAAACACAAGACAAGTACAGAAAGTTTTAACGAAAGTATGAATTGCCCATCTAAATCACCAGGCTTACCTCTGTGGGCTAGTTCCCTTAACCAAATCATAGAAGCATAGATTTTTAAAATGTGGTTTATCGGGATGGCTAGGTGGCGAAGTGGATAGAGCACGGACCCTGGAGTCAGGAGGACCTGAGTTCAAATGCGGCCTCAGACACTTAACACTTACTAGCTGTGTGACCCTGGGCAAGTCACTTAACCCCAATTGCCTCACTGATTAAAAAAAAATGTGGTTTATCTATTTCATTACTATTTCCCAATTAAAAGTAAAAAAATTACCTTCATTTTAAAAAATTTTGAATACCAAATTCCCTCCCTCCCATCCCTCCCCCACCCAGTGAGAAGGTAAGCAATGTCATATCCATTATCCATGTGAAGTCATGCAAAACATTTCCACGTTAGTCGTGTAGCAAAAGAAAACACACCAAAAAAGTATTTTTTTAAAGTATGAGAAACATAGATTTTAAGTGTTGGGAAGTATTTTAGTGAATCCCTCATCTGTCTCAACCTCCTCTACCTACAATTGAAGATTCAATCTAAAAGGACATCCTCAAATTTTTCTACACAATCCTAATTATGGTACCTGTTATATGCTGTCCTCCACATCATTCTCCCTTCTTTCTCAAGAATGGAAGGAAGGAAATAAGCATTTATTAATCACCTACTGGTGTACCACCTTAAGTACCTAGCTCACAGCTTTCTTCTATTCAAAACACTGGCTTTAATGCTTTTTCTAAATCCTTCATTTCAGTTTCCTTCAGTTCCATGACCTACTTCTTCACTCCACAATCAACAACATATGAAAATGTCACCCACTAGATCTCAACATTACCCACAAGTGTTCTACTTCTTGATTAGAAACTCCTACTGTTTCTCTGACCAAAACCTCCTATCCCTTCCACCTCTCATTCTGCCTTACTTCTCCAAATCTATTCTTTGACCACATCGAGACTTCTGTTTCCTCCAACCTTCAGTATTCTCTCGGATCATTAGATCTGCTCTGACTTTACTCTTTTCTCCCTTTCCAATCTTAAACTATTAGCCATTTCAATTCTGCTCTTGAATAGTGCCTCTGTTATTCTTAATAACCTTTCATTGCCTGCCAAGTTTCACCACTAAATTACCACCTGGCAGCTACCAGTACAACCCTTCCCAGGGGAGGGATTGGAGAACAAGGGGATATCATTGTCGGGAGGTGTCTTGCTGTCTGAAAACAAGAGGGAAGAGAAAGTGTCTACCAAACTTCCATAGAAAAAGGAAGGCAATCCCTCAGAGACCTCTACAAGGGCAAAATTTTGTCATTCCCTCTACTCCATGGGGCTTCTAAGAAGGGGTTTTGTCATTGGCTGGTGGGTCAGAGAACAACAGATGGGTGTAGCACATGACAGTGATGAGCATCATTGACTATGCAGAAGTGTTAACATCTTCCTGTAGTCCTTGATGTTTCTAGTGCTAGTCCTACTCAATGTACTCACCTCTTCACATCGAGGGGCCCACAATAAACTGCAAAGGTTTCCTGAATTGTAAAGTAGGGGAAACCCTCTCACCATAGAAACTAAATCATTTAGATCCAGGAATCAGTCCTTCCAAAGTTGTTGTTTTAACTTGGTTTCTTGAAGAGGACCATGAAATCAGGGTGATGCAGGGAATAGGATTTTAGTGAGGGAGGGCTGTGCAAAACCACCAACCTCACTCTCTCCTCCATAGTCATCTGGGTCCAGTGGCAAGGATGACTGGAGATGGCCCCGAATGTTTTAAGGCAATTGGGGTTAAGTGACTTGCTAAGGCCAAACAGCTGGCAAGTGTCTGAGGCCAAATTTGAACTCAGGTCATCCCAACTTCAAGGCCAGTGCTCTATCCACTGCCCAAGTAGCTGCTCCCTCCCCTTCCAAAGTGGGAGTGCCAGCAGTGCAAAGCTTGGAATTTCTGGCCTCCCATTCTCCCAATATTCTCCATCTTCCATCTGCAACTCTCCTTGATGGAGGAGGCAAAAAGGGGTTAACAGATAAACTGAGGCTTGAGTCCTTATCAATAGTAGCTATCAATAGTTCCTAAAAAGGTTAACAGAGAAACTTAGGTTTGGGTTCTTACAGTAACCAAGAGGCTTTTGTCCCTATCAACTCTCTCCATCAACAGAGACAATAACCAGGGACTATTAACCATTAATAGCCATGAATATTCCGAGATGACAGGACACCTTGAAAACAAATCTAAGTAAAGAGATACCATAAACACAGAGACCCTCTGAGATTGACAAGTTTAAGCATGTCCTTGGGAACATGCACAGAAAAGGCCAAATGTATCCTTAGATTCACCTTATGACACATAAACCCCAAAAACATACCTCCAAGGAAAAAAGTACCCACCTCGGGGACTGGCTTAAGACCGCAGGAACTCCAAATTAGGATAGGCCCTTCCCTGTACCTCCCTAAAGTGGAGATTAGGATAATGAAGAGATGATCAATTATTTTCTGATTAAAAATAAAACCATCTTTCCTTTTCTGTTTGAGATACCTTTTCCATTTTTCTGGTATTCTCTCTGTGGTCATCACAGTCTTTCAATATAACTTAGGAAATTGAGTCACTGAGTCTTGTAATTCTTTTGGGATGCCTCATGATCAATCTGATCAACTATCTACCATCCTGCATCATACATTCCACTCCACAGAACATTATGACTCCCACAGGATAAGCTGATCACTTGAAACCTCCTCCTCCTGAAGAAATTGACTCGGTTTTTGATACACAATACCTCTCAACTCCCTCAGTTGCTTCTCCTATCTAATTGGAGATAATGCCTCTCAAAGCCTTCCTTTCTAGATGGTTCATCAGCACTTCCCAGGTAACTTTTTTGCATCAGAGGCTTTACTTGGTTTCAACTCCACAGAACTTCATGTCCCACTCCAGGCACTCCTTAAGACTCCATCTACACACACCATGACACCCCCACATACCCCAACACCCCCCTACACACACATCACACAGATACATCACAGACACCACACAGACATACCACACCCCCCCCACACAGACACACCACACCCCCCACACCCCTCCACACAACACCCACATTCACACATACCCCACACACATCACACAGACACCCCCCCACACACACCCCACCCCTCCCCACACAACACCCACATACACACATCACACACAGATACACCCCACACAACACACATACAACACACACACCCTGCTCCTTTTTAGTTTCTTTTTATGTATCTTCCCCAATAGACTGTAAGCTCCTTGAGGGAAGGGACCATCTTTCTTTTTCTTATTTGTATTCCAGCCCTCAGCACAGTACCTGGCAAATAGTAGGTTCTTAATAAATGTTTATTTCATTGAAATGAAAAATTTCCCTTCAGGAAGGTGCGACGTTTTTTGTTTGTTATTGTCATATATGTATTGCCCATGTAAGACAGATATGTTCTCCTAGGTTCTCTAAATTCAGATCACATTGATAGATATTAAAGGAATCTTACCCACCCTTCTACAAAGAAGACAACGATGCCTGTCTTAAGAAGAGCAGGATGCAGCCAAAATTAGAAGGGAGGCAGAAAGCTGGGAAACAATTTTTTGGCCTATACTTCTGATAAAGGCCTCATCTCTAAAATATATAGGGAACTAAATCAAATTTATAAGAATCCAAGTCATTCCCCAATTGAGAAATGGTCAAAGGATATGAACAGGCAGTTTTCTGATGAAGAAACCAAAGCTATCTATTCCCATATGAAAAAATGCTCTAAATCTCTAATGATTAGAGAGATGCAAATTAAAACAACTCTGAGGTACCACCTGACACCTATCAGATTGGCTAAAATGACAAAAAAGGAAAATAATAAATGTTGGAGAAGCTGTGGGAAAATTGGAACACTAATGCATTGTTGGTGGAGCTGTGAACTGATCCAACCATTCTGGAGACCAATTTGGAATTATGCCCAAAGGGCAATAAAACTGTGCATACCCTTTGACCCAGCAATACCCCTTTTGGGTCTTTTTCCCAAAGAGATCATGGAAAGGGGAGAGGGACCCATATGTACAAAAATATTTATAGCTGCTCTTTATGTGGTGGCAAGGAAGTGGAAGTTGAGGGGATGCCCATCAATTGGGGAATGGCTGGACAAGTTGTGGTATATGAATACAATGGAATACTATTGTGCTGTAAGAAATGATGAACAGGAGGAGTTCAGAGAAACCTGGAGGGTCTTACGTGAGCTGATGATGAGTGAGATGAGCAGAACCAGAAGAACATTGTACATAGTATCATCAACATTGAGTGTTGATCTACTGTGATGGACTATATTCTTCTCACCAATGCAATGGTACAGAAGAGTTCCAGGGAACTCATGATAGAAGAGGATCTCCAAATCCAAGAAAAAAAAAAAAAGAACTGCGGAGTATAGATGCTGAATGAACCATACTATTTCTTTTGGTTTTGGTGCTGTTGTTTTTTTCTATTTTGAGGTTTTTCATCATTGCTCTGATTTTTTTCTCTTATAACATGACTAATGCAGAAATAGGATTAATGTTATTATGTGTATATATATGTAAATATATGTATATGTATGTGTGTATATATATATGTATATGTATGTGTGTGTGTGTATATATATATATATATATATATATATATATATATCCTATATCAGATTACCTGCTGTCTAGGGGAGGGGGGAGGGAGGGGAGGGAGAAAAATCTGAAATTGTAAAGCTTGTATAAACAAAAGTTGAGAACTATCTTTACATGTAACGGAAAAAATAAAATACTTTATTAATTTTTTAAAAATAAATAAATAGGTTTAAAAAAAAAAGAAGAGCAGGAGACGGACCGTGAAACTGGCCACACTTTCCTTCAGTCTTTGAGTGAGGTAGTTATTATAGAATTATATTTATCACACCTATAAATATTGCTGCTGTAGGGGCATAATTTTAGTTCAAAACAAAAAGCCACTTTCCTGGTTGTTATCTCTTAAAGGGGGAAGGATTATCCCAAGCTTAAACACACAGACTTAATTCCTTCCCACCAAATTTTGGTTGGGAAATCATAAATAGTGACTAAATCCATTTTTTCCAAGCAGATGTTAAACAAAAATCACAGAAGCTATATAGATTATGCCAGAAAATAGAGTAAATGAGCTCTCCCTCTGGGAATGAGATATATTAGCCCCAGTCTCACGTAAGAAATTCCCTTAAGTCTCTAGAAAGACAAGCTCGAAATCAGGGACATGTTGAAGAACTAGCTTCCTAAAAAAGTCTGCAGCTTCCAAAGTCTACTATCTGTCCGTCTTTAATGAATCTCTCACTCTTGTTCTCCCTCTCCCTCCCCCAACTCATCTCTCTGTCTCTGTCTCTCTGTCTCTCTCTCCCTCCATATCCCACCCCTTGTCCACCTGTCTAGAGTTAATCCTGAAGAGAATCTGGCCCCTCAAATGACATGGGAAGTATAAAAGTCTCTCCTTCCAAAAGCTCTTAAGCCAACTCCAACTATTATTCAAGCATGCCCCCTTGCATTAGTTAGATGGTAAATGGATAACACATTTAGCCTGGAGTCAGGAAGATCTGAGTTAAAATCCAATGTCAGACACTAGCTTTGTGACTTTAGGTAAGTCACTTAATCTCCATTTGCCTCTGTTTCTTTATCTGTAAAATGGGGGCAATGATAGCACCTACCTTTTGAAATGGTTGTGAGCTCTATGAGGTCCCTTCCCCTTCTATCAATCTGAGGTCACATCAAAGCAGCTACATGGAAATCCTCCAAGCTTAGTGAGAAACTTGGACTGCACTATTGTTTCTATTTTTGTTTTCCTTTTCCTTTTTTTAGTACAGCCTATATCTGGCTTTTTGAATCATCAAGGTCAAGGTTGACCAGAAACAGGCTTCAAGTCTTCTTAAAGACTTTAAGACTTTAAGGGCTTTACCAGTAAGGGATAGAGTATGGTAAGAAAAACATAACTTCTCCAGCCCCATGGAAGATAAGGTACTTTTTCCTTAGAATATATTGAAAGCATCTAACCTCTCTGACCCTGTTTACTCACTTATAAAAATAGAGGATTAGACTGAAAGACTTAAGAACTATTCCAGCTAGAAATTTATATATTTATGATCTCTTGGCTTCCTTGGCTCGACTCAACAATACCAACACTAGGTCTGTATCCCAAAGACATCAAAGAAAAAGGAAAAGGAACTATTTGTACAAAAATTTTATAGCATCTCCTTTTCTGGTGGCAAAGAATTGGAAATTATGGGGATGTCCATCAATTGGGAAATGGCTGAACAAGTTGTGGTAGATGATTTCGATGGAATATTATTGTACTGTAAGAAATGACCAGAGACATCGTTTCAGAAAAAAACTGGTATAACTTATATGAAAAAACCTGGCATGATTTATATGATGCAAAGTGAAATGAAAAGAACCAGAACACTGTACATAGTAGCAACAATATTATAATGACAATCAACTGTGAAAAACTTAACTATTCTGTTTGATACCATCATCCGTAACAATTCCAAAGGACTCTTGGTGAAAAAAGCTATCTGATTCCAGAGAGAGAACTAATGAACTGTGAGTACAAACTGAGACATATTGTTTTTCGCCTTCTTTATTTTTCTTGCCTTTTTAAACAACATGGTTAATATGAAAATATGATGCATGACTTCACATGTATAATGAGTATATTGCTTACCTTCTCAATGGGTAGGGGAGGGATTGAAGGGAGAGAATTTGGAACTCAAAAAATAAATGGTACAAAATTAAGGAAAAAAATAAAACCAGAAACCACACCATCTCACAAGATTGTATCAGCACTCTCTGCTCTAGCACTTCTCTGTTTGGGGGGGCAGAGCAAAGAGTTCCTCCTAAAGCCTTTATTTAAGGAAGGAGCCCAGACCAGCCATCTTTTCATTTCCCACTTACACTGGGTATATTCCCTCCACCATGATCTCACTTTTCAGCTTCCTTTTGTGTTTTATCTTCTCCCATTAGATTGTAAGCTCCTTCATGGCAGAGACTATCTTGTATCTCCACTGCTTGGCACAGTGTCTCGACATGTAGGCATTTAATAAATGTTTATTAATTGACAGAAAGGAAGGAGATTGTTGGGGGGAGGGGGTAAGTAGATAATAGCTAATAGAATCTTTTTTTTTTTTTGCGGGGCAATGGGGGTTAAGTGACTTGCCCAGGGTCACACAGCTAGTAAGTGTCAAGTGTCTGAGGCCAGATTTGAACTCAGGAACTCCTGAATCCAGAGCCAGTGCTTTATCCACTGCGCCACCTAGCTGCCCCTACAAATACAATCTTGATGGAATGATAAATATGGATTTGATGAACCTCAAAGAAAGAGAAGTTACTGAGTGACTGTGGCAGAGGGAAGTGGTAATGGGGAGGAGAGAGTATTCCAAATAGTTAATTGGTGGTAGAAGTGAATGTACAACTAGTACTTGAAAGAATGCCCAAGAAAATAATGTCATTGGAAGGGAGATCTAGAAAAAGGAGGGAGTGGGGAAAGAAAAGTTTTAAGATGAAAGCCAGGGGCAGCTAGGTGGCACAGTGGATAGAGCACCGGCCCTGGAGTCAGGAGGACCTGAGTTCAAATCTGGCCTCAGACACTTAACAATTACTAGCTGTGTGACCCTAGGCAAGTCACTTAAACCCAATCGTCTCACCAAAAAAAAAAATGCTAAAAACGATAGATCTGGAATAAGACACTTAGGGTTGGTTGAGGAGGATGAAAGTAAGGGAGTAGGTAGTGAGGTATGGGGAATAGGCTTTCTACAACAAAAGAACGTTCATGTATGTTGCTGGCATACAGTCTGGTAGAAGTCCCAGACTTTCAGCTGTACTGCAATCTTCTTGCAATTCACTTATTCAGGTGTTAATATAAACTTTTTTTTTCTTTTTTCGGGGCAATGAGGGTTAAGTGACTTGCCCAAGGTCATGCAGCTAGTAAATGTCAAGTCTCTGAGGCTGGATTTGAACTCAGGTCTTCCTGAATCCAGGGCCGGTGCTTTATCCACTGCATCACCTAGTTGTCCCTGTAAACTTTACTCCTTATGTCAGAATCACCATAGTTTTGATGTTGACTGGCTTCTGGAGAGGTTATCTTCATCCAAATTAGACTTCCCTAGTTGAATTTTTAGTTGTCTAATGCTGCTATGGATCTCTGGCAAACAATGGAACAGCTCTGTTCTGGCACTGGCCAGAAACCTCTGCCTGCTTTGGAAAGTGACCCTGGATGTCCCTAGGGAACTGAGTTGCTTCTCACTCTAGCAAATAAAGTCTCTGCATGACTTTCTCAGCCCTTTTATAGTTCTCCAAACTTCCTGCAGCACCAAACTCTCATCCCCTCCCTATAGCCAGAATGAAAAAAAAAAACCCTCTTAGAGGCAGCTAGGTGGCACAGTGGATAGAGCACTGGCCCTGGATTCAGGAGGACCTGAGTTCAAATCCATCCTCAGACACTTGACACTTACTAGCTCTGTGATCTGGGCAAGTCACTTAACTCCAATTGCCTCACCAAAAACAAAACAAAAGAAACAACAAACCCTCTTCCAGGAAGCTATTAAATCCTCCCCTCCCCCATCCTGATAGACCAGTCAAATCACACATCATGCCAAGGAAGAATCCCTGACTCCTCATTCACTGATTTTTGTATATAGTCTTCTAGGAATATCAGTGGTTTGAGCCTCAGTCCCTTTTACCAATTTAATCTTGAGGATGTCTTCAATCTTTTTTTTTTTCATAAAAGTATTTTATTATTTTCCAGTTACATGTAGAGATAGTTTTCAACATTTGTTTTTATAAGATTTCTAGTTTTAAATTCTTCTTTCTCCTGTCTTCAATCAATAGAAAGAACAGTGACTGTGAAGTCAGATCACCTGGGCTGAAGTTGTTCCTCCTTCATTTATCTGTTTGACCAGGTAGCTAGTCTTGCCTGTGGTGGGAAATTGAGTAATTGGGAACCAAAAAGATGACGGCATGTCAGGTCACTCAGCCTCTCTGAGCATCAATTTCCCTCCTGTCTTCAATCTTTTAAGGAAAAAATTAGCCTAGCCCATGTGGGGTAGATGTTCCCACAATAGACACATATTGTTTGACCATGGGCAGTTACTTAACCTCTCAGTACTTATAACCAACCCCTTAAGATTGTAAATAATAGGGGCAATTAGGTGGCACAGTGGATGAAGCACCAGCCCTGGATTCAGGACTTGAGTTCAAATCTGGCCTCAGACACTTGACCCTTAATAGCTGTGTGACCCTGGGCCAGTTACTTAACCCGCATTGCCACCCCCCCAAAAAAAACAAAAGATCTCACATAATACACATTTGCTTATCTTCATCACTGGAGAGAGTTTCTATATAGGGAATTACCAATACTGATAAAATCAGACTCCTACTCTCAACCCTGCCCTTCCTTCCACCATCACTTGGCAACCTCTCTGCTTTGAGGTTCACTCCTTATCTGACTCCTATTGATAGTTAAAAAGTGGCCACTAGCTCATACATCCTCTGTTGCCTAGGAGTTCAGTCTTCTATTCCCCAGTTCCTCTTCTTATAACTGGAAACATGAATTTACATGTTAATGATGCCACAAATACCCTTCTAACCCAGGTCATCAATCTCACCTCCCATGAACGGCTTCATTCTACCTCAGCCATATACAGAGATTGTCAAACACTTGATTCCATCATCACCCACAAGTGTTACACCTTAATAATCCAGGCCTTTGTAATTGTTTTATAGCACCATAACCTCCTTTCATCATTCACTCTCACTCCTCCTAAACCTATTCTTTGGTCTCCTTCAGAGCCTCCAGTTGGGAAATAGAAATATACAAACTCTATCTTTCTATCTAGATCTATCTATCTATATACATCCATCTACCTATATACTACATATACATATGCATATATATGCATATATGAACATAAATATGTATTTAAGGTATACCTTTTTAAAAGTACATCAACTTTTTGGGGCAGCTAATGGGTGTGGGGGATAAAGCACTAGCCCTGGATTCAAGAAGACTTGAGTTCAAATCTGGCCTCAGACACTTGACACTTACTAGCTGTGTGACCCTGGGCAAGTCACTTAACCCTCATTGCTACCCCCCCCCCCAAAATGCCATTGAAAAGTACATCAACTTTTAATCCACTTAGGTAACATTGTTATAGATAAGCAACATGACGATAAAATAACACCCTCCAGGCCTAAGTTAATTATATCTAAAGTACATTATTATACACTACTTAGATGACTTGTGTGAGAATTGGAATGACACCCCCTGCTGGGGGGGACATTGTGAGCTCTGGCTTGAAAAGAAACCATGTGACTTTAGTGTCTGGAAGTGACTTTTCTGGGGTTTCGAAGGTCAGATCAGTGTTAGGAAGTGATGTTTGCCACCCTCGGCTTGGTGGGAGGACAGATACTGGGTTCTTTTAGATAGTTAGATGAAGTTTGCTTTTTACTTCTCTCTCTTCACTAACTTCTTTTTTTTTTTTGGATTTATGGAATTTGGAGCTTAGGAGGGACCTTAGAGATCATTTGGTCCAACCCCATCATTTTGAATAGAATTTTATTTTCCAAAATATATGTAAAAACAAAATTTTAACATCAATTTTTTAAAAACTTTGTGTTCCAACTTCTCTTCTCCCCTCCATTCCCACCCCCCACCCACAGGAACTCAAGCAATTCAAAATAAGTTATACATGAGTAGTCATGGAAAAATTCCCATATTAGCTAGTTGTGAGAGAAAACAGTCAAAAACCCCAAAACTTCAGATTAAGGAATTGTCAAAGAGGAAATGAAAAAAAAATTTTTTTAAATGTGTTTCCATCTGTTTTCAGATACTATCAGTTCTTTTTCTGCAGATGGGCTGCAATCTTCATAAGTCTTTCAGGGTTATATTGGATCATTGACTTGTTGAAAATAACCACATGCTTCCCAGCAGATCATCCCCCACTATTGCTGTTATTTTGTATACAGTACATTTCACTCTGCTTCAGTTCATGTAGGGCTTTCCAGGTTCTTCTGATAGTATCCTGTTCATCATAACCTTTATATAGTACCTTAAGCTTGACAGAGAATTTTCTTCATAAAAGCCCAGCACAGTAGGTACCATACATTTTGCCATTATAATCAATCATCATAACTATTTCCCTCCATCCCACTTCCTTCCCATGACATTTACTCTTTCTTCTTTTTACCTATTCCTCCTCAGAAGTGTTTTACTTCTGACTATCCTCTCCCTCGCTCTGCACTCCCTTTTTTCACCCTTCCTTCCTTATCCTCTTTCCCTCCTACTTTCCTGCTGAGTTAAATAGATTGCTCCTCCCAATTGGGTATGAAAACTATTCCCTCCATGAGCCCACTCCAATGAGATCAGGGTCCCTGAGCTAATTCTGTGTTCTAAATTGTTCTTCCTCCCTCCCTCCACAACCCTCCCCATGAGATCAAGCAATTCAATATGTCATACTGGTGCAGCAATGCAGAACATCTTCATCTTCCTTGAAAGTGTTTTGCTTTTTACTGCTCTCTTCCTCAAACTGCCCTTTCCTCCTTCCCTTCTCCTCCCCCCTTTTCTCCCTCCCCCACCCAGGGCAATAATATATTACTATACCTACTTGAGTATGTATCTTAGTCCTTCTTTGAGCCAGTTCTGATGATATTAAGGTTCACTCACTCCCTAACTCCTTCCCCCTCTTCTACTCTCCTCCATAAGCTTTCTTCGTGTTTCCTTCATGTGAACTACCTCTCCCCAGACCATCTCTCCCCTTCTCCCTCCCCCAGTTTATTCCTCCTACACCTCAACCCTATTTTAATGATGTCATCATGAATTAGTTAGGTGGCACAGTGGACAAAGCACCAGCCCTGGACCCAGGAGGCCCCAAGCCCAAATCCAGCCCCAGACATAAGACACCCCACCCTGTCTGCCCTACAAAGAACAAACATAAATACTTTACAGATATCATCCCTTCATATTCAGTTCAGCCCTGTCTTCTGTGAATTTCTTACTGAGATAGTTCTTATGATTTCAAAGTATTATCTTCCCATGTAGAAATGTAAACAGTTTGATCTTTTAATATCCCTCATGAAGTCTTTTTCCTGTTTACCTTTTTATGCTTCTCCAGGATCTTGTATTTGAAAGTCAAATTTTCTATTCACTTCAGGTCTTTTCATCACAAATGCTTGAAAGACCTCTTTCTCATTGAAATCCCATTTTTGCCTCTGAAAAATTGTACTCAGTTTTGCTGGGTATGTGATTTTTGGCTGAAGTTCCAGTTCCTTTGCCCTCTGGAATATCACATTCCATGCCCTTCAGTCCTTTAATGGAGAAGCTGCTAGATCTTGCTTTATCCTTATTGGAGCTCCACAGTATTTAAATTCCTTTTTTCTAGCTGCTTGCAGTATTTTCTGCTTGACCTGGGAGTTCTGGAATTTGGCTATAATATTCCTGGAGGTTTTCCTTTTGGGATCTCTTTCAGGAGGTGATCGGTGGATTCTTTCAATTTCTATTTTAGCTTCTGCTTCTAGAATATCAGGGCAATTTTCCCTCACAATCTCTTGGAGGATGGTATCTAAACTTTTGTTTTGGTCATGGTTTTCAGGTTTTCAATGATTTTCAAATTATTTCTCCTATATTTATTTTCTAGGTCAGTTGTTTTTCCAAGGAGATATTTCACATTGCCCTCTATTTTTTCATTCAATTGGATTTGCTTTACTGTGTCACTAGCTTCCATTTGTTCAATCCTAATTCTTAGGCAGTTATTTTCCTCAGTTTTTTAATCTCCTTTTCCATTTGGCTTTTCAAACTGTTGATTTTTTTCTCATGACTCTTCTGCATCTCTCTCATTTCCCTTTCCATTCTTTCCTCCTTTTCTCTACATCTTCTTTCTATTTCTCATTAGATTTTAGACATCATAGCTAGGATTTTAGGCCCTTACACTTGGGAGAATTATTCCACTTCTGAAAAAAGTGACTGGATGTAATTCTTTTTTTTTTTTTTTAGTGAGGCAATTGGGATTAAGTGACTTGCCCAGGGTCACATAGCTACTAAGTGTTAAGTGTCTGAGGCCGGATTTGAACTGGATGTAATTCTAATGCTGGACATTCAATAACACAAACAACCTAATCAGTGTTTTAAGTGAAAAAGGATAAAAAAAATTAACTTCTGCATTTTTAGCTAAATATACAATATTACAGAATCTCACATGAAACTACCTCCAAGAAAGATTGTCCCATTTTATTGTCAAAGTACTAAATTATGAATGTGGTAGAGGGCAGTATGCTGTAACTACATTTGATTAAAAGTGATGCACATGAAATGAAATACGATTTGTCATGTGAACTCTACAGAATGTCTACATATTCTACTTTCCCAGTCAATGTTTCAGTTCCAGAAAGGAGACTTACTTGCTTGGGCCGGATTGTTCAGGCTGGATTTTATTTTATCAATGTGAATGACAGAGTTAAATGTTTCTATTGTGGCATAAACAACTGTATACTAAATGTTCCTTTATTCAAAATCTGACTTCACTTAACAAGCTGGTATCTTCTTCTCAGTCTACATATTCTTCAATGTGGATATTTCAGTGATTCTTATTCCAGGTTTCCACTGGAACTAGTGTCTTCTAGAGCAGCTGAGGACTTGTGCCCCTTTGAACACCAGGCCTCACCATTAGTCAATGAGTACTGAAGCCTTATCAGAATGGCTATTAACAATTTTGTCACTATTAGATCTGGCAAGAGATGGCTTTGCTACACAGGACCTAGAGATGAGGTAGCTAGTCTTGCCTGTGGTGGGAAATTGAGTAATTGGGAAACAAAAAGATGATGCCATGTCAGAACATAGGAGACATTTCCCTAACTGTCCTTTCCTGGAAAATCTAATCCAAGAAACATCAAGATTCAGTGTTCATAATCTGAGCATGAAAACCCAAGCAGCCCATGTTTAAACATTTGTAGCCTGAACACCTCAAGTTCCAGTTCATCCAGAACAGCCTGCAAGTACTGGTTTTTATTATGTGGGTCAAAATGATCATGTGAAATGCTCTTGCTCTGATGTCAGGTTGAGGTATTTATTGGAAATTAGGAGATGATCCTTGGGTGGAACATGCCAAATGGTTCCCAGTGTGTGAATATTTGATATGAATGAAAGGACAAGAGTTTATTCATCAAGTTCAAGCTAAGTGCCCAAATCTTTTTGAATAGCTGTTGTCAACCAGATGCTCCAGGGAACAAAACTGCTGACCTACCAATTATTCATTTTGGACCTGGAGAAACTAATTCAGAAGATGCAGGCATGATGAAAATTCCAGTGATTAAAAAGGCCTAGTAAAAGGGAATGTTCAGATACAGTTTACCAGTCATTGAGGTTATATCAATGCAGAAATCAATGAGGGTCTCCTCAATGCAGAAGATGAAAAAAGGAGACAAATTGAACAAATGACATTTTTTTTTTGAAGAATGGAGTAACATTAATTTGGAAAAATAAAATAGCTGTTTCAGCATTTGACTCATGTACTTTCTATCCTGGATAGATAGTCTCTTAACATCAAGTGTGATTAATGAGCAGGAACATAGTGTTATTAAACAAAAAACATGGATGCCCCTATAAGCAAGAACCTGATTGATACCTTTTTAGTCAAAGGAAATATTTCAGATAATATAAATTTTTTCTCAAAGAAATTAATTCTGTCTTGTATGAAAATTTACTTGTGGAAAAGAACATAAAGTATGTTCCAAAAGATGTTTCAGGTCTTCCTATGGGAAAACAGTTTAAATTACAGAAAGAAAGAACACATAAAGGTTTGTATGGACAAATTTTCTATTGTATTTATTCCTTGTGGTGATCTAGTAGTATTCAAAGGTGTGCTCTTTTTCTAAGAAAGTGCCCTATTTGTAGGGGTATGATCAAATGTACAGTTCATACATTTCATCTATGAAAAAAATCCATACATCCAAATTTGTATGGAAAAGACTTCAAAAGTATCAATCATGAGCCACTGAAACCTTCTGGAAGAGAAAGAAGTGGTTAGGGCTTTTTAGTAACATATTAATGTGCAATTATGCCTTGGTACCAGTTATTTGGTTTTTATTAAAGTACATGGTATCATATACTAGAGGTATAATTCCTTGAAAGTTTGTGTTTGTGTGTGTGTTTTTGTGTTGGGAGAGCAGGATGTGATACTATGTGCTTGCAAGTATAAGGATAAAGGCTAGAAATACTGGTATTATACAATGCTTTGGGATTACTTAATTTGTTAAAGAATAAATTCAATAAAAATTTTATTAGTCCCCATATTTCTTGGTCTCTCTGCAGTATTTAAGATTGATGATCACCTTGTCTTCCTCAATATTTTCTCCTCTCTGCATTTTCATGACACATTGTTTACTTCTAGTTTTCCATTTCCTCTCTGGCTACTCCTCTGCCTCCTTTGTAGGTTTATCACCCATATCTCAGCCTTTATGTGTTGATGTATCCCAGGGTTCAACAAATGCCATGGGTTCAATTATCATTTCTATGATGACCTCCCAAATGTACAAATCCAACTCTCATCCCCCTTCTGAATTCTAGTGCTACACATTCAAACACCTACTTGGTATCTCAACCTGGTTTCCTCATAGCCATTTAAACTCAGTGTATAAAACACAACTCTTCATTCTTCTAAAACCCACTCCTCCCCTTACTTTCCTATTTCTGTCAAGGTCACTACTTCTTTTCCAGTCTCTTCCATACAGCTGCCAAAATGATACTCTTAAAGCATAAGTTTGACAATGCTACTCCTTTTCTGCTCAAAACACTCCAGTGGATAAAAGACAAAATGCCTCTGATTAGTATCTAGAATCCTTCACTAACTGCCTCCACCCTACTTTTTATAGATTTATTACCCATTACTTCCCTTCATGTGCTCAATTTCCCAAAGTAGTTTACTTACTGTTCTATACATACAACAATCCTGTGTCCAGTACTTTGCCCAGGCTGGCTGTCCTTGATGCCTGGGATGTACTCTTCCCACTTCTACCTATTAGAATCCCTGTCTCCTTTGAAAGCTCAGCTTAAGTGCTAACTTCTTGTCTTTCCTGATTCCTCCAGCTACTGGTCCCTACCCTATTTCCGGTTACTTTGTATTTACTTATATCTGTCCTTATTGTTGCTCAAAATGTTAGCTCCTTGAGAATGGATGTTTTTCTTTATATCCTCAGGAAATGTAAATGTCATTTTGTCATATTACATAGAGATCTTTAGATACCAATATTAACATTCCACTTCTTTTAACCTATAAGTTAAAATCCAAACTTAGTCATTAATGCTAAAAATACTCTAAAAGGCTCTTTGTTTAGTCAGACAAGTTTTACTATTGGTATAATCAGGTTTAAAAAACATAAGCCCTATTTATAGACTAAGCGACATCATGGGAATAGTGAGGACAAAACCAATCCTTTTATTCAATCAAGAAATTAAAAGTCTTAGATACAAATTGTGATGAGGGAAAATACCCTGACACTTCCCTAATCTTGTTATTGATAGATAAACCAGCTTTTTAAAAGTGTGTTGGGGAGATTGGTACCTCTGAGCCATGTGCTTTGTGCCTATCTCCCCATGAGAAGTCTAAGGATTTCTTTCATGGTTTCCCTCCCCTTCCCGTGCCCCTAAATAAACTACCACCTTATTCTAAAAAAAAAAAAAAAGGGGGTTGGGGGGGTGCAGCTAGGTGGAACAATGGATAAAGCACTGGGGCTGGATTCAGGAGTACCCGAGTTCAAATCCGGCTTCAGACACTTGACACTTAATAGCTGTGTGACCCTGGGCAAGTCACTTAACCCCCATTGCCCAGCAAAAAAAAAAAAGTGTGTTGGACAAAGAAATAAGAAGGTATTGGGAATTAGGAGACATGGGTTACCAATTTAGCTTTATTATTTTTTGAAAAGTCATTTAACCTCTTCAGTTTTGCTTATCTGAAAAAGAGTTGGACTAAATTATCTCCAGAGTTATTAACATTGTGCAAAAGTCAAAATTAAAACAAAACAATTCATAGGATAGCTGTAGAAAAAGGGACCTTGGGGGTTAACCTGTCCAAGCCCCTCGAAGTGAGGAAATGGAGGCCCAGAGAGGTTAAATAGTTTACTCAAGATCTCATAAACAATTAAATGACAAAACCAGGATTGAAGCCTAGGTTCTATGACTCCAAAACCAATAAAGGACTCTTTCCATTGCACTACTTGCTTCATTTGGATAGACAATAATCACATTTAAAGCCATTTCTCTTTCTCAAGTATTAAAAAAAAACAGAAATAATACCAGTGTTGAATTAGGCATTCATTTGAACTTTAGTGCAGTTCTAAGTATTTGCCAATTCTAATTCTATCCCCATTAACTTGAAGGCTTAAACTTGTCACAACTGGAGTGACGCCATCTACTGGAGAGTTACTGTAGTAAAGCTCCACCATGAGAAGGCACCTGAGGGCAAACCATGTGGCTTGGAAGGTCAGTTCCTTGGCGTCAGGAAGTGATGTTTGCTCCTGGGTACTATCAAAGCTACCAGCCAATTAGCTTGGAGCTGCGTGTGTTTGTGTGGATGGGATGTTTGCACAGCAGGCTTGTGGGATGAAGAAGGGACGAGGCGAGCACACATTCATTCTCTCTCTCTCTCTCTCAGGGGGGAGCAGAGCAGGAGACGCTGGCTCCCTCAGATAGATAGCTGAATCTAGGCCTCCTTCTCTCTCTTCACCAAATTCTTATGCTCCTTAATAAAGGCTTAAAAAGTCTAAACTCTTGCTAAAGCTTCTAATTTAAGGCGACCACTCATTAGATTTTTAGACAGTATAGCTAGAATCTTAGCCACAAACTTAAGATCTAAAAAACATTTCACTATGTGCCATTATTACCACCATATCTGAAGCAAGCATTGTCTATGGTAATTAAAAAAAAAGTAAAAAACCCCACCAAAGTGCAGTTCCGTTTGCATGCATAGAAAAGAATAGCCTTTTAATTGGCTTTTATAGAAAAAAAAATTAGTTTTAATTTGAGATACTGATTCTGTATATTTATTATTTAATATAAGGTTTGAGGCTACTATATGGGGTAGACCAGAAAGAATGTTAGGACTGGAAGGATGAAAAACTGAGTTAAAAAATCTATCTCGAGAGACTTACTAGTTACTTCACTGTGGGCAACTTACTTCACCTCTATGCTGCTTAGGCAATTTCCTAGAAACTGGCTAGTAAGTCATAGGTTTTCTATTTGTTAGGGGAAGAAATTCCTATACCATTCCTATTCAATGAAATTACATTTTCCTGTATTCGTGTATGACCTTCAAGTGCTAATTGCTTAGATATGATACAGGAGTGTGATATTTTCAACCTCTTACTCACTTTTAGGAATTTGAGACTATTTAGAAAAAAAAACCCTCAAACATCAAAGACATTTGTTGTTCAACAGTTTTTATTCTTCTTATTTTATGATTTTGACATTTTATGCACAAATATTTTTATATCTGAGTAAAAATAGAAAAGAATTGTTTTATTTAAAATTACTAAAAAAACACGAATACATAATTGTTACTATGACAGTATAAGTGTCTTTATTTAAAGAGTAAAAACATATTCAAAAAATCCTGCTTCCCTTTACAAAAGATTGGTAATTTTTTTTTCCTGGTAGCAACAGAACAATATCATCGACATCTTAATATCTGTATACCCTCTAGATCTGACGACCTAGCTAATCAAAGATTTGCAAGTATGACAAATTTGAAAACAGTTTTGTGCTATTTGAAAGTTGCACTAGCCCTTTTTAAAGGGGAGGAGTGCATAAATCACAAATGTAGAAAAACAGCAGACCTTACCAAAAATAAATGAAACATAAATTTTAAAAGAAATATTATACTTGTTCAATAATAGAGGGGTTTCCAGATAATTGTTTAGGCAATAAATGCAAGTACTAATCTGAATTATTTATGATTTACTGAAGATCTACTTGGTTTGGTAAGAAAATTTAATTTCAGTATGGAGTTTAACTATAGGAAAGCATCTCTCTCTAGGATAACCCACCTCTAATTTAACATGCTAACACATGATTTTCCAGATCTTTGCCACAGTTTCAGACAAGTGAGCTATCAATGTAAACTCCTATATGTGGAGGGGCATTTGAAAACAAAACTGCATAATAAGCCTTTCAAATGAATATTCATTAGCTTCAAAAATATGTACTTTCAGACAAAGCTGTAGCCCAAATTAGCCTGAAAATTTCTTGCCTGATACTTCTGATGTCATTGGTGGATAAGGCAAATAAGGTGACTACCAATGAGGGGAAATAGATGAAGCTCTATGGGGAAAAAAAAATGCTTCTGGGGAAGACTGAGAAAAAAAATAGTGGATCAGTATGGTTCCTAGACAGACAAAAATAAAATAGATTCAATCCTTTTACCCAAGCCAACAAACATATGTATTTTAGTCAGAGATGGGATCCAAGAGATGCAAAGGTTTCTCTCACTCCCCAGACAATCCTTTACCAATTAGAAAAACATAAATAACTTTGTTTTTTTCCTGTGACAAAAGGGAGAGTATTACTGTCTTTGAACTTTTACTGATTAATTAAAGCTATGCTGTTACTTATAATTCCATACTATTACTCCTTTGATAATCTGTGAGAAAAAAGCCTCATAACTATGTAACTTAGATGACAAATGTCATTATATCACTTGCATTGACAAACTGACAAGTAAAATAGAAATTAAAGAGTTTTACTGTTCTCAGACTTCAGCTACATAAAGTGTTGTAGGCATTAAAAAAGATATTAAGATAGTAATTTTTTTAAAAAAGCTAGATTATTAGAGTAAAGCATTTCTTAACCTGGTAGTGGAAACTATTAAGGAAGAAGATAGAGGGTGAAAAATATTTAAGATACTTCTTCCCTGTTTCCAGGAACAACTGTTAAGAAAATGACTTTCCCTATGAGTCTTGATCTCTTCTACCCAATTAACAGTCAATAACATTTATGGATCTTTCATTATAAAGTTACTGCTTTGGAAAGCGATGAATAGGTTTAAGAATGATGTGGAGCATGAAGGGTCACATCTGAGATGCCAACTCACTATCATGGAAAGCCAAAGAGATATTTACCAGTTTCTTGGTTCTGGATGCAAGGAATGTTCTTTTAAAAAAGTATAATGAGATATTTCTGTCCCGAGTTAATTTATGGTAGGAAAATGGTTATTTACATGGAGGAAAAGGTATGAGAATATTTTAAGATATTGAAAAGGAAGCATAAATGAAAGCCTATTTCCATTTTAAAAAATATTAGACTATCCAAAAGTCTGGAAGCCAAATTCCCAGCTTTTCATAAGTAGATGTGCAAGTAAAATATTATTTTCCCATATTGTAAGGAACGACGACTGATTTGAAGTCTTCATTTCATCCAGGTAAAAAAACATAATGAATATATAAGCTGCCCTGCTTAATATAACCAGCACCGTAGGGTAATAAAACACAAAACTATTTTCTGGTTGAGGTATACCTTTTTAGGCTTTTAAACTTCTGACAGGAAAAACAGATCATTAAGATTTCTGTTAAGAGCTGGTCTATTAGAATTTACATCTCTCAAAATAATTTAAATTCTTGGTCTCATGTATGTATTCTATACACAATACAATGAATCCATATAATTGGCTTGACTTAAGCCAGATTTAAACCTGGATCTCTTTCTTCAGCACTGATCTTCTGCTAGTCACCTTCTTACTGTACTTTCCTTTGCAAATACAAAAATTGCCATAATGACTTGATACCACAAGTTTAGTAATTTATTCAACTTCTTTATAACATCTCTCATTTCAGTTGTTTGATTAGATGACACTAACAGGCATACATGCACTAGTGGTGGAAATTCCATTCTGTAGTTTTAATTAAAGTAACATCTAACACAGCAGAAAGGGGAAACAGTCACATTTTCCAATATTGTTAAAGTATAACCTATACTGTTTCCTGTAGATTCTTCATTTACTTTTCTTCTGTAAGATGCTACTATGAATTTTTTTGAATTAATACTGACCAGATTCAGCTTTCCTGACAGATATCCAACTACCAACCACAGCGGGACAGCCTTCACGCTGAAGACATTGTGTTAATCCCTTAACACGTACATATGCATACATTGAAATATATGCTCAAAGTAAAAAGATCCAAATTCACAATAGTCTGAAATTTCTGTAAAAAAATCATGCATCAGATTGTATTGTCTACGAATAAAAGAAGCTTCAGATTCTGTAACAAAGAGCAATGCTTGTTTTAGCTATTCAAAAAGGCCTCATGCTTCTATCAGGTCCTGGGTTCAATTATCTTTTTCTGTTTGAAGAGAAGCAGTAGCTAATGCAACTGCTGTGACTGGCTGTGCAATACCATGGAGCTGCATCTTTGCAAGTTTCTTTTGTTCACACTCTGTAACCAAACGGTTCAACTCTGCTGCACTGTATCCAATAAGAGTCTTCAAATCACAAACAAACTTGTACACAAACCTCTTGCCTTGAACTTTACAGATCATGTCTCCATCATAGTAATACCTTTAAAAAGAAAAAAACACATTAAAATTATTACAGTGATAAATAATACAATTCTAACAATACAATTTTAAAAACTTTATACAATAGAAATCCAGCAGATTATCTCGTGTTCAATTCAAATTCACTTCACTTCAAATATGGCCTTAGTGCTATGATAAAATACTGGCCAGTTAAAAAAAAAAACAGATAAAAAAAAATCAGGGGGCAGCTAGGTGGTACAGTGGATAAAGCACTGGTCCTGGATTTAGGAGGACCTGAGTTTAAATCTGACCTCAGACACTTGACACTTACTAGATGTGTGACCTTGGGCAAGTTACTTAATCTTCATTGCCCCCTCCCCCCAAATCAGTAAATACCAAAATTTAATCTAAACAAAATGTTTCAAATTTTGTTTTTATTATATCTTTTTCATGTGTAGTAACTGGACAAAAATTGTAAAATTTCTAAAAGATTCTGAATTTCTTTAGTCTTAGGTTTTTGAGAGCTCTCATTGTTTGATCTAGTTATTGGCAAAGCTATTTAAAGTTGTGGGTTTTTTTTTTTTGCGGGGCAATGGGGGTTAAGTGACTTGCCCAGGGTCACACAGCTAGTAAGTGTCAAGTGTCTGAGGCCGGATTTGAACTCAGGTACTCCTGACTCCAGGGCCAGTGCTCTATCCACTGCGCCACCTAGCTGCCCCCTAAAGTTGTGTTAAGATCAATTTTGTAGGAAACTTCCCAGCTGAGGAGACTTTCTGGCTGATCATCAGCATTTGAAATACCTGAGACCATGCCCAGACTCCAGAGCCAGAATTCTGAGTTACACACAAATGATATCCCAAGAACCATCTGAGATAAGACTTTCAAAGAATTAAATGTACATTTTCCTGTTTTCCTTTTCCCACTGCATACACTATTTGTAACATCTACCTTCTAAAGGAGACTGTCCCCTTTAGTTTTTGTCAATTCATTGCTCAATTTCTTTTCTCTCTTTTCATTCCCCTTATATTGTTAGTCATCATAGAACTCCTTTATAAGTATTTTGTCACATTCATTGCTTCATTTAAGGAAACCCTGTTTCTTAATGAAGCAGAGGGGGTATGTGAGAAAATAATGGGGTTTTGGGACTCTCAGAGACCCCCTCACTCGAGGGCCTAACTGCCTGACCTTTTAAGACTGGCCTAGAGTCAGCCAAGTGGGACCTGGGACTGTGAATGGGGATTAAAACCACACTCACCTGAAAGCCTTGATCCCACCAGAGGATCTGTTCTGGGGCTCCGACATTAGCATGACTACACTGAAACACCCTCAAATCCCAATAGATTTGAACAATGCTAGCCAATTAACTTTAAGCAGTGTGTAAGGGCTGCCGCCTCTCTGCCTTCCCTCAGAGAGTTTAAGCTCACTGATCTCGCTCTTGGTGCTGGAACGTGGTGAAAGCAGATGTGGCTCATTTTTTCTCTCTTCCCCTAGACCCTAAAACTAGGCTTTCCTATCTTTCAGAGCCATGTGTGCTCTCTTCACTAATATTTAATATGCTTTAATAAATGCTTAATGCAGGAGGGGAGGGAGAAAAATCTGAAATTGGAAAACTTGTATAAACAAATATTGAGAACTATCTTTACATGTAACCAGAAAATAAATAAAATACTTTTATCAGAAAAAAAAAAGATGCTTAATGCCCCCAAACTGGTGCAGTAGTCTCTAATTTCTAAGTAACAAATATATAATAAACCCCAGCTAATTTTCCCTCGACTTGGGACAATTATAGGGACACCACAATTAATTTTACTCGCCACAACTGTGGTTCTTTTAAGTACCTAATTAATAAGTCTAAAACAATATTTTAAATATACCATGGGAGTTTCCAAGAGGTTTTTGTTAAGGTAGTTGTTGAAAGGGGCCCAAGGAATAAAAATCTTTGGGAACTGCTGCTATAGATTCGTAAGGTCCTCATTTCTCATTACTGAATCATTCTCTCTCTTTCCATGAGAGTAGGACCCTCTACTGCTTTTCAATCAATATTTCCCACCTTCTTTAACTTATTTCAATCTCTCCCTGTGCCCTCACTGATTCTCCTATAAAGCTCTTTTCCTCCTGAAGGATTAGAGGAGTTATTTTCTCTTTATTGTTTACCATTGACTTGATTAGGATACATCATACATTCCCACTGGATTTTTTTCCTTATCATTCTCCCCTTTTATGTACCTTCCTATTGTTCAGTTTAATCCCACAAAAACCATGATTCTGGAGGTAGAGTTGTGGAGGAATAAGGTCCCAGGGTTGG
This sequence comes from Dromiciops gliroides, assembly GCF_019393635.1. NCBI lineage: Eukaryota > Metazoa > Chordata > Mammalia > Microbiotheria > Microbiotheriidae > Dromiciops > Dromiciops gliroides. The sequence continues at coordinate 262,164,095 of NC_057863.1, read as the reverse complement.
GGAGGTGGACTGTTGTGTACAAAGAACATAAAGGAGGCCAAAGTAAAGCTTGTATTTCTATCACTCTGAAGCTGCGAGGTTTTCTAGCTGGCTAACAGTGGTTGAATAGGGTGATGACCACACTTTGCTCAAAATCACAGAGCTATGTAAACACTGACAGTTTGCAAGTCTCTAGCATAAGTAGTCACTGAGATGCTGATATAACCTAACACTCAAAACCTAGAGAAAGTAGTAGAAAGACTGAAGAAGACAAAAGTTCAAGCCAGACATCCTCCCCAGAAGTACAAAGAACAGAGGTCCAACATAAAGTCCAAAGTCAGAAAGCAGTCTGGAAGAATGAGCAAACAAAAAAGATCACCACTATAAAGAGTTATTAATGGTGAAAGACACGTAAGATACAAACACAAAGAAGAGAATGACTCCAAAATATCTACAAGCAAAGCCTCAAAGAAAAACATATTGGGAATAATTCTTGGAAGATTAAAAAAAAAAAGCTAAAAAATTACTTAAAAACCAAATGAGAGGGGCGGCTAGGTGGCGCAGTGGATAAAGCACCGGCCCTGGATTCAGGAGTTCCTGAGTTCAAATCCGGCCTCAGACACTTGACACTTACTAGCTGTGTGACCTTGGGCAAGTCACTTAACCCCCATTGCCTCACTAAAAATTAAAAAACAAAAAACAAAACAAAAAAAAAAAACCAAATGAGAACATTAAAGGAAAACATGGAAAAAGGACTGAGAGCTACAGGGGAAAAAGGAATTGGAAAGGGAATTAACAAATTGGCCCAAGAAGTACAAAACCTTGCCCAAGCAACAAAATTCCCCCAAAATTTAAATGGACAACCAAGTAAAAGTATCTCATAGCAAAAACAACTAATTTGAAAGAGATTGAGGAGAGATAATTTAAGAATCACTGGACTATCTAAACACATATTCAAAAAAGGAAGTCTAGACATATTTTGAGAAATCATAAGACTACACAGATCTCTAAGAACCAGAAGATAAAACAGAAAGAGAAAACACACACTAGTTACCTCCAGAAAGAAATCCCCCAAATGAAAACTTAAAGGAATGTTACAGGCAAAATCCAGAGCTTCTAGGTCAAATTAAAAATACTGCAAGTAGCCAGAAAGAAAGAATTGAAGTTCTGAGGAGCCACAGTTAAGATCATATATATAATACTCAGCAGCTACCACCATAAAGGAACAGAGAACTTAGAATGTGATATTACAGAAGGCAAAGGATGTAGGCTTACAATCAAAACTAACAACCAGCTAAACTCAGCATAATTCTACAGAGGAAAAAAATGAATTGTTAATTAAGTAAAGGTCTTCCAAGCATTCATGACGAAAAGACCAAATGTGTATAGAGACATGGAAGTCCATATACAGGTGCCAAGAGAAATGTAAAAGGGTAAACATGAATAAATAATCATAAGGGACTAAACAAGGATAAACAGCTTAAATTATAATATGAGGAAATGTCCCCTGATAACCCTATTATCATCAGCGGTCACAGAGGGATTCTAATTGGGCAGTTTAGGAGTGGTTCTTTTATGAGAAAAAGAAAGAATACACTGTGGGAGTGGGGACAAGGAGGAAAGGAAGGATAGAGAAAATATCTCACTTGATTGGGGGGTGCAAGTAAAAGTGTATAAAAAGACAGGGTGCGGGATGGGGATGTTACACTTAAACCTTACTCTCATGCCAACTGGTGAAAGAAAGGAAAATTATATACACATACATAGTTGGATACAGAAATACATTTCATTCAACTGGGAAACAAGAAGGAAAGGGGAGAAATAAGAGGGAAAATAAGGATGGCACATTAAAGAAGGGATAAGTCCAAAGCAAAACAAACTAAAGATGTACAAAAATATTTATAGCAGCTGAAATCCCTGCTGCAAACACTGGTGGGTTTGAATTGGACAAAATTCCATACCACAAAACCTGTTAATGGTAGAGAACTGCAAACTGAAAAGGTACCCATTAATTGGGGACTGTGTGAACAAATTATAGTACCGAATATGATGGAACAGTATTGTGTGATAAGAAATGGGAAAGGGATGGTTTCAGAGAAATCCAGGAAGACTTGTAGAAACTGATGCAGAGTGAAGTGAGTAAAACCAAGAGGGCAATTTATGCAGTAACAACAATATTAAAATCAACTCTGAGAGTTTTAGGAACTCTGACTCTGATCAATAAATGATCAAACAAGATTCTATCTTTTGATAGAAGGGTAGTGGACTTAAGAGTGCAGATTAAGAAATACGTTTTGGACATGGAAAATGTGAACATTTGCTTCATCACAGCGTTTGTAACAGAGGTTTTGTTTTACTTTCTTTCTAACTAAATTAGGGAGGTTAGGTGAAAAGGTAGGAGGGAGAGAAGGCAGACTGTTGCTAATTGAAAAAGAATTACTATTAGTCCTCTTTCTAGTTCATATGCATGTTCATTATTAACTAATGGCCCAAACTGCAAATTTATTTTTGAAATATAGAACTGCTTTATAGAAAAAGTAAAACACAGAAACCTAGAGGTGAAAGGGATCTTGGAGACCACCAAGTCACTTTTCCACCCTCTTCTCTCCCCTTTCCCCAATTAAAGATGAGGGAACTGATATCCCAGATAGGGAAAGTGCTATGTCCAAGATCACAAAGCAAGTCAGAGGCATGATAAGAATAAATAAGATAGGGGGCAGCTAGGTGGTGCAATGGATAAAGCACCAGCCCTGGATTCAGGAGGACCTGAGTTCAAATCTGACCTCAGACACTTGACACTTACTAGCTGAGTGACCCTGGGCAAGTCACTTAACCCCAATTGCCTCACCCAAAATAATAATAATAAAAAAAGAATAAATCAAATAGTCCAAATCACAAGTCCAGAAATATAGTTTTTCTTAGAAATGCTTTAGGAAAGAGAACAAAAAGGTGACTTTAGGTAAGTGAGACAATTAGAGCCACAAGGTGTTAGTTCTCCAGCGTGGAATTCTTTTTCTATAGACACAAAGTATTACTTTATACAACGTTGTCTGAACTATCCTTTTAAGATTTCAGTCATTGGGGGCAGTTAGGTGCCACAGTGGATAAAGAACTGGCCCTGGATTTGGGAGGACCTGAGTTCAAATCCGGCCTCAGACACTTGACACTTACTAGCTGTGTGACCCTGGGCAAGTCACTTAACCCCCATTGCCCCACCAAAAACCAAAATCAAAACAAAAAAACCCAAACAAAGATTTCAGTCATCAGCAAGAACCTAATACTCTTCTCCCTTCCCACCTCCCATATTCCCATTCTTTTCTCCCTCTAGATGGCAATTTCTAATATTTCTTGTGGAAAAGATAAAAATAGAGATAATGAATAGTCAGACACATAAAGTAAATTGGGGGGTGGGGCAATGAGGGTTAAGTGACTTGCCCAGGGTCACTCAGCTAATAAGTGTCAAGTGTCTGAGGCCGGATTTGAACTGAGGTCCTCCTGAATCTGGAGCCGGTGCTTTAACCACTGCACCACCTAGCTGCCCAAGAAGTGGATTTTTAGCTCCAGCTTCCAGCCCAATATGAATTCTGTAGAGGAATAACCTGGGCAGACCAAAAAGGAGACTGATACTGGCTGAGTAAGGACAACTTTATTGTTTCTCAGACCCAAATTCAGATCAGGAAGTTGCAGCTCAAACCAGGGGGCAACAATTAGACTTTCCCTTGATCACACCACTTTGAGAGCACTGAAAAACTGTAGGTCACTAGCCTGTGTACATGAGAGCCTAGAATAACATCTTTAATTTCCCCCAAGCAAGCAGCAACAGGATCTGTTAAGATCTTCTTTCCAGAAGTGTACAGAACCTGTCCCACATAAAGTACAAAACAACAACAAAAAGAATCCTGCGATAAAAAGCAATTAGGGATGCTCAAGACACAAAGTCAGAAGAAGAGAATAACTCCAAAAAATCTTTAAGAAATGCCTCAAAGAGCAACATGGCTTGGGCACAAATTCAAGTAGAATTCCTACAAGAGATAAAGCAATATTTTAAAAGTGTTCTTATAAATTAATTGAGAGCACCAGAGGAAAATACAAGGCAAAAACAGTGTGTGGATAAAACGATTTGGAAAGGGAATTAACAGTCTGGCTCAAGAACTACAAAAATTTGCCAAAGCAAGAAATTCCCTGAAAATTAGGATAGGTCTAAAAGAAGTTAATGATTCCATGAAACAGTAAGAAATATTAAAACAAAGTCAGAACACTGAAAAAAGAGAAAAAAAGATGAGGTATCTCTTAGTAAAACAACTGACCTGGAAAACAAACCGATGAGATAAATTAAGAATCACTGTACTACTTGAAATCCATGACAAACAAACAAAAAGGAATAAGGGAATCTAGACACTATATTTCAATATATCATAAAAGAAAACTGCCTAAAACTCTGAAAAACAAAGCAAAACAAAAATAGAAAGAATCCATTGGTCACCTCCTGAAAGAAACCTCAAAATGAAAACTGATAGGAACATTCATAAGCCCAAATCCTGAACTGCCAGATCAAAGAAAAAATACTGCAGTCACTATAAAGGAATAGAGAACTTGAAACATGATATTTTAGAAGGCAAATGGCAGGCTTAAAGTCAAGAAAAATTGATCCAAAAATACTGAGTAGAATACTACAGAAAAAAAAAAAAGAATCTTTGATGGAAGAGAGGACTACCAAATACTACTGATAAAAAGACCAGAACTGCAGAAAAACATTGAAGTTAAAACATAGGAATTAAGAAAAACATAAAAAAGGTAAAGAGAAATAAACAATGATAAAGGAGTTAACAAAGACTGATTATCCTCTACTACAGAGCGATGATACATGTGCCTCCTCTAAATCCCACCATCATCAAAAGCTGTAAGAGGGAATCTAATTAAATGGATGGCTTTGGAGTAGTTATGTTACATTTTGATCTTAAGAATGAAAAGCCCCCCCCCCCCCCAAAAGAATGAAAAGGGAGAAGGGAAATCAGGTTAGAGAAAATTATCTCACAGTCTTGGTGCACAAAAAAAATCTACACAGGCAAGGAGGAGTTGGGGGTGTGAGGGACATGACACCTAAACCTCACTCTTACTTGAAATGGTCAAAGGAGGGAAGAAAACACACACACACACACACACACACACACACACACACACACACAACTATTTATAGCTCTTTTTGAGATGGCAAAGAATGGGGAATCTGAGGGGGGTGGCTATCAAATGGGGAATGGCTGAACAAGTATGGCATAAAAAGTGATGGAAGACTATTGTGCTCTAAGAAATGATGAAAAGGATAGTTTCAGAGAAACTTAGGAAGACTTGCATGAAAAGATATAGAATGAAGTGAGAAGAACCATGAGAATAACCTATACAATGAAAATAATATGGTAAAGACAATTTTGAAAGAATTGGGGATGATGCTCAGCCAACTATGACAATGAAACATGCTACCTACCTGCTGACAGAGGTGAAATAAACAAAGTGAAGAATGAGTCATGTGTACATGCATGTGTTTATGTATATGTATATGTATATGTGTATATATATATATATGTGTATATATATATATATATATATATATAAATACATTTTTTTCTTTTAATTATGGCCAACGTGGAGATCTGTTTTGCTTGACTCTGTATGTTAGCAATCGGGGTTTTGTTTTTCTTTCATCCTCAATTAGAAGAGTGAGAGAGAGTAGATTTTTGCTGAAGGCAAAAAAAAATTTTTTTAAACTAACTTCACCAATACCAGAAGGGAAGAAATATAGCTAACAGTTTGTCTGAAAAGGGTCCAGGGGTTTTAATGGATTGTAAAAGTCAGTGAGTTAGCAGTGAGACTTAAGGCTTTTTTCTTTACTCTAGGAATTATATTTTCCAAGAAAAAGGAAGTAAAAGTGACTGTGTCCTAGTCAGAACAGTTTAAAAAAGACAGTGATTAAAAACTAGAGGGCAATGCACTCTTTAGGTCTTCATGACAGTTTTTTCCTGGTACTTCTACCTCTTTCTATGTTTTCAACCACTCCATCTCGGTGTTCTTCAGTAGATCTTTGTCCAGTCATGACCACTAACCAAGAGTGTCCTCAAGGCGCTGTGCTAGGCCTTCTTCTCTTTTTCTTTTATATTATTTCACTTGATGATATCATCAGCTCCCATAGTTTCAACTATCATCTCTATGCAAACGATTCTCAGATATATTTACCTAGCCCATACCTACCTTTCTCCTGACCTCCAATGTCACAACTCAAAGTGCTTATTAGACATCTACAACTGAATTATCTCTTGGGAATTTTAAACTCAAAATGTCAAAAACTGAACTTTTCTTTTTTCCCCCCCAAAAGCTTCCCTCTTCCTAACTTCCTTATTACTGGGGAAGATATCTCTCAACCTACATGTCACCTCTGACTCTTCCCTCTCTCTCACCTTTCATTCTTCCCCTCATCCACACCTCGTATCCAATCAGCTTCCAAGTTAGTCACTCTTACTTTCCCAACATCTTACTTTCTCACCCACCTTCTAACAGTCAACACCCAGGTACAAGCCCTCCTCACACTGCAACAGCTTTTTGGCTTGTCTCCCTACCTTGAGTCTCTCCCCATTCCAGTCCATTCTCCATAAAGCTTTCAGGTTGATCCAATTAACTCCTGTGACTCCCCATGATATCCAAAATCAAATACAGAATCTTCTGTTTGGCTTTTAAAGCTTTCCATAGCCTTGCCCTTTCCTATCTTTCCAGTCTTATTCCTCTTACCTACTCTTCTCTCCTCCCAAACTCTCCAGTACCACTGTTCATCTTGCTGTTGCTCACACATGACATGCCATCTCTTGACTCCTGGCATTTTCACTGGCTGTTCCTTATGCCTGGGATGATCTCCCTCCTCATTTCTACTCCTAATTTTCAAGCCTCAGCTAAAACACCACATCCTGCAAGAAGGCTTTGCTAATGCCCCTTAACACTGGGTTCCCTTTCTCTGTTGATAATTTTCAGTTTAACAGGTATATATCTTGTTTGTACACGGTTGTTTGTATGATTTCTCCTTCATTGGACTGTCAGTTCCTTGACAGCAGGGACTTTCTTTTATCATTATTCATATCCCCAGTACTTTAGCACAGTCTCTGGCACAGAAGAGGTACTTAATAAGTGCTCCTTGACTGAACGAACCAAGATAGTGAAGGGCCTTTGAATACATTGTGTACAAGGACTAACTGAAGGAATTGGGGATATATAGCTTAGTGAAAAGATGATTCAAGGGTTGATGAAGAGACAGGGATAATATGGTTTCAAGTATTTGAAAGGCTATTATGTGAAACAATGAATAGACCTGCTCTGGCCTAACAGGACTTTGGAAAATTTAATGGAAAAATTAAATTTGATGTCAGGAAACTTCCTAACAATTAAATGAATCCCAAAGTAGAATGGGGTGCCTTGGGAGGTAGCACCTATCTTTGGAGGTCGTCAAGAAGAGTCTAGATGATGTGCTAATTCTTCTTTCACTATGGATTAGACTAGAAGGCCATCCAGATATCTTCAAACTCTAAAATTCCAAGTTCATATCAGGTTTTATTCTTCTTCCAATGACATAAATTATTATTCTACATACTCTAGTCAACTATGCAGACAAGAAAATCTTTGCTCATTATCAGTTATTAAAAAAGAACCCCCAAACCCCCCAAAAACTAGCTTTGGTTTGTTGGGACCCCTGAAAATTATATCTTTTAAGTTTTGTTTTTGTTTACAATAATAAGAGTCATAAAATAATTATAATTTTAAAAAACTGAGCGAAATTTCATTTCCTAAAACTATAACAGATTTAGAAATAGCAATAATCCAAGTAAATAGTTATATGTACTTCAAAAACAGTAATTTAAAATATAATTTAAAATCAATTTGTATGAAAGTATCAGTTTTAGTTTTTATTGATATTAAACATCTTAATAAAAAAGAAATAAAGGAAAAGGGCAAAACCAGGATTTTAAAGAAACTACACAAATGCTTTTTATGACATTTTTTGCTTGTGGGTTTTTTTTTTTTGCCGGGCAATGAGGGTTAAGTGACTTGCCCAGGGTCACACAGCTAGTGTCAAGTGTCAGAGTCCAAATTTGAATTCAGGTCCTCCTGAACCCAGGACTGGTGCTTTACTCACTGTGCCACCTAGCTGCCCCCTTATGACATTTTTTACACAACTATTTTTGTCGTACACAACCTATTTTTGTCTCCACAATCTCTAATTTCTACAACATAATAATGGTTGAAAAGCAAATCTGAACATTTTTTTTTTTTGCAGGAAATGGGGTTATGTGATTTGCCCAGCTAGTAAGTGTCAAGTATCTGAGGCCGAATTTGAACTCAGGTCCTCCTGAATCCAGGGCTGGTGCTTTATACACTGCGCCATCTAGTGCCCCACAACAGTTATTTTCTAAAAAAGTTCCAAAAATTTAGTTAATTATTTACCTTAAAGCCCGACTAAGCTTCTCATAGTTCATAGTAGGCTTATTTTTACGCTGTCCCCATTTTTGTGCCACCAATTCAGGCTGATTTAGCTTAAACTCTCCTTCATCTCCAACCCAGGAAATGCAATCTCGAGCATCTTTGTCAGTAAGAAGTTCCAATAAAAACTGCCATAGTTGAATCTGTCCATTATTTCCTATTCAGACAAAATTGGAAGCCACAATTATCATTCTTAAACATAGAACAAAGAGGAAATAAGTAATATATTTCTTTGGTTTTCAATTTACTAACAATTGCAATACAAATACTTAGTTACTACTTGAATCCCACTTGAGGGGAAATTCCACTTTCACTCTATAGTTCATCTGTAATGAAAACTGCCAGGTACAATTCTAACATACACATGTAATTTGGACAATATATTAGAAGAAGGTGGGAAAATACCAGTTCTGTTTCCAGGTGAACTTCTATCCTCTCCAGAAATTCGTGGTGCTCTTTGTACTTTGGCTGTCTTTGCGCTACTGTTTATAACTTTAATTGTGGTTGGTGTGGTAGGTTGTACTGATGCTGGTATGATCTGAACAGCTGAAACATAAATTTATGGAAAAAGTAGTTATAATTTCCTAATAAAAGATATGCACAATATTCTGAGAAAACATACATGCACATTTATCTTACTTTCTTTCCTTGAACTTAGTTTTAGGAAATGACCTACAATTTCTTGATAGTCACAAGATTACTTGACCCCTCCCCCCCAAGACTCAAAGTTTAGCATTGGCATAATAATAAATAATATATTTTACATAAATTATATATTTTATATAAATAACCTGGCCAATATTTAACTTGATTCTCCTTTTGAAAAAGGACAGTCACAGTGACACACACACACACACACACACACACACATATATATATGTGGGACTGAAGTTGGCACTGGAGGTGCCAAACTCTCACCTGTAAAACCAACCAGATTAAATTATAAGTGGAAATTGCTTAACGATATAAATAAAAATAGAATACAACATAAGATTATATTAATTTGTGCTTTTCTAAGTCAATATGTGGGCCAGAGGAATCCCTTTCTATTTTAATATGATACTCTTTATCTATACTGTGAAAGGCAGTGTGATGTAATGGTTAAAATAGTGGGCCATGGGGCAGCTAGGTGGCACAGTGGATAAAGCACCAGCCCTGGATTCAGGAGGACCTGAGTTCAAATCAGCCTCAGACACTTAACACTTACTAGCTGTGTGACCCTGGGCAAGTCACTTAACCCTCACTGCCCCGCAAAAACAAACAAATAAAATAGCTGGCCTTGGAGTCAAGGAGACCTGGGTTCAAGACCTCTGACACACATTAGCTGTATGACACAGAGCAAATAACTTAACCTTTCAGTGCCCCAGGCAACTCTTTAAGATTTTAAATTTCAAAGAAGGTGCTGATCTGACTTGGTAGAGGAAGTTTCTCACTGCAGCTTTCTACACCAATGAAGTCATAGGTCTAGTTAAAAAAAGTCAATACTATGTTATGGCTTATTGCATTGTAACTACACAATCACATATTTTGTACTTTTTATCTTTCTCAAGTACAGGAAAATTCCATTGATCAACTGTTTGTTAGTATAACAAATGAATAAATGATTTAAAGAAATATTAAATTTAGATATGGACTAGCAAATAACATACCAAATGAAAAATATGGCTTAAAATAAAGCAAATGATATATGTAAAGTTAAATTTAAAAGGCCTGCAATTTGCTTTTAAGAAAGAAAATGTTTTTTCTTCTAAGTGTGGAAACCAACTTAACTGATAAACTATGGACCTACATACTCACGTTGATCAATAGTAACTGTTGCTATTTCACCCATGTGTTGTTCTTGGCTAGCCAATACATCTGAAGAATAAAGAAAAAATAATCATCATTTAATTTTGCTCAATGTAAACCCCAACTGAATAAGTAAATATAATACCAAATGTTTTTTTAATATAAAAAAAGATTTAAAAATTTAATTATATTTTGGTTGATGTTACAAAGGTAACTTATAGTTTTGTTTGTAAAGAATAAACTAAAAGTAGCAATGGAAGAAAATTTCCATTACTATTACACAAACAAAACTTTAGCAAACATAAATATAATATACAAACATAATTTTAACACACAGAAGTTAACTTTGAGAACTATGTATATAACTATATTAAAACACAGTGTGACCAAGTACAAGAGGAGTAGGAGTTCAGCATCAGTCAACAATGTGATATACAGCACCCAAAAAGGCTAATGTGATCTTAGGCTATATAAAATGATAGTGTTCAGGAGTAAGGAGCTGATAATCCTACTACCTTGTTCTCTACCCAGATGGTTTTTACCTTTTTTGTATCTACAACTTTTAGATCAGTAAGCACTCAGCATATACTTAATAAATGCTTGTTGGCTGGCATTGAAAAGCTGGAGAACATTCAAAAGGGGGTAAACAGGATTGGGAAAAGCCTTGAGGTCATATCATATGAGGCTTGGTTGAAGGAACTGGTGATGGTTAGCAAAGAGAAGACTTAAGGGATATAAAATAGTAGCCTTCAAATCTTTTAAGGGCTGTCATGGAGAAGAGGGACTGGATTTATTTGACTTATTCTCAGAGGGCAGAAATAGGAGCAAAGAGTAGAAGATTCCAAGAGACAAATTTAGGTTTGATGTAAGGAACATTTTTTTGACACTTAGAACTAACTAAAATGGGATGGGTTTCCTTGGGAGGTAGTAGGGTCCCCCTTTTACTGAAGATTTTCAAACAAAAGGCAGATGACCAGCTGCCTACTTTATTGCAGAAAAAAATATTATTAAGCCAAATGGGTTGGGTTAGATGGTTTGCAAGGACCTTTCCAACTCTAAAATTCTACAAAATCTCTCTCTCTCTCTCTCTCTCTCACACACACATGGAAATCTTAAAAGTCTGAAATAGCACATGAGAAAAAAAAACTGAGATGAATTTTTACATAAAAATTATAAAAAACTGAAGTTAACAAATACAATATGACAGAATTAACATACATTTTCGAAGGAGCTCAAGATGACTCCATAGAATTTCTCCTCGTGGGACCCTCTGGAAAAAATCTTCTTGGTTGAGACTACACAATTCTCTTCCTGAAATGCTTAGTGTAGGTAGGTCTATATCAGTCATACTGAATTCCTTCATTACCCAAACCACCCAATGGAGGACTTGGTCTGTTGACCATTGTATGGGATCTAAAAACCAGGTAAGAAATCTCTGTTAGTCAAAGCCTGTTTAGCTATACCTTATTCATATTAGAAAGTATGTGCTATTTCTTATAGTTAATAACATGAAAAATAACCATTAATAAAGTCAACAAATATCCCCCCAAGACACCAAACCATGTAATAGTGGATAAATTGTTGGGATATAGCTATCATCCAGGGGAGCAACTCCAGTGGAGAGGAGGCCAGTTATCTCTACCACTTGCTAATCAATTTTTACACAGAAGAAGGGAAGGGGAAGAGAAAGGAATAAACATGTACATAATGCCTCCTATGGATCAGGTACTATGCTAAGTGCTTTTTACAGATTTCTCTTTGATCCTCATAACAACCCTGAGAAGAAGTTGCTATTATTTTTCTCATTTTATAGTTGAGTAAACTGGGATAAATAGAAATTAAGTGATTTGCTCAGGGTCACACAGCTCCAAAGTATCTCTGAGGTTGTCAGATTGCCAGGCCTGGAACTCTATCCCCTGTTATCGCCATCTGTCTTAGGAAAGCAAGGTAAATAAAGCAGCAAGGCACCCTGAGGGAGAGACTGCATGTGTCAGGCAAGTTAAATGATCATCAGTATCTTGACTACCATATCCCCCAGACCCTGAGAGAGACAGCCCAGGACCCTGAACCCAAGAGCCTTGGAAACAAAAATGCAGTGTCCATCATCCTGGAGACAACACCTGTGCAAATGCAATCACAGACACCTGCTCTTGCAAGGACTAGAGGCAAAGCTATTTAAGAACTAGAAAAGAAAGTTCTTGACACAATCAAGTGGCTCAAAATAAGAAACTGATAAATTTTATCAATGGAAATGACATGCAAGAAGAAGTAATAACATTTACTTTGATGCAGCATGCTAAGGACAACATGGGACATTTCTATATGACTTGTAGCTGAAGCCTTCCATATATTGTTGTCTTTAGTCATTAGAATGTAGTTACTTGAGAGCAGGGATACATATTTTTCTATTTCTATCTCTAGCACTTAGATTAATGTACATTATATACAATAAGCACTTAATAAATGATTTATTATTCACTTAGGAATCAGGAAGATATAAATATTTCCTCTGAGCCCATTTCTTACCTGTACAATTGGGAAAATATCAGTAATAGCTACTTCATAGAGTTGATCTGATGCTTAAGTGAAATAATTTAGGTGAAGTGCTATAAAATAATGTTACTAATTTTTGGTCAAAAAAATTAGACTGTAATTCTGTAAGTCAAATATATTATGGGGCTATATTTTTTTCCTTAGCTGATTTTGGACCCTGCCCTTCCTCTCCCACCTTGCCCTCTAAATATAATGTCTGATGGTTTCACTTAGCATTATCAGTCATTTTGTTTGTTTGTCTTGGGGTATTTTTGGTGGGGCAATGAGGGTTAAGTGACTTGCCCAGGGTCACACAGCTAGTAAGTGTCAAGTGTCTGAATCCAGATTTGAATTCAGGTCTTCCTGAATCCAGGGCCAGTGCTTTATCCACTGTGCCACCTAGCTGCCCCATATCAGTCATTTTTAAAGAAGATCACAGTGAAGAGAATAAAGTAAATTATGCAAGTTTTAGAAGTTCATTTATCTCTTTAAGGGCAACATGATGCTATTTAATGTAGTAAAAGATAATTTAAGCGGATTCTCAGATTTACTTCTATTAAAATGTGAATAGCTGGCAAAAAATTGAAACCCAGGTCCTTATAAGGCCTGTTAAGAGACCATGAGGCTGTGTGACCCTGGGCACGTCACTTAACCCCCCACTGCCTTGCAAAAAAAAAAAGAGACCATGAGGACCACCCCAACTCCTGCCCAGGAGGACAGGAGCTATAGATACAGAGCAGAATCAAGACCTAGGTTTAGCATAGGGCCAAGTGCCTGGGTTCCTGGGTTCCTGGGTCAGAGCTTCTGGTCTCAGTACCCAAGGGATAACAAGACTAACTGTATAGGCATTAGGAGTCAAGAAGATTTGTGGGCCGAACTGGTCCTAGGCTCCTTGGACTACCAGAGTGTGGGGGAACATCACCCACTCCCAGACAAGTCACACCTCCCTATACTTTTATTGCTCCCAATTAGCTACAGAAAATAAATTAAAAAAAAAAAAAAACTTTGGAGACCATGAATCTTACCAATCATTTGCCAGTCCCATTTCGAGTTTACTTTCCTCCCTTTCCAATCTCAACCCAATACTTAGCCATTTCGATTCTCCTGTTTTTCAGAATCCCTTGCCACCTTGTTCTGTCACTGCTCATCTCTTGTCAAACCTCAGCCCATACTGGGATTACTCCCACCATATGCTGTTTCTACTCCTACTCACAAGCTGCAGTTAAAGGGAAATCTCACTAAAGTGCTGCCTCCATCCATTACAAATTCATGTTATCCAACCTCAAATGGATTCTCTCTGTGGCAAGCTAGAACTTCTATTCTTTCCTAATTGGTTGCCTAGTTCACTCCTCACAGAAGCTATTTCCAAACTCTTTCCTCTCCCTTCAAATCTCACACATCTCCCTCTATTCCCCTTTTCCCTATTTAGCTTAGGATCTCATCTTTTACTTTACTGAGAAAATTGAGGACATTCTTTCTCTTTTATCATTTTCCATCTCAAAAACCTCCTTTCTTTCCCCCAGTCTCTGACAATGGTTGCCAAGGCCAACCTCTGTACCTGTGCACTTGATTCCATTCCCTCTTATCTTCTCCAGCAGATTGAACCTTTCATCTTAAATCATCCTCCTTCTCTTTCTAGAATCTTTACCCACTTCCTATCTATCAGTTCCTTCCATATTGTCTTCAAATATGCCCAGGTCTCCTCCATCCTTAAAAACCCTTCATTTAGATCATACCCTTTCCTCTATCTCTCCTTCCTTTCTCAGTTAATGTCCCTAAAAAAGCTGTCTACACTTGCTGCCTCCACTTGCTTTTCTCTTACTCAGTCATCATATCTTTGCTATCTGGTTTCTGACTTCATCACTTAACAAAACTGCTCCTTGAGACTTAAATGGCACAAAACAAAATATTCAGGGGCAGCTGGTCTAGCTTTCTGGTGGCCTCGATACTGAAAAGACATAGCATGATGACAGAGCAACTCTTCCTGAGCATCTGACTGATACCAGAATGACCAATACCAGCAGAAGGAAGCTGTGCTCAGCTCAATTAATGCTGGGTTTTTGCTGGATAGGCAAAAGTGGGTTTAACTACCATCTCTATGCAGGACTAGCTGATTCCCTGAGCTTCGGTCCTGTATCACCAAATGCTTATTGGACATTTCAGACTGGATGTGTCAGAAACATCTCAAACTCAACATGTCCAAAATGGATTCATTTCCTCCCTGCCATGGTCAAAGCCTTCCCTATTTCTAAGGTACTACCATCCTTCCAGTTTACCAGTCATCAAAATCATCTGGTATTGATTAAAGAACAGAGAGATTAGACAAACAGACTAGACAAGAAAGATTAAGAAAAAACAGAATTCAATAATGCAGTATTTGATAAAGTGCAAAACACATGTTATTTAGGGAACATTCCCTATTTGATAAAAACTGCTGAGAAAATTAGCAAGCAGCTGGAAGAAATTAGGCTTATACGAACATCTTACACCACATTCCACAATACATTCTAAATAGATACATGACCTTAATATTAAAGATCATACTACAAAAAAATCAGAAGAGAAACAGACTACATGCCTCCCACAGGTATAGGTAAGACATTTATATTTAACTAAACAAGAGATAAAGGCAACTACAGAAGATAAGATAGAAAAAAATCTTTGTTATTATATCTCTCTGTTAAGGATTTGGTATCCAAAATAAATATGTAAGACTAAGGGCCATTCCCCAATAAATAAATGGTCAAAGGATATGAACAAATTCTCAAAAGAATTGCAAAGTATTCACATCCTTATGAAAAAGTGCTCTAAGTCCCTAATAATAAGAGAAATGAAAATTCAAACAACCCTGAATTTTCACCTCACACCTTCCAACCTGGCAAAAACAAAAAGGCACAATAAAGGTCAGAGGGGTTGTAGGAAAATAGGCACGCCTATACATTTTTGGTGGAGCCTTGGAATGGTAAAATCATTTTGTAAAGCAATTTGGAATTATGCAAATAAAGTGACTAAAATGTACATATTTTCTAAACCAAAGATTCTGCTACTGGGCTTATACTCCAAGAAAGGCAAAGAAAATTTTTTTAAAAAGTCTTCAAAGTCTCCAAAATATTCATAGCAGCATTTTTTGTGATAGCCAAGAATGGGAAACACAGTAGATGCTCACTGATTAGAGAATGGTGAAACATACTATGGTACATGAATGTAATGGGAGTATTATTGTTCTGTAAGAAATTATGTTTATGATGAATAAAGAGAAGCTAAGAAAGTTCTACATGAACTGACACAGAGTAAAGTAAGCAGAATCAAGAAAAAATACACAATAACCAAATAAACACAGTCACCAAAAAATCAAAATAAATGAATCAAAATTATAAAGATCAAGGAGGACTTGAATGATGAGATATGAGAAAACACCCCCAACCTTCCTAACCTCTTCATACAGTTGGAAGGTCCACAGGTTTTACACATTTTCAGACTTTTTCAGTGTGCTGACCATTTTCCCCCTCTAAAAAATACTATCTGTCATATGGGACTTGCTCTCCAGGAGGGGGGGAGGAGAGAGATACATGAGATACTATGGTGATATAAGAAACAGAAAATATCAGTAAAATATTTAAAATAATGGAAAAAAAAATTTAGGTCCTTATAGTCAATTTCAGGGGGTAGAGGAGAGGAAATAGAAACAATAGAAGGCTATCTTCTCCAATCAGAGATTGTGTTTCCCAAACCTGTTTCCCATCCCAAGAGAGAGAGGTCAGGACCTAAGCTGATAGGTGTGGATTCAAGAGGCAGGGTATATTGGCCTCAAAAGCCACCTTTTGGTCCCTTCTAAAGAAATACATACTTTCCAAATAAAACTTTTAAATGATCATACTTGGGTATAGGAACAAGTTCTGTACTTGGATCTACTCCAGCATCCCATAACACATCACTATTTGCTTTGTGAACTGATACTTCTAGAAATGAGGCACAGCAGAAGGCCTCATTCAAAACAAATAAATACAAAAGGGAAAAAAGGAAAAGGAGTAAGGTATATAATATGTTATAGAAGAAAGGGGATACATGAAGCAGATGAAATTTAGTACTCAAAGATTTTTAAGTTTAATCTGTCATGAAAAATAGAATAAATAAGGAAAATCTCACAGTATAACTCATGAAGAGAACAAAATACAGAATAGACTAATGCTGGATAGAAATAAGGAATAAAAAACTTATAATCACTTTGAAAACAGCATAGGGTTTGACACAATATTAAGTCTTCCTAAGACTTTTAGACTTGTAAAAAGTTTAAATAGCTTTCAGCTAAAACAGTTAGACTGAATAGCTAATGTCTTCCTTAACACAGTTATGTACCTACATGTCACTTTTTAAAAATAAAAAATATATCTTTAGGGGCAGCTAGGTGGCACAGTGGATAAAGCACTGGCCCTGGATTCAGGAGGACCTGAGTTCAAATCCAGTCTCAGATACTTGACACTTACTAGCTGTGTGATCCTGGGCAAGTCACTTAACCCTCATTGCCCCACCAAAAAAAAAAAAAAAATTTGAATACAATGCTCACATAAATATGTCCACCTTTTTGGTCCCTTCTAAAGAAATACATACTTTCCAAATAAAACTTTTAAAAAATTGTTTATCAATATGTCTTAATAATTATTTTTTACCATAAGGTATTCCAAGACGCTCTTGCTCTTTCCTATAACCTTCAAGTGCAGCGGCCCATCTTGTCACTTGTTCTGAGGTTTCATCTGAAATTGTTGCAATATGTTTAGTGCCATCAAGGGTTATTACTTGAGCTTCCTCCACAAGATGCGCTTCAGCTTCAGCATGGTGGACATCTGGGTCAATAACAACTTCAACAGTTTCAGCAGGTTTAACGATTTCAAGGATATTTAACTTGGGCTCTATTCCTTAAAAAAAAGAATGGAAAAACACATTTTTAACTTGACAGAATACAGTAAGATATTAAAATAATATTCTATTTCAAATTCTTACAATCTCATACAGCAAACTGCTATTATAATGTTTCATAGCAATATATCAAAATTACTCTCAGCACATAACAACAATGAACAATAACTGATGTTTGTTTTAAACCAGACCTGTGATTTCAAGGATATAGGTAGTTCTAAATTACTTCTTCCAAGACAAAAAAGCACCTGCTCTGCAATTTATACTTTTACCGAGCTGTCTAAGGTATTGAGACGTTAAGTGACTTATCTATGTTTACCCAGTTAGTATAGTCTGGAACCTGGGGTATGTGGTAAACAACTGGTTCTCCAAAAACACTTAAAACACTTTTAAGTTTATAATCTGTATTAACAACATATTCTTTATTATATTAACAATTTCTCCATCACTTTTAAAGGTCTAGACAATCATCAAAACAATAATCAAGCCCTGATGTTTAATTTTTGACAATTTTCAAGCTATAAATGCTCACACTGAAAATTTAGCAATCAGCTCTCAAAAAAGAGTATGACTTAGTTCCAGTAAAACCCTGGTTAGAACCTAAATTTCCCTGACTCCAAGGCCAACTCCCTATCCACTATTACAATGTGCTTCTTGCCCATATATAAATATATATATATGAAACACTAAAGATTCCCATACAACATTGCCTAGCACATTTAAATTCTCATATCAGTGAACAATCTTAGAACTTCTGAGACCACAAGGAAAATATGCATATACATAAAAGTTGTTATTTTTTAAAAAATGGTTCATTATTGAAATCATCTTAGATGCTGCCCTTATTTAGAACAGTCAATCAACTAGAAGGACTCAGATAAATTCTGGTGATGAAAAAGTTAAAGAAAAAACACCCAAAAATCTGGGAACATAGTTTGTTGACTAAGAAAGGCAGACTTGATTATAAATACCCAAGTCAAAGTTGATAAGTGTATAATAAAGACATAGTATGTGCCAGGAATTATGAAAGGGGCTGAGGATACAAATAAAGGCAACCAACAGTCCTTACTTATAAGGAAGTGACAGTATAATAAGGAGAAAACAGGCAAAGTACTACGCACACCCCAGGTACTAAGAGGATATATGGAGATACACACAGATGGAAGATCACAGATGACAAGGCACTAAGAAGTAGGAGGACTAGGAAAGGCTTCTTACAGATAAGATTTTACTGGGAACATGGAGGAAGCCAGGGAAGGGGAGCATTCCATACTTTTTCATTGTCACTGTGGGACAACTAGTGAAACTGCATGGAGCTGGGTGATGGAATGCCATGTGAAAAACAGCAAGGAGGCCAGTATCACTGAATGGCAAGTGGATGGGAGGGAAGAGGAAGGTGAAGACAGTAAAGGAAGAAGACGTAAAAGTAGGAAGGGGTCAGATTATAAAAAGGTGTATAGGCTAAAGAGGATTTTATATTTGATCCTGGATATAAAAGTGAGCCAGTGGAGTTGATTAGCAAGGTGACATGGTCACACCTGTGCTTTAAAACATTCACTCTAACAACTGAGTGGTGGATAGATTGGAGTAGGAAGAGACTTATGGAAGTTGAGATGAGCCAGAGGGCTATTGCATTAGGTGATGAGGACCTAAACCTGGGTATTGGCATTGTCAGAGAAGAGAAGGGGACATATAAAAGATGCTGAAAAGGTAGAATGAGGATTTGACAAGATCAGATGTGGGAGGTGAGAGGAAAAAGTCAAGGATGACACCTAATTAAGGAGCCCATGGAACTGGGAATGGTGGTACCCTCCACAGAAATAGGGAAGTTAAAAAGAGGGGAGAGGGGGCAGCTAGATGGCGCAGTGGTTAAAGCGCTGGCCCTGGAGTCAGGAGTACCTGAGTTCAAATCCAGCCTCAGACACTTGACACTTACTAGCTGTGTGACCCTGGGCAAGTCACTTAACCCCCATTGCCTGGCAAAAAAAAAAAAAAAGAAAAAAAAAAGAAGAGGGGAGAATTTTTTTTTGGGGGGGGGGGGCTGGGCTGGGCAATGAGGATTAAGTGACTTGCCCAGGGTCACATAGCTAGTAAGTGTCAAGTGTCTGAAGCTGGATTTGAACTCAGGTCCTACTGAATCCAAGGCCAGCGCTTTATCCACTGTGCTACCTAGCTGCCCCCTAGAGGGGAGAATTTTAAGAAAAAGATGAGTTCAGTCAGGGGCATGATGATTTTAAGATATCTTATAGCAGGACTTCTTAAACTGTTTCCACTCATGACCCCTTTTTGCCCAAGAAATTTTCATGTGACCCCTGGTATATAGGTATATAAGATAGGTATACATAACCTTTTATTATTGCCAAATTTTTTGTGACCCCCACATTCAGTTACACGACCCACCTCCCCCCCCTCCCCGACCATATGGGGTCATGACCCACAGTGCAAGAAGTTTTGGTCTATAGGAAATCGAGTTTGAAATGTTTATAGAGGTAGTTTGATACATAGGACTGGAGGTCAAGAAAGGTTTGGACTGGATAAATGGATCTGAGAATCATCTGCATAGAGATAATATTTGAATCCCTGGGAGTTGTTGAGATAATTAAAAAATCAGTATAGAAAAAAAAAATCAATGTAGAGCAGTGATCCAGGGACCACTAGGGACCACCAAACCCTTTCAGGGAGTCCCTCAAAATAAAATTTATTTCTATAATACTAAAATGTTTTAACTTCTAATATGGTAAAAAATCAACAGCTAAAATCCATGCAAACAAAAGCTCTTTTCATTTGACTAATTTTTAAGGTAATTGTATAGGTGTCCTGATTCCAAAAAGTTTGAGAAATACTAGTACAGAGGCAAAATAGAAGGACCAGAGAGAGCCCTTAGGGGTCACCAATGGTTAGTGGATATGACTTAGATGAAGATTAAGCAAAAGACACTGAGAAGGAACAGTTAGACAGGTAGGAGAAGAACCAGAAGAGAGAAAGGAAGAAAGAAATACAGAAGAGCAGAGGGTGATAATGTCAAAGGCTGCAGAGAACTCAATGATGAGGATTAAGAAAAGGCTATTATTTGGCAATTAAAAACTCATTTGTGGGGCAGCTAGGTGGCGAAGTGGATAGAACACCGGCCCTGGAGTCAGGAGGACCTGAGTTCAAATCCAGCTTCAGACACTTGACCAACTTCCTAGCTGTGTGTCTCTGGACAAGTCATTCAACCCCAACTGCCTCACCAAAGACAAAAACAAAAAAAAACAAAACTCATTTGTAACTCTGGAGAGAGAGTTTCAGTTGAATTTAAAGTTGGGAGCCAAACTATAAAGCTAAGAAAGAAGAGAGAAGAAAGAAAGTGGAGGCACAGATTGTAGATGGCCTTCTTAAGGAGTTTAGCCATGTAAGAGGAAAGAGATACAGGACAATAGCTGGCAGGGATGGATAGAGCAAGTGATGGTTCTTGAAGATGGGGGAGACATTCCCTCAAAGTGGAAGTAGAGGCCTGAGCAGTTAGGGAGTAGCAAGTAAATGACTCCAAGTAAGAAGTGTATGTGTGCATGCACATGCATACTTTGTTTCTTGTATGTTTTTTGGTACCACAAAAAGTACTATCTATATTTTGGTAATATCAAGGAACTGTCTTTGTCCTGGACCTCTTGGAGTATATGCCTAGAAGTAAGGTTTTTGGGTCAAATAGTATGAACAGCTTCGTAATTATTTTCCAGAATAGCTGGACCAATTCATAGCTCCACCAATAATGTATTTGTCATCTTCTGCAGGTTCTTTTAAATGGACTGTTCCAACTTTTATCATCTTTTCTAATTTCATGGGTAGGAGGGTGGAGCCAAGATGGCTGAGAGTAGCCAGCAAATTGCGTGAGCTCTCCTTCTGTTCCCTCAAAAAGAACATTAAATCGAGCCTGTAAATGGATTCTGAAACTACAGAACCTGCAAAGAGACAGAGAGACACAGTCTTCCAACCAGAGATAATTTAGAAGACTTCAGGAAAGGTTGGTCTCACTTGGGCAAAAGGGAGGCTCAGCTCACTGCAGCGCACCGTGTGGGAGAGGGTGGGGCAAGTCAGCAGGAAGCTATGGGGCACAGCGGAGCAACTGAGGCCCTTGGATCCTGGCACAACAAGCCGGTGGTGCAGCAGAACAGTGGCAAAACCCACCTGCACCAGCTGAGAGGGCAGGTTGTCAGCTGGAGGGATACCCACAGGACAGGCACCAGAAGGCCTACTGATCCCAGCGTGCTTGGACAGGAAGCCCAGGGCGACATCCACTGATCTGGACAGGAAGTCTAGGGCGGTGAAAAATCTAAAAGCCATAGAGGCCTCAGTGTAGAAAGTCAGTGACACAGCCCCTATATCCCAGCACAAGAAGCTTGAAACAGGGACCCTGGTGCCCCCAAAGGAGACCTCAACTTAAAAAAAATAATAAAATAAAATAAGCTGCATTATGAGCAAAAAACAAAAAAGAACTCTCACCATTGAGAGCCTCTGTGTTGACAGGGAAGAGTAAACACAAACTCAGATGAGGACAATACTCCCAAATTGCCTACATGTGAAGCCTCAAGAGGGAAGATGAATTGGTCTCATGAACAAAAAGCCCTCTGGGAGGAGCTCAAAAAGGATTTTAAAAATCAATTGAGGGGGCAGCTAGGTGGCACAGTGGATAGAGCACCAGCCCTGGAGTCAGGAGGACCTGAGTTCAAATCTGGCCTCAGACACCTAACACTCACTAGCTGTGTGATCCTGGGCAAGTCACTTAACCCCAATTGCCTCACACACACACAAAATCAATTGAGAGAAATGAAAGCAACACAAGAAAATTATGAAAAAAGAATCAGCAGCTTGGAAAAGGAAGCACAAAGATTGGCTGAAGAAAACAATTCCTTAAAAAATTCATCTGGAGGGGCAGCTAGGTGGCGCAGTGGATAAAGCACTGGCCCTGGATTCAGGAGTACCTGAGTTCAAATCCGGCCTCAGACCCTTGACACTTACTAGCTGTGTGACCCTGGGCAAGTCACTTAACCCCCACTGCCCTGCAAAAAAAAAAAAAAAATTCATCTGGCCAAATGGAAAAAAAGGTGCATAATCTCACTGAAGAAAACAATGCCTTAAAAAATTCATTTGGTCAAATGGAAAAAAAGGTGCATAATCTCACTGAAGAAAACAATGCTTTAAAAATTAAAATTGGACAGTTGGAAGATAAGGAATCCATGAGACACCAGGAATCAGTCAAGCAGAATCAAAAGAATGAAAAAATAGAAGAAAATGTGAAATACCTCATTGGAAAAACAACTGATTTGGAAAACAGATCCAGGAGAGACAATTTGAGAATTCATGCCTGAAAGCCATGACCAGAAAAAGAGTCTAGACACCATATTCCAGGAAATTATTAAGGAGAACTGCCCCGATATTATAGAATCAGAGGATAAAATTGTCATTGAAAGAATCCACCAAACACCTCCTGAAAGAGACCCCAGAAGGAAAACTCCAAGGAATATTGTAGCCAAATTCCAGAATTATCAGGTGAAGGAGAAAATACTCCAAGCAGCCAGAAAGAAGCAATTTAAATATCATGGAGCCGCAGTCAGGATTGCTCAGGACCTAGCAGCTTCAACATTAAAGGATCACAAGTCTTGGAATATGATATTCTGGAAGGCAAAGGAGCTTGGATTGCAGCCAAGAATCTATTACCCAGCAAAACTGAGCATTCTCTTTCAGGGGAAAAGATAGACATTTAATGACACTGGGGACTTTCAAGGTTTCCTGAGGAAAAGACCAGAACTGAATAGAAAATTCGATCTTAACATACAAGACTCAAGAGAAGTTTAAAAAGGTAAACAGGGAAAAAAAAAAGTTACTCAATTAGGTCAAACTGTTTACATCCCTACACAGGAAGATAATACTTTTAATTCTTGAGATTTGTAAATATATTTGGGCAGACAGAGAGATTATACACAGAGGGTATAAATATAAATTCTTTGATGTGATGACATAAAGGAAATTAAGGGGTTAAAAAGGGAGCTTATAGGGAGAAGAGGAAAGGGGAGGTGGAATGGGGTGAATTACATCATATAAAGAGGTGAAAAAAAAAACCTATTACAATAGAGGGAAAGAAGGGAGGGGTGAACATTGTTTCAACCCTACTCTCATTAGATTTGATTCAAAGAGGGAATAACATATATGTTCATTTGGATAAAGAAACTTAGCTTATTCTTTAGGGAAATAAAAGGGGAAGGGGAAGGGGGGGACTGATAGAAAGGAGGGCAAAAGCAAGGGAGAAAAGGGTAAAGAAAAGGGAGGGGTGATAAAAAGGGAGGGCAGATTGGGGGAGGCAGGGATAAGAAGCAAAACGTTGGTGAGGAGGAATAGGGTGAAAGAAGGGGGGGAAGTACAAAGGGGGTAAATAGAATGGAGGGGAATAGTAATAATAACTGTGAATGTGAATGGGATGAACTCTGCTATAAAACGGAAGCGAATTGCAGAGTGGATTAAAAGCCAGAATCCTACAATATGCTGTTTACAAGAAACACATTCGAAGCAGAGAGATACACACAGAGTAAAGGTAAAAGGCTGGAGCAGAATATATTATGCTTCAGCTAAAGTAAAAAAAAGCAGGGGTAGCAATCCTATCTCAGACAAAGCACAGGCAAAAATAGATCTCATTAAAAGAGATAAAGAAGGAAACTACATCTTGCTAAAAGGTATTATAGATAATGAAGCAATATCAATATTAAATATGTATTCGCCAAGTGGTATAGAATCTAATTTCATGGGCATGGGGATAAAATTTTAATGTTGTTTAAACTGACATTTGTTTTTTCTAATGATTTGGATCAATTTTTCATAATGTTATTAATAGTTTGTCAGTTTTTTGAAAGCTATGTGTTGTCTATTTTTGATCCTCCATGCCCTAGCAGACTTTTACCCTAGAAAATCCCTCTACTTCCTGTGGTTCCATCCCCAGCTGAAGTCAGCTAGTGAAGCAATGAGCATAGAGTGAGGAAACCTTGTGGTCAAATCCAGCCTCAGTCTTATTAAATGTGTGACTCGTGACAAGTCACTTAACCTTTGTTTGATAGCTCCTAAAAATTATAGTGCATTATTTAGCAGCTGCTTCCTAATCTGATATCTGTTGGCAGTTTTCAATCAATATAATATAGAAAACTTTTGGGTAAGAAAAATAAACTCACGTTGAATTAATAATGAAAATCAGTCTTGAAAGTAGTTAAAACTTTGCTGCCCAATTAATTCTTTAAAATTCATTTACGTAACTTATAAAGACCCCAAGTCTGTTTCTCAGCAATACCTAAGATAAAGAGATTTGAGATAGCAATAGTTTAAAGTTATGACTTCCCAGAATATATTCAAATCCCATTAAATCAAGCCTTCTTAGTCTTCTATTAATGAGCATCTCTATTTTTCTGAAAATTGATATTTGTTAATCAAACCTCAATTTGTGACATAATTTTGTGAATCCTATCCAATTCTCTAAAATAAAAACTAAATTACCTAAAGTAATTCAGATTAAGAACACTCACACTTGGGGGGAAGCAGGTGGCAAAGTAGATAAAGCACCGGCCCTGGATTCAGGAGGACCTGAGTTCAAATCTGGCCTCAGACACTTGAAACTTACTAGCTGTGTGACCTGGGACAAGTCACTTAACCCTCACTGCCCCGTAAAAAAAAAAAAAAGAACACTCACACCTTACTTAACCTGTCATTAAAATCAGTCAATAAAAAATATTAAGTACACACTATATGTCAGGGTCTGATAAGCACCTGGGATACAAACAAAGCAAAAGAGTCCCCGCTCTCAAGGAGCTTGCAGTCCGATGGCAGAGACAACATAAAAGGAACTATGTACAGTCAAGCAATATACAGGATAAATTTGAAATAAAGAGGGATGGGACTAGAACTAATGTCTATAGGGAATGCTTCCTGTAGAAGGGATTTTAGTTGGGACTTGAAGGAAGTTAGGGAGCTTAGGAGGCAGAAGTGAGGAGGAAAAGCATTTTAGGTATGGGGGACAGTCAGTGAAAATGACCAGAATAGAGAGATGGAAGTCCTTGTCTGAGGAACACTAGGAGGCCAGTGCCACCGGATGGAAGAGTATATGGCAGGGGAGAGGAGTATCAGGTGTAAAAGACTTGTAACGGTGGGGGTAGACAAATTATGAAGGGCTTTGAACACTTAACAGAATTTAATAGTTTTCTTAAGAGGTGAAAGGGAGTCTTGGAGTTTATTGAGAAGAGGGTGACATGGCCATATCTGTACTTTAGGAACATCACTGATTTATTATCTAAAAATCAATCTACCCAAGAGTTTTTATTCGTTTCCTTGACATATGAAAAATTCAGTTGAGTATAAATTATTACCATAAGCTCATATTCTATAAAATCACTAAGTACTTAAAGTGGCAACCTAATTTGTAAACCAATTACTAAATAGCAAAATGATACAATTAAAACAATATTTAATAATTAGGACTATGCCTGACACATAATAGTTGCACAATAAAATTTTTTAGCTGAAAATAATTTAAAAATACCAACCTTGATAAGAGATGACTTGTACACTAAGTTGAACAGTTCCATCAGTCTTTACTCCTTGGTCAAATAAACTTCGGTCTGGATCCAGCTTGATATAAGTGTAAATTAATAAAATGTTTCAATTTTTTTTGATCTTTAAAATAAATCAGTTTATTACAAAGAAACATGAACACAACAACCATGAGTGATCGAGGCATTTTATTATATCAAAATTATTGTTTGAAGGTTATGCAGCTAAATGTAACATTCAATTTTTATGCATAATTAAAATATTTTAACTGCAAGTGAATATTAAGATCAAAGGATCATAGATTTTGATCTGTAGATCTCAGAAAAGATCCAGAATTCAAACTTAGTTTCTGTGACTCCACATCCAATGCTCTTTCTATTGTATCATGCTGCAAGATCAAGTTCTCCCTATCTACTAGTTTCTTTTTTGCTATCTACAAACACCAAAGTCTCCTCTATCCTTAAAAACTCATCACTAGGATTTCAAGTTATCTTCCATTATCTGTCTTCTTCTCATAGACAATCTGTTATAAAAAAATGTCTACATATACTGCTTCTACTTCCTTTCCTTTCCTTTGTCAACCATTTGCAATCTAGGTTCTAGCTTCATTACTCAATTAAAACTCCTCTCACCAAATTTAGTCTGTTTAATGGTCAAATCTAATAGACTTTACTCAATTCTCATTCTTTTTAATCTCTTGTTTCATTTGAAATCACTGATTTTCCTCTCCTCCATAATATTTTCCTCTTCTATTCCCTTTATAATTCTCTCCTTTAGTGACCTAGTCAGCTTTCATGGATTTAATTATCACCTGTAGGTGAATGACTTGCATGAATATGCATTCAACCTTAATCTCTCTCTCCAGCTCCAGTGCCACATCAAAGCCTGCCTATGAGACATTTTGAACTGAATGCACCTCATATTCACTATGTCTACAAAACTCATTATCTTTCTCCCCAAACCTACCTGTCTTTTGAATTTCCATATTTCTGATGAGACAAACATCCCTCTCCAAGTCATATTTGTAGCCTCCTCATTATTCATGACTCTCACTCCGTATTTAAATCATTGTCATTTCTATCTACATATAGCTTGCATCAAACCAGTTTTCTTTACTCATATAAGCACCACATTAGTTAAGTTCCTCGTTAATTCTTATCTGGGTTTTGGCAATAGTTTCAATTTTTTTCCATTATGAAGTGAAATATTTACAAAAATGCACATTTCAAATTGCATAGGAAACAAACTTCTGTTAAGTTTAAAAAGTTATATTAATGTAAAAGTATATAGTTAAGTTAATAACCAAATTTCCCTTCTCGTTTGTATCTCTTTCTGAACTCCTTACTAGAGCCTCTGAATTAGTTTCCTTTCTTAGTCTCACCTGACTTCAATCCATCCTCCATAGAGCTATTAAAATGATTTTCTAGAAGAGTTGGTCTAATGACGTGACTCTCCTACTCAAATCCAATGGTTCTTTATTGCCCCTAAGATCAAATATAAACTCTTTTTTAGCACTAAACCACAACCTATCCCTCAACTGCCCTTTCAGCTTTAATAGACATTACTCCCCTTTGCTGCATTCTCCTGTCCAAACCAGGGCTGTACTAGAGCCAGCTCTGGCATGAATGTGAGCCAATTGTTAAATTTTCAGTGTGAGCAATCATTACAAATCTGGTTTTAATTCATTGTTTTTATTGATTGTCTAGACTTAAAAATGTGTTAATAATGCAGATTAGACTTTAAAATGTGTGTGCATACATTTCTCCCCCAGAGAGCCTAGTTTATTAAAGATTTACCAGAACACCAGTGTATAGACACTGCTTGAGCTCAGCAGGAGGCAGTAGAAAGCTCAGGGTACGACGTTATTACCAGACTGGAGGCTAGTTAACTGTAGGTTAATAATAACTGGCATTTATACAGAACTTAAGGTCTGCAAAGTGCCTTACACCATTATTTCATTTCAGTCTCACAATACCTTTGAGACAAACTGACAAACTTTTGCAGTTCATACTACATAGTATTCCATCTCACCCCTCTCTTTGCCTTTGCACTGTTTGTCATCCATGCCTTTCCACATTCAGTTCATGCTGAATTTCATTCTACTGCCTTCTATGTAAAGCCTTTCCTGGTCCTCCTAGGTGCTACTCACTACAGAGGCTCTTCCAAACCTTTGTATTCCTCCTCAAACTTCCAGTAGAATCCTCTCCTCTCACCCTCTCAGCTGAGATGCTTGCCTCAAATTTTACTGGGGAAAAAAAAAACACCTGAGGCCATTTGCTAAGACCTTCTTCTACCTCCCTCTTCTCAACTCATTCGGGTGCTTTCTGTCATTACGTCCTCCTTTACCACTATCACAAAAAGAGGTGGCCCTTCTTGCCAAGGCAAACTTTTCTATATGGACAAGTGACCCCTTCCATCTTGTCTTCTCTAGCAAACTGTCCCTCTAATATGCCCATTCTTAAATTTATGCTTTCATCTATCCTCTTACTCATTTGACTCTCTATACTCTGGATTCCAACTTTGTCAAACAAAATGCTCTCTCCAAACTTACCAAAGATCTCTTAATCACCAACTCTAATAGTCTTTTTTCAAACCTATCCTTCTTGCAGCCTTTGACAGCTGATCATCCTCTTCTTCCTATGTTTTAATGATATTGCTCTCTTAGTTCTCCTTCTACCTGTCTGTTCTTTCTCTGTCTCCTTTCCTGGATCTTCCTCTAGGTCGTCTACTCTCTGGGCTCTTACCTGCGTCCTCTTCTCTCCCTCTAGACTATTTTATTTGGTGATCTCATCAGCTCACATGGATTGAATTATCATCTCTATGCTGATGATTCTCAAATCTACTCATCCAGCCCTAACCTCCAGTCTTGCATATCCAACTATCAGACGTCTCTAACTAGATATTCTTAAACTCAACTTGTCCAAAACCAAACTCATTATCTTCCCCCTTAATACCTACTTCTGAAATTCCTATTTTTGTTGAGGCACCACTCTATTCCCAATCATAAAGATCGTCACCCTAAATGTCATCCTTGACTCCTCATTCTCTCTCACCCTCCCATATCCAAACTGTTGCTGGGGCAGCTAGATGGCGCAGTGGATAGAGCACCGGCCCTGGAGTCAGGAGGACCTGAGTTCAAATCCGGCCTCAGACACTTAACACTTACTAGCTGTGTGACCCTGGGCAAGTCACTTAACCCTAATTGCCTTACTAAAAAAAACACAAAACACCACACAACCCCCCCCCCCAACAAACTGTTGCTAATGTCTATCTATTTTACCTTAACATTTCATATATATCCCTTTATTCCCGACACTGCCACCTCAGGTCTGGACTACTGCAATAGTCTGCTGGATGGTCTTCACAACAGGATGGAATGGGATCATCCAAAAGTACAGGTCTAACTATGCTACCCCCTACTATTCCGTCAGGTCCAATGACTCCCTATCACCTCTAAGAATGCATATACAATCATCGGTTTGGCATTCAAAACCTATCACAACCTAATCTTCTCTTAGCTCTCCATTCTCCTTACACTTTACCCCACCCAGGTACTCTGAGACCCAATGACAATTGACTTCCTTGCTGTTCCTTGCCCAAGAAATTCTATCTCAGTGATGTTCTAGAGCCAGCTTATATTGGCAGGCTAGTTATTAAATGTGCAATGTAAGAATTTACACCTCAGAATTTGGTAAATATTATAAATCTATGCTTGATTTATTGTTTTGTTGTTTAGACTCAAAGTTATGGAATTGTGCAGCTCTCTATTTTTGCCTTTCCCTTCCATGATTTAGTTATTAGAACCACATATCTTATAGAACTATGCAGACTGACATATTAATCTATTTTTATAAACACACACACGCATTTTTTTTTTAGCGAGGCAATTGGGGTTAAGTGACTTGTCCAGGGTCACACAGCTAGTAAGTGTTAAGTGTCTGAGGCCGGATTTGAACTCAGGTACTCCTGACTCCAGGGCCAGTGCTCTATCCACTACTCCACCTAGCTGCCCCGACACATGCATATTTATTGACATTAACCTCTGTATAGGATATGGAAACTTTTTCTTCTTTCATTTTTCATAAAATTCCTCATGAATCTGATGCTATGATGTCTTGTTATTGTTTTTGAGGGCTAATGGTTTACAGTCCAATGTTTTTAATGGCTTCATTTAGGTCATCTTTTTCTGTTCTAACAATTTGAGTATTTCACATATTTCTAGAGGTATTTCATTCAAGTTTTCATTTTGTTAACATATAAATATAGATAATAGTTTCTGATTTTGATACCTTTTTTTGGTAGAACACTGGCCCTGAAGTTGGGAGGACCTGAGTCCAAACCTGACCTCGGATACTTACTAGCTGTGTGACCCTGGGCAAGTCACTTATCCCAACTGCCTTAAACATCCAGGGCTATCTCCAGTCATCCTGATTTATATCTTGCCACTGGACTCAGATGACTCTGGAGGAGAGAATGAGGTTGGTGACTGTACACAGCCCTCCCTCACTTAAAAATCCAATTCACTGCAAGTCATGACATCACCTCCCAATGTTAGGGTCCTCTTCAAGAACAAAGGACAAACAACAGCAGCATTTTGGTAGTTTTGTTCTTACATTTTAAAAAATCTAAAGTTACTACTGATTTGTAACCTTACTGGTCTTTATTTTTCAAATCAATTTCTGATTATTTCAGGGTTAAAATTTATATTCTTATGTTTTCCTTTGTTTATTAATTTTTCTAATAAAAAAGATATGCTCAACTCATTGTTTCTTTTAATAATATAATTATTAGGAATATAAATTTGTTTGACAATAGTTTTAGTTGCATTCCATAAATTGAAATATGGATTAATATTATTTTTACTTTTAAAAATTGTCTTTATGTCCTAGTTTATGACCAATTATGTAATATTTTTTAGCATTTCTTTAGATATGCATCTTTTTGTTTTCTTCACACACCAAAAGATATATTTAAATTTTTCCTAACAATGTGAATAGTATATATACACAAAGCCTAATATCCATACTCAAAGCTCTCAATATCAGTTTTTCAACATTCTGTAGCTTTATAAAATTTTTGGTTTGATTTGTCAAATTGTTACTTTCTAGTATTATCTTACTGGGCTTTTTACATTTTAATTCTCCCTTTAAATAGTTACTATAGAATTTGATATGTATACAATTTAAGACTAAAACTCAGTATTTTTAAAGGATACACTTTCCCTATTTGTCTATTAATGGTTATTACTCTGGATTCAACTTAATCAATTATCATGATTGCAACTCCTGATTTGTTGGAATTGGCTGAGATATGATATTGTATTGCAATGTCTCATGCTGAATCTGTTTTGGCTTTGTTGTTTCCAACAGGAAATATACCATAGGGTTGTTTTTAAAAATTCATTTTGTAACCCATTTCAGTTTAATAGAGGATTTGTATCTGTTTACATCCAGGGTTATAAATGTTAAGTTGTTTCTTCACAGCCACACCTTATAACATTTTATCAAAATGAAGAACAATTTATCCTATTCCACTAGTATCAAATTCCATCTTTGTCAATGCACTTATGCACAAATAATTTTTGACTTACATTCCTTTCTAGTTACAAAAAGGAGTGCTGTGTTAGGATTGCCCATGTCATCCTATCCCTTTCATCTCCATACCTACTTGATCTTCATCTGTGAAATGTATGGTTCCCAGTATGACTCTCTATGTAAATACTCTCCCCACCTCAATATTTTTTTTTCTTTCCATTCCCCTTCAATAGGAATCTGAAGAATTTATTAAAGGATCCATAGCTATTGTTCCTCCTGGAAAATTAATCAACTAAAATGCATCTATTAAACTGTGTATCACAGAAACAATGGCCTTTCTGTTCAAAGCAAACTATGAATAATTTGAGTCAACATTTTCATCCATTATTGTAAAGTCCTGCCTTGTTAAGGTTCAGTTTTGTGGTTGATTTGCTTATTAACAACACTTGCCATACTCTGCTTATTTTGTATGAATGCCTAAATAAAATAATCTTATATGGTTTTCAAAAAAATGTTTTCTCTTGAGATATGCTGAAAAATCTAATTAACTTATTTTTTATCTCATTTCCAGCAACTGTCAGAGTTGACAAAAACTAGGGAGCTGAAGATAAGTACATCAATACACTTCTGGTGGATTTTTAATTTGATCCTAACATTCTGGAAAGTAATTTGGAATTAGGTTTTAAAAATGACTGAAGTATCCAAATATCCCCAGAGAGTAAAGAAGTTGACTGGCACATAGTAGGTACTTAACTGGAAACAAATTACCCATTAATTGGGGAATGGCTAAATCAAGTGTAGTATGTGAATGTAATGGAATTACTATACCATGGGAATTTCCTAAGAGAAATACCATCAGATAATATGAGAAGCCACTAATTTGACCTAGATTAAATCACTTAACCTCTAATTTATATGTGAGGAAATGGAAAATGAGAAAGGTTAAGTGACTTGCCTAAGGTGTGAGGTAGAATTTTGACTCATGTCTTCCTGCATCTGCTCTCTACACACTGAGTAACCTAGCTACTAGATGTTTGGATCTTCATTCTCCATCACTGAAATTTCCAAGTTTGACAACAATTGTATACAGATCATAAAGAGGACTGTATTTTCTTTTCTAAGAGGTAAAATACTTGAATAGGGACACCTTCTGTTTAGAGATGGCCTCAAAATATTTTTTAGCTCTAGATCCTAAGCATGGGAAGACTTCTATGAATGAAATAAATAGAACTAGGAAAAAAATTTGTGCACAATGACACCAACAACACTCTGGACCTTTCTGGAAATAATATGACATGGTATGGTGTTATAAGAACATACCAGCTGTGTGACCTTGGACAAATGACTTCTTTTCTCAAAGACTCAGGTTCCTCATTTATAAAGAGAGAGGACTGGATTAGATTAGTGGCTCTCAAAGTGAGGTCTGGGAATACCCTGATGGTTCTGAAGAATCTTTGAGGGGATTCTGAGATCAAATTATTTTAATAATTATATTAATATATTATTTGCCTTTGTCACACTCATTCTCTCACAAGGTACAATGGAATTTTATATGATCAGTTGCAAACATGAAGACTAATGATTTCATCTGCAGAATTGTACTTTTCCTTTACAAATGGACTAATCTACAGGCACAGCTGGACTTACTGATCTGCTTCTATTCATCCAGTCTCAGCACTAATTAATCACAGAAGACCTCTGTTAATGTAAATACTGGGCAGCAAACAAAAGGTGGTGGGGAAAGGGAGAAGAAACAAAGGAGATATTTATGGCACTGAATAACTTTTTTGAATCCCACAGTTTATCTTGAACAACTATGTTGACTTTTATTTGTATTGATGGTAGAAAAACAATGGTGGGTAAAACTGCTGGCACTTTTGCATAAATCAAGGCAGGAAAACCAAACTGTACTAAAAGTCATTGTATTCTTCACTACCATGCACTAGCCCCCCAAAAAGCATCAGTTTCACTTAAGAATGTCCCCGAAGAAGTAATAAAAATGTTTAATTAGGGGGCAGCTAGGTGGCAGTGGATAAAGCAACGGCCCGGGATTCAGGAGGACCAGAGTTCAAATCCTGCCTCAGAAACTTGACACTTACTAGCTGTGTGACCCTGGGCAAGTCACTTAACCCTCACTGCCCGCCCCCCCCCCCCAACAAAAAAATGTTTCATTAAATGTCAACTCTTGAGCACATGTCTTTAATACTTTGTGTGATGAAATGGGAAGTACACATAAACCACTTATACTTATATACCTAAAAACAACGGTCATGCGGCAGCTAGGTGGTACAGTGGATAGAGAACCAGCCCTGGAGTCAGGAAGACCCGAGTTCAAATCCAGCCTCAGACACTTGACAATTTACTAGCTGTGTGACCCTGGGCAAGTAACTTAACCCCAATTGTGTCACCAAAAACAAAACAAAACAAAACAAAAACAATGGTCATCTTGAAGAAAAGCACTTGTGTAACCATTTGAATGAGAACTTGAACTAGTCACCTTTCCCTCCTATTTTTACTTGGACAAAATGATAAACTACAATTATTCAAACTTGGCTATCTGGAAGAAATTTTCTCAAAAAAGAACAAAGTGAGCCCTTTGTTTCAAGGAAAACATTTGCCAATGACAAAATTTGAGCTTTTTTTTTGTGTTTTGTTTTTGCGGGGTAGTGAGAGTTAAGTGACTTGCCCAGGGTCACACGGCTAGTAAGTGTCAAGTGTCTGAGGCTGGATTTGAACTCAGGTCTTCCTGAATCCAGGACTGGTGCTTTATCCACTGTGCAACCTAGCTGCCCCCCCAAAATTTGAGCTTTTAAACAAAAATCAGAATTTTGGAAAATGTGTATCTAGCATCATGGGCTTGATAGCTTTTCCATATTTAAAGACTTTTCTGATGGGATAAGATGCTAATACCTGTGACAAAAATAATTCTGTGAGACAAAATTCTGGGTAAATTATAATTAATTTTATCAATCACAACTAATAAGAGATTGACAAAAATGGTTCCTTAACCTCTCATTGTCCAAAGAGGCCACATGGCTACTCCTTTAGGTTTTTGTGCCTTTTTGACAAGATGTGGTCCATTAAATGGCAATCAAATATAAATGGTGGGGCAGCTAGGTGGCACAGTGGATAAAGCATTGGCCCTGGATTCAGGAGGACCTGAGTTCAAATCTAGCCTCGGACACTTGACACTTACTACCTGTGTGACCCTGGGCAAGTCATTTAAACCTCACTGCCCGGCAAAAATAAATAAATAAATAAATAAATAAATAAATAAAAATAAAATCTAAATGGTTAACATAATTGGAGGTGGGCTATATCAAAAATGAAGGAATGTCTTGGGAAAGTATCTCTATATGAGGTCATCAATTCAAAGAATGTAGAGCCCACCCAACCTGAGCTGAGCACAATAGCTTCTACCTGAATGGGGACTTGAACAAGAGAGTCCAAATCTCATCAGTAAAGAAGGTAAAGGATAAAGTAAGGCATTAGCAAGAAGATTAAGTGATTTGCCTAAGATATGAGGCAAAATTTTGACTCTCCCCATGATGTTGATTATTAATAATAATTTTTCACATACTATTCAATGTGATTTTTTGGAAACTATATTATGAAATGTAACAATATTTTGAAGATTTGAATAACTCAGCAAACCCATCCTTTCCAAATGATTAATGTGTAATGTTACAAAATCACAAATAGGTAAAAGCTATATTCAAAATACAAGACAGACCAATAGATAAGAGTCCAAAAAGTTCACTGATGTGGTTTTGGATTCCACATTGCAACTAATCTTAAGTTTTAATATTTATTTCCATGTTAGAGAGGGTTTTTTTTTTTGTTTCTCATTTCCTCCCTTTCTTTATCTTTTCTGGTTTCTGTGAGGCAATTAAAAATTTTTTTTTCTTTCAGTTCATTTGGCATATTTGTTGCTGTTTTTGAAGTGATAAAGGTGAGATGGAACTTCTCATAATATCTTACTCCAACAATTTAATTAGTAGCTTCTAAAGTAGCCTGTATGACCCTGGGCAAGTCACTTAACCCCACTCGACATAAACATCCAGGGCCATCTCCAGTCATTCTGATATGTATCTTGCCACTGGACCCAGATGGCTCTGGAGGAGAGTGAGGTTGGTGACCTTGCACAGCTTTCTCTCACTTAAATCCAATTCAGTGCAAGTCACATCTGTCATGGCCCTCTTTAATAATGAAGGAAGCAGTAATTAATGTGGGAAAAGTAAAAGGAGCATGAAAAAAACAATGAACTGAGAGGGGTTTCTTGTCTGGATCTATGATTTTATTGTTATAAATGTTATCCAAATTATAGTCTTACAGTGGCTTTGAGTTTTGAGAGTTTAAATGACCTCTCTGGGGTGGTATAGCCACTGTGTGTCAGTGAAAGGACTTGAACTAAGGTCTTTCTGATTCTCAAGGCAGCTCTCTTTCCATTACACTAGGATCTTTTTCATAAAGGATAAACTCTTTCTCAATAATTCAGGAAACTATGTGATACAGTAAGATGGAGTCTCAGAATGATAGCAATCAATTCAGGATACAAAGGATACAAATAACTTTCCTTATTGAAAATAATGATATAACTATGAAGGAATTTCAAAGATAATTTATTAAACTTCTACGACAGGTAAAATCCTGTTAAAAGAAATTTCAAATGATGAACTAACCGGGGCACTGAGAGATTAAATGACTTGTCCATAGTCACAAAGCTACCTGCCTAGTGGCAGTATCTAGATTAGATCCAGGTCTTATTTTTTCTAATCCAATACACTTAGAAGAAAGAAAAATTCGGTACTACAAACTTAATAGTTATATTTACATAAACAAATAGAAAGAGGATTGCTTATAAAACTGTGAATCTAACACATCCCAGCATTTTTCAAAAGTAAACATTAAATTGGCATGGTAGTATCAACACTATCTTTATCTGTCCCCCCTTCTAAACTTCATTTTCTTCTTTTTTTTTTTGTGCATTTCAGTTAAATTATATAGCTTCTCTACACTTAGATTCTCTACATAGATTGGTAGGAAATTGGAAGTCATTTGTTAGGGAAAGTTTTCCAAAGTAATATCTACTAATAATATCTTTAACAGAAATAGATCTGTATTTACTAAATGATGCAATCATATCAGAGGAAAAAATAACTAAAAAGACCATATTTTCTTCATCACAAATAAAGAACAAATTAAATTCATTCACATATAGGTAAAAGTGAATTGCTGACGAACAAAACTCCATACATTTTTACTTTACCTGAATATCTTGCAGGCAAATTTCATGTGCATCCAATGAACACTGAAGCCTTGGTTCTAGTAGTTTCTTAAGATTCCCTATTGGTTCATTGATGTCTATGGCTTGACTCACACATTCTGCAGGAGTGTAGGTCTGTTCTACAATGCTAAATACCAAAGAATACAATGGTTAACAGTTGAATTCTTAGTGGATAAAATAACTTTAAAGAAATATTGACTTACTGCCATAACTCAGCAATATTTAAGCCATATTTTAAAATATTCCCAAATTACTAATACAAATATCTGTGCCCAACTCTTATGAAATATATATATATACACACATACATAAATATTTATGTACATATATGTATTTATTGTTTTATATTGAATCCTCTCTTATGTTCTACTGTGTATATGGCAATGTTTTTTTCCTTTCCTCGTTTTGTATTTGTTTAAAATAAAACAAAAAATGTGTAAAAACCCAAAAAAATACCTTTGAGTTCCAAATTCTTTCCTTTCCTTCCCTCCAACCCCGCCCTGCCATGAGAGGTAAAAAGTTGTTGTTTTTAAGTTTATTTGCATGATTCAGTATCCCCAGATTGTGAATTTAGGGGCCGGTCTGTCCCTGGAAGCTACTCTGGACCAGAAAATTTCAGAACCAGAAAAGCCCTTAGAAGTTTTCTAGTTCAGACTTGTGTGCTGGGGCCCGGGCCGGGCAGCAGGAGATGCCCTGCCAAACAGGGTCAACGCCATGCTCAAGGCCAAGATCCTGTTTGTGAGGCCTTGTGAGGGTGGCAAAACTATCCTGGCTAACTTTTTGACAGAATCTTCCGACATCACCGAGTACAACCCAACCCCAAGGGGTAAGAATCCTGGAATTTGAGAACCCCCCTAGTAACTAGCAACAACAAAGGGACGGGGTATGAGTTTGAGCTGTGGGACTGTGGAGGAGATACAAAGTTTGAACCATGCTGGCCTGCCTTCACTAAGGACTCTCATGGAGTGGTGATCATCTTCAATGCTGATATCCCCAGCCACCTGAAGGAGATTGAAATGTGGCATTCTTGCCTCGTGCAGCAGCAGCTGTTACAAGACAATCAGTCTCTCTCTCTCTCTCTCTCTCTCTCTCTCTCTCTCTCTCTTTTTTTTGTGTGTGAGGCAACTGGGGTTAAGTGACTTGCCCAGGGTCACACAGCTAGTAAGTGTTAAGTGTCTAAGACCAGATTTGAACTCAGGTACTCCTGACTCCAGGGCTGGTGCTCTATCCACTGCGCCATCTAGCTGCCCCCAATCAGTGTCTCTTAATTGCGTACCACAAGCTGGGCTCTGGAGGGGACAAAGGCAACTTGTCTTTGGCTGCACCTCTGAACTGAAGCTGGTTCACTCCAATGTGGAGGAGGAACCGGAGGAGATCTGGATGGAATTCATTAAGTACTTGAAGAACATAATCAGTTTGGTGTCTGAGAGCAGAGACGGGGAAGAGATGTTGATCATCACCTAACTTTATAACTATTCATCACTCACATGAGATTCTTTTTGCAACTTTGAAGTACTCGCCTCATCTTGGGCACATCTGAAATCAGCCTCTTGCCCAGATCGGGTCTGAAATCTCTTCCAGGCACCAATCCTTTTTCTGTGATCAAACAAGATCTGCGAGATCTTGTGCTTCCTCTGCTAGGGGAAAGTCCTTCTTGGCCAGTGATTCTTTGCATATCCACTGTGCTTTTTGGTTTCAAGAACCCTGCTGGTGAATTTGCCTGCTTCCAGTGTCATCAGAGACCTGTAAACCAGGCTCAGTTTTGTTTAGTTTTCTGTCTTTTGAAAATGTTTGTACTAATGCCCAGAGATCAATCCATTCTTCAGCATGGTCACTGTTGGTGTGTAATCAAATGTGTTGTCTTCTCAATCATAAGTGTAACGGGATGTTTATTTTGATATGGCATTCCGTACTGTTAGGAAAATGATGCTAAACTGATTGGGGGCTTAAGGGCCAGTTTATATAACTAGACCTTAATAAACATCAGGGTGGTTCCATACTTATCAAACTTGTGCTTTTCAGATAAAAGTGATGTTCTGTTTTCATATCACCTCATTTGTAAAAAATGCTCCAAAATTAATATTCAAGAGTTATAAAGGCACATGGCTTCAATTCATTGAATAAACAAGTTCTAGTCCAATAGTATCACACCTGAACAGAAATGGGGGCCAATAAACTATACATAAGGATGCCTGCAGCACATATACTGAATTATATTTTACAATTCAATACCATCTATGTTTTCTTGTATTTTTGTTTATTTTGTTAAATATTTTTTCCAAATT
This sequence comes from Dromiciops gliroides, assembly GCF_019393635.1. Taxonomy (NCBI): domain Eukaryota; kingdom Metazoa; phylum Chordata; class Mammalia; order Microbiotheria; family Microbiotheriidae; genus Dromiciops; species Dromiciops gliroides. The sequence continues at coordinate 262,124,700 of NC_057863.1, read as the reverse complement.
ACATTTTCATCTGGTGTAGACCACACTAGGGAGTATTCTGGCATCCTAAGCAGTCCATGGGCCATATGCTTGACACCTGTCATTTGGTCTAGCCCCTTGATTGCATAGAAAGAAACTTAGGGGGGGTAGCTAGGTGGCGCAGTGGATAAAGCACCAGCCCTGGATTCAGGAAGACCTGAGTTCAAATCTGTCCTCAGACACTTAACACTTACTAGCTGTGTGACCCTGGACAGGTCACTTAACCCCCATTGCCCACAACAACAAAGAAACCAAAATAAAATGATGTCAGGAAAGAAACTAAGGCCCAGAAACTGATCAAGGTTAAACAGCAAGCCAGTGACAAGCTGAACTGAGAATCTAAGTTTCTGGTTTTAGTAAATTGTGATACAGAATCTTTTTTTCTTTCTTTCTTTTTTTTTTTAGTGAGGCAATTGGAGTTAAGTGACTTGCCCAGGGTCACACAGCTAGTTAAGTGTTAAGTGTCTGAGGCCAGATTTGAACTTAGGTACTCCTGACTCCAGGGCTGGTGCTCTATCCACTGCGTCACCTAGCTGCCCCAATACAGAATCTTAATATGTTTTTAAAATCTTAATCCAGAGTTTGAAAATCTGTTGTGGATCTATGAATTAACCCCTAAATTTAGACACAAGAAAAAGTGAGTCACATGAAAAAGATCTTTCAGATTTTCAAAACACAGTTTCATCTTTTTTTGTTGTTTTTGTCTGGAAACAGCCAATGAGGTATAAGAAAAAAGAGTTTGCAGACAAAAGTTTAAATTACATTTTACCATCAAAATACTTACTGTTTAAAAATATGCAGTCTAGCTTTTGTCATTTGATAAACCCTATCTTAGGTTATATAGTTAACAAGAAAGCCTAGAAGCAGCTACTTACTCAGCAGACTCGCCAGATTTTATAAATACATTCTGCACACAGATCTGTTAAAATCTTTATGAATAAAGTAGTCAGTTTTGAGAAGAGAGAAAAAGCCCCACATGATCATATTGGGAACAGTAATTCTCAATCATTAAGATGTTAGATTCTTATTCATGTTTCTGCTTCTTTAGTTTATGATCAATTTTTTTTTCTTTCACAAAGGACTTCATTTATATAAGGAGGTTTGGTGAGGAATTTCCTTCTATCAATAAAGGTCAACTCTTTCTCTGCAATTTGTGGTCTTAGAAAGTTGTGTAAGGGGTAGCTAGGTGGCACAGGGGATAAAGCACCAGCCCTGGATTCAGGAGGACCTGAGTTCAAATCCAGCTTCAGACACTTGACACTTACTAGCTGTGTGACCATGGGCACATCACTTAACCCTCATTGCTCCGGAAAAAAAAAAAAAAAGTTGTATAGAGAATTAAGAGATTGAGTAATATGACCAGGGTCACAAAACCTGAACCAGTCAGAGGCAAGACATGAACTCAAGAGTGTTCCTGGCTACAAGATCAACTCTTTATACACTATGGCACACTACCTGTTTAGTCAAGAGAAAAACAAATAAATAAACCCTGTGATGCTTTCAGTCAATAAAAACTTTGGTTTTATTTTGGTGAAGAACATTAAATACTTCAATACTTCTAAGATCTATGATTTTATCAATGTAGATTGTAAAAAATTAATGATCAATCTTACCTTTCTTCTGTGCATTCTTGCTTCTCTGTTCCATCAATTTCAATTTCTATCAGCTCCTCTGCTTCTCTTTTAGTCATGGCTGGAAAGAAAAAAGGGACCAGTCCTGTAATGTTTAAATTTTTAAAGTCTAAATCTAAATACAACAGAATTGCTGATATAGACTGAAAATGTAAACCAGGTCATAATGCATGCACATTTCCTCCAATAATGTTTCTTACCTGAGGCTTAGCCTAACTACAGTCACAATTTAATATAGTGATGGAAAGAATATCTACACCCATTCAATCAATGGATATACACATAGTCATTTTTGAAAAGTCACAATACCTCCATTTATATTTGTCCTTTAAAGTCTACAAAGCATTTTACTCACAAAACCCCTGCAGAATAGGTATAAAAGTATATAAAGTAATTCAGAGATCTGATTCATATTTTGAGAAAATAAAAAACTCATATTATGACTCAGTACACATGGAACATTTTTATAAAACAGAATTTTTTGGTTGGTTTGTAAGTGGCTTATATAACCATCCAAGATAAAACTTATTTCAATACTTCTAAGATCTATGATTTTATCAATGTGGATTATAAATCTTATATCTAGTGAATCTAAGGAGAAATATGTGTATATATGCTTCCTCCCCCACTTTGATTTCTAGTGATCTAAGAAATTTCTATTTGCCTACAAATTGGATGCCACCAAAGTAATGCTTTCTATATATGAAAGTCTATGGGGACCCTGGGCAAGTCACTTAACCCTCACTGTCCTGGAGAAAAAAAAAAGTCTATGGGGTCAGTAAGCTATGATTATATTTTTGAACATCCTATTTTCTCTGCCCATGGGTTACAGAAAATGTTCCTGGGAAGTTCAGGGACATCCAGATTCTAATGTGGTATGAAGTTTATGAAGAGAACTCAAATCAGGCAAAACAATATTTGGCATTTTCACTATGGAGGAAGGCACCTTTCAAATACAAGTCAATATGGTTTTTGGAGGCAAAAAATGAGGACAGTGCCCAACATTATCCCTAAAGAAAAACCTTATAGAAAAGGAGGTATGTACATGCTTCAAGAAGATCACATTTTAAAAGAAGTTTAAAATGAATTAAGTTGGATACAAGTGTTTTGACTCAATTTCCATACCTTTTCTCCTTCCCAAATCAGATTTAACTTCACCGTAACAAGAACTATATTCTGGCTCAGTAGTTTAGTTGGCATGAGACTGATAAAGACTACTGCACCCTAAGACATCAGTAATATTTGGTGTTTGAATATCTGAATTTGTCTCAGTTCTGCTAACTCCCCGGATGACCTTGGACTAGTCCTTTAACCTTTTTGAGCTTCAGTTTCTTCAATGAAGGTACTAGATTTAGTGACACCCCCACCCCTCACCTGGGTCAATTCATTTTGGAGTTACTTTTTTCCTTAAATAAAAAGGATTATTCTTGAGTTTTACATCTGGGCCTCAACAGGCTGAATTTTATTATTTGTGGCAGTGTTCCGATTCTGATAGCTGAAGGGAACGAGTCAGGGATTTTGTAGTAAGGTTCATTGGCTGATGATTTTACACACACACACACACACACACACACACACACACACACACACACACACACACACACAGAGTTTTGTGTGGGGCAATGAGGATTAAGTGACTTGCCCAGGGTCACAGAGCTAGAGCCAAGTATCTGAGGCCGAATTTGAACTCAGGTCCTCCTGAATCCAGGGCCAGTGCTTTATCCACTGTAGCACCCAGTTGCCCCCGAGGTATATATTTTTAAAACATCAAATAGTGTGTGTGTATGTACACACACACATAAAAATAAATAAAACCTCTATCAGATTGCCTGCTGTTTGGGGGGAGGGAGGGAGGAAAATCTGAAATTGGAGAGTTTGTATAAACAAAAGTTGAGAACTATCTTTACATGTAACGGGAAAAAAATAACATACTTTATTAATTAAAAAAAAAAAAAGAGTGGAGCTGGACCACAAAGGAGAAAACAATTTTGAGGATGCTGAGGAACTGATTTTCAATGTATCTGAAAGAAGGGTAGTGACCAAATTTGTGGAACAAATCAAGGACAAAAGAAGGAGAAGAAAACTTAGCTATGAACTTTCTCATCTCGAGAAAATCTTTATAAAATTAATATACATGTGAATCAAGAACATACTAATATTCTATAGGAGACCGGTAGAGAGGTATATCAAAGAAGATAAAATGGAAAATTTTCATTACATAAAACTAAAAAGTTTGTGCACAAATCCAATGCAGCTAAGATTAGGAAGGAAATAGTTAATTAGGGGAAAAACCTTTGCAGCAAGTTTCTCTGATACAGGTCTCATTTCTTTTTGTTTTATTCTCTTCATTCTTTTAAATTTTTTATTTTCATGAAAATTTGCCTGCTACTTCCTATGTTCCCATTTAGAAAGCAAGAAAATCAACACCCCTATCACAAACATATTTAGTCAAGCAAAGCAAATTTCAGAAGTGGGCATGCCCCCCAAAATATTTCTTGATCTGCATTCTTACTCTATCATCTAACATGATAGCATATTTTTTTTGTTTGTTTTTTGGTGAGGCAATTGGGGTTAAGTGACTTGCTCAGGGTCACACAGCTAGTAAGTGTCAAATGTCTGAGGCCAGATTTGAACTCAGGTCCTCCTGACTCCAGGGCTGGTGCTCTATCCACTGCGCCACCTAGCTGCCCCTATAGCATATTTTATTACAAGTCCTCTGGGATTGTGATTAGCCATTGCTGACTGGAGTTCCTAAATCTTTCTAAGTTAGTTTGTCTTTACAAACTGTTATAATTGTATAAAAATTGTTCTGGTTCTGTTCACATTGCTCTGAATCCATTTATACATGAATCTCTGAAACTATCCCTTTCATCATTTCTTATAGCACAATGGTATTCTATCACATTCATATACCATAAGTTGTTCAGTCATTCCTCAAATTGATAGGCACCCCAGTTTCCAACTCTTTGCTACTATAAAAGAGTTGCTATAAATATTTTTTGAATGTATGGGTCATTTTCCTTTGATCTCTTTGGAGTATATAACTGGTAGTGGTATTATTGCTGGGTTAAGAGTATGCAAATATTGTAACTTCTGGATATAGTTTCAAATTCCTTTCTAGATAGGGGCAGCTAGGTGGCGCAGTGGATAAAGGAACAGTCCTGGATTCAGGAGGACCTGCATTCAAATCCAACCTCAGACACTTGACACTTATTTGCTGCATGACCCTGGGCAAGTCTCATTGCCCCACCCCCCAAAAAATTGCTTTCTAGAATGACAAAGGTCTTATTTCCAAGATTTATAAGGAACTAATTTCAATTTAACAAGAACCATTTGCCAACTGATAAGTGGCTAAAGGATATAAATAATTTCAAAGGAAGAAATCTAAACTAGATGAAAAAAAAAAGCTCCAAATCACTAAATAATGGGAGAAAAGCAAATTAAAGCAACTCTGAAGTTCTACCTGAGGCACAACAGATTGGCAAAGCTAACAAAAAAGAAAATAACATGTTGAAGGGTTTTGGGGAAAATGGGCACACTGATGCTCTGCTGGTGAAATGGTAATTATAGGTACTCTGGGATACCCCAAGTTACAAAATTGTTTACCTTTTGACTCAGTGATGCCATTACCAGGTTTATACCTAACAGGGGGCATAGGGTGTGTTCAGTTGAGACTCGTACTTCTGGCATGTCAAGGCCTTTTCAAGGCTGCTTCCCACCTTTGGTGTCTCCCTGATCCACCTGATGCTCACCTGTGGCTCCAAGAATCCATAGCATGGGCAGCAGCCATAGCCTGGTAAACCATTTCAGCAGACAGGCTAAACCAGGCTGAAGGGGACCCAGGGTCTCAAACCTTTTGGGGACTTAGGGGGTGTCTACCCCAAACACATGAAGACTTCCCCTATTGGAATGGGCAGATGAGAGCTTGGTTAGATAGTGAAGATACCACGATCATCCACTGGCTCCTCTTTAGAACCTGGCCAAGTTCTAAGTGCCCCACTACGCCGTCTTCAGTTGCCTTCATGACTGTTTATCTGCCCATTCCACCAGGGGAAGTCTTTACATGCTCGGGATAGACATGCCTGTTACTCACCAATGGGTTTGAGGACCACTGGTTATCCTCAATCTGGTTTAGCAGTCCCTGAGATGATTTTTACTCTGGTGTGGCCACTGCCCATGCTACAACTTCTTGAAGCCAAAGGTCATGAAGGCAGCTGAAGCAGGTGCTATGACGTTCTGAGAGGTTGGTCAGACATTGCAGATGCCAAATGTTATCCATTGCATACCACGCTATTGCCAGTCGTCTTGACTTTTGTCTTGCCACAGGGCTTCAATGATTCTGGAAGAGAGAGTGAGGCTGACAACTTCCTATAACTCTGCTTCACTTAAATCCAATTTATGGATGAATCAAAAGATATCACTCAGAGCTGCTAGATGGCACAGTGGATAAAGCACCAGCCCTGGATTCAGGAGGACCTGAGTTCAAATCTGGCCTCAGACACGTGACACTTACTAGCTGTGTGACCCTGGGCAAGTCACTTAACCTTCACTGCCCCACCAAAATAAAATAAAACGGTATCACCCATACCATACCTCTTAAAGATCAAAGACAATGGAAAAGGACCTATATGTACAAAAAATATTTAACAGTTCTTTTTTGTTGTTGGCAAAAAACTGGAAATTATGAGGGTACCAATCAATTGAGAATGGCTAAACCAAATTATGTTTTGAATGTCATGTAATACTATTGTGCTGTAAGAAATGATGAAAAATTATTTCGGAGAAACTTGGGAAAACTTGTATGAACTGATGCAGTGAAGAGTACAAAACCAGGAAAACAAGTTCAGTCGAGTCTGACTCCTTGTGATCCCATTAGGGGTTTTCTTTAGAAAGATATTGGAATGGTTTGCCATTTCCTTCTCTCACTCATTTTACAGATGAGGAAACTAAAGCAAACAGGGTTAAGTGACTTGTACAGGGTCATAGAGCTAGTAAGTTATCTGAGGCCAGATTTGAACTGAGGAAGATTAGTCTTTCTCATTCAAGCCTGGCACTCTACCCACTGTGCCACCTAATTCCCCAACAACATTATAAAAATGAACAATTTTGAAAGACTTAAAAACACACTGATCAATGAAATGATTAACCATGATTCTAGAGGACCTTATAATGAGGACCTGCCTCTTGACAGATGGACTCAAATAAATAAATATATATTTTAGATCAGGTCAATTTGGAAATCTGTTTTGCTTGAATATGCTTATTTGTTGGAAGGGTTTGGTTTTCTGTTTTTTCACTCTGGAGGGGGATGGAGTGTAATACAGAGGGTGGGGACATGAAATGAAATTACAAAGAAAAAGGAAAAGAAAAAGGGGGGTCATCAAAGCATTTTTAAATACACAGAAGATAAAAGAAGGCAAACAGAAATAAACATAGACGAGGAGGATAGCTTTGATAATTATACACTGAACTTATTATATATTTTAAAACAGAAGTGTCAAACTTCCTCTTCAAATGGCCTGCAAAACTTCCAAGTACAGCCTGAACCAGATTTAAAATGTAATTGGGAAATGTTTAACAAAATAAATAAAAATGCAACACCTATAATGTTAATTTGTGGTTTTCTGGATCAGTTTCTATTTGAATTTGACACCCCTGCTTTAAAGCAAAAAGAATGTAATAGATTCGCAGTTTATTTTACTAGTCTCTTTTTCTGTTTGACTTATTTATGGAAATGTTCAATTTATTTGGTATTTTTAAATTTTTAGAAAAGCTAAACCATACTATAAAGGGCTTTAAATGCTATATTTATGGTGCAGTGGATAGAGCACCGGCCCTGGATTCAGGAGGACCTGAGTTCAAATCTGGCCTCAGACCGTTGACACTTACTAGCTATGTGACCCTGGGCAAGTCACTTAACCCCAATTGCCTCACCAAAAAACCCCACAAAACCAACCCCCCCCCCACATAAATGCTATATTTATCTTAGAAGCCATATGGTGCCATTAAACATTCTTAAACAGGGTATTAACATAGCCAAAACCGCGGCTTACAAAAAAGGATAGAACTGTACAGTAGAAAAAGCACTGGACATGGAGTCAGTGAACCTGATTTGAGGTTCTCTCTTTTTTAGTACCTATATGACACTGTGTGAGCCATTTAACATCTCTGGACCTTTTTCTTTCTCTGTCAAATAAGATAGCTGGACATTATGAAAGATAGATTAGAAAGGGGAGATCGACTCATAATAATCATAGTGAGAAAAGATGAGGGCCTGAACTAGGGTGGTGGTTGTATAAGTGGAGATAGGAAGAGATATTAAAAGAGATTTGAAAAGACCTGTCAATTAACAAAATATGGGGGTTTTAGGAGGGAAGGATCCAGGATAACCTAGATTGCTAATGGTGGGTGACTGACAGGTTGGTGGGACCTTCAATTTGAGATGTCCATGAGATTATCTTGACAGAGTTGTTTTGTAAGAAGGTGGACATATCAGCCTGGACCTCAGGAAAGAAGGGGCAGCTGGCTGGTTATAAGATGACAATTGAACCCATGGGAGCTGATGAGAGAGTATGTACACTAAAAGAACAGAAGGCTCAGTTCAAAACTCGACATCATTCCAGACCATGGACTCAGCTGCTTTCTCCTACAGTTACAGTAATTCCACTATGAGGAAGAGGCCCAGACCATCCACCCTTCCCACCTTTCAGCTATCATTTGTGTTGTCTTTCCTCTCTGATGTAGAGATTTTTTTTTTTGGTTTGGTTTTTGCTTTGATCTCTACACCCAGTGCTTAGCAGAGTGCCTGACACACAGCAAGCACCTAATGCTTGCTGACTTACTCATACATAGGGGATAGGTCAGAAAAACCCAGAGACAATATCTACAAGGAAGGGATGGATATTCCCATGTAAGATCCTGCAGAGAGATTATGAAGGATGAGGACTGAGGAAAAAGTCATTGGTCTTTATCATAAAAAGTTCATTAGTGACCTTGTAGAGACCCATTTTAGTTGAGTGGTAAGAGACCAAAGAAAATGCAAGGGTTTGAGGAACAGAGGAGACAGGAGAGCAGCAATCAGTTTAGCTGTTTTTCTAGAAGTCTGGCAATTAAAGAGAGAAGTAAAAGTTTCCAGACTTTAAAGCTAAAATCAAAACTATTATTTGCCCTTTCCCCTAGCACTTTCCTTCCCTATCTTAAGTACCTCAGCTTTGCTACTCCATCTGGGAGTTGAGATACTCTAATTGTTGGGTGAGTGAACATTCACCTGACTATAGACTATAGAGAGAGGGCATCCTCACAGGGTTGTAAAGATGTTCAAATTAAGAGACTACTTGTAAAACACTTAGCACACTGCCTGGCATATACTAGGCACTATATACTTATTCTCTTCCCTCCTCCCTCCTCACAATCCCTATTATGTCACTAACTAAAACTTTCATCCTTCTTTTAGTTGATATTTCTATCGCACCCCCCCCCCCCCAAACGCCTTTAAGGCAAAAAGTGACACATTTTTACGTTTATCACTATAGTGCTTACAATAGATGGTTAAATAATACTTAATTCATTTAATCACTACCTCTTTCTCCCTTCCATTGAGATCTTCAAAATGAACTCTGTTCTTTTCCCCTAGGCCATAGTTGCCTTAAATAACCCTCTATCTCACAGATACTTAGCACCTGCTGGGCAACAGCCACTTAACCTAACCTCTTGTGGCCTCAGTTTCCTCACCTCAGCCACAGAATGAGGGCATATTTGATGTCATTTAAGGTATTTTTCCGCTCTAAATTTTAAGATATGAGATCCAAATTAGCCTTTATTTTACTGTACAATATTAGTATGATAACATTCTCGGTTTTTAAGCTCTGATAAATGCTTGGAGATGAATCATTAGAGAAACATTAGTTCGGATTACTGGGTAAAGACCAAATAAGAAAGTATTCACCGCCCTCGGGGAGTTTATAAACTAAACTTTTAGATTACATGTATAAAGTAGGCTTCCAGACATTTCAGTAAGAGGATATAGGAAAAATTGCTTTACAAAACTACCCGCCTCCGTTTCTTTTGTGAAAAAGTCGGGGACACCTCACGGTGAGTTGGCACTGGAATGATTTAAACGCTAACCCGGCTGGACCCGAGGGAAGGGTCCAGGGCAAGCCACGGTCCACATGCAGCCCCACGAGCTGAAACCAACAGCAATGGAGGTCTGCAATTACAAAGCTAATAAAAGTGGTACCGGGAATTATTAAGATGGGGGTGGGGAGGAAACAAGTTTTTAAGAATTTGGAGTGACAAGAATTCTGCGGGGCGAAGTGTCCCTCGATCTGGCACCCCGGGAAATCCCGGCGGGGACTCGAGGCATAAACGGGGAGGGGACGGTCTCCGGGGAGAACCCCCCCACCCGAGCCCGGCGCCTCCTCCCGGGCCCTCCCCAGGCACCACTCAGGTCCCTCTCCCTCAAATCTTCACAAACGGAAATAGGAGGCACCGCGTCAGGATCCAGCGGAAACAAAACAGTGACGGTGGCCGGTTAGTGTGAGAGAGACGGGGCCCAGCCCCAGGCTGCGGCCCCCCGCTAGCCAGCCTCTGCCCCTCCCTGTCCTGGGCCACTCACCCGTGTTGGGAATCAGCCTCTTTCTCCTACACGGTTCTTGGAGCCAACTGACAACCGTGGCGCCCCCGGCTCTGCTTTCTGCGACTCCCCCAGCAAAGCCACGGCTCCGGCGAGGCTCGGACCTCGGGGCCTTTATCCGGCACCCAAACAGAGATCAGAACACCCCCCCTCCCCTCCGGCTCGCCAGGCGTTTTCGGGCCCTAGACTACAACTCCCAGAACCACCCCCCACCCCCGACACCCAGAGACGGACCCGCGGGGAACGAACCCTTCCACCCCCTGTCCTCCCCTTTCGGAAAATGGAGGTTCATGGGCCCACAAGACCTCCACCTATCTCGAATCCTTCTACATGCATTCTCCTACGCTCTGCTTTAAACGTATTAACAACAACCTAGAAAGGCGACCGGGAGAAAAATAGCGCTCGAATGCGCATGCGTACAGATCAATGGTTTCCACGCGCGGGTTTGGGGGGGGTGGGGTGGGAAGAAGGAAAGGGTGGAAAGGGCAGGAAGGGTAGGGGGAAGAAGGGACAAAAAAAAGATGGCGGTGGCGGGTGTTCGTCACAGGACCCGGAAGCAGTTTCCGTTCCGTTTCCTGCCGAAAAACTTGCCGTGGATCTTACCTAGGCCGACTAAAGTCACCGCGGGTTTCCAACGTTCCTCCCTCTCCGGTAAGTAGTAAGAGCCTGTGGCGGTAGCGGCGAACCATAATGCAATTCGGAGGGTGGGGAGGCCAAGTGGGGCGGGGCCAAGGCCGGAAGTAGGACTCTAGTGGCTTCAAGTGTTCGGGCGTCCAGACCGGGTTGCAAGGTGACTGGGACTGAACGGTGGGGCCAGGTAGGTCAAGCTAGTTTTCAGCTCTTTGCGTCCAAGAGCGGGCCGTACCCCCTCCCCGCCCAGAAAAGCTGCAGGGGCGAGCGGTTACCTATACTGCTCTTCCCTTTAGGGCCACTTATCTAATGCAGAAGGGTCCGGGTTCTTTGCCCTTGGTGCCCCATGCTGGTTTGGATGCCGCGGTTGCATACCTGGGGGGTGGGGGTGGGGGTGGGGGAGGCAAGGGGAGGCCTGAGGATCTGATTGTCTTGAGACCGGGAGAAGGCTGGCTGAGGCCTATGGAGGTCCAAGGTCACTCCCAGGTCGAGTTGGTGTCCAGGAAAGGGGATGTATTTCTGGGCCCTGGGCTTTCCAGCAACTTCCCGTGAGCTCTTGTGCAAAGCGCCCAAGAAAAGATGGATGGGGTGAAGTGTGAAGTGCTCGAAGCCCTCATTTCTGAAATGGGAGGGGGATAGATTTCGATGGCCTCTCAAGAGCCCTTATAGCTCTGTAATAAAGAGCAGTGGTTAGGGACTGAAAAGTTCTTTAACTTTTGATTCGTGAACTTAAGAGGAAATAGATTCAGTAAGAAAAGGGGCATATTTAGGCAAGTTGCAGAATGAAGTGTATTTGGATATTGATGAATAGGGTAATAGTTGGAGGTAACATGCATGTTATCTTTTTTGTGTAAATAGTATTTTTCCAACTATATATAAACTTTATAAGCAACATTCATTTTTTTAAATTATAAGATTCTGAATTTTTCTCCCTCCCCAAGACGGCAAGCAATCTTATATAGGTTATACATACGCAGTCATGTTAAACGTATTTCGGCATTAACCAACATGCCTGTTACATAGCTACTCCAGCATCCTACCCGGGAATGGAGACTAAATATCTGTTTTCTTATATTCAGATTGTTTGTGTTAACACTTAATGTTTTGACCTCGTTTCCCCCCACTCCCCCTTTAACCATGACTACCTCCTGGGATGTGTAGTGGACCGTTGAAGTGTCTAGAGAGTTTTAGATCTTCATGATGATTGAGTTTTTAGTTCTTTATGATTGTTTATTTTTAGGTTCCTAAGACTAACTTCATGTAGGCTTTTATATGCATAGGAGCATAAAAAACTGAAATGAAGGGATTTTAAATGTAAAAGAACCTTGGAAATAGAAGAATAATGGTGATTATTGTTTCTTGTGCTCAGAGATTTACTATGCCTACCAAAAGTTTTTGGTGTACGGTGGAACATATTACATGGCATTGTGTCAAGTATTGGTGTGATTTAGCCTTTTTGGTTGATGGTATAATTAGAATCCCATTGTATTTTACAGCTATGTGCAGAATTTGCTGTTCATTAAACCTATTTGTTTGATTCTGTTCATTTATCTTTAGGATCACCATGGCTCTTAAAAGTCTTTCCAGGTTTTTATCTCTTGTTCAGTCCACAACTTCAGTATATTTTCGAAGGAACATTGGTATTACAGCTGTTGCATTTAACAAGGAACTTGATCCTGTTCAAAAACTCTTTGTAGACAAAATTAGAGAATATAAATCCAAGAGACAGTAAGTAGAAATAAAATCAAATGCTTATCAAAATGTTCAAAGTGTATTTTTTATCTTTCTATCTTCCTTGTATCTTAGTACTCTACCCACTCCAAAAGAAAAGGTGTTTTTATCTCTGGTGTGTATATATATATATATATATATATATCCAGGGGCAACTAGGTAACGCAGTGGATAGAGCACTGGCCCTGGAGTCAGGAAGACCTGAGTTCAAATTCGGCCTCAGACACTTGACACGTACTAGTTGTGTGACCCTAGGCAAGTCACAACCCCAATTGCCTCACCCCCCAAAAAAAACCAAACTTATGTATATCCTACACTCCCATCTCCTGTTTCTGCCTGTAGTTATAGTCTTCATCTTTCCCTCTCATCCCCACCACCCCTGGGCACCCCCCTTTTGCCCCTACTTTGTGGAATCTCTTCTAAACACGGTTCAAGTAGTACATTCATGAAATCTTTCCTCATTTCCCAAATATTGATGCCTTCCCATTACAGCTGATTTGTATTTATTTATATTTTTTCTCTATACTTATTCTTTATCTACTTAAAAATGTACTGTGTTCCAGGTATTGTGCTAGACAGTAGAAATCAGAGCCACATCTAATTTTTATTCCCTTGCTCCTTTTATTATACCACACTAGCTTCCCTGTGTTGTGTTCCTTACTTAATGGCCATACTTTGCTTTTGACTTAGTATTATAGCAACTTTTAACAGTTAAATTAGTTTGAAATCAAATACCTCTGTTCAGTAAGGAACAGTGTGGTATAATGGCTAAAGGGCTGGCATGTAATCAGGAAGACCTGAGTTTAAGTCCTCACCTTTGGCACATACTAGCGGTGAGACCATGGACAGATTTTATGGTGTCTCAGTGCTCCAGGTCTATAGTTGAGTTCCCTATACTGATGAAATCACAGGCCAGGTTTCTCCCCTTCCCCAATCTCCCCAAATATATTTTCATTTCCTCAATATATACTCTGCAGTGACCTCTTCTTATTTGGTAGAGAAACAAAAATTATTTTGTGTAAATGATAGAATTATTTTTTTTAATGTTTTTTGCACATTAGGGCAGCTGGAGGACCTGTTGATATAGGTCCTGAATATCAACAAGATCTGGACAGGGAACTGTTCAAGCTTAAGCAGATGTATGGTAAAGCAGACATGAATACATTCCCAACATTCAAATTTGAAGGTAAGTTTTCATTTTCAAGTTAAATCCTGCGTTAGTGATTTATAGATATAAACTGATTTGGGGAAGAATTTTTCGTTCTAAGGATCCTTGGAGTGAACTAAAGTTAGCAGAAAGATATTCTGAGATTTCAAAATGACTGATTATTGACAGGTTTGTGGTATGTTTTCTAAAGGTAAAATTGTTTATTCAAATAGATTTGTATTTAAACAGATTGAATTACCCTCTCCTTCCAGAAGGATGCTGTGATCTATGTGGACTATAGCATTTGAGTATTGTGGAAACTTAGAACAACAAATTGACTATCATGTAGTCAGCATTTGTAAATTAAGGAAAGTGTCTTTCCGACGTATTTGACTCTATTGACCATTCCCTCCTCCTGCACATTTTTCCATTCTATTTCTTCCTTCTTCATCTCTCTTTGTGAGGCTACTTTCTCCTGGTTGTCTTCCTTATCTGACCCCTCCTTAATCTCCTTTGCTTGTTCATCATTCTCCTAACTGGGTGTTAGTGCATTTTAAATAATATTATAAATATTAGAAAATATAATACATTATTATGTAACAAAAATTATAATATCATTTGATTTACTTGGTCCTCCTAGTCTAAGGTTACTTATATCAGTGTGGCAGATTTATATATCCAGCCCCAGTCAGTGACCTCACCTTTAGTCTATCCTCATTAACTAACTGCCTTTTGTTTTTGTTTTTTGTTTTTGATTTTTTTTGTGTGTGTTTTTGTTTTTATTTTTTGATGAGGCAGTTGGAGTTAAGTGACTTGCCCAGGGTCACACAGCAAGTAAGTGTCAAGTGTCTGAGGCTGGATTTGAACTTGGTTCCTCCTGAATCCAGGGCCGGTGCTCTATCCACCGCACCACCTAGCTGCCCCACTAACTGTCTTTTGGACCTTTCAAACTGAATACACCAGACATGTCAAGATCTCCATGTCCAAGACAGAATTCATGATCTTTCCACCCAAGGCCTCTACCATACTTCCCTTTTTTCTGTTGGAGGTTCTTCCAGTTCTCAGTTCTCTATTTCATATTTTGGCTTTATCCTTGACTCGTTACTCTTGCTCATACCACTTATCCAGTTAGGTAACAAATCTTGTCATTCTATACCTTTGCAGTGTCTTTTTTTTTTTTTTTTTTTTTTGGTGAGGCAATTGGGGTTAAGTGACTTGCCCAGGGTCACACAGCTAGTAAGTGTTAAGTGTCTGAGGCTGGATTTGAACTCAGGTCCCCCTGACTCCATGGCCAGTGCTCTATCCACTGCGCCACCAAGCTGCCCCCACAGTGTCTTTCACTTGCTTATGCCTTCATACCCTAAATACCTTGACCTTGTATCTATTCTCTATTTATACTTATTCTGTATGTACTTATTAATGTACTTGTTGCCTTTTTCTAGATGGAATGTAAACTTGAGAGTAGGGATTGTTTTACATTGACTTATATATAGAAGCTGCTTAATAAATTTTTGTTGATTGATTACCCAGGATATTGAAAGATATAATTCAATTGTGACTAAAAGCATTTTTCCTGTTTAATGTGAAAAGGCATTCTTTTCTTTAAAAAGATAGAAACCTTTGCTTGGTATAAATTTTTTTTAAAAAAGTGTTATATTTTCACAACCAAAAGTTTCTTTTTATTGCTTTAGAGACATTTTTATTTGAGTTTAGTTGTTACTTAATCTTGGTTGGCAACAGGTACCAGGTGTTTAAGTGTTTACTTAACAGTTTACATACAGTACTTACTTGAATTACAAGTGCTTTAAAGCTTATTTATATTTTATGTACACTATCTCTTTTGATCTTCATCATAACCCTCTGAGTTAGGGCAAGTAGTATTATGTCCCCATTTTACAAAGGAGAAAATAGAGGTATAGAAGGATTTAAGTGATTTGTTCAAATGTTTTCATTAAGTAGTAAAGCCACATCTTTTGACTCTTAAGTCCTGTGTTCTCTCTTCTTGGTAGCTTTGGAAACATAGAATGAGTGCTATTTTTCTAGGTTTCTGGAATTTTTCTCTTGTAATAAAATGGAAAGTTGATTCAGTTCTCTTTCCCATTTTAATTCCTATATTTGGTGTTAGATGCTTTTCCAAATGACTAATTATGATAAATTAGTATCTGAATAAGGAAGGGGAAAATGAGAAAGTTCACCTGCAAAACTGAGGCATCTATATGAAATGTGTTGAATAACATTTTTTATTTGAGCCAATTTAAATCCTCAGAAAGGAGGATTTCCCCCAGTCTCTAAATAAGTATCCAAGTGTGAACTTATGAAAAAAGATTAGTTGTTCCAAATGTGGCTTTCCAGCTTTCCCTTTTTACAAAGGAAAGGTCACATCTCTGATGTGTTGTATGCTAGGATGAATACAAAGATGTGACGTAGTCGAGAATATTAAAGTTCACCCTGAGATGAGACTAATAATGAATTCTAAGAATAACTAAAAGGTTTTCTTTTTGGTGGGGTGGGGTGGGAAGTGGGGTTAGTGTTAAGCTGAATAAGTGGGGGAAAGATAAAGAGGGGATAGATTTGCTATTAGGGTAGGTGGGATTATGATGACAGAAGACACAGCAAAGACAGCTGCTCAAATCTTAATTTTGGGTGAGGGGATTACTACAAAAGATTTCAGGGGCAGTAAGGAACTTCTCTCAAGAAGATGAAGTTACATATATGATACTGAAAGAACTGGGAGATATTTTTGATCAGTTACTATTAGTGATCTTTGAAAGATCCTGAAAGATGAGAAGTGTAGCAGAGCTGGAAAAGGACAAATGTTTCCAATTTTCAAAGGCAAGACAGTGGCATCCACAAATTGTGGTCCAGTGAACTTCAATTTTGGCAGTATCCTAGCATTCTTAAGGAGGTGGCTATTGAACAACTAGAAAATGAAGTAATAATCAAAGTTAGCCTGACTTTATCATAAACAGGGCATGCCAGACCAAATTAATTTCCCTTTTTTTAACAGGGTTTCTAAACTGGTAGTTCAGGGGAATACTTTAGATACAGTTTACCTAGATTTAAACACATTTAACAAAGCCCTATACTATCCTTGTCGACTAGATAGAATAGGTGGAATTGTATGATTAGGTGGAATTGTTTGGCCCCAAAGAATCATCAGTAATGACTTGACATCAATATGCAATACCCCTGAGTTATCGTTTTTTATCAGTGACTTGGATAAAAGTCAAATCAGCAAGCATTTAAGTGCTTGCTATGGGACAGGCTCTTTGCTAAGTTCTGGGGATACGAAGAAGGGGGGGAAATCATGCTCTTAAAATGCTTAAAATTCTAATAGGGGAGACATGAAAATAACTAGGTAAATACAAGATATATACAGAATTAATGGAAGGTAATCTGAGATGGGAAGGTACTGACGGCACTGGGGGACCTGGGAGAGCCTCCAAGAGGAGGAGGCATTTGATCTGAGTATCTAAAGAAGCCAGGGAAACCAAGGGATGGAGGGGATAGAACAGCTTTTCAGGCATTGAATTTGTCCAGTGCAGAGGCACAGAGATGGAAAATAGAGTGTTGTGTTGGAGGAAGGGCAAGTAGGCCAGTTTAGCTGGATCTAGGGCTTTATATTTGATCCTGAAAGTAATAGGGATGTCCTGGAATATATTAAGTGGGAAGGTGGTGACATGGTCAGACCTCCTCTTTAGAAAAATGACCTTGAAAAAAAGAAATGATGAGCAGGCAGATTTCAGAAAAACCTGGAAAGACTTAAGTGAACTGATGCGGAGTGAAGTAAGCAGAACCATTGTACACAGTAACAGCCACATTATGTGATGATCAGCTGTGATGGACTTAACTCTTCTTAGCAGTGCAGTGGTAACTCATGATGGAAAATGTTCTCCACATGCAAGAAAAAGAACTGTGGATTCTGAATGCACATTCAACTGTATTGTTTCTACTTTTGCTTTTACTTTTTTGAGGATTTTCCCTTGTGTTCTAATTCTTCTTTCACAACATAACTAATGAACTAATATGTTTAATGTGACTCTAAAAAAAAAAAAAGAAAAGTGACCTTGTCAGTTGCATGGAGGCTAGATTGGAATAGGGAGAGATTTGTCAAGACTAGATAGCAGCCTGTTACAGTAATCCAGGAGAGAGGTGGTGAAGACAAAAATGACAAGAATTGTTGATGTATTGAATACAAGGACTAAGTGAGAGTGAGGAGTCAAAGGATTACTGAGGTTGTACACCTAGACATGGTGATGCCTTTTACAGATGATAGGGAAGCTTGGAAGAGGGGACGGTTTTATGAGAAAGAAAACAGTTTTGTAAGTTCTGTATTGAGCATTTAATTTCAGTAGTCCAAGATGCAGTTGATGATGTATGACTAGTTCAGGAGAGGGACCAGGGCAAGATATGTAAAAGCCTGTTTAAACAGTTTGCAGGTGATAGAAAGTTTGAGAGGATAAGCTAACATGTTTGCTATAATAGAATTTAATAAAATCTCAACTAACTAGTACTTTAGACTAGATGAAAAAGACTGGTAGTGGTACAGTAGAAAGTGCCTACTGTTTGCCAGCACTTTGCTAAGTCCAGGAGATACAAAGAAAGGTAAAAGGCATTCTCTGCTCTCAAGGAACTCTTAGTCTATTGGGATAAATGTAAAGCTTTATCTTTGGAATTAAAAAATCATCTTCCTAGGTTTGGGAAACATGGATAGATAGCAGTTCTCCTGAAAGAGACAGATTTTTCTCAGCTACAAACTTGATTTGAGTCAGCAGTGAGAAAATGGTAATGCAGTCTCATACTGCATTGAAAGAAATAGTATTCAGAACATGTTATCTTGGTGTAATGTTTCTGTTTTGAGCATCATATTTTAAGAGAAATATTCAACTGAGGGCAAACAGGATAGTGCTAGGACCTCAAGTTTATATAATATCAGGGTCAATTGAAGCAAATGAGAATGTGTAACATAAAAATACCTAAGGGGGAACCTGATGGGTGCCTTCAAGTATTTGACAGGCTGCTGTGGAGCAGAATTGGATGTATTGGTTGGACCCAGAGCCAATGGATGAGATTTGCAGAAAGGGAGATTTAAGTTTAATTTAAGGAGAGATTTCCTAAAAATTGAAGCTCTCTTGAAAGAGAATGGGTTCCCTCTTCCTGGAAGTCTTCAAGGGAAATTTGGGTGACTCCTTGTGGATATTGTTCCATCTTTTTTCCATACCTCGCTGTGTCTCATCAAAAACTAATACCTAGTTGTAGGTGTAATGATTGGAATGACGCCACCTGCTGGAGAGTTGCTGTAGGAAAGCTTCTCCATGAGGAGAAGGCATCTGAGGGCAAGCCATGCAGCTTTCCTTGGCATCAGGAAGTGACATTTGCTTGTGGATATTGTCAATCAAGGCTACCAGCCAATTAGCTTGGAGCTGTGTATGCGAGTGGATGGGATGTTCCCAGTTTCACAGGAGGCTTGTGGGATGAAGGGGGTGTGGCTCAGTCTCTTTTTGTGAGGACTTACTTGGAGAGTGGAGCTAAAATGTGCTCTCTCTTTGATAGATAGATGAATCTGGGCCTTTCTCTCTTCACCAAATTCTTATTCTCCTTAATAATTGCGTAAAAGTCTAAACTCTTGTTAAGCTGCTAATTTATTGGTGACCAATTATTAGATATTTTAGACAGACTAGCTAGAATTTTAGCCCCTTACATAGGGCTGGGTTTCTTTTTGGGTGATGGTGGGTAAATGCTGCAGAAGAATCGGGGCTAGGGTGGTAAGTGTATTGAATTTCACAGTAAAGATGAAGTTGATGTCTTTGGAGAAAGCTATTTCAGCAGAGTTGTCAGGACAGAAGCCAGATTGTACAGAGCTAAGCCAGTAAGTAGATAAAGACAAAAATAGTTCATCTGGAATTTTAGTAATTAAGGAGATGAGATAGAGTAATTTGACAGGGCCAGTGGAGTATGCTTTTATATTTTCCAAATATTCATTCATTGATTTGCAGAGGAGGGATATCTGAGCATAGTGATAGGCAATAGAGAAAGAGCTAATAGGAGAAGAGATAGAAAATGAGAAAGAGAATAATTAGTGAAATGAGGTCCTAGATAGGAGAAAGGAACATCTGTAGCAATAATATCTCAGTTGCAATTAAATTGCATAACTTTGTAGTAGACCTGGTCAGCGCAGCTTCATGATGTCCTTGTCATCCCCTGAGTAGGGTGGAAAAGGTAGATGTTAGGAAACAGAATAGTGCCTTGTTGAAATGGCCCACATAGAATATCAAATGGGAGGATGACCTGGGAGAATAGAGAGGAATGAAAATCTATAAAGGGTATGTTTATAAGACAGCAGGTAGTAGAAGGACCAGAGATAGGATTAGAGAGGAGTACCATCATAGGCTTGTTAGTTGTCTTGCATATTGACTCTGATATGAAGTCTTCCTAAAAAGCAGCATGACATAGTGGATAATATACTAATTTGAAATCAGGACTATCTGGGTTTAAATCCTGCCCTCTCTATTACTTAGTTACGTGACTACAGACAGATTATTTAATCTCTTTGAGCTGTAAATGACTCTTAAGACTATAAATTACAGAAGAGTTTTGACCTGTGTGAGTGGAGGGAATTCTTGGAATTAAAGGTCCTTGAAATATTGACATTTGAACTCTTCCTGTCATATTCTTCATAAAATTCTGGAAGTTGCCTTAAAGTTTCCTATGCATCTAACGTGGTAATTTTTTTTCCGGGTTAGTACCTTTTCTAGGTCCATTTCATACTGCTCTTTCAGCAGCCTTAATCTTAAGTACCTACTTTAGTGTTGATTCACTGACATTAAAACCATTACCTAGTTAATAGCCCATTAACAGTATTCTTTTACTGGTGTGCTTGCTCTAAATTAAAAGTGGCCCATTTACTTCAGATTTATCTTCATTCTTGCTCTACAATATTTATCTCCTATTCCTAGTCAGAACTGCTATCCCTCTGAAGCAGTTACCTTTATCTCTATTATAGATCAATATATGTATATACTTCTATTAGACTTCCCCTCTGTACCTCACAAGGTACATCCTTTGCAGGATCACATGTATCTTTTTCCTCGGATCTTAGCTTTAGAGCTGGAAAGGAACCTTGGAAGTTGTCTTGTCTCCAGTCCTTTGTGTTTTACTTACAGATAAAAAATGGAGTCTCAGAGAGGTTAAATCATTTGCTTTTGGTTCTCAGGGTTAGTAATTGTCAGGTCCAGGATTAATATGTCCAATTTTTTTTACCATTGGTATCTGAGATGTTGGTTTGGGTTTGGGGGTTTTTTGTGTGGGGGGGGGGGTTGATTTTTGTGTTTTTTGAGTTCCAAATTCTATCCCTCCCTTCTTTCCTCTCCTGTTCCATTCCTGAGATGGTAAGTACTCAGATGCTATAGGTTATATATGTGTGAGATGTTTAAGAAAAAAAAGCTCTATTCTTTCAAGATTTCATGGTTGTAACAGATTCCTGCATAGGTTTCTTCATGTAATTTGTCTTGTCCAGCCACTCATCCTGATTTAAAATAGTGGAAAATTATACATATCAATATTTCCCAAATATTCAGTTATCATCCCCTGCAGAATGAAGCCAAATATAATCTTAGAAGTTTGGGATTTTGTTTTTTCCTCCTCCCCTCCCCCCCCCCATTCTTCTGAACTAACTTAAAAGAATTGGAGTGTGTTTACCTTCCAGATAGTATGTGCACTTTTCTTTTTTTTTGTTTGTTTTGTTTTGTTTTGTTTTGTTTTGTTTTGTTTTTGGTGAGGCAATTGGGGTTAAGTGACTTGCCCAGGGTCACACAGCTAGTGTGTTAAGTGTCTGAGGTCGGATTTGAACTCAGGTCTTCCTGAATCCAGGGCCTGTGCTCTATCCACTGTGCCATCTAGCTGCCCCTTATGTGCACTTTTCAAAAAAATTGTTCCCATTTCTCTTCCCATCCTCCATTTTACTTTTTAATATATGTGATGATAATAACTTTGATTTTTTTTCTCATTTACAGACCCCAAATTTGAAGAGGCACCAAAACCCCAGTCTTAAGGAGTAACTACAGAATGTATCTTGCTGTTTAATTATTTGTCATGAATTAGTCATATGACTAATCAATAAATTTTAATTTCACTTTCACCAAATACTCGTTTCATTTATTATGTGTCTATATCTGGATAGTCTAGGCAAGATTTTTTTTTTAAATTCTGACATGCTCTTGACACATTTCCCAGCTTTGCACCTGCAGTAACTCCCACTAGCCTTCGTCTTCTGTTACATCTCAAATCAACAGCTCAACATCTCTGATTTCTGAATCTAAATAATAGTCAATTTACATCAAATACAAAAATAGGGGATCAAGGGTGGGGTGGGGCCAGGAAGGGAAAGGTCTTGTAAAGGTATAAAAAAGTCAGTATATGTAGAAACATGTATGTTTAGCAGAGGTGCTTAACCTGGAGTCTAAAACATAATTTAATTTTAGTCTTTTGTATTTTATTTTATGTACTTAAAACCATTCTGATAAGAGGTTCATAGGCTTCACCAGATTGCCAAAGGGGTCCTTGGCACCCAAAAAAGAAACCTCTGAAGTAAAAATTGCTTTGGACACGTGATCCTACCACCCAGACTACATTATTATAGGATATCTGACCAGGAGATAGTCACATTACTGCTGAAAATAAAAAATTCATCTAACCAAAATGCAAAATGTGATGTGGAATGATGGTCTTCCACCTTAATTAAACCTGTGGCAGTGAAACCACAGTATAAAAGTTGCTTTGACTACTATTCGACAGTCACATACACAGGAGACCTGTGCTTGTCACAATTAAATTTGATCCATTTTTCCTAGTGGGAATTTACCTTGATTTTCTGTTTAATCTTGAGCCGAAACTTTATTTACAGATTTCTGAATCACTCACTGAAAAATATGGGGAGGGAGGTGTCTCAATTTCAGTACCCCATACTTCTTTTCTAGCCTTTTCTGCCTCAAGAATTCTAAACTTTTAAGTAACTTCCTACTATACTTTCCAGAAAATCCATCTCAGGCTTTCTTTGCTGACAGAAACTTGTGTGACATTGTTGACCCCAGATGATACCTGCAGTAGTCTGGGGAATCCTGGCCTTTTTCAGGTGTGAGAATTCTATCAATGGATTTGGTCCCAAGAATATATACTGCTTTTGTGATCCTGGAAGAACTCAACATTGATAGGGCTCTTCATTAGCTTCATCTGCTGTAGTCCGTAGGAAAGAACCAGGGATATATCTGGAAGTATTTATATTGTTTAATGAGACAGCCAAAGGTGAATTAGTGCCCTATACTCTATTTTGTGTGTCCAAGTTCTCCCATATTCATTACCTAGAGAACTACAAAAAGCCACTTGTTCAAGAGACCTACTAGTAAGAAAAAATAATGATCTCATTTCCAGCAAGTATGTTAAGCAAAGGAGAAATTGCAGTGACCACAGAGAAAGGTATTTCTTGACCAAGTCACTTTTTGAAAAAATCTGATAATTCAGGCCATTCTCCCTCAGAGTAGATTCCTCAAGAAATACATTTTCCCACTAGATTATCTGGGATAATGGGATATGTTCAGCATGGATAGGAATACAATAAAGCTTAGTGTGTTAAGAGATGTTCAACTCAATTCATTTCTAGGATAGGCACTCAAGTTAGGCAGAAAGTAAAAGAAGCCTTTGATAAGTTCCTCAAGTTTTGATGAACTACATTCCGAGGTATTGAAAGAAAAGGAGGAGGGGCAGCTAAGATGGCGTAGTGGTAAAGCACCGGCCCTGGATTCAGGAGTACCTGAGTGCAAATCCAGCCTCAGACACTTAATGTGTGACCCTGGGCAAGTCACTTAACCCCAATTGCCTCACTTAAAAAAAAAAAAAGAAAAGGAGGAAGCAGTCAAAGTTAATCTTTGGAAAACTTAAAAATAGGCTAGAGGAGAGGCCTCTTCCAATTTTTTTTTTTAAGTGAGGCAATTGGGGTTAAGTGACTTGCCCAGGTTCACACAGCTATTAAGTGTTAAGTGTC
This sequence comes from Dromiciops gliroides, assembly GCF_019393635.1. NCBI lineage: Eukaryota > Metazoa > Chordata > Mammalia > Microbiotheria > Microbiotheriidae > Dromiciops > Dromiciops gliroides. Next base: position 262,100,875 of record NC_057863.1, on the reverse strand, counting down.
TGAGGCTGGATTTGAACTCAAGTACTCCTGACTCCAGGGCCAGTGCTCTATCCACTGCGCCACCTAGCTGCCCCCTCTTCCAATTTTTAAATGGGGTGAGAATAGAATCAAAACTATACCAGTGGCCTTTTTTCCGTGTAAAATTCTAGAACTATAATAAGGGAGTTTTGGTAATCATCTAGAAATGGAAACATTGATCTGAAAGAACCATGTTTTCAACAAGAACAGATTTTTTTTTTCTTTTTAGTGAGGCAATTGGGGTTAAGTGACTTGCCCAGGGTCACACAGCTAGTAAGTGTTAAGTGTCTGAGGCCAGATTTGAACTCAGGTACTCCTGACTCCAAGGCTGGTGCTCTCTCCACTGTGCCACCTAGCTGCCCCTAGAACAGAATATTCTAAACTAGATTAATTTCCTTTTTTGATAGTTATGAATCCACTAAATCAGTGAAATGCCGTAAGCTTTTACAAAATGTATCATGTTATTCTGGCGGAAAAGATGAAGAGATGTGGGCTAAGACTACATTACAATTAGATGGTTTTGGACCTGGATGAAAGGCTGAGCCCAAAGATAAGCAAGCCATTACTCAAATCATGAAAGTAAGAAATCAAAGATAATGAAGATATTGTGTCTGCCCAGGACACGTGGGCCTTCCTCTCTTCCTGAAGAGTGTATGCATTGTATCAGATCAATTAATAAATTAACAATGTTGGGAATAAAGAAGTGAAGAGTTAAAGATAGTAATTCAGAAATAAGAGTCCCATTATAGAAATTGAGCCATTATGTTAGTCTGCTCATGGATATTTTGTGCTTTTTGTTGGTGTATGTTGATAGAGACTCAGGAAACCTGATTTTAGCCACCCCCCCCCTTTTTTTACACAGCTTTTAGAATTTTATTTTCCAAATTATATGTAAAAGCAAATTTTGACATCAATTTTTAAAAAAATTTTGTGTTCCAACTTCTCATCCTTCCCACCCCCAAAACTCAAGCAATTCAATATAAATTATATATGAGTAGTCATGGAAAACAACTCTACATTAGCTAGGTTGTGAGAGAAAACATAAAAACAAAACTTCAGATTAAGGAATTGTCAAAAAAAATGTGTTTCAGTCTGTTTTCAGATACCATCAGTTCTTTCTCTGTAGATGGATTGCAATTTTCATAATTTCTTCAGAGTTATATTGGATCATTGCCTTGCTGAAAATAAGCGCGTGCTTCTCAGCAGATTGTCTTACACTATTGCTGGGACAGCTGAATTCCTCCTTAGGTCTCGATAAAACCCCTGCACTTCCCCCCAGCCATTCAGCCCTCTCACCCAACCACAAGCTCTATTCTAAAAGACGCTGGTGGTACAGCTGATTCAGAGGCTCAGAGGTTAAGTTCCTCTGGTATGGTGTGCCTGGGATCTCTGTCAACGTGATCATGATCGCAGGGTTGGACTTTACTCACAGCCCAGTATGGCCCCCTTTAATCTATCTATAGCTGGAAAATAATCTCAGTCTGTATTTTTGTGGGTTTTTCTGCTCCAGGGGTGTTTATTGCTGTTTTGGGGGTAATTGTATCAGGAGCTCTGTGCATTTAATGTTTTCCTCTGCCATCTTGGCTCCGCCAACCAGCCCCCTTTTTAAAAAACAAAACAAAACAAAAAACCCACCTTATTTTGAACTTAAACACTAAAAACAAGAAAGCAAACAAAACAATGTGTTCCCCATTTTCCTCTAATAGGGGTTAGTTTTCTCCTACAAGGCAACAAAGATATCTCTGGGACTTGACTGGCCTATCTCCTTTGTCAAAGCCTCCTGGTTAAGGGCATTTAAAAAAGGCCTATCCATACTTAGATGACCCCATTTACTTTACTCTGCCCTGGTGACCATATGTGTTTCCATACAAAAACATGGGGGGGGGCACCCATTCTAAAGGCCACTGTATCCTTGTTACATATCCTTACTGTTAAGGCAAAGTAAATCTCCTTTGGCTAACTGATCAGTGAATTCCTCATTTTGTCCCAACCTTGAACCTGAACTAAGAAAGAGCTAGTTTTAGGCCTGCCTCCAACAGCATTTCCATATACACAGAAAAAAAAAATGCTATGCGATTGTGAATCTCCATTTCATAATACCTGCTTTCCTGGTGCTTTGTTATGAATTAATGTGCTCTTCTGTTCATTAAAAAAAAAAACCTTTGATGACCCTTTTCCCCCTCTGTATTGCTATTGTATTACAGTTTTGCTGTCTTCCCACAATATTCCCTAAGCAAAAAATTGAGAATTGGGGGGAAAACCCTTGCTACAAATAAGCACAGTTTAGCAAAGAAATCCATGAAAAAATACTTATTTTTTCAAAGAAATACTTATTTCATCACCTCTTTGTTGGGAAGTATTTAACATGTTTCATCATAGGACCTCTGGAGGTATGATTGATTATTGTACTTTTCGAAGTTCTTCAGTGTTTCAAAGTTGTTTTTCTTTAAAACATTGATGTTACTATAAATTTTTCTGCTTCGGTTTAATGCACTCTGCTGAAGGTTCTCTTTAATTTTTTTTTTCTCATTTCTTATAGTGTGGTGGTTACTTTTTTTTTTTTTTACCACTGCCTTAGATTCTAGTTCTTTCTTCCTTATAATTTCCTTCCCCCCAACAGGATCAGGAAATGTTTTACTTGGGACAATTCCTTCCCTGGGCAGCTAAATGGTATAGTGGATAGAAAGCTGGACCTGGAGTGAGGAAGACCTGAGTTCAAATGTAACCTTAGACACTTAGTAACTTTGGGACACTGGGCAAGTCACTTGACCCCTGTTTACTTCAGTTTTCTCATCTATAAAAATGAAATGGAGAAGGAAATGGCAAACCACTCCAGTATCTTTGCCAAGAAAGTCCCAAATAGGGTCACAAAGAGTTGGACAAGACTGACTGAATAACATTAGCTCGCTGGTATCCTCCCTGAATCCCATCCCCTAGCCCTCATTTCCACTTGTGTCCTTGTTAAGTCTGAAATATTTCTACAACAAATTGTCTCTGTGTGGTGTTCAACACTCTTTTTTTTTCCATTTTAGGTAAGAATGAGGTTCTGATGCTCATTCCTACCCCTTCCTCCATTTTTCTATGCACTTCTCACAAAACCCAATCATGAGAAATAGTAAATTTGATCTCCTTCAATCTTTCTACACTAGTATTTTTTAATTAATAAAGTATTTTATTTTTTCCCGTTACATGTAAAGATAGTTCTCAACTTTTGTTTATACAATCTTTCCAATTTCAGATTTTTCTCCCTCCCTCCCCTCCCTCTCCCCTCCCCTAGACAGCAGGTAATCTGATATAGGTTTTATATATATATATATATATATATATACACATAATAACATTTACACTAGTATTTTTTTACCCTCCCTTCTCTTTCCTGATTTATTCTTTTAAAAAATTTTGGGGGCAGCTAGGTGGCGCAGTGGATAAAGCACAGGCCCTGGATTCAGGAGGATCTGAGTTCAAATCTGGCCTCAGACACTTGATACTTACTAGCTGTGTGACCCTGGGCAAGTCACTTAACCCCCATTGCCCCACAAAAAACAAACAAAAATTTTGAATTTTAAATTATCTCCCTCCAGCCCCTCCCCCCCAAGTGAGAGGGCAAGCAATATAGTAATTATACATGTAAAGTCATGTAAAACATTTCCACGTTATCTGTGTTGCAAAAGAAAGAAAGAAAGAAGAAACAAAGAAAGAGAAAGAGAGTGAATAAAAAGTGTTTCCTTCAATTTGCACTCAGAGTTCATCAGTTCTCTCTGGAGGTGGATAGCATTTTTTATCATGAGGTTTTTGGAATTTTCTTGGATCATTGAAGTGGTTAGAGTAGTTAAGTCTTTGCATTACAATGTTGCTCACTTAACTTTTCGTCTGTTCATGTAAGCCTTCCCAGATTTTTCTAAAACAATCTTCCTCCTCATTTCTTACAGCACAAGAATATTCCATTGGAATCATATACCACAACTTGTTCATTCATCAATTAATGGACAACCCCTCAGTTTTCAATTTTTTGCCACTACAGAAAAGATCTTCTATAAATATTTATGTACATATAGGTCCTTTTCCTTTTTCTTTGATCTCTTTGGGATAGAGACCTAGTAATAGTATTGCTGGGTCAAAGAGTATGCATAGTTTTTTAGTCCTTTGGGCATAATTCGAAATTGTTCTCCAGAATGGTTGAAACAGTTCAACACCAATGGTGTATTAGTGTACCAATTTTTCCACCTCCCCTCCAGCATTTGTCATTTTCCTTTTCTGTCATGTTAGCCCCTCTGATAGGAATGAGGTTATACCTCAGAATTGTATTAATTTGTATTTCTTTAATCAATAGTGATTTAGAGCATTTTTATATGACTATTGATAGCTTTGATTTCTTCTGAAAACTGCCTCCTTATATCCTTTAACTATTTGTCCATTGGGGAATGGCTCTTATTTTTATAAATTTGGCTCAGTTCCCTATATATTTGTGATTTTTAGGATTTTTATTTTGGTATTTAATTGGAGATTTTAAAATTTGTTCTTTTCCCTGTTTATTTAGTTACATGCTACAATTCATTGATCTGTTCTTCTCTTTTTAAAATTGATATAACCATTTATTTAAAGATGGAAGTTTACTCCTACGTACTACTTTTTTTTGCATCCCACAAATTTTGGTATGTTGTCTCATCATTCTCTTCAATGAAATTATGGATTGTTTCTATGATTTGTTCTTTGACTCACTCATGTTTTAGATTATTTAGTTACCAATTAATTTTTGTCTAAGTTTCCAAAGCCTTTTATTTAATATAATTTTTATTGCATTATGGTCCCCAAAGAGTGCATTTACTATTTCTGCTTTTCTGCACTTATTTTTGGGTTTAAAGCCCTAATAGGTGGTCATTTTTTTGTGAAGATTCCATGTATAGTTGAAAAAAGTATACTCCTTTCTATTCCCATTCAGTCTTCTCCAGAGGTCTATTATAATATAATTTCTTTTCTTTCTTTCTTTCTTTTTTTTTTTTTGCAGGGCAATGGGGGTTAAGTGACTTTCCCAGGGTCACACAACTAGTAAGTGTCAAGTGTCTGAGGCCGGATTTGAACTCAGGTACTCCTGAATCCAGGGTCGGTGCTTTATCCATTGTGCCACCTAGCCACCCCATATCTAAGTTTTCTAAAAGTCTATTCATCTCTTTAACTTCTTTCTTCTTTATTTTATGGTTATATTTATGTAGTTTTGAGAGGGTAAAGTTGAGGTTCTCTAGTTGTATAGTTTTACTGTGCATTTCCTCCTGTAACTCATTTAACTTTTCCTTTAAGAATGCGGATGCTTTACCATGTCATGCATATATATTTACCATTTACATATTATTTTACTGTCATACCTTTTAGCAAAATGTAGTTTCCCTGCCTATTTTGATTGTCTGTTTTTGCTTTTGCTTTTTGTGTAAATCATGATTTCTATCCTTGCCATATTTATATATGGCTCCTTATTTTAACTCAGTGTGTCTTTCTGTTTCAAGTTTGTTTTTTGTAAAGAATATATTGTTGAATTCTGCTTTCCAATCCATTTTATTATGTCTTTCTTTTTTTATGGGTGAGTGCATCCCATTCACATTCACAGTTATGATTACTAACTATATATTTCCCTTGATCCTATTTTCCTCTGTTTATTTTTCTTTCTCTATTTTACCCTCTTCCTCCTCAGATGTCTGTTTTGCTTCTAGCAATTGACTCCCTCAATCTACTATTCCTCTTATCACCCATCCTTTCTCTTATCCCCTTCCCCTCCCACTTCCCCAATGGGTAAGATGGATTTCTAAACCCAATTGAGTTTGTGTATGTGTGTGTGTATATATATATATGTATATATATATATATATATGTATATATATATGTATATATATATGTATATATTCTTCTCTCTTAGAACCAGTTCAGGTGAGAGTAAGATTCAAGCATTGTCCCTCCCACCCTACATTGTAAAAACTTTCTTGAATGTTTCCTTTATGTGATAATTTCCCCCATTTTTCCTTTCCTTTCTCCCTTCTCCAGGGCATCCTTTTTTCTCCCCCCTTCATTTTATATTTTTAGACATCATTCCATCATATTCAACTCACTCCCCCTCTGACTATGTATACCCTTTCTAACTGCCCTGATAATGAGAAAGTTCTTAGAAGTTACAAGTATCTTTCCATGTAGGAATATACAAAGTTAAACTTATTGAATCCCTTGTGATTTCTCTTTCTTCTTTACTTTTTTTATGGTTCTCTTGAGTCTTGTATTTGAAAGTCAAATTTTCTATTTAGGTCTAGTCTTTTCATTAGGAATGGCTGAAAGTTCTCTATTTCACTGAATGTCTATTTCCTCCCTTCCCCCTGAACAACGATATGCAGTTTTGCTGGGTAAGTGATTCTTGGTTTTGATCCTAGCTCCTTTGCCCTCTGGAATATAATATACTAAACCCTCCACTCCTTTCACATGATAGTTGCTAAATCATGTGTGATCTTCACCATGACTACATGGTCTTTGAATACTTTCTTTCTGGCTGTTATAAGTATTTTTTTCTTTACCTGACCTCAGATACTTACTAGCTGTGTGACCTTGGGCAAGTCACTTAACCCCAATTGCCTTAAACAGCTGGGGCCATCTCCAGTCATTCTGATTTTTATCTTGCCACTGAACTCAGATGGCTCTGGAGGAGAGAGTGAGGCTGGTGACTTTACACAGCCCTCCCTCACTTAAATCCACTTCACTGCAAATCATGACATCACCTCCCTATGTCATGGTCCTCTTTGAGAATGAAGGACAAGCAACAACAACAATTTTACCCTTAGGTTTTAAGATATCAGAGCAGTTTTCCATTTTTATTTTTTGAAATATGATGTCCAGGCTCTTTTTTTTGATCATGACTTTCAGTTAATCCAATAATTTAGAAATTATCTATCCTTTATTTTCTAGGTGAATTGTTTTTCAATGAGAAAGTTCACATTTTCTATTTTTTTTCATTCTATTGATTTTGTTTTATTGTTTCTTAATGTTTGATGGAGTCATTAGCTTCTAGTTGTCCAATTTTAATTTTTAAGGAATTGTTTTCTTTAGTGAACTTCTGTATTGCTTTTTACATTTAGTCAATTCTTCTTTTTAAGGAGTTATTTTTGTAAATGAAGTTTTGCACCTCTTTTATCATTTGGCCAATTGCTTTTTTAAAATGTTATTTTCCTTTAGTACTTTTTTTTTTGAAGTTCTTTTTCCAACTGTTAATTTTCTTTTCATAATTTTCTTGTATTGCTCTCATTTTCTTCAATGTTTCCTTTACCACTCTTATTTTATTTTTTAAATCTTTTTCCCCCCTTTCTTTACTTCTTTCAGGATTTCTTGTTGGGCTTGTGTCTGATCTGTATTTTTTCCTTTCAGGCTTTGTTTGTAGCTATATTCACATCATTGTCTTCTTCTGAGTTTGTGTCTTGATCTTCCCTGTCACCATAGTAGATTTTTATTGTCATGTTCTTTTGTTGTTTGCTCATTTTTCCAGCCTCTTTCTTTCTTTCTTTCTTTCTTTCTTTCTTTCTTTCTTTCTTTCTTTCTTTCTTTCTTTCTTTCTTTCTTTCTTTCTTTCTTTCTTTCTTTCTTTCTTTCTTTCTTTTTGCGGGGCAATGGGGGTTGTAACTTGCCCAGGGTCACACAACTAGTGTCAAGTATCCAGCCTATTTCTTGACTTAAAATTTTCTGTTAAATTTGGGTTTTGATCCAACCAAGTCTCAGACTTTTTCTGCTCTGATGTTTTCACAGTTAGTTCTGGGGGTTTGTAAGTCTTCAGTGCCTCATAGGTAGTTTGAACCAGGGCAAAGGCATGGTCATTGCTCCCCTGGTATATGTTCTGGTTCTTTCTCAGGTAGGGCCTCTGTTTTCTTGTAGCTTCAAATGCTCGTTTCTTCCCTGGAACTGCAACCAGGCCTGTTGCTCCCTTGTGACCACAGACATTCCTTTCCACCCCAGAACTATAATCCCCAACTGGGTATGTATAGTGGAGAAGCCAAATAATGGCTGGTCCTGAGCCCAGTGTTGATAGCTTCTGAAACTGCTGTTAGTGCTGTTGTAGCCACCTCCAAGGACTACAGCTGGTGATGCCTCCACATCAGCTCCTGACCAGTCCTCACCCCGGTGTCACAAACCTCTCCTTCCAACCTCCTATGTTTTGGGGCTGGTAAAATGTCTCAGCCTGACCTTTGTTGACTATACTGCTCCAGAATTCAATTTTAGGATTATTTTTAAATTGTTTGGAAGGGAATGTTGGGAAAGCTTGGCTATAATGCTTCCTTTACATTACCATTTTGGCTTCCAGATCCACTGATTCTTAAGTTATTTTTCCTTGACTTGACAGCTAGGTCACTTGTTTTTGATATTGGATATGTTACATTTTCTCCTATTTTTTCAATGTTTTGATTCTGTTTTAATATTTCTTGTTTCAAGGAATCATTGATTTCCTTTTTGGTATATTCTATTATTCAAGGAATCCATTTCTTGGGGAAAGTTTTCTTTCTTTTTTTCTTTTCTTTCTTTCTTTTTTTTTTTTTTTTTGCGGGGCAATGGGGGTTAAGTGACTTGCCCAGGGTCACACAGCTAGTAAGTGTCAAGTGTCTAAGGCCGGATTTGAACTCAGGTACCCCTGAATTCAGGTCCGGTGCTTTATCCACTGCGCCACCTAGCCGCCCCAAAAGTTTTCTACTTTTACCTCAAGCTATTTTCCTTACAGTTCTTTCTTCTACATCTTTCATTTAATTTATCTCTTGCTTTATTTCTTCTAAGTATTCATATGTATGTATGTATGTATATACATATATATGTGTGTGTGTGTGTGTGTATATATATATATATATTTTTTTCTTTTGGGTCTTGGTTTTCAGTTTTATGATGTTATTCTTTTGGATGATCACTAGATTTGCAATAATTTTTTTTGTGTTGGTTGGTATTTTCTTTGATTTATCTTGCTAACTTTAATACTGAATTGGATCAAGATATGTCACTCAATATGTTTTTGGGTGGAGTAGCTGTCCTGTGTCCCCTGGGTTCTGGTCCTAATCTCCATCTTCTGGGATTAGACTCCCAGCATCTTTGAGATTTAGAGTGCTGGATCATTAGGGCCCTTTCAGGACAGAATTCTAAAGATCTGGGATCCTCAGGAACCTAGGCTGTTGTGATTTCGGTATTTGTTGCTACTGTTCCCCAAGGGCCAGCTGTAGGTTTGTAAACACCCCCAGGCTTTCTCAGGGTGTGAGAGGTAGTCTGGTTTTGCTGCCATTGGACAGAGAGCCCTGCAAAGTAAACATGTTGCTGTCTTGTCTCTGGTGACCCTGTACTTCTGCTAGTTCTATATGTGGTCTCTTTTTTTTTTTTACTATCTAGGGGCTGCTGGCTTAATTTGTTGTTTACATATAGTGTGGAAGAAGCTACTGACAGTAGTTTCCCACTGGATGTTTAGATTATTCATCTGGCTAAGCTCCATTCTCAAGGTCAGTGTTCTAATTTATTATCCCATGGCTTTGCTATATTTCTCACCTTTTTTGCGTTTTATGTTTTATTATATCTCTACTATTCCCTTGTTCACTATGTTTACTGTTATGTTAACACATTTTGCTTTATGGTCTATACCATCGATTCTCTTGTTTCTTTTCAAAATTTTCTTTAAGAGCTCCAGTTCTTGGGGGCAGCTAGGTGGCGC